>NC_047038.1:10655812-11280812 GCF_011762595.2 Tursiops truncatus
GATGATTTTTAGTTATATAAATTTTTTCAATATCCATTATCAAATGATGTTATAACTTGCATAACTTCACACTTTAAAATCCTAGAGTTAACATAGTATTTTAATTGCTATCCAATGTAGGAAATTTCTATTAGTCAAAAACAGAGTACAAATAAATAAATAAAAATAAAAAAAATAAATTAAAAAAAACAGAGTGAACATTAGGCAAACAGTTAAGTATCAATGGAAGTTAACTTTTTCAACTATTGTTACTGAAGTAATATCAGAGTGTATATATCACCTCAAGCTTGGAACAGTTTTGCAGACATTCTGTATATTTGGAAATCGCATTTTGTGATGCAGCTAATTTAATAGCTAGCTACATTTCCAACATCCATACCAGTACTGAGAACAGCTAATGATAGAAAGACTCCTTGGCAAACCAATTCTCCAATTCTCCTGGAATCTGGACTTTTAAGTAATTTCTAAGAAAACACATTATTTAGCCAGCTATAGATTCTACTATTTCATGGTTACGATTACAATTCATTAATCAATTTATAGATATAAATACACTATCATTCAAAAATAAATAAGAATTTAAACACACTATAATAAATAAATATAATTAAAACAATAGCCATCTACATTCGTCTCCTAGCTATTTGGTGAAGTTACTGAAGCACAGAGCCAAACATCTAATACCATATTTAGTTTTGTTTATTAAAATAATGAAAGTATGTTAATGACAAAGTGCAAAAATACATAATAGAAATTAATGTACTGTGAAGTAAAATTTTGTTTGAAAATCAAGACAAGTTTAGTAAAAGCTTGTCTTTAAATGAACATTGCATAATGTGCATTTAACAACTATTAGATCATTTTTATTGAAGTGTATCTGCAAATTATACACCATGAAAAATGATAGCAATATGCTCAAAACAGTCTAAGTCTAGTGTATGGAATTACATTAATTTTAAACAGTACTCAAGTTATTTTGTATAATCACAAAAAACAGGAGTTTAGAAACATCTGCATGAATTTTACTTATTCTTTTTAGTGTTTACATCAATGTATGATTTAATCTCATTCTAGTATAGTTAATTCTTACACCTAATAATTCTTTAATAAAAGTTCCATTTTGATTCAAATGCAAATAAACCCTGAGTATCGCATATATAGTACAGTTATCATAACATTATATAGTATATGCACATATAGGGAAATTTGAGGGGACACATAATATAAGCAGATTTTATATATGATCTTATTGATAAAGAATATCAAAGATTACTAATTTTAACATATGTGAAATCTTGTCTAATTTATAAATGAATTAAGTCCTCAAAAATACAATATCATATATGTATAGGCTACAATTTAAAATATGTTATATATATCTAAGTGAATAAAGAAAAATACGTAATTTTATCATCATTAATGATTAAATGACATTATTTAATAAAGAATTTCAAATGAAACAATTATGATTTTATTTATTTGTATTGACATATAGTTGATTTACAATAGTATACTAGCTTCAGGTGAACACACAGTGATTCAATATTTTTATAGATTATATTTCATTTAAAGTTTTTTAAAGTAATGGCTATATTTCCCTATGCTGTACGATATATACTTGTAGCTTATCTATTTTATACATAATTGTTTGAACCTTTCAATCACCTACCCCTATGTTGCTTCTTCCTCCCCTTCACTCTCCAGCCTGGTAACCATTAGTTTCTTCTCTATACCTATGATTCTGCTTCTGTTTTCTTATATTTATTTATTTGTTTTATTTTTTATATTCCACATATAAGTGATAACATACACTATTAGTCTTTCTCTGTCTGATTTATTTCACTAGGCGTAATACTCTCTAGGTCCAACCATGTCACTGCAAACAGGAGAATTTCATTATTTTATGGCTGAGTAATATTCCATTGTGTATGTGCGTGTGTGTGTTTGTGTGTGTGTGTATCACATCTTCTTTAATTAATTCATCTGTTGATGGACACAGTTTGTTTCCACATTTTGGCTATTGTAAATAATGCTGCTATGAACATTGGGGTGCATGTGTCTTTTCGAATTAGTGTTTTTGTTTTCTTCAGATATATACTCAGGAATGGAATTGTTGGATCATATTGTACTTAGTTCTATTTTTTCCTTTTCTGAGGAAATTCCATACAGTTTTCCATAGCGGGTTCATCAATTTGTATTCTCACTGACACTACACTAGGGTTCCCTTTGCTTCACATCTTCACCAACATTTGTTAATTGTGGTCTTTTTGTTGACAGCCATTCTGACAAGAATGAGGTGATATCTCATTACGGTTTTGATATGCATTTTTCTGATGATTAGCAGTGTTGCTCATCTTTTCATGTGTCTGTTGGCTCTCTGTATGTCTTCTTTGGATAAATATCTATTCAGGTCTTCTGCCCATCTTTTAATCAGGTTTTATTTTTAATTGACTTGTATGAGCTGTTTATACATTTTGCATACTAACCCCTTGTAGTTTATATCATTTAAAATATTTTCTCCCGGGCTTCCCTGGTGGTGCAGTGGTTGAGAGTCCGCCTGCCGATGCAGGGGACACGGGTTCCTGCCCTGGTCTGGGAAGATCCCACGTACTGCGGAGCGGCTGGGCCCGTGAGCCATGGCCACTGAGCCTGCGCGTCCGGAGCCTGTGCTCCGCAACGGGAAAGGCCACAACAGTGACAGGACCACGTACCAGAAAAAAATATAGATATATTTTTTCTCCCATTCAGTAGGTTGTCTTTTCATTTTGTCCATGCTTTCTTTTGCTGTGCAAAAACTTTTAAGGTTCATTAGGTCTCATTTGTTTATTTTTGCTTTTGTTTCCTTTGCCTTGAGACAGATCCAAAAAAATTGCTAGAATTTATGTCAAAGAGTGTTTTGTTTATGTTTTCCTCCAGAAGCTTCATGGGTTTTGGTCTTACAGTTAAGTCTTTACTCCACTTTGAGTTTATTTTTGTATATAGTGTAAGAAAATGTTATAATTTCATTCTTTTACATGAAGGTGTCCAATTTTCCCAGTATCACTTTTTAAAGAAACTGTCTTTTCTCCATTGTATTTTATTTTATTTTTTTGCTTTTTATCCCTGGTCTTTAGTGATTTTTGTTATTCAAGAAAAAGAGAAATGTTACATAGCATTGTTCATGACCTTTTCACAGGTTATATTGGCTTAGATGAGTCTTGTTCCATTATATATTTTTGCCTCTGTACTTAAGATTTTAATAACAAAAATATATTTTTATTCTCACCACTTTCTTTCCAATTATCTGAAGTGTTAATAATACATCAACATTGTAAAGTCTTTGTTGGTACTAAATTATAAAATATATCCACAATCACTTTGCTTCCATTAAATGTTCAAAATAGAGTAAACAAAAATGCATGTTCCATAGTATTAACGTGACTTCCAATATGAAACTAGACAGTGTAAATACTTCCTAACTCATTCTATAGGATCAGCATTACTATAATGTGAAGACCAGACAAAGATATGGAGAGACAAAAGACTCAGAATAGTAACACAATATTGAACGAAAACAAAGTTGGAACACTAACCGTACCTGACTTCAAGACATAGTGTAAAGCTAAAGTAATCAAGAGAGTGTGGTATTAGCAAAAAAAAAAAAAAGACAAATAGATCAATGGAATAGAACATACAGCACAAAAATATGCCCACATAAATATAGTCAGCTGATCTTGACCAAGGAGCAAAGACACTAAAATGAACGAAAGATAGTCTTCTCAACAAACAGTGTTAAAATGCATGGACAACCACATGCAAAAATAGTGAATCTAGACACAAACTTTACACCCTTCACATTTGAAATTAATTTAAAATGGTTCTGAGACCTCATTGAAAAATCCAAAAATATAAGACTTTCAGAAGATAACGTAGGAGAAAATTTAGATGACTTTGGGTTTGGTAATGGCTTTTTGGATTTGAAACTAAAGGTATGACTCATGAAAGGAAGAATTAATAAGCTGAACTTCATTAAAATAAAAAATTTTACTTTGTGAAATATGCTGTCAAGAGAATGAAAAGCCACAAACCATGAGAAAATATTTTCAAAAAACATATCTAATAATGGACTGTTATCCAAAATATACAAGGAATTCTAAAATTCAACAATAGGAAAACAAACCAATTAAAAAATGGGCTAGAAACCATAGCAGACACCTCACCAAAAAGACATACTGATGGCAAATAAACATATAGAAAGATGCTCCACATCATATATCATCAGGGAAATGCAAATAAAAACAACATATATTTTGTCAATTAATTTATGAAAAAGGAGCCAAAAATATGCAATTGTGAAAGGACAGTCTCTTCAATAAATGGTGTGGGGAAAATTCAACAGCCACATACACAAGAAAGAAACATGACCACTATCTTACACTGTACACAAAAATTACTCAAAATAGAGACTTGAACATAACCCCTGAAACCATGAAACTCCTAGGAGAAAACATAGGTGGTAAGTTCCTTGACATAGGTCTTGGTTATAATTTTTTTAATTTGACTTCATAAGAGAAAGCAACAAAAGCAAAAGTAAGCAAGTGAAACTACATCAAATTTAAAAGCTTCTGCACAGCAAAGGAAAACATCAACAAAATGAAAAGGCAACTTACTGAATGGGAGAAAATATTTGTATATCATATATATGATAAGGTACTAATATCCAAAATATATAAAGAACTCATACAACTCAATAGCAAAAATACCCCCAAAACTGTGATCTAAAAATGTGATTTTTAAAACATCTGTATAAACATTTTCCAAAGAAGGCATACATATGGCCAAAAGGTATGAGAAAGATACTCAACATCTTTAATAATCAGGGAAATGCTGATCAAAACCATAGTGACATATCACCTCACACCTGTTAGAATGGCTATTATAAAAAAATAAAAAATAAATAAAAATCACATGTTGGTGAGAATTTAGAGCAAAGAAAACACTTGTGGACTGCTGGTGGGAATGTAAATTGGTGCAGCCACTATGGAAAACAGTAGAGTTTCCTTAAAAAATAAAAATAGAACTACCATATGGTCCACCAATACTACATCTAGGTATTATATGGAAATATGGAAAAACCTGTGTCCATCTCTGGATGAATGGATAAGGAAATTGTAATATATATAAAGTGGAATATTACTCAGCCATATAAAAGAATGAAATCTTGCTATTTTTGACAGTGTGGATGGACTTCAAGGGCTAAGTCCATAACTTTAACTTGTTAATTATGCTAAGTTAAATAAGTCAGGCAGAGAATCTTTCTTATATGTGTGATCTTAAAAAAATCAAAAAACAAACTCATAGCTGCAGAGAAGAGATTGGTGGTTGCCAGAGGTGGGGATGAGGGGTAGAAGAGTTAGATAAAGGGGGTTAAAAACAAAAAAGAAAACACAATACAATTTACACATCACTCCAATATAATGAGAGGTCTTTTTAGTGATGAAAATGTTGTGTAATGACTATATCAATGTGAATATACTGGTTGTAACATTGAACTATATTTGCAATAGTTTACCATTGGGGTAAACTTAGTAAAGGTTTCAATAGGATCTCTCTGTATTATTTCTTTCAACTGCATGTAATTCTATAATTATCTCAGACAAAAATTCAAATAAAAAAGACACTAATAAGAAAACATGTAAGTGTTCCACAGACTATGCCAAACTATTTACAGGATGCTTACCTGAAAAAAGACTCATAAAAGCAAACAAGAAAACATTAGACATTTAACACCTGGTTTATTCTTTTGTTTTTAAATTTGTATTGGAGTACAGTTAATTTACAATGTTGTGTTGGTTTCTGCTGTAAAGCAAAGTGAATCACTTATACATATACATATATCCACTCTTTTTTCTTTAAGATTTTTTTCCCATATGGGCCATTACAGAGTATTGAGTAGAATTCCCTGTGCTACACAGCAGGTTCTTATTAGTTATCTATTTCATATATAGTAGTGTGTATATGTCAGTCCCAATCTCCCAATTTATCCCTCCCCTCACCCCCAGTTCATACTTCAAGTGGTAAACTCATCCATAATCTTCATCACCAATCATAAAATTAGTACATGAATGCACATTGGACATGGAAAAGAAGACTATAACAAAAAGGTTGAATCTTTGAGTAAATATCACAGGTAATTAAAAAATATATATTCCTTAATATTATCTTTAAAATAGGAATCAGTCAGCTTCTACCATTCCATCAGCCCATACTTGAGCTTTCAACACATGTCCACATGAATCCAACTGATTACATTTTTTTGAGGCAGGAAGTTGTTAACATGTTAACAATTAACCTAATTGAAAAAGGGTATTAGGAGAATGAACAGTTATTTTATTAAATGACTGTAAAATATATATTGTTTTGCAGGACCCAATAAATACCATGCAAAATAAAGAGAAGAAAAGAAAGTAGCAGAGTAGAAAACAAAACCTGTTATTTAAATAAAAAGTTATGAATGAACAGAAAATATATTTTTCCTTTTGCAAAATCAATCAACATTGACAAATTAACCTAATTCCTTTAGCATTATAATTACTATCTACTATTTTATTATTTAAATGTTTTCTTTCATTCTAAACTTACTTTTATCCTTAGCAAAATAATGCTATAATTTGCAGTGTACTCAATCAAAATGAATATTATTAAAATGATTAATGTCCCATGATCATTTCAGAATATAAAGACAAAATTAGACATGAAATATTTTGTGTGCATTAGTCAATCATCTTTGTATCTCTTCTTTTTTAGTATTATTTATTACCATGATGTAAAGGCCCTATATTAAATTAATTTTGCTTATAACATTCTAAAATCAATGTTTGGTGCAGGATCTTCCATTCTGTCCCCACCTCTGAGGGGGTGAGTCTAGATATCAGGAGGGGGGAAGGACTAAAGCCAGGATGCTCCCTAGTTGGACCTTGCCTATTAACAAGAGTTTATCTGTCCCTTTCTATTCTTCCAAAGGTTGGTGCAAGCATTGGAGATGGGGTTAGGGGTGGGAGATTGCACTGAAAAGACTCAGAATCTCTATTCTGCAACAGACTAAATCATTACTTGTTCTCCTAAAGCTGCAGAATAAACAGTGAAGACAGAGATGTTTCACCTTCCTCTTACTAGCTTTTTGGGACCTTTTCAGGAACACCGGAAATTTGAAGGCCTGACCAGAGAGACAAAGGGGTAAAAGGAGGCAGAAAGGGGCTCCCCTCTTGCACATACGTGGTACCCCTATGTTGGTAAATAGACCTAGATTTTCTTTGACTCTATTTTCCAATTTTCCTGTATCTCTACTAAGGTTAATTTGGGATTTTGTTCTTCCCAGCAGCTTCTTAATATGCTGATCCAAAGATGGCAACCCCAGCAGCTGCCCTTCAATGACTTGTTCATAGTCCTATTATTAGACCTACCATCCTGATTCCAATTACTTGTTTATCTCAGAGTAGGCTTTCAGGGCAAGGACAGCATCTCATTTGAGTCCCCAGGGACTAGAACTGGATGAAAATTGCTGTAAGAACTCAATAAGTATGCATTGGTTAAATTGATAAATAAATGAATTTCTCTTGGCATTCAAGAATAAAGTAGTATAGATCGAGGACTTCTATAGAGAAGATCATTGCTCCAAAGGAAAACAGAGAGTATAAAAATCTAATTGAATTGAGCATTTCATGCAGGCTAGAACCATCAAAAAGTTTTAAACACTGCTGTAAACTCTTTCTTAGTGTAGTATCGTATCTAAAAGCTACACCACTGTGTTGTAGTTTTCAACATAACCTTAAGCAGGTTAGTTTAATTAAATCATAAAATGTTTCAACATTTCAAATTTGATTATGACAAAAACATATCTACAATAAGAACTTTCAGATCAGGTGACCAAAACTCTATCGTTCATCACCCCAGAGAGAACACACACACTTCTTACAGAAAGCTACTCTGATCTTTTTAAAAGAGTATTTTTCCAAAATTAAATAGATCCAAATATTATGAGACATAGCTTTCAATAAGGTTGATTGAGCTTCCATAAATTTTATTTGTATGGTACCCAGAACTGTTCATTTAACTTACTGAAAACAACAGTAAGAAGTTAATATGTGTTTGCAGGTGGGTAAGCTGGCTGCCGGGTGTGTCCCATCCATATTCTACACCTTCTGAGAATGCAGGAAATCTCAGTGGTGAAGATGAATTTGTCTTTTGGCTCAGTATTTAGTTATAGAAAGGAGAAGAGAAAGGGGGAAAGAAGGAGTCTTATTTTGACAATAAGAAAAAACAAAGATTTATCATTCATCAGAAAACTGAGTGCTATAGGAGGAGGCCAGTGACTCACATTCTGTTAGACTGAAACAAACAAGACTCTCTTTACAACAGAACACATTAAATCTAGCTAAAAGATGATGCTTTCAAAATCAAACTAACATTATTATATAAACAACCATATTGAACACAGTTTTTTTCTTCTAAGGACAAATACAGTTTTAAATATGATTTTTAAAAAGTAAAAATTTAATAATGAAATTATATACAGAGGCAAGTTTTATATATTTGTTAGACATTTTGAACTTCACTTAAAAATGTACACATGCTCATATATTATAGTTTATTTGTTCTGGCTCTGAATTCTCTGTAATACATATCTTGCAACTGTCTTTTGGTATATTTTGATCTGACTATATCTTTTTCGGCGAAAACATCCATTAGGTAACCAGTACCCTATGTTTAGAAATGAAACCAAGCAGGACCCTGCAGGGCCTCCCCAGGGAAAGACCCCACCCCTACCCAGGAGAAGCACCAGAACGGTGGTCATAGACCCAGCAGGTCCTCCCTCTTTCCCATAGTCTTTGTGAAAAAAGCACAAACTACTGGGCCAGAGGGGAAAAGGAAAGAATCATTAACTGCTTTAAGTTAAACAAAAATTGCTCAGTGATGATTTGTATTGCCCACTGCACTGTCAGAGGCCTGGACTAGACTGGCCAATGATAAAACCTAGTATAGCATTTTATAACCTCTAATAAGTTAATTAACTTCACTTTGGTACAGCATTCTTGTCTCTTGTGAAAGTGACAAAGTAATGAACACGTTAAATCCCACTGAATTGCAAATGAACATTGCTGCCAAGTTGCTACTTGTGGAATATTAATAACTAGGACTTCCTTAACCTAACTGTGCACTGGAATCGCAATGAAGATTAAAAAAGAAATGCAGATTCCCAAACATTCCCACAGGGCTAGTGGATCATAATCTTGAGTTCTAGTTGCCCCTGTCTGTTAACTGCAGCCAGAGTTGATAATGAATGTCTTAAACAGCTAAGGCTGTCAGTGTGTACTGAAAAAACAATCTTAGAACAAAGGTGATAGTTGGTAAAAAGTTTCTTGCTACTAAGAGAAGAGATTAAATAACAGCAAAAATAAGATGTGTAATCTATATACTGGAAAATAGTTTTGATTAATGAGATATGAGACGGCCTGGCACTTGTGTGAAAAATGAGCCTGGTCAAAGCAGGTTAAGAAAGAGGAATGAGTCAGAGAAATTGGCATAAATATATGGTCCACCTACCAAGAGATCAGAATCCCAACTGCAGCTTTGAGTAAGTCAGACTTGAGAGTTTGGAAGTGTAAATTCAACAGGCTCTTGTGTAAAGCATGTTATTTTGGTATTCACACTTGGATCCAAAATATGGAGGACAAGCCTATATATTTCTGAATGTGCTTTTAGTTTAGCCAGGCTCATTTTTATAACACACTGCATTGAAAAGTCAGCCCACACCTTCATATTCCACAACACGAAATACCCAACTTCTCGCTACCCTTAGGACAGTCTTCTAAGATGTTTAAGTTTTGTTTTCTGAAACTAGAGAGAGGAAGGTAAGTGTTTGGAATATAGAAAAGATCAATAAATAAAAGCTTTTTAAAATTGTTGTTATTGTTATTATCATTGTTATTGCAAATCTCCAATATTAGGTTTAATATTTAAAATATGTAAGAAGACTAATTTCTTGCTGGTATTAACACAAAAGCCAACCCTTCTCATACTGAATTAATTAAAACTATTTTCTGGTACATAGATTACATGTCTTACTTTTACTTAATTTAATCTGCTCTTCTTTTCCTCCTGAAAGCCCTGATCAGCTGTAGCAGTCCCTCTTAACTATCTAAATAGACTATCATAATAGTCTCCTTTTCAAATATAAAACAAAAATGATACTATAAATATAATTATAAATATATAAATCTTGACTTTTATCTATTTTCCTTTAATACTGTGGGGTTTTATTTATTTAACTTAAATTTTGGATTTTTCAAACACTTGGATCAAACGCGCCTCATTCAATTAAAAAGACATTCCCAATATTATCTTCCTTTGCTTTACATTCCTTTAAAAACTTTTTTTTTTCTGAAAGACGATGCAGTTTTGAAGTTATACTAAGTTCTTATGCCTAGCATCAAGACTTTTTTTTTTTTTTTTTTTTTTTGCGGTCCACGGGCCTCTTAACTGTTGTGGCCTCTCCCATTGAGGAGCACAGGCTCCGGACGCGCAGGCTCAGCGGCCACGGCTCACGGGCCCAGCCGCTCCGCGGCATGTGGGATCTTCCCGGACCGGGGCACGAACCCGTGTCCCCTACATCGGCAGGCGGACTCTCAACCACTGCGCCACCAGGGAAGCCCAAGACTTTTTATTATATTCATGTTATTGCCTTCCTTTGAGGTGAAGCTAGTGTTCTTCTAATCCTTATTACCACCTTTACATGATTCCATTAATTAGTGTTTTACTTACCCTATGTTTCTGTTAATATATGTGCTTTCCACTTTGATGAGAGCAAACTTACTTATAATTACAAATCTAACTGAAATTTAATGAAATACAAAGGTCAAGTTTGAAAGTATACACAGTGAAGATAAGATAATGAATTATTCATCTTTGTGCCTGTAATGCTTAGTCTAGATCATATAAACGTGCTCAGTGTTTATTGTGTAGAAATAGTACATAAGAGATGCAAGACACTGACATCAGTACTAAAATTCATTAAAAATAAACCACATGCACAAACAAAAATACTCTTATTCTTTCAGTACAAAGGATCAGTGAAGTTCTGTCACTTTTTCACACCATAAAATCAGAGAAAGGCAGAAGATGACTTTGTATCATTTCACATCACCAAGTATCAGTGTATTTAGTTGTAAACAGAGGAGTGGAAGTCATATCCTCCCTTCATCAAGAGATATTGATTTTTGTGATATTGAAGGAGATAAAATACACAATATATAGCTCTCTTATTTTTAAATTGCTTTATACATATGTATCAGTAATTAATATTACTCTGAAAAAGTGAGAAGCACTGCTATGTTAATTGATATCGGAATAAATCTATCCCCCCATCTTCCATACCATTTACCTAACAGAAAGTTAATCTGCTATTTGGGGAGCTCCTTGGATTTTCCCACCCCACTGGTTAGTATAAAGGTCTTCATGGCACAGTTAGAGAAAGCCCCTTTGATCTTCCACCCATAGTGGTTACTGCAGTTCTATTGTTTCTATGTTAAGAATTATCATGGAAGAGCCAGGCACCCTTTTGAAAAGAGTAGTGTTATGGTATGGAGTCCAAACTTCCAGAGTGTACCACAAAGTCATTTCTCACCTCACCTGAATGATTGAAGGAAAGCTAGTACACAAAACAGAACCAACAGTCTCCTTCCTCATGTAAGGAAAACTTTCCCTTCTTTCCCTTTCTAACATATCTGCATTGAAAACTCAGCCCCTACCTTCCTATCCCACACCCCCAAATACCCCACCTTTCACTACCCTTCGGACAATCTTCTAAGATGTTTACGTTTTCTGAAACAAAAGACTGGAAGGTAAATGTTTGGAATATAGAAAAGACTCAATAAATTAAAGCTTTTAAATGTTGTTATTGTTATAATTATTATTGTTATACCAAATCTCTAATATTAGTTCTAGTTTTTAAATTATGTAAAGAGACTAATTTCTCACCAGTATTAAGGTGATGGTGGGTTTGGTTTTCATGTGACTTTACCTTTTATTTAGAAATAGTATCTTTCTATTTTTTTTTTGTAACTCTAAGTCTGTGAGCAAATCACTTAACCAATTCTAAAAAGGTGAAAAAAGGTATAAGCAAAATTAGGTTCGCTTAGAAAAGTGTAAGTAAAACGACTTAGAAAAAGTTGTCAGTAAATTTTAGTTCCCTTCTGCCTAGTCTCAATTTCTATACACTTAAATCCTTGCTTACTTAGTACAATTATTGTAAAAAATAAGTGAAAGAAAATGCTCTGTGCTGTTTATAAAATGTAAAATATGATTTAATATATATTCATAAATAGCTTTTGACTTCTTAGAAAGTTGTTCAAGTTTATGTTCACCATACCACATGACTGGACATCTAAACTGATCATGTTTGTGTGATGAACCAAGTGAATGCTTGCAGCCTATGAAGAGAAGATCAGAGTACTGGAACGCTGTAATTCAAATCTGTTAGCTCTGTTGATCTTGTTTTTAAAAAGTCTTAAAACTATGCTACTGTGAAAGCAAAACTAGAAGCTGCCTAGTTTTTAGTCCTAAAAGCAATATCACTTATATTTCATTTTTTGATTCAATTGCTCATTAGAGGAATTGATGTTAATGATATGACTTTTTAGTGTTTATAATCTCTGAGTCTTTTTGCCTGTTGTTATGGGCAACAGCGGGAAACTAATGATGACTAAGACGAGGTTAGCTAAAGATGGGGATTAAAAATTTAGAGATTAAATAATTTTTAAAAACAGCTTATAAATGGATATGCCTCTGTACACATGTGTACACACACACACATATGTATTCCCAAACAAAACAGTCCATATATTTAATTACATCTTCATTGATAAGTATGTTTCAAAGGTATTCATTTCTGCCACACATAATTTTATCAATCCCATTTCATATAGTCATGTTATTCATCTTTTTAAAAATAATTTTTACTTGCTTATCACTTGGGAATTTTAAAGCAGATTTAAATACTTTATTATACATACATTTGAAGTAAGTGCAGCCTGTTTGAAACACTATTTAATGGTTCATGGGATGGGAATTTAGCAAAAATATCCATTTAAAATTACTTCTTCAAGCGCAGAGTAACAGTGTTCAGATGTATCCAAGCATCCACAGAGCTCACCACATGCACGGTGATGTGATCATTTAGAAGCTCGCCTGGGCTGTGTGTGTGAGGCATAAGAGCTGCTCAGCGGGCCCAATCTTACACAGAATCGGCACAGTCAGATCCATCAGTAAGCTCTTGTGTCTAACTCTCTGTTACAGCAGCCCTCCTGGTACCCCACATTTAAAGAGAATATCCAATAAAGTCCATATGTGTATTTAAATATTTAGGATGCTATTTTGATGTTTAAAATTCCTATTATAATATTACAAATACTCAGAGTTTATAAAAATCAGAATAGTGCTCTAAAAGCAAATACTGTTTTATCTTTTGAAGCAATAGAATTGTGAAACTTTTGATGATATATGACTGGGGTAATATGTTATGTAGTACCTAGGGCCAGTGTGGTTGATTTTAAGATGCCATCGTGTTCGTACATTTATACTTAAAAAGAGAAGGCTGTTTCTATGCAAGGTAAGTAGTACGCATATAATAATGGCAATGTAATATATCGAAAAGAACAGAAAAATACAAGACAAATATAGCCTTGTAAACAGTAGTATATATATATTTAAAATTTATTCTTTAATGTAAGTAAAATATATTTTTATGAAATTCCACATTTCAGGGATATAACATCTCTAAGCATTTAAGTCATTTGGCTAAAAATAAGGATAGAATAAGGAGCTATCAGTAAAATTCAAAGGGAGACGTGAGTCAGCAAACTCAGAATGCTATACTACAAAATGATTATACAATACAATGCTGTTAATGTATTTTCCATATTTTGGATTAAATTTCCATATATTCTAACATAGGATTTCATCAACAATGTCATCTTTTACAGGACCTAGATCACACCAAAGAGTATACAGTTTTTATTCCTGTGAAAAACTCTAGCTACCAAGAAGTTGATCACATAGATTCCACAAAATATTCAGGTTGCTTTAATTTTCCAATACCAGTTAGTTAATGTTATGTATTTTAAAAATCTTTTATATTTGTTAGTCTTCTCAGTGTATTAATAGACTGATCTATTAATAAATAAGTTAAGGCTAAATAAGTTCTAATAATATAAGAAGCAGATGTATAGAAACCTGTTAACATGAATTTTCAATCACATTCTGAGAAAATAGGAACTCCCACTGGATATCCAAATTGTTCACATTTTTAGGGAAAATACACATAGCCTCTACCCAACAATTTCACTGCTAAACACTAAGCCACCAGTATACTTGAAAAAGTACATCAATAAATATGTAAGAGAATATTTATTGTTTATACTATGTGTATTGAGGTAGGGGTGTGGGTTAAAACCAACAAATGTTAATTAATAGAGGACTGATTATTAAATTTTGTTACATACAACAAACTGCTCTGGAAATGTTAAAAATAATGAGGTTGTACAAATTTAGTGCAGGCATGGGAACTATATTATAAAAATAATATCAGTAGCTAAAAATATTTTTCTGGAAGGATAAGCAAGAAAATGCTTTCAATAATATGTTTGGGGAGAAGTATTCAATATTAGTGAGGTTAAAAAGCTATGGGGTGACATTCATTTTTATTTCATACCTTAATGGATTGGTTGATTACTCTTACCTTTGGTATGCGTTAAATCTATGCTTATTTTTAATATTCAGAGTGATTATCAGGCATAATAGGTCATTTTAATATTAATTTGTATTATTATTTATTTTTTAAATGAATAAGTACTATTAAACATTTAAAAATCAGATGCCAGCCAGAGCACAATTTTATTTTATTAAAAAAAATCACTGTAAAACTAGTTTGCTTCTTATGGAATCTCTTATTCAGCTCTAGAAGTTTGAAAACTTGAATCTCCTATTTCTTCATCTATTGATATTCAAAAAGTTTACAGAAACGATTCACTTGTTTAATATTTTAGTACTATCTTCTAGGGAAAAATGATTATGAATATTGAAAAAGTCACTATCATGTAGAAGTATAATGATTTTACAGATTAGAACAATAAAAATAACCATTTTCACCCAAAGTGTTGATTATCATTTCAATTCATGAATTTCACCCTCAGCACCTCCTTATATAATTCTGAATTCAGACATTTGCTTTACTAATTAAGTACCTTTTAACATTTAAAAAAAGAAATTGAGGCCACTTTTGCACCTGGTGACACATATTAACATAATTTTGTGAAATTGAACTTTTTGTACAATTGTATTTTTACTACTTTCAGTAATTTCTAAAGTTATCTGTAGCAGCCTACTAAAGTTTTCCTGTTCCAATTTTGGATCAGTAACAACTAATAAAGATTATTTCTTGGTTTTGATATATATGTTCTCATTAAATAAAGAAGTATTAAACTATTTACATACTTCATTAAATAAAACTGAATTAGCTATAGATATTTATGCAAACCTCTGACAGTTGCTCCAAAAGCAAACAAGAGCGAGGCATGTCCTCGTATCATGACACTTGTTTCTCTACAAATTTAGGAGAAATGGAAACATCTTATTTTCTACTCTGAATTCCTTTCAGTGCAGAAGAGGGAGAATGCAAGGTCTCTGCAATGCCCACCCAATCGACAGTGCTTGGGCCCATGTTTGGGAGCTGGGCGAGGGGAACACAAATATTCGTGTTGATGGGAGGGATTTACATAGGAAACAATCCTGGCTCTGCTGGATGTCAGCTCTGCTGTCCTGAGGGACGTTTAGATACCCCTCCGCCCCCACACAAATCCTCTTCCCTTTCAGGGGTCTGAAGCATCCCTGGGCAGGGCTAGCATTTGAGCCTCTTTCTTAGCTTGAACTTACTATCTTGGGCTTGGGACCTTAGGATGCAGCAATAAATGTCTGGGGCAAACACAGCCCTTCCTTTAGGGATCTCCTTTTGGAATCTAAGGAGAGGAACAGTGTAATTGAGAGTGGGGTCTGACACTCCTATCTATAACACTACAAGAAGTGGGAGCAAAGAGGTGTGTCAAATCTCCAAGAGGGCACTTAGGTTCCTGTTACTGGAGGAATGGGAAGGGAGTCGATTTCTCCAAAAGGCACCTGCACACAGGCTCTACCCTTCCTCCCTTGTCTGAGTCTGCCCTATCAATGAGCTTGGATGGACCATTCACATTGGAGAAATGAGGCATAGACTACCTTTGAAGAGAAGAGAGAGGTGGCTAGAGTTCCTGCCACTTCCCCAGTTCTCTTGAGATCCTCCTGAGTCCGGGAGAAACAGCAGCTCCTCGATCACTGAAGAGTTTTGGAGAGGAGGAGAGACAGTACAGCTCACCTTTGATTGTCCTGGCGCTTCCTAGGAAGTTGTCTCAAGAAGAAATAGAGATAATCATTTTTTTAAATGTTAAATGATAAGCACCTACTAATATTACTGAAGCAGGTTTGTTTGGCAGCAAGCCAAACGCTGAGATGCCGAGGTTTGTAACAGAGAAAGGGTTTATTCAGGAGGTAGCCAAGAGAAGAGATGGAAGAACAAATCTCAAATCCACCTCCCCAAAGACTAGGAGCTTGGGATATTTATGGGTGCATATAGGGTGGTCAGAGGTGCAGGGGAAGGTGATTGAAGGCAGGCAAAAGGCCAGGGGATCGTTTCTCTTCTCAGGCTTATCTGAGTCACATGCTTCTTCATGGGACTCAGGTTCAGAAAATGGCAGTGTTAGCATGATCCGAGGGTGGAGTTTTTGGCTGTCTGATGTCAAAATGTCATCCATCCATCCATCCACCCGGCACTCAGGCAGGCCCAGTGGAATGTTTGGTGGTCTTGACCAGTTTCAGCTGGGCAAGAACTAGCTCCAAGTTCCTGAAAACAACTTAGGCAACCATTACTACAGCAACCCATACCTCAGAAGTGTTATATTTATAGGGGGGCAATTGAAGGAATCTTGTGATATATTGTCTAAGCCACATGAAGCTTGGTTGGTATGCAGTTTGCAAGAACAATTAACTCAAGCTTGACCTTGGTCAGTGAAGGTAGGTTACAAAAATATATGTACCCCAGTGTTCATAGCAGCATTATTTACAATAACCAAGATATGGAAGCCACCTAAATGTCCATCAACAGATGAATGTTATGGGATACATATAAGTAAAATGGAATACTACTCAGCTATAAAAAGAATAAAATTTTGCCATTTGCAACAACATGGATGGACTTGAAAGGTCTTACGCTTAATAAAATAAGTCAGAGGAGAAAGACAAATACTGTATGATATCACTTATATGTGGAATCTAAAAAATACAACAAACTAGTGAACATAACAAAAAAAGAAGAAGACTCACAGATATAGAGAACAATTAGTGGTTACTAGAGGGGAGAGGTAAGGAGGGAAGAAGCCATATAAGGGTAGGGGATTAAGAGGTACAAACTATTATTGTACAACACAAGGAATATAGCCAATATTTTATAAAAAATATAAATGGAGTATAACCTTCGAAAATTGTGGATCACTATGTTGTACACCTGTAACTTGTATAATATTGCACACTAACTATACTTCAATAAATAAAATCAATTATAAACTTTAAAAGTGCAGACAATTAAAAAATATGTAGACCATGCAAATCCCAGGGTTAAAATTGAATTAAAAGAGAAAGAGAAGGGGCTTCCCTGGTGGCGCTAGTGGTTGGGGGGTCCGCCTGCCGATGCAGGGGACACGGGTTCGTGCCCCGGTCTGGGAAGATCCCATATGCCGCGGAGCGGCTGGGCCCGTGAGCCATGGCCGCTGAGCCTGTGCGTCCGGAGCCTGTGCTCTGCAACGGGAGAAGCCACAACAGTGAGAGGGCCGCGTACCGCAAAAAAAAAAAAGATGTTTAGGAGTTTAAGAACCAATTATTTTCATTTCTGATTTTAGTGAATGGTTTTGGACTCAGATCACAAAATGATAGATAATGCATCTTAATATCCTTTCTTTGGAAATTATTTAGATACACAAAACCCCTAAGCAATCCTCCTATGCATTTTGAATTTCATAAAATACAGAAGAATACTTTCAAATCCAAATACTACATATCTAATACAAATTTGATGGGGATGGAGAGGAGTAATTCTTAAGAAGTATTCTGCGGCTTCCCTGGTGGCGCAGTGGTTGGGGGGTCCGCCTGCCGATGCAGGGGACGCGGGTTCGTGCCCCTGTCCGGGAAGATCCCACATGCCGCGGAGCGGCTGGGCCCGTGAGCCATGGTCACTGAGCCTGCGCGTCCGGAGCCTGCACGTCCGGAGCCTGTGCCGGAGCCTGTGCTCTGCAATGGGAGAGGCCACAACAGTGAGAGGCCTGTGTACCGCAAAAAAAAAAAAAAAAAAAAAAAAAAAAGTATTCTGTCACAATTTGATGAAAAAGGATATCATTCAAATGGAGAAGATGATGAGATAACACTAGTGCCCTAAAAGTAACCAAAGCTCCAGAAGACTCTCAAGCTGGAAGGGAAGAAAATAAAGTTGTGCCATTTTTTTTTTTAATCACTACCAAGTTTAATGTTGTCAAACTTAGTATTCATTAATAAGTCATTACATATGGAAACAATAAGTAGATTAGATTCTCCTCATGTCACAAATGTTCCCAATATAAATGATAATTATTGAAAAATCATAGCTAATTGCAAATTAATTACTTGTAACCAAAGCTTTTCAAGGGCAAAATTAGAAAACTTCTTCCTATTTTTTTAATCTCAGGTTTTTTGGGGGG
Source organism: Tursiops truncatus (assembly GCF_011762595.2). Lineage (NCBI taxonomy): Eukaryota > Metazoa > Chordata > Mammalia > Artiodactyla > Delphinidae > Tursiops > Tursiops truncatus. The sequence goes on from NC_047038.1 coordinate 10,674,658, forward strand.
AGGGGTTAATTGAGGTGTTAATTTAGAATGTTCTGTTAGTTTCAAGTGTACAGCAAAGTGATTCGGTTGTGTGTGTGTGTGTGTATATATATATATATATATATATATATATATATATATATATATATATGTATGTATATTCTTTTTCAGATTCTTTTCCATTATAGGTTATTACAAGAATTTGAGTATAGTTCCCTTTGCTATACAGTAGGTCCTTATTAGTTACCTATTTTATATATAGTAGTGTGTGTATGTTAATCCCAAACTCCTCCTAGGGTAATTTAGCAGTTTGGGAAATTGTGCTATTTTTTAATTAAACAATTTACATTATTAAAAATGTTACCATTATTTAAATTCATGGAACTTGAATGTATGAATATAAAAGAAACAATTGTTTAATTATGTCTTTTCAATGTAGTAGTAAATTAATTTAAAGCAGATTTCTGTGAATAAATATAGTATAAACATACTAATTTGAACATAAATTTGTTCTTCTTACCTATAACAGGTTTAGGTAAGTTGGAAAGATGTATTTAAAATATATGCTGTTGTTTTCCCTGTTTTCCTTTTAGTTTTAAATCAAGAGTGGCTGTGCTGCAATTTCCCCCACCCCCCACATAATGCTCTAAATCTCAGGTTGAGGAGTTCACTTTTCTCATTTAAAGGCGTGAATATAACTGCTATAAATGGCTCGGCCATCTCTAGAATCATAACACAACTGTCTGAATTCTATCTATGGTGGTAAGTAGCTGTCTTTCTGAATCAGCTTTTATTACTGACTGTGGTGACCTCAACTTGGTATTGATTTGGCCACCATTAGATGAAGAAGATTTCTATTATCTGCTGTCTCACCCATTACCATCAGTTTTCAAAATATTTTCTACAATATCAGAGGCAAATAATTTTATTCTCTGAAGAATCATAAAACTTGACAGAAAGAATTTCAGAACACGATAGGGTGAGAAATGTATTCCTAGTTTGTAGTTACATTTTAAAAAGACTAAGTACTTATCTAGGTTGACATCCTCTTATAGCAGAATAATTACTATATAAACTATACTGAAAAATTTGTTTTATAAAAGGTATTTAACAAAGAAGTATATGTAATTATTAAAAATAATCTCCACTGATATTATTTTAGCTTCATCTCAGTGTATTATAAAATATTACTGGTTACTATTATTATTAACATATACTATGAAAATCACCCTTTTGATATACAGTTATTTATATTTTATACATGCAAGGTTTCTAATAACCACAACCACAGGCAATTAACACATATTTCAAACACCCCAAAGAATTCTGTATGCTGTACCTACATTTTTGCCTTTTCTAGAATGTCAAATAAATAGAATCATAGAGGATGTCACCTTTTGAGTCTGGATTCTTCCACTTAGCATATCGCCTTTGAGAATTTTTCATGTTGTGGTTAGGGAATACTTCACTGAGTGTTGTAACACAGTTTGTTTATCCATTTATTTATTAATGGACATTGAGATTATTTCCAGGTTTTGGTAACTATCAATAATGCCGCTTTAAAACATTTATGTTTAGGTTTTTATATGAACACAGTTTTCATTTCCTTAGCATAAATACCTAGAATAAATGCAAATCCCAGGTGATTCAGTAAGTATTTTTAAGTTTAAAAGAAACTACAACACTATATTTCAGGGAAACCCTATCAGTTTGCACAGTCACCATCAATGAAGAGTGCTTCTCTTGTTCTGCATCCTTGTTTTTTAAAAATATTTAGCCATTCTAATAGTTGCATAATGGTATATTGTTTTGTGTTTATTAATTTGCATTTCCTTAATGATTAAATGGCTAATAATGATAAGCATTTTTTTCATTTGCTTATTTTCATCTTATTTATCTTCTTTGGTGAAGTGCCTGTTCAAATCTTTTGCCCATTTTTACACTGGTTGCTGGTTTTCTTGTTATTGTGTTTTGAGAGTTATTTGACTGATATTTATTTTGCAAATATTTCACCCCAGTCTATATAGCCTGCCTTTTTATCCTCTTAACAGTGGCCTTCACAGAGAGAGGTTTTGATTTTGATGAAGTCTTATTTACTGACTTTTCTTGTATAGATTGTGCTTTGGATGTCAAATCTATGAAATCTGCCTAATCAACAGTTATAAAGATATTTTCCAATGCTTTCTTCTAAGAGATTTGTAACTGTATGTTTTACCTTAAGGCCAATAATGTATTTTGAGTTAATTTTTATACAAGTTGTAAGTTGTAGGTTTGTTTTGTTTTGTTTTCTTCTTGCCTACGGCTGCCAAGTTCTTACAGGTTCATTTGTTGACAAGTACTCTGTCCATTGAATCACCATCGTACATTGGTCAATAAATCAATTACCAATATATGTGTTTATTTATTTCTGGATCTTCTATTCTGTTCTATTTGTTAAGCCTTACCTTTCATCAATATCATACTGTCTGGACTGCTATAGAATTATATTATTTCTTAAAGCCTGAAAAAGCGAGTTCACCAACTTTTTTTTTTTTTTTTCAAAATTGTTCGGATATTCAAGTTCCTTTAACTTTCCATAAAAGTTTTAGAATCAACTTGTCAATATTTACAAAATATCCTGTTGGGATTTTTCATGAGGACTGCATTAAATTATAAATCTATTTGAAGAAAAGTAAATTCCTTAACTATACCGAGTCTCCCAAATATGAACACAACATGTCGTCCTATTTACTCATGTCTTCTTTGATCTCTTTCATAGACATTTGTTAGTTTTCACCATACAGATTGTGCACACCTTGTATAAGATTTATACCTAAGCATTTCACATTTGTGGGAGCTATTGTAGATGATATTGCTTCTTAAAATTTTAGCTGATGTTTATTCCTATTATATTAGAAATTTAAGTTTTATATATTTGATCTTATATCTTCTAAACTTGCTAATGTCACATTATTTCTATGAGCTATTTTGTAGATGCCTTGGGATTTTCTATGTACACAATTATGTCATCTGTGAATGAAGATAGATTAATTTCTCCCTCTCTAATCTGAATACATTTTATCTCATTTTCTTGTCCTAGTGAAATTGCTAAGACTTCCAAGAAAATATTCAACAGGAGTGGTGAGAGAATAAAACTACAAACAAAACCAATACCCCTCCTGAACACAGGCACAAATCCTCAATAAAGTATTAGCAAATCAGATCCATCACACACACACACACATACACACACACACACACACACACACACACACACACACACACACACACACACACCATGACCAAGTAGGTTTTTCCAGGAATGCAATATTTGAGCAACATAAAAAAATAAAATAATGTAATTCACCATGCTAACAGATATAACAAGACTAAACACATAATACTGTCTATAGATAAAGATTTATTGGCTAATTTCCCATTTTAGAGAGAGAATATTGGGTCATTCTCATTAAATATGTTGTTAGCTCTTTGCCTTTTAGACATAATCTTTATCAAATTAAGGAAGCTCTTTTGTTTTCCTAGGTTATTTTTTATCATTAATGGATGTTGACTTAAAAAGAAATTGCTTGCTCATGATATATATAGATATAAATATAGATACAGATACAGAGACAGATACAGATGTAGATCCAGGTATAGATTGCTGGATTCAGTTTGCTAATTTTTTTTGAAGAACTTTGTGTCTATATTCAGGATAAATATTGTTCCATACTTTTGTTTTATCCTAATATATTTATTGTAATACATGAGTTTGTGTCTTAAAAGAAGTTTTGCTCTTCTATTTTCTGCAAGAATATTTGAAGAGTGAGTGTTACTTCTCCCTTAAGTGTTTGGTAGATTTCAACAGTGCAGCCCTGTAGAAGTGGTGTTTTCTTTTTGGAAGTTTTTTAACTGTAAATGTAATATTTTAAAATACATATATGGCTATTCAGGTTACATAATTTTTCCTCTATGAGCTTGGTTATTTCTGTCTTTGAGAAATGAGTTCATTTTATCTGTTTTTTCTATTATGTGCATACAACTGTTTGTAGTACTTCCTCACCCTTTAATATCTGTGGAGGCAGTGGTGATATGTCCTCTTTTTTCCTGATGTTGGTAATTTATGCCTTCTCTTTTTAAAAACATTTTCATTAAGAAATAAAGGAACTATATCCATTTATACCATGATATTTGTTACAATTTTCTTTCCTAAAATTACAAGTATCTCTTATGACATTAATACTTCAAAAATTACCAACAGGGCTTCCCTGGTGGCGCAGTGGTTGAGAGTCCGCCTGCTGATGCAGGGGACACGGGTTTGTGCCCCGGTCCAGGAAGATCCCACATGCCGCGGAGCGGCTGGGCCCGTGAGCCATGGCCGCTGAGCCTGCGCGTCTCCGCAACGGAGAGGCCACAACAGTGAGAGGCCCGTGTACCGAAAAAAAAAAAAAAAAAAAAAATTACCAACAAAATGAGATATGTCAATATTGAAACATGAAATATGTAGAGATACATTGCTGATATACGAAAGTGGTCAGTTTTATTGGTGTATATAGAATTCTCTTGTACTCCAAGTAATATAAAAGTGCACTGTGTTCTAACTGAAAAGAAATCATTCTACTGTCACTTCTCTCTCTAACCTAAATATCTACTAAATTCTGCAATAGTAAGTTGTACATTATATTAATAGTAACTCCAGTTGTCTGCAGAGCATTATGTAACGATTTTGTTTATTTCTTATGTTTGTATCTTTTAGTGGGCTTTTAAAGATATCATTTGTGCTAATTTAATTAGTATTTTAAGATTAATTCAAGTGCTTTTAAAATTCACTGAATTTAATGTTATACTTGTTTAATATAATTAAATATTACCAATATTTGCTGATCTCTACAGAAAAGTTTTCCAAAATACTCCTGGAAGGAGGACAATATTTTTTAATTGAGCTATAATTGACATGGAATGTTATATTATTTTCAGGTGTACAACATAATGATTTGATATTTATATGTATTGCAAAATGATCACAGCAATAAGTTTAGTTAACATCCATCACCATACATAGCTACAACTTTTTTTCTCTGTATGACAATTTTTAAGACCTACTCCCCTAGCAACGTTCAAATATACAATACAGTATTAACTATAGTCACCTTGTTGTATGTTATATCCCTATGACATTTATTTCATAACTGGAAGTTTGTACTTTTTGACCATCTTCACCCATTTCACCCACCCCTTATTCTCTTCCTCTGAAAATGACCAATCTGTTCTCTGTATGTATTGGACAATTTTATCATCAAATAAATTTATGAAATACTCTGCTACATTCAGAGCAGCATAGTATAGGTATACAGGACAGGTTGTCCAATGCAAAACGTTCCCATTTAAAAGAGACAATTCATATATACACTACTAAATGTAAAATAGATAGCTAGTGGGAAGCAGCTGCATAGCACAGGGAGATCAGCTCGGTGCTTTGAGACCACCTAGAGGGGTGGGATGGGGCGGGTGGGAGGGAGACGCAAGAGGGAGGAGATATGGGGATATGTAGATGTATAGGTAATTCACTTTGTTATACAGCAGAAACTAACACACCATTGTAAAGCAATTATACTCCAATAAAGATGTTAAAAAAAGAGAAGCAATTCACGTCATAGATACATAATGATAGATTAAAGGGCAGGGGCAGGTGAGAGATTCCTTGGAGAGATCTTAGCGCAGCAGAGGAGAGACTCCCCCTTCACATAAACGCACACGTTCTCACAAGGCCATGAACTCACCTAATAATACATGAAAGCACTTTTTCAATGGAACGGACAAATACGTCTATCCTGACCATGCATCAGGTGTACTATGTCCCAAGGTCATTTTCTTTTCCAATCTACTTCTTGATTCTTATCCTTGGCTAACATCAAATCCAATAATTTTCCTTCAATTTAGGGTGGGGAAGATTTGGATTGTTTCTACTACTAATGGCGTAAATGACAGACCAAATTTCTGACATCTGGGAGCGGTTAGAGCTCGGGTGCAAGCACTTGCAGAGCCACAGCCTCTGCAACCAGGGGTCGGAAATGTCCCTCCTGCAAGATCAAGCTGCCAGGGCACTTCTTTCTAACTTGCATATAAATGCTATAGGGACTATCCCTTTCTTGGAGATTCATAATGCATATATAAAAGTCAAGTTTAAAAATCGTAGCAGGAAAAAAAAGATAAAGTATGTTTGGACTCAATATTTAACACACACACGCCCAGCCTGATTATCTATCCTTTTATTGAAAATTGATGATGCTTGTTAAAACAACCTAAAAATTACCAGAGTTTTGAAAAAATCAATTTTGATTTGACCCAATGTTAACAAGCTCACTTAATTTTGTTTCCTTAAAATTTTGTCCCATGTGACATTCGTGAATGTACCTTAAGAATAGGACTTTTGTCTTATTTTTTTTCCTTCCTTTTCTTTTTTTACCCCTGACTCTAAGCATGGGAACTGGCATATTTTAGGTGCTTAAATAAATGATTGTTGAATAAATAAAATAAAGCTTTAAAAATTTTTAATTATCCTATCATGGTGTATTTTTCTTAAAAATAAAATCAAAAAGGCACTGTTAGTTAAAAGAAATTCTGTTTAACATAAGAACTAGAGAACTTAATACAGTCACCACTGTGACCACCTGTCAGTAGGAGGCTGCTGGAATAACAGTAACCTGCTAAACACTGAGAGCTTCAACATAGTCTTTTAAAGTCGCTATCTGAGTGACTTATTTTGGAGTTTTATTATGCTCTCGAACATTCCACCAGTTTGTCATTTTGAAGAAAAGGTCATTATCCCTAAACACTAACATTTTCCCTCCAGTTATAACTAATTATATAGGTGGTTTTAGCCTCAGTTTGTTCATCCACAAAATAAGTGATTTGGACTAAATTATTTTTACGGTTCTTTACAATTCTAAGCATGTAAAAGGTTTGACACTTTTTATTTACAGTACCTGGCAAGTAGATTTCATTCAATGAATAACCTATTATAAGACCTAAATATTAAAACAATTAGTGCAATGACTGCTGAATAATGAGTTATTGTTATTGACAAAATTAATATGATACAGTAGAAAGAAAATAATCTTTAGAATTAACTAAATATGATCTTGAATCCCCTGTTTGCTTCTTACTAGTTATGAGATCTTAGATAAGTTTATTAAGAATTTTGAGAATTTATATACTCCATTATGGAGACAATGAGACATAAACTGTGTTGCCTATAGTTATAATAAAACAGTGTTAGCTTTCCTACATTATCCTTACCTGCTAATTTGTGCAATTATTTTATTGTGCATGAGAATAGATCCCAGTAACTATTTTAATGTGACATAAGCCCATGCTTTCCAGCTATGATAGTTTCCCACTGGTAGTATCTAATGATGCCCAGTTTCTCTTAAGATTTATCCATATAGTTCTTGGCCTCCTAGGAGCCAGGTGATTTACTTTTGCCCTCACCAGCGTGAATACTAGGCTGTTTATGGCCGTCCTCCTTTCAAGCTCTGTATTTAAACCATGCACAGAACTTTCAGAAAGTAGCTCAAGCTCTCCAGAGAAACACCTAGAAGCATTTCTTAGCTACACCACATTTTGTCATATTTAGCTTTTCCACAGTTCATTTTTGCTTACTCTGAGACAAAACAAAATGCCAATACTCCCTGAGATCAGGTTAAAACCTCGAACATTCAGAGGTTTTCTTTCCTGTCTGTAAAACGTGTCCCAGAGGCAATTTCCCAACTCAGGTAGGCAGAGGACTTGAAAGCATTTCCAGAGATCTTTCAGTTCCCTAAATAAAACCCATAAGCCATGAGGAAAAGCAGAGTCCAGCCAGACCAGACATGGGCATCCCATAGGTCTTCCATGCAGGTATTCAGACTAATCTGTAATAATTGCACGCGTATTTAAGGTTATTGCACAGATTACATTTAATATACCTGTGTTCACCATCTGCTATATCTCTTGGGGAAGTGACACTGAACATTTGGGAATTCTGTTTTATAAGCAATAATGTTTTAAGCTCATAAAGTACGAATGAAATAAGCCCTTTTAATTTTAATCACACATGAGACATTTATACTATAGCAGTTCTGGAAGAATTATGCGTCTCTTGCTTAGGGGTGACAAATTATAGAGGCAAGGAATATACACAGGTATGCACACCCCAGATGTACCACCTTTCAATAAATTATTTCATTTTTACTGATTTTGTTAAAGAACAAAGGTTTTTTTGGTTTTTTTTTTTTTTTGGTTTTTTTAATGTAGCATCAGTTCAGGCAGAAGAAAGATAGAAATTCCATCCTCCCAAGCAGATGTCAAAAACATTTAAACAGCTGTCAGACCAGTTCAAACTGTCATCAGAAGTGACCTTAAACCAAGTTTAGTTTTTAAATATTATTTTAAAAAAAGAAGTGAAAAAACAACACAGTGCCGTTATGCAGATGTCTGAAATATTAAATGAAAGAATGAACATCTGTTCAGTTCCTCTTCAAACTTTAATGGTTTGGAGAGAAATTCTGTTGTCTCAGATCTTTAAGAACATCTGAGGCCCATACAGCTACAACACCTGTGAAAGAGGCTCTCTGAAAACGTACATTCTAACTTCAAAGTCTTTTACTACCGTTCTTTGCCAAACATATGCCAACAAACAGAACTTATTATTATTTATGATATTTAAGGCCCTCTTGTAGTGTATATTTTAGAGTGAGAATAAAATCCTTTGGGCTTTGCTATACTTTTATGCACAGAAAACATGTATTTTATTTTTATTAGAAATACTAAAACAGAGTAATTTGATAGCTGAGCTATCAACTGAGCTATCATTTTTAGCTTATCTGAATACTGGATACTTAAATTATCCGGTTTTAGAGGTAGTTATACATATGGTGCAATAATTTTAAATACAGTCCTCTTGAATATGATTATTTCATTCAGTGTTTATGAGAAAATCATTCCTTCCATAATTGAAAAAAATTCTGCACAGAAGTATCAGGTTTATGTTAATGTATTATTTGAATAAAAACTATCTTGCTGATATAAATAAAATAATTCTAGACATACATTTGCCTAGTTAATGTGAAGGTGTATTTTCTGCTAATGTCTTTTACACACATATGCCTGTATGTGAGTGAGTATGTATACATATGTGTCTGGGTATGTATAATAGATTTTCTGTATGCTAGATGGTGTTACAATGTTCCAAATTTACTAAATCAAAATCTGAAATCATCTCTGTCAAAGAGATCCAATATAGATCAACTTGTGTATGTTACATGGAGAAATTTCTGTTGCCAGATGCTTCTTCTTCTAACCTGAAAGCATCTTTAACTTCCCCACTGATCTTTTGCACCTTTGAAGAGAAACCAAATTTAGGATTTAAAATCCTAATGGCTGTTTAAAGCCATAATTATTTTAAGTTAAATTGGAATTTAGACACTTGCACTCCATTACATATGAGAGTTCCGAAAAGAGCCTGTAATAAACATTTCACCTGAAGAGTAGAAATAAGATTTTAAATGTCTACCAATTGAAAAATTCTAGTGAAAACAGGGAAGAATTTATAAGGAAACTATACTTTTTACTCTAATGCCTGACACATGAGGGATATTTCCTTACATTTATGTTAGACCCCAAAATTCATTTTCTTTATGCTCCTAGAGATGCAAATCAGTGGTTCTTAACTCTGGCTTTACATTAAAAACACTAGGAAACATTTAAGAAATCCAGATATCCAGGCTATATTCCAGATGAATTAAAATAGAATTTCTAGGTGGACACTCAGGCACCAGTAATTTTTAAAGCTTCAAACATGATTATAATAAATATTCAATTTTGGGAACCATCTGTTAAAAATGTAAACAAATAATCATGTATCAAGTATAACCAAATAACCATGTGTTTTCCATTAATTTCTCTGTATTTTAGAACCTATAAAGAGCATGTTTTAATGGATAAGTGTCTATTGAATTTTATTTCCTTCTCATCTATTTTTAGCTGATATTTTATAATTATACTTGTATAAAATTTGCTGAAGTCTTAACTAGTATTTCCATCTATCAGCTACTAAAGTCTCTTCACAAAACCCTTACTACAAAATATCAGTAGTGAGATCTAAAATTAAATCTAAATATTAAAAAATTGGAGAAACTTTGAAAAAATTTAATCTACCCTCATTACCAAAAGCTATTTAAATTCATATTTGTATGGCATATAAACAGGTATGTTTATAATGGCAATGGCAACATGTAACTCTTTCAAACACATTATTATATATCCATTCAATAACATTACTAAATAACTTATACATTATTTTGTTTTGGTAAAAAAATAGAATATTTAGAAATGTACATGGTGATGTATAGAAATATTTTGAGAGTATATAATTACACAAAATCTTAATAATCAGTATGCACAAGAGGTTGGATTTTGGATAGTATTTTTTATTCTTTATTTTATAATTTTCTACCATAAATATATATTTACTTTAAGATTATATTTTAAAATAGTTTTTGCATTTCACAAAATTTCAAAAATTGGATATTTCAAATTCTCAAAATTAATTACCTCAAAATTAATTATAGCACTCTTAAATCTTCACTACCAGTTAATTCCACCTACTTCAACCTAATTTTTCTCATTACATGCAGACTTTCCAAAGGCAGATTGGTTTGAAAAGAGTAATAGTGGATAATTATTGTCCCATTTCACCCTTGTCTGATTACTCCATTTGGCTAAACCCAAACTTCAGAGGAAGTTTGTTGTTTTTTGTTATATTCTCTACACTTTGTTACATGACCTTGGGCAGATTGCAAAAAACATGAAAAGATTAAATTGTTCAAAAGAATATAAAGGTCCTTGAATAAAGTGTTGACATATTTGCAATAGTACTTTATTTTAGCCTGTTGGAAAAGTTTAAGATTTTACATTTCTGATCTTACTATCTGAGCCACTGCATCTCATACCAAATTATTTTAAACCTCTGTTGCTTTTTTTTTCCTAGAAGATGTGTTACTATGAAATTCCCTGATTACTTTCCTAGTCATATTTTAAACCACTTTTAAAAAGTCAATATAAAAAGCTTCATTTTATTCTTAGTTTAACAAGAAGTTATATCTTATTCATGATGTTACAGATATTTAGAAGGCTTTAGTAATATATTTTAAATATCAAAGTATATAGTAATTCTCAGTAAATTTTCTAATTAATTGAGGAATTTGTTAAGAAGTATGCTTCTCATAACCAAGAACATTTCATTAACATTAAATATGATATGTAATATATATATAATAATACATGTATATAATATAATGTGTATATATATATGTTCAGTAACACTCTCTTGCCATCTCAGAGACAACCAACCAACTAACCAAGCAAAAATGAAGCAAAATACAGTCACCTAATTGTGACTTAATTCCTATTTTTAAAAATCCTTCTTATTTTAAATCATTTACTATAATAGAGTAGGTATGGTTGCTTGAGTTGTATATTTGAAGTTAAACTGCTTAATGAGTCTATATGGAACAGCTAAATATTTAGAAGTGCTAAGTAATATTTAACAGCTGATACTTACAACTTCCATTATTTTTTTCATACAAGTAACTGAGTTACTAATGATTGAATAATAATTATTCTCCTTCTTACATAGATTTATTAATACCTTACAAATTAAACAGCTTTGTAATTTCAAAAAGTTGTTGACGACTGGAAAAATATCTTAAAAGTAATTTGTGCTTTTGTTCTTCATAATTAAAATTTGCATACTCAAATAAAGCCAAAATTAAAACTGTGTAATTGGTTATTTTTTGACATCTGTACTGGAGTATAAATGCTTTACAATGGTGTGTTAGCTTCTGCTTTATAACAAAGTGAATCAGCTTTATGTATACATATATCCCCATATCCCCTCCCTCTTGCATTTCCCTCCCACCCTCCCTATTCCACCCCTCAAGATGGACACAAAGCACCAAGCTGATCTCCCTGTGCTATGCTACTGCTTCCCACTAGGTATTTATTTTACATTTGGTAGTGTACATAAGTCCATGCCACTCTCTCACTTTGTCCCAGCTTACCCTTCCCCCTCCCCATATCCTCAAGTCCATTCTCTAGTAGGCCTGTGTTTCTGTTCCCGTCTTGCCCCTAGGTTCTTCATGACAATTTTTTTTTTTCTAGATTCCATATATATATGTTAGCATATGGTATTTGTTTTTCTCTTTCTGACTTACTTCACTCTGTATGACAGTCTCTAAGTCCATCCAGCTCACTACAAATACTCAATTTCGTTTCCTTTTATGGCTGAGTAATATTCAATTGTATATATGTGCCACATCTTCTTTATCCATTCATCTGTTGTTGGACACTTAGGTTGCTTCCATGTCCTGGCTATTGTAAACAGAGCTGCAATGAACACTGTGGGACATGACTCTTTTTGAATTATGGTTTTCTCAGGGTATATGCCCAGTAGTGGGATTGCCTGGTCATATGGTAGATCTAGTTTTAGTTTTTTTAAGGAAACTCCATATTGTTCTCCATAGTGGCTGTATCAGTTTACGTTCCCACCAACAGTGCAAGAGGGTTCCCTTTACTCCACACCCTCTCCAGCATTTATTGTTTGTAGATTTTTTGATGATGGCCATTCTGACTGGTGTGAGATAATATCTCATTGTAGTTTTGATTTGCATTTCTCTAATGATTAATGATGTTGAGCAGCCTTTCATGTGTTTCTTGGCCATCTGTATATCTTCTTTGGAGAAATGTCTATGTAGCTCTTCTGCCCATTTTTGGATTGGGTTGTTTGTTTTTTTGGTATTGAGCTACATGAGCTGCTTGTAAATTTTGGAGAATAATTCTTTGTCAGTTGCTTTGTTTACAAATATTTTCTTCCATTCTGATGGTTGCCTTTTCATCTTGTTTATGGTTTCCATTGCTGTGCAAGAGCTTTCAAGTTTCATTAGGTCCCATTTGTTTATTTTTGTTTGTATTTCCATTTCTCTAGGAGATGGGTCACAAAGAATCTTGCTGTGATTTACGTCAAAGAGTGTTCTTCCTATGTTTTCCTCTAAGAGTTTTATAGTGTCTGGCCTTACATTTAGGTCTTTAACCCATTTTGAGTTTATTTTTGTGTATGGTATTACGGAGTGTTCTTATTTCATTCTTTTACATGTAGCTGTCCAGTTTTCCCAGCACCACTTATTGAAGAGGCTGCCTTTTCTGCATTGTATATTCTTGCCTCCTTTATCAAAAAAAAGGTGACCATATGTGCATGGGTTTATTTCTGGGCTTTCTACCCTGTTCCATTGATCTATATTTCTGTTTTTATGCCAGTACCATATTGTCTTGATTACTGTAAGTTTGTAGTATAGTCTGAAGACAGACAGCCTGACTCCTACAGCTCCATTTTTCTGTTTCAAGATTACTTTGGCTATTCAGGGTCTTTTGTGTTTCCATACAAATTGTGAAATTTTTTGTTTTAGTTCTGTGAAAAATGCCATTGGTAGTTTGATAGGGATTGCACTGAATCTGTAGATTGCTTTGGGTAGTATAGTCATTATCACAATGTTGATTCTTCCAATCCAAGAACATGGTAAATCTCTCCATCTATTTGTATCATCTTTCACTTCTTTCATCAGTGTCTTATAGTTTTAAGCATACAGGTCTTTTATCTCCTTAGGTAGCTTTATTCCTAGGTATTTTATTCTTTTTGTTGCAATGGTAAATGGGAGTGTTTCCTTAATTTCTCTTTCAGATTTTTCATCATTAGTGTATAGTAATGCTAGAGATTTCTGTGCATTAATTTTGTATCCTGCTACTTTACCAAATTCATTGATTAGCTCTAGTAGTTTTCTGGTAGCATCTTTAGGATTCTCTATGTATAGTGTCCTGTCATCTGCAAAGAGTGACAGTTTTACTTCTTCTTTTCCAGTTTGGATTCTTCTTATTTCTTTTTCTTCTTTGATGGCTGTGTCTAAAACTTCCAAAACTATGTTGAATAAGAGTGGCAAGAGTGGGCTACCTTGTGTTTTTCCTGATCCTAGTGGAAATAGTTCCAGTTTTTCACCATTGAGAACAATGTTGGCTGTGGGTTTGTCATATAGGTCCTCTATTATGTTGAGCTAAGTTCCCTCTATGCCTACTTTCTGTAGGTTTTTTATCATAAATAGGTGTTAGATTTTGTCCAAAGCATTTTCTGCATCTACTGAGATGATCCTATGATTTTTCTCCTTCAATTTGTTAACAGGGTTTATCACATTGATTTGTGTATATCGAAGAATCCTTGCATTCCTGGGATAAACCCCATTTGATCATGGTGTATGATCCTTTTAATATGCAGTTGGATTCTCTTTGCTAGTATTTTTTGAGGATTTTTGCATCTATGTTTATCAGTGATACTGGCCTCTTGTTTTCTTTTCTGGGACATCTTTGTCTGGTTTTGGTGTCAGGGTGATGGTGGCCTCGTAAAATGAGATTGGGAGTGTTCCTCCCTCTACTGTGTTTTGGAAGAGCTTGAGAAGGATAGGTGTTAGCTCTTCTCTAAATGTTTGATAGAATTCGCCTGTGAAGCCATCTGGTCCAGGGCTTTTGTTTGTTGGAAGATTTTTAATCACAGTCTCAACTTCAGTGCTTGTAATTGGTCTGTTCATCTTTTCTATTTCTTCCTGTTTTAGTCTTGGATGGTTGTGCTTTTCTAAGAATTTGTCCATTTCTTCCAGGTTGTCTATTTTATTGGCATAAAGTTGCTTGGAGTAATCTCTCATAATCCTTTGTATTTCTGAAGTGTCAGTTTTACTTCTGAGAAGGAGTAAAGAAGTGTTACTTCTCCTTTTTCATTTCGAATTCTATTGATTTGAGTCTTCTCCCTTTTTTTCTTGATGCATCTGGCTAATGTTTTATCAATTTTGTTTATCTTCTCAAAGAACCAGCTTTTAGTTTATTGATCTTTGCTATCGTTTCCTTCATTTCTTTTTCATTTATTTATGATCTGACCTTTATGATTTCTTTCCTTCTGCTAACTTTGGGGTTTTTTTGTTCTTCTTTCTCTAATTGCTTTAGGTGTAAGGTTAGGTTGTTTATTTGAGATGTTTCTTGTTTCTTGAGGTAGGATTGTATTGCTATATACTTCCCTATTAGAACTGCTGTGTCTGCATCCCATAGATTTGGGTCATCGTGTTTTCATTGTCATTTGATTCTAATTATTTTTTGATTTCCCCTTTGATTTCTTCAGTAATCTGTTTGTCATTTAGTAGTGTATTGTTTAGCCTCCATGTCTTTGTGTTTTTTACAGATTTTTTTCCAGTAATTGATATCTAGTCTCATAGCGTTGTGGTCAGAAAAGACACTTGACACGATTTCAATATTCTTAAATTTACCTAGGCTTGATTTGTGACCCAAGATATGATCTATCCTGGAGAATGTTCCATGAGCACTTGAGAAGAAAGTGTATTCTGTTGTTTTTGGATGGAGTGTCCTATAAATATCAATTAAGTCCATCTTATTTAATGTATCATTTAAAGCTTGTGTTTCCTTATTTATTTTCATTTTGGACAATCTGTCCATTGGTGAAAGTAGAGTGTTAAAATCCCCTACTATGATTGTGTTACTGTTGATTTCCCCTTTTATGACTATTAGCATTTGCCGTATGTATTGAAGTGCTTCTATTTTGGGTGCATAAATATTTACAATTGTTATATCTTCTTCTTGGATTGATCTCTTGCTCATTATATAGTGTCCTTTTTTTTTTAATTAATTAATTTATTTATTTTTGGCTGCGTTGGGTCTTCATTGCTGTGTGTGGGCTTTCTCTAGTTGCGGCGAGCAGGGGCTGCTCTTCGTTGCGGTGCATGGGCTTCTAATTGCGGTGGCTTCTCTTGTTGCGGGGCACAGGCTCTAGGGCACATGCGGGCTTCAAAAGTTGTGGCACGGGGGCTTAGTTGCTCTGCGGCATGTGGGATCTTCCCGGACCAGGGCTCGAACCCATGTCCCCTGCGTTGGCAGGCGGACTCTTAACCATTGTGCCACCAGGGAAGCTCTATAGTGTCCTTCTTTGTCTCTTGTGATAGTCTTTATTTTAAAGTCTATTTTGTCTGATATGAGAATTGATACTCCAGCTTTCTCTTGATTTCCATTTGCATGGAATATCTTTTTCCATCCCCTCACTTTCAGTCTGTATGTGTCCCTAGGTCTGAAGTGGGTCTCTTGTTGACAGCATATATATGGGTCTTGTTTTTGCATCCATCCAGACAGTCTATGTCTTTTGGTTGGAGTATTTAATTCATTTACATTACATTACATTATTGAAATATATGTTCCTATTACCATTTTCTTAATTGTTTTGGGTTTGTTATTGTAGGTCTTTTCCTTCTCTTCTGTTTCCTGCCTAGAGAAGTTCTTTTGCCATTTGATGTAACGCTCCTTTGGTGGTGCTGAATTCTCTTAGTTTTTGCTTGTTAGTAAAATTTTAAATTTCTCTGTCTAATCTGAATGAGATCCTTGCTGGGTAGAGTAGTCTTGTTGGTTGTAGGTTTTTCCCTTTCATCACTTTAAATATGTCTTGCCACTCCCTTCTGGCTTGCAGAGTTTCTGCTGAAAGTTCAGCCGTTAACCTTATGGGGATTCCCTTGTATGTTGTTTGTTGTTTTTCCCTTGCTGCTTTTAATATTTTTCCTCTGTATTTAATTTTTGATAGTTTGATTAAAATGTGTCTTGGAATGTTTCTCTTTGGATTTAACCTGTATGGGACTCTCTGTGCTTGCTGGACTTATATCCTTTCCCATATTAGGGAAATTTTTCCACTATAATCTCTTCAAATATTTTCTCAGTCCCTTTCTTTTTCTCTTCTTCTTCTGGGACCCTTATAATTCGAATGTTGGTGCATTTAATGTGGTCCCAGAGCTCTCTGAGAGTGTCTTCAATTCTTTTCATTCTTTTTTTCTTCATTCTGCTCTGCAGTAGTTATTTTCACTATTTTATCCTCCAGGTCACTTATCCATTCTTCTGCCTCAGTTATTCTGCTATTGATTCCGTCTAGAGAATTTTTAATTTCATTTATTGTGTTGTTCATCATTGTTTCTTCACTCTTTAGTTCTTCTAGGTCCTTTTTAAACATTTCTTGTATTTTCTCCATTCTATTTCCAAGATTTTGGACCATCTTTATTATCATTACTGTGAATTCTTTTTCAGGTAGACTGCCTATTTCCTCTTCATTTGTTTGGTCTGGTGGGTTTTTACCTTGCTCTTTCATCTGCTGTGTATTCCTTTGTCATTTCATTTTGCTTAACTTATTGTGTTTGGGGTCTCCTTTTTGCAGACTGCAGGTTCATGTTTCCCATTGTTTTTGCTGTCTACCCCCAGTGGGTAAGGTTTGTTCAGTGGGTTGTGTAGGCTTTCTGGTGGAGGGGTCTGGTGCCTGTGTTCTGGTGGATGAGGCTGGATCTTGTCTTTCTGGTGGGCTGGACCATGTCCGGTGGTGTGTTTTGGTGTGTCTGTGACCTTATTATGATTTTAGGCAGTCTCTCTGCTAATGGGTGGGGTGGTGTTCCTGTCTTCCTGGTTGTTTGGATAGGGTGTCCAGCATTTTAGCTTGCTGGTCATTGAGTGGAGCTGGGTCTTAGCATTGAAATGAATATCTCTGACAAAGCTCCTGCTGTTTGCTATTACTTGGAACCAGGAGGTCTCTTGTGGACCAGTGTTCTGAACTTGGCTCTCCCACCTCAGAGGCTCATACCTGACACCCGGCCAGAGCACCAGTACCCTGTCAGCCATGTGGCTCAGAGGAAAAGTGAGGGAAAAAAAAGAAAGAAACAAAATTAAATAAAATTATTAAAATAAAGAATAAAAAAATATTTAAAAAATTAAAAAGTAATAAAAGAAAAGAGAAAGAAAGAAAGAAGAGAGCAACCAAACTAAAAAGCAAATCTACCAATGATAACAAGCACTAAAAAAAATTGGGTAGACAGAACCCTAGAACAAATGGTAAAAGCAAAGCTATACAGACAAAATCACACAAAGAAGCATACACATACAGACTCACAAAAAGAGAAAAAGGAAAAAAAAAAAATATATATATATATATATATGTTAAAAAAAGGAAGAGAGCAACCAAATAAACAAATCTACCAATGATAATAAGCTCTAAATACTAAACTAAGATACACATAAAATGAGGAATAAATTAGATACAGAAAGCAAACCCCAGGTCTACAGTTGCTCGCAACGTCCACCCCCTGAATTTTGGGATTATTTGCTGTCTATTCAGGTATTCCACAGATGCAGGGTATATCCAGTTGATTGTGGGGATTTAATCTACTGCTCCTGAGGCTGCTGGGAGAAATTTCCTCTCTTCTTTGTTCACACAGCTCCTGGGGTTCAGCTTTGGATTAAGCCCTGCCTCTTCATGTAGGTCGCCTGAGGGCATCTGTTCTTGGCTCAGACAGGACGGGGTTAAAGTAGCAGCTGATTTGGGGGCTCTGACTCACTCAGGCTGGGGGGAGGGAGGGGTATGGAATGCGGGGCAAGCCTGCGGTGGCAGAGGCCGGCATGACGTTGCAACAGCCTGAGGTGCACCGTGTGTTCTCCTGGGGAATTTGTCCCTGGATCACGGGACCCTGGCAGTGGCAGGCTGCACAGGCTCCTGGGAGGGGAGGTGTGGAGAGTGACCTGTGCTTGCACACAGGCTTCTTGGTGGCTGCAGCAGCAGCCTTAGTGTCTCATGCCCGTCTCTAGGGTCCACCCCGATAGCCATGGCTCACACCCGTCTATGGAGCTTGTTTAGGTGGTGCTCTGATTCCCTCCCCTTGCGCACCCTGAAACAATGGTCTCTTGCCTCTTAGGCAGGTCCAGACTTTTTCCCAGACTCCCTCCCGGCTAGCTGTGGCGCACTAACCCCTTCAGGCTGTGTTCACACCACCAACCCCCATCCTCTCCCTGGGATCTGACCTCCAAAGCCCAAGCCTCAGCTCCCAGCCCCTGCCCACCCCAGCAGGTGAGCAGACAGGCCTCTCGGGCTGGTGAGTGCTGGTTGGCACCAATCCTCTGTACAGGAATCTCCCTGCTTTGCCCTCCGCACCCCTGTAGCTGCACTCTCCTCGGTGGCTCCGAAGCTTCCCCCCACACACACCCCCCATCTCTACCAGTGAAGGGCCTTCCTAGTGTGTGGAGACTTTTCCTCCTTCACAGCTCCCTCCCAGAGGTGCAGTGCCCATCCCTATTCTTTTGTCTCTGTTTTTTCTTTTTTCTTTTGCCCTACCCAGGTACGTGGGGGGTTTCTTGCCTTTTGGGAGGTCTGAGGTCTTCTCCCAGTGTTCAGTAGGTGTTCTGTAAGAGTTGTTCCACATGTAGATGTATTTCTGATGTATTTGTGGGGTGGAAGGTGGTCCATCAAGATTACTGCTCCATCATCTTGAAGGTCTCTGAATCGTGCAATTCCTTATGAAGGAGATACAAAACTCTAAGTTATATCAGAAAACATCACAAACTCTGTTTTGAACTGGAACTCCCCCAAATTCAAAGTATTTTGGTTAATATTTTTACATGTTTCTCAGAAAAAGAAAACAATCCTATCAGCTAGTAGTCTGATAGGCCATTAAATTTCATTGTCATTTGTAAATATTTCTTCATTGTGTTGCTTTCCCTTTAAAATTATATTTAAATTCACTCTGTCTTACATGGAGAAAGAAAATGTTGACAATTCATTTCATATAGTAACAACCATTGTTCCAATACTTACAAACTTTTTGAAAATTGTTCCACAGATTTTTTAGAGCTACATCATTTTTTACAATTCAGACCCTCTCTAAAAATAATTATCCTTCAGTTAAATGGTAAAGATTAAAGACGAATAGCATGAAAGAAAAAGAAGCTAAATATTTTACCTTAATTATACTATATTTTAGTCTACCTTTAATTTAATCTTAATACTATTAATAGAGAAAGAAAAATCAGCAAGATACTTACAGATTTAAATCCTCAAACATTTTGCAGTTCATTTGTTGAATGTGGCAACTTGAAAGATAGTATCTTGTTTTTGGAGTAGTAGAAATAACCTCTTCCTCCTTGTGCTATAAAATTTGAAATAGCACATCAGTTTGTTCCTTTCATTCTCTTAATGGAATGTGGATTAAGGGCATATCTAACTTAACAATTATCTAAAAATTATCTAAAAATTTCAAAATATCCAAATACTAAAATAATACACACAGAGACACACACAGACACCTATACTCACAGATATACCTGTATGTATATACATAAATGTCTTTCGATATTTATATATAAATTTAGCCAAACATCATATATAAATACACATATAGATCCTATAAATCTATTATATATCCCTCTGTACAAACATAAGTTTGTTTACATGCACGTGTATATAAGTACCCACCCAGTCACATGCATAAGTATATGTATTTGATTCCTCAGTTTGGTGCCTTCCAGATGGACATCTTTGAATAAATAAGATCATGTGATTATAGATGTACATTTAAAACAATATATGAAAGAAAAAAATTCCTTCTTCTTGGCTAGAAACAACACAAAAATATAAAGTGGATTCCAAAAGTGAAAACACTAATTCTCTGTTAATTTCTGTGATAATACATATATTTAACCTTTGATCTTGCAGTAAACTAGCTTTTCTTTCATGTTTTTGGCTAGTTAAGTACTATTTGCTGAAATACTTAGGCAGTAAAAAATGTGATAGCTCATTAGCAGATGATTTACTGTCTGCACATAGAGCCCAGTGTGGATTCATTCTTGACACCTGGGACTGAATGCCATTTGGAACACATTTCTACAGGACACCTTGGAGGAAATGTTTTTTTGTAAGTTCAATGTACGTACTGTTTAAGGGAAATTATTAATGGGGATCACAGAACGGCAGTACAAACATATCTGATAATGGCTTACAATGTATTTGCAAATACTGTTTTATTGAAACCAGTAGTATTTGGCTCTATGTGTTGTCAGTTATTCTTTGCACTTCATAATTTCTTGGCAGAGTTTCAGGTCTGAGTGGAAACCAATTTAGAAATCTGTCACATCAAATTGGGGAGAATTATCTAAACATAATCTAGTTAGAGCAAAAAGATGCAACAATTAAAATATGTGGCAGCATAGCTCTCATTTAAGAAGAAAATGATTTGCCTTCAATGGACGTTTGCTATAAGCCAAGCCTTGCCCTGATGACAACAGTGTTTTATATAAGGAAGCAGCATTTGATACCAATATTTGAAGAGAATGAAAATGGAAAACTAGGAGAATAAAATCTGTAGAAATAAAAGTATACAAAGCATACACATTAGGCACAACTGGAGATGGTCAATTAGTGATAAGTTATTAAAAGAAATGCGTCTAATTCAATGAAAAAAGTAGGAATTTAATTCTTCTTTAACTTTTTTGTTTAAATTCCTGTGTTGGTTAGTATGTAGAATGTTATGTTCTATAGTGTATGAGGGCTTTGGAGTCAGATTGTCTGTTTTGAATCCTGCAACTAAATAGTATTTTAGTTGGGATATTCGGATTTTTTGCAGCTCCTTTTTCTCATCAGTAAAAGGGAGATAAAATTCTTCCAACTTTACACTGTTTGTATACAAATTAAATGAGGAAAAACATATAAAACTTAGCAACAACAACTGATATTTAATGTTCACAATACGCCAAACATTCTATTTTAAATACATTATGGGTGAGAGCTCATTTAGTCATCACAAAAAATGTTAAGAGGTAGATTGTCTTCTTATTCTTCTGTTAATAATGAGTAATTGAGGTACAGAGAGGTTAAATAACACGTTCAATATCACACAGCAGGTAAATGATGGATCACAGACAATACCTAGGATAGAACGTCTGGCCTCCTAACCACCATACTGCTTATTACAATACATCATTGTTTTCTCAATATTAGTATTTAGAGGACCTCAGATGAGATTAAGAACTGTATGAAAATGCCTGCTATATAAAAGAATACAACACCAGAATTTGTGGCTTTATTGAAAATACCAACATTTCCTTTGATTTGTTATTTTTCTTTAGCATTGTTAGCCACTTTAAAATCATGTAAAATAAAGTAGACACATCTATGTTATCTGTGACTTTGTTCCAGACAAGATTAGTAAGCCTTATGCCACACCTGTTTGATTAAAATGCAATACAGAAAACAAAATTATACAATGAGAGTTTAGGATTTTGTTTCTTTTAAAAGAAAGGCCATTATTACTATAGTGAAATATAAACTTTTAAAAATAATTTTAAAATTAAGTTCTTTAGAGATTAAAAATAACTTAGTTTTTAGAGTATAGTTTGATATCTTGAGAAATGAAATTATAATCAATCAGCAACAGTGGAAAGAGGGATAAATTAAATTTTAGGCTTGTAGGTAAAATACTATTCTAACCTAAAAATAAAACAAAACAAACAAGTCTTATTAGGAAAACTATATTAACTTTCTCTTTTGCCTAGTTAATTGGATAAAAATGTGGCTATCGTCAAAAGACAGATAGCTTTTTACAGCTTTTGTAATCTCACAGTTGAAAATCAGGAATCATAGATAATAGTAATAAAAGTAAACTATTTTGTCTCCCACTGTTCTTCCTCTGAATGAATGGAAACTATCAACCCCGTGATCCTCTGTTAACTAATAATCCATAATCTTATGGTCTCTTAAATTGCAAACATGATTACTAATCTACACTTAGAATATCTAGGTTTTGTAATGTCCAAGCTTCTAATTTCTTTCAAAGTTACATATATCTTCTTCTCCCCTGCTACCACGAGGTCCAGAGAAATGTCTGAACTACTTGAAGGGGAATGTGGTCAGTTTCTTGGCCTGCTTTTCTACTGTCAGCTTGTTATTCATTTTTTGATAGACCTTGGATGCATGATCTCTTCAAAGTTTTACACGGAGTCACAGCACAACGGCAGCTTTCTTCAAAGAAATCTACTCAATGTTTTCTCATCTCAGTCTGTACTCCCCATTGTTTTAGACACGATGTGAGTGAGACATTTAAATGTGTAAACCTGATCCTTGGCCATTTACTTTTTGCAAAATGGTCTTTCTCACAATATACTTTTGTACCTGATTTCTATTTTAAGGCATCTGCCAGAAAGTTCATGTTAACTCTCTTTTGTGTTATAATTCATCTGGAGGGGAAAGAAGAAGAAACATAAATAACTAGCATTAGTCAAATTTTCCAATGGCTAACATGCGAGTTGACATGCTCTCCTTACTAGATACTATTCCTTTGCCACTAGTGTTCTTAGTATTAAATATAGTTAAGCAGTATTTACTTTAAAAGTGCATTTGTTTTTAGAAATATGGGGGTTCTGTCATATAGGGACATATTTGAACCATCATTGCATTTCCTGACAACTATTGATTTAGGAATTAGGTTTTCCCAGATATGGTAGAGTTGCTCTTTAAAATATTTAAACAGTATACAACAAATTCAATTTTTCAATCAGAGTACGGATAAGAGCCAGATTGGTTATTGGCTCTTTCCAAACTGGCAAGACCGGAAAAGCAAAATGCATGGCAATTATGGCATGATACCCCTTTATGTAGAGATGCTGTCCTTCTCTGCCCCACTAATCCTTTATCTTTTTAACCAGTAGTGACTGTGCTCTGTGTCAGTCACTATCTATGGACATCCATCTCCACAAATACTTGAAGCAAGTGAATGTATCCTTGACATTTGTAGCTAACAGTTTTCTTAAATGGGTATTTTTTTTTTTACTCAAAACTCAGGCAATCTCCCACTTGCAATATATGTAGCAAAAATGTTGACATGTGAGAATAATCTCAAAGCCTATTTCAAAATAAACACTTTTGAATTAGTTGTCAGTATCCCAATAATTAAGAAGTTACAGAATCTTTTTTAAAAAAGACAGAAAATTAGGCACTCCTGGACCTAGTACTAAACTGCAAGAGAAAAATAGACTGGATTTAGGGACAGGGTTGCAGGATTATTCTGGTCAGAGGAACAGAGGACAAAGACACCTTTGTATACTAATGGCAAATATCCACTAGAAATATGATGTAGAAAAGAGAAAAGAAGCTGACCTGAGTATTATCTTGCATAGAAAAATAGAAGAGGAGATATATTAAATTTGAGAAAAAGGTTGGCCTTAGCAGAAGTATAGACAGTCTCTGCACTGTTTGTCTTGTAAGAGGCGGGAAAGCAGAGTAGATGGATTCATATGCTGAAAGATGGGTGAGTGTGGTTGTGAGCGCTTGTAGAAGTTTCTATTTTCTCCTTGAAATGAGGAAAAAAGGACTCAGCTAAGAGTTAGGAAGGGTGACGAGCTGTTGAGTTGTTACACAGAAAAAAAGAGAGTAATTTAACTGGAGAAATACAATATAATTCCTGGACAGGATTAAGGATCCCTTTGCATTTTATAATCATAAATGAGACCAATCAATATGGTTGCTGAACCATGTGATACAGCTATTTCATCTCTGTGAACCAGCGTTCACTAATAAAATGGTCCTTTAACATTTACTCACTACCATTTATCTTTGATATAATTAGAGTATCTAAAAAATAAATTCTCATTGATTACATGCCACTACTGATTACAGCAATTGATATTAGCCAAATCTAATTAATGGGCTAATATCTTGCATGATGTGTAACTGTAGTTTGTGTGACTTTCACAGATCAGATTGGTAAGTTCCCATGAAACCTGACTCTTTGGAAGTGATTCCATGTGTGATTGAGACCTCTCTACTGAAAAACTGCAAAATGATAGCATTTCCACAGGTGACTTCCAAATTATCCAACTAACTTCTGAACACTGACTGTTAGACAATGCTGCAAGGAGTCCCAGGAGCAGCGTGCTTTAATCACATCCAGGGCTCTTAGAAAGTGTTTTCATGTGTGTACAGAATTAAACAGTGATCCTGTGGAGGAAGATCTAACATTTCCTGTGCAGATTAAAAAAAAAGAGAGAGAGAGAAATAAAGCTCTTGTTAAAAAAAGAATGTTAAGCTCCTAACAATAATACAGATTTGTTTTAAAAATTAGATATTTTTTGGCTAAGCTCATTTTTTTCTTCAGTGTGAGTAAAAATTGAGTGATTATTTCCTTTTTTCCTCTTCTTTTGAGGATAGATGCATTGGTCTCTTTTGGAACATATTCCCTACCCTTGACTTTTTCTGATCTGTAAAAATGGAATTTACAACTTGTCAATGCACGGCCAAAATATATCCCTTGATAATTATGCTATTTTCCTTTTTAATTTTTTTTTTTTTTTTCAGTACGCGGGCCTCTCAGTGTTGTGGCCTCTCCCGTTGCGGAGCACAGGCTCCGGACGCGCAGGCTCAGCGGCCATGGCTCACGGGCCCAGCCGCTCCGCGGCATGTGGGATCTTCCCAGACCGGGGCACGAACCCGTGTCCCCTGCATCAGCAGGCGGACTCTCAACCACTGCGCCACCAGGCAAGCCGTAATTTTTATTTTTTAAATAAGCACAGTGTTCTTTTTGAATTTTGATAAAGTAATTTAATCATTTAAGTTTTTAATGTAAATATTTATAATTTATTCAAAAAAGATTTATTGTACGTATATTTAATGTGTGTTGTATTAGTTGTGGTAGGAAGAGCATGTGAAAACAAATAGACCATTTTGAAGGGAAATTCATAGGGTAACTATGAGTTGAAAAAGTAATGTGTCATAAGGGGTTAACAGAAGAAGAGTTATGAGGGCTCAGGAGAGAATAGTGTTACTTTCATATTTTTAGGGTAGGCTTTTTAGGTGAGTCAGTATTTGACCCATGCTTTGAACTGTGCAGAGGATTTGGGGAGGCTTTGAAGGTTACTGTGAGAGCACACATATAATCTTGAGTCATATGTGAGGGACACAAGTTTATTTTGATTGGATGAAGTAAGGAATAAAGCTAGAAAGATATTTGGTTGAGAGTATGAAACACCTAGATAGAGTTTTCACACTATTTAAAATAAAAGTCATCAAATGCGTATTGGAAAGAAAACAGAATTCAAGCTGTGTTGTATAGAGATTATTTTGCATCTGGGTGTTAGAGTCACTGGGAAAGTTTGAAGGCCGGGAAAACAGTGAAGTGATATCACAACAGTCTGAGGGTGCTTGTTATATTTGAATAGATATAGAATCAAGGAGGAATAGGCCGAATACCACTGGAGAGGTAGACTAAGGATAGGCATGGGGAACAAAAGAAATGGAGTTATTTTAAAAACTTCAATCCTGGATGATTGGGAGGATATTAACGCCATCAGAAAAGAAACATATGAGCAGAAAAGAGCAGTTTCAGAAAAGAAGAAAATGAGTTCAATTTTGTATGAATTTGAGGCCTCCAAGTGGAAACTTTGAGTATACAGTAGTCCCCTCTTATCTGCAGTTTCAATTTCCACCCTTTCAGTTACCTGTGGTCAACTATGGTCTGAAAATATTAAATGGAAAATTCCAGAAATAAAAAATTCCTAAGTTTTAAATTGCGTACCATTCTAAGTAGCATGATGAAATCTCATGCCTCTGCACTCTGACCCCCCCAGATGTGACTCATCCCTTTGTCCTTTGTATTCTGCCCATTAGTCACTTAGTAGCCATCTGGGTTATCAGACCAACAGTTGTCCTATCACAGTGCTTGTGTTAAAATAAGTAATCTTTATTTCCTTATTAATGGCCCCAAAGCACAAGAGTAGTGATGCTGGCAATTTGGATATTCTTTTACCCTGCCCAATTTATAAATTAAACTTTATCATAGGTATGTATGTATAAGAAAAACCATAGTATAAATGGGATGTGGTACTATCCAAGGTTTCAGGGATCACTGGGGTATTTGGAATGCAGTAAGGGGAGACTACGGTGGCTCTGTAAAATGACTCCTTTGAGGATAAGAAGCTATAGTTGTAGTTATGGATATAGGGTTCATGCACGCATAGATAGAATTGAAGTTGAATAACACAGTCAAGGGGAAAAGTGCAAAGTAGCAAAGAAAAGAGAGAACAATTCTGTAGGGGAAACTCAACCTTGAGTATGGAAAAAACAAAACTTAAAACAAAAATAAAAATGTGGATGGAGGTGTTTAAATTCAAAAACCCACATATTTTCCTGAGAATCTTAGACAAGCACGAAGCTTAAATTACATATATTTTATTTGTTTGAAAGGTGCAAAATAGCAAAGAAAAGAGAGAGAACAATTCTGTAGGGGAAACTCAACCTTGAGTATGGAAAAAACAAAACTTAAAACAAAAATAAAAATGTGGGTGGAGGTGTTTAAATTCAAAAACCCACATATTTTCCTGAGAATCTTAGACAAGCACGAAGCTTAAATTACATATATTTTATTTGTTTTTAAATTGCAACTTGCAAAGTCTATATTTTTGTCAGAAGTCAGTTTACAAGAACAACACCATCTTTTTATTAAGTTCAATTTCAAGGCTGTTACAGAAATTAAAAATTTTACTTATCACTTTCCCAAAAAACAAGAAAATATTTTCATTACAAGTGCATATGCTACAACACAAATATTGTGGTGCTATAGTTATGTATAATTCACAAATAATTGGTGGCTATAAAGTAATCTATAAATAACGATTGCTCAAAAGATTTATCAAATTAATTAATAAATAAAGAAATATAAGCATGTTTAGAATTTAACCAAAAGTCAAGTGTTGAAATTAAACACAAAATGAGAGATAGTAATATAATTTTCACTCACTAAAACTTTGATCATATTACCATAAAATTGAATTTAACCGAAGGTACTATAATTTCTATTGAGAAAATGTTCAATGATAATACTATTTTAATAAAAAATTCTCCCTATCATTAGGGATTATAACTTAAAAAAAGATTGTCAAGTTTCTGTTTTAGTAATAAAACGTCAGCTTCAAACATATGAAAAAAAATGGAACTAGGTGATACTTGGTTTGCTTTTAAACTATAGGGTTTACAAAACCTTTATTGAGCACTGTAGCTAAAAATGCCATTTCACATTTAATGGCCGTGATGGAAGTCCTTTACGATATTTATTCCACCAAGGACACCCTCAGGTTATATTTCTTCTCCTGTCAAAAAATATTTACTTTTATCATGAGCTTGTCATTCTACTGTATTAAAATTGAACAAGTGAATGGTTTAGAAATCATGACATCTCTTGTAACTATAATGGTCCTAGATATCTTATAATTTTTTTGTTATTAAAATATTTTAAAACCAAATATTGATTCCAAAATATTATGAAACAAGAGAAGTGAAAGAAGGGAAACCTGAATTTGGAGGTATTAAGTTTTCTCTTGCTCATGGACAAGACATTTCATCCTGACACCAGTCAGTTTTACAACCTAGTTTACACAAGTCATTTAACTGTCTCTTTGAAAGTGTTAGAATTAACACTGTTACAGAAGAATATTTATTTTATGAACTGTAAATAAAAGAAGACAAATTTTTTGGAATGGAAATAGCTCCTTAAAGGATGACTTGAGACTCCAGAAAGGTAACAGCTCTTATCTGTGTGCTCTTGATCTAGGTGAAGTCTATTTTTCAACACATAGATAATTAGGGGAAAACATGGCAGCAATGAGAAAAGGAGGGGTAGCTTAACCAACCAGAGGTGCCAAATGAGCCCCATAACAAAAACATTTGACAAATACTGCCCTGTGTACCTCTTCATCCTGGCATGACTCTGAAGAACAAGTCATATGCCTGGTGTTTTAAACTTTGGTAAATTTATATGGCATAACATGAAGCAGAAAATTTGAAGGTACAAATTGCTAATAGGGTCTTTTGCAAAGAAGAGAAATTTCAACTTGAAGACATTCAATGTTATAGTTGCCAACATTTTTTTTTAAATCCAAGTCATAGATAAATATAGTTTTAGGAAGACCAACATGGTGAATTTTTAAACTTATGCTTAATATTCTCTAATCTTTGAAAAAGAGTTTTGAAAAAAAGAATTTATAACTATGGTGAAATTAAAAGTTAAGGAATTCCTGTTCGATCTATGTGCATTTTAGGGTAGTTTATTTCATCTTTTTTTTATATTTTCATACTACACGCTTTTCCCTAGGTACAACCATATTCCATGGTTAATCTGGTGGCTCACAAAAAATATAAATTTCTTTTTCTTGACATTTTCATTGAGTGGTAGTCTTTTATATTCTAGAGTATTTGTAACATGAATATCCACCAGGCTTGTTCAATTTAACATGCTCAAAACAAGTACTTATTGTCATTGCTCTTTTATGTGAGGTCATTCATCCAGTCATATAAACATACAACACACAAGACCTTTCCTTCTTCTCCACCTCACGTTCAACATGTCAATAAATTGCATTGATTTAACCCCCCAAAGTCCTCTTTAATAGACATCAATCCCCTCCAAGTTAATTTTTAATGCCTTAGATCAGGATCTCTTTGTTTCTCATTAAAGAAAATCACGACAAAAATTATCAAAACGTGGGTAAATAGAAAATGATAAATATTTCATAAAAGTGATAGAATGCATCACAACATTTTGGCAAAGAGTTCAATTTAACTGTTTTGCAAATTAAAATACCTTTGAGTAGTTGCTTTGCATATGGTTATTTAGAAAAGAATAAAGTGAAAATATCTTATAGTGATGTTGATACGCTTAGACAACATTGGTGCATCAAATGTTTCAATTTACTTAAAATTTTGTGCAGCATCAAAGTTGAAGAACCATAAAAATTCAGAACGTTTAATCTAATGAGCTCTACTTCTTACTCTCAATAATATATTCCTAGGAAATGTTCAAGACAGTCACTTACCAGTCTTTACAAGGTGAAACAATAAGAGATAAACCATAGGTAAAATTAAATTTTCAAGAATAAAAGAGTAGCATAATTTTTCTAGCTGTGCTTACAAATAAGAGATGTGAATGTTTACCTATAGATGAAGCACAGGAAAAAAAACGAGCGTAATGGAAAACAGATCCTTTGGGAGCAGTTAATTCAAGATGCTAAGTCCAAGGTTAATTAAACTAATTAAATTTATTTCACCTTCTGAAACAAAATGCATACAATCACACACTTTTTTTTATTTTGCAAATTTTACTTTTGTATGAGCTAAATACTTATTTTTAAGAAATAATTATCAGTTAAATGCCTTTTCAACAAACACAACTCTTTCATATATATTTTGAACATTCATCACTGAAAGAAATTTAACAATATTAAAGTTACAGGAAAAGGAGGTTATATTGATACTATATGAATTTTCTTTACTATTTAACCTAACAATTCAATTTATAGGAAAAAGAGAGTCTCCGCCTCCAGAGTTGTTTCTAATTGCAAAACATTGTAAAGTATATGTTGCATGATAGAATACTCATTAAAATAGATACTACTACATCTATATAATAAAATAGCAAATACTTATCTAAAATTATTTAGTATAAGACTATCAACTAACATTGAAATATGTCATCATATTTTCTTAGGTAAAAATTAGGTATGTAACATTCAATTATAATCAAATTTTTGTTGAGAAGGAACATGGGATATTTGAACATGGTTGTCTGCATGAGGCTTCCCATTTTGCTACATAACCGTATTAATAGTAAAAACTGACCAGTTCTCTGAGTTGGAGGACTTTGATATCCACAAGATCAGCTACATAATTTGCAGCGCTTCTTTTTCAAAAATTATTAAGAATTTCAAGACAAAGAGCATGAAACCAAGCAAGGGTCCCTTCTGAGGGCAGGGCCCTGTGTAACTGCACAGGTCACATGCCCATAAAGCTGGCCCTGGCTGCTCTACATGTCTGATCTATTTACTTTCATACTGTTGGTGTTTTATGACTGTGTTTTTTTAATTTAGAGAAAAAAATTAAAGACATAATTTGCACTATTTTAACAAATACTGAGCATCTTATGTGGTATCAATCCTGAATCAGAAAGCATATTCATAAATAAGAATTATGGTATTGAATATTAAATGTTATTATTTACAATACTAAGAGTACTCTTTCAAATGTAATCACAAATATTCAGTGGAAGAGAAGCTGAGATAAAGGTCTAATAATTAATGCTAACGGTACCTAATAGAGTCTTCTCTTGTCCCTCAGCCCCATTCATATTGATGATACCTAGATTTAACCCTGGGTATACATTCTTCTTATTCCATCTTCCTTTTTATTTATATATATATATATATATATATTATATATATATATATATATATAATATATATATAGTCAGAATTTTTACTAACACGGTTATGTAGTAAAATGGGCAACCTCATGCAAACAACCATGTTCAAAAATCCTACGTTTCTTCTCAACAAAAACTTTAGATATATATATACATATATATAAAATTTGTTTCATTTCCATATAAGTGTTAGAAGATGGTTGAAGAAAAAATACAAGAAAAAAAACCCTTCTGAAGATTCAATTTGACTTGCCATCAATTTAAAGATTAATTTTGGGAAGAAATGACATATTAAGCATATTGAATCATCTAATACATGTGCACATATATACATTTAGGAATTTACTATCTTTTAATGAATTTGCCTGTTTATCTTTATAATATGCCCCTCTTCATTTATGATGCTATTTACTGAATTGAAGGCTACATTACCTGATATTAATAGGGCCATTCCATTTTCTCAGGTTAATTTTCATCCCCTATTTTTTCTGATGAGAAACAAGTCACATTACTACTAGCTTGTATGTGATGCATTTTTTTTTTCTTGATTGACTCATTTCATTAGCTTGACCACATGTGTGGAGCTGTAGTTTTCATTCATCTATCCTGCCTGGGGTTTGCTTAAATGCTTGATTTGTAGATTTCAGTTGTTCAATGAACTGAGACAATTGTCAGCCATTATTTCTTCAAATACTTTATTTCTGTCTCATTCTCTCCCCTTTCTGTCTGAGGCTCAAATCATATGTCTGTTTAACTACTTGAAATCGTCTTAGAGGTTGATGAGGCTATATTCTTACTTTTTATCTTTGTTCTTCAGATTAGTTGCTATCTATATTTTGTCTTTAAATATACTAAGACTTTTCTGTAGTACTAAATATGCTGATACATTTATCAAATGAATTTTATTATTCCACATATTTTATATACTTTTTTTACTCTCTCCCTTTTGTTCACTGATTATGTCTATCTTTTCAATTAAGTCCTTGATTATATTTTTAATAGCTACTTTTAGTCTTTTCCTACTAACTCAAGATCAGCGTAGTTTAGTGTTCTCTATGAAAGATTTTTCTCTTTATTATAGTCCACACTTCTTGCTTCTCTGTAAGTCTAATGCTTTTTAAAAATATGCTAGACATTGTAGATGATAGTTCACAGGGAGTCTGGATTATGTTATCTTTTATAAAATTATGTTAACCTTTGTTTTGGCAAGCAGCTAAATTATTGGCAGATTGCTTTGATACTTTTTCTTGGTTTATTATTTATAAGGGCTATTTTGGATTTTTTCCTAATCATGCTTCTTTCACCTAAAGTGTGGCTTTTATCAGGTCTCATTTGAATATCTGAAGTGCTCAGGGAAGTCTCTGCATTCTCTTTGAGCCAGAACACCAACACTTCCCAGACCTGTTGAATTCTGAGAGCTCTGTTCATCTTCCAGCCACACAACAGCAAATTTTGATGTGGCCCCATGCAGTTTCCCTTTGAGTGCCCAGCCCAGCATGAAGCCAAGGATCTGTGATGAACCCATACACAGACTTGTGATATCCTCTTCTTAGCAGTTTCACCTTCTCTGGTACCATTCCTCAAAATTTTTGGCTGTGTTATTATGAAACTTGAAATTCCAAGGTGTGTCTTTTTTTTTTTTTTTTTTTGGCGGTACGCGGGCCTCTCACTGTTGTGGCCTCTCCCGTTGCGGAGCACAGGCTCCAGACGCGCAGGCCCAGCGGCCATGGCTCAAGGGCCCAGCCACTCCGCGGCATGTGGGATCTTCCCGGACCAGAGCACGAACCCGTGTCGCCTGCATCAGCAGGCGGACTCTCAACCACTGCGCCACCAGGGAAGTCCTCCAAGGTGTGTCTTGAGTGGTTGGTCCTGAGTGTTACGATCTGCTTGAACTTCACCTCCTTGCACTACAGTCTAAAAAGTACCCTCAGAAAATCAGGGTGTTATCAGGTTCTGCCTATGTACTCTCCTGTCAAACATCAATGTTCTTCACTGTCTGTTTACCAACATCTGAAAATAATCGTGTCATATATTTTGTCCATTTTTATAGTTGTTTGGATGAAAATAATGAACAAACTCAGTGACAGGTGGGACACTATCAAAAGGTCTAATAGCAAACTGTATCTCATTCTTCCAGAAAGTGATAACAAAAAGGTTGGGCTAGAAAAAATATTTGAAGAAATGATAGCTGAAAAAAAATCCCAAATTTGGTCAATTTAGTGAAACAAATTTACAGGTTCAAGAAGTTCATCAAACCTCTCACATTACAAATTCAAAGAAAACCACACCTAGACATATAATAAGCAAAATCCAAATACAAAGCAAATATTATGAAAGGACAGTTTTAGCATTTCTCCTTCTCCATAAGGATTTTGAATTTATCATAGAAGACCATCATGGGTGCACTTCAGTCTCCTTTGCAGCTAAAGTTCCATTATTGAGGGCACTGCTGTAGGCGATGTTACCATTACTACTGCTGACTTGTCATTACCCATAAGATGTCTATTAAATGCAACCCAGGATTGTTGACCTAAAACAGAAAATTCTAGAGCATTTATGACTTCCATTCCTTTGTTTGAGGATTTCTCTCCTCCTTGCATTTTCTGGCTGTCCTGGGCAATGGGTTAGACTCATGCTGCACTAGAGTTGGCTCTAAACCCAAAAGTAGAATTCATGGTGCAGACTTGAGTTGGGAAGTTAGTACTATGAAGTGAATCTGATCCCTCAAAACACTGACCACCGCAACCGAAACTGAAATTAGATGTGCTGGAAGGCTGGACCATGGGTCATCAAGAGGCTCTGCTGCAACTTGCTTTTTTTTTTTTTTTTTTTTTTTTTGCGGTACACAGGCCTCTTATTTTTGTGGCCTCTCCCATTGCGGAGCACAGGCTCCGGACGCGCAGCCTCAGCGGCCATGGCTCACAGGCCCCGCCACTCCACGGCACATGGGATCCTCCCAGACCGGGGCACGAACCCATGTCCCCTGCATCGGCAGGCGGACTCTCAACCACTGCGCCACCAGGGAAGCCCCACAACTTGCTTTTAATATTCCAAGGTTTTGTTTGTATTTTGGGTTTTTTTCTTACCTTACTAGTCTTCTGTTATCTCCACTCCTGCTTTCTGCCTTTCTGGGTTAATGCCTTTTTGATTCCTTTAATTTTATATTACTGGGTGTTTTGGAGTAAAGAGAGATAATTTCTGCTTACCTAGAGATAACAAAGAAATATATCTTATTGTCTGTTTTGAAAAAGATCCCTAGAGCAAAACATTGAGGTATGTAACCATATTTCTGCGAGGGTCTAAAACAACATTAGGTTCAAATGCAATTAATTATCAAAGACTAATATTTACAATCTAGATTCTGTTGTCTAAAAAAAAAAATCAAATAATTCATTCAATTTGTTCACACACACAACCTGAACATAATTATCTCTCATATCAAAATACACGGAAAATAATTTAGATTTTACCTCAGTGAACTTATCTGTCTGGAAACATTGTGCCATTGTATAAAGGTAAATGTAAATTCAAAATTAAGTCCAACCAAATATATATGAAAGTTTTAAAATGATCATTCTAATTTTGTTTTCTATAAAAATATATTTTGTAAATATTATATTAATGCAAAATTATTCAGGGTGAGAAATGTTATTTTTACTTAAAATCATTATGGCCTCATTCATAGCACTAATAGAAAAGCATTTTTTTCTAAAATATAAAATACACTTCTATGGGTAATAAGGTTAAATTTATGGAAATTATTTGTAATTTATTGTTATACATTTGACACTGTACATTGTGTTAAATATCCACTGGGTTATTTTTCTTTACTTTTTTCAGAACTAAGAAAATGTCTCAGGGGGAAATGCCAAGCTTTCTTCAACTGACAAAAAATTTTATGACAATAGTTGTTAAATTTTTTAAAAAAACATCAATTTTATATCAAGCCCTATTAAATAGACAACTTTAATAGAATGTTTACTGTTATTTTTGTTTTTAAAGGCCATAAAACTCAAATAATATGAAGTGAAACAAAAGAATTGTGTTGCTAACAAAACAATGAATAATTTTACTGAACTGTCTTATTAAATATCTTGGGCTTGACACATTGTTGGTTATGATGACCGGTTACACAGAATTACAGTATATGCTCACTTGGCTGGTTAGTACATTATCATCAGAGTGTTTCAAACAAGAGAATGTTGAAAATTCATGCTGAACTAAATGTTGTATGGGAAGGGATCTGTTAAGAACTGCATTGCCATTTCCAATATATGGTAATGCTATTAATTATAAAAAGACACGTAATAATCTCACTTTGCTAAGGATTTCAAGATACTAAAAAATTCCTTTACCTATTGTTGCAGATTGGGTTTCCAAGGTACCAAAGTCTGAATAGCATACGGAAATGTATTAGGGAATATTCTTGAGGCAAAAATCTCTGAAGGAGAAGGAAAAGAAGCAGGATTCGGTAGTGGGGGGATGTCAGGTTGTGATGCAGTCTTAACAAAAACCTTAGGCAGTGTCAAGGAATTGCTGAAACTGGAATGAGCCAGTCATAGCAGTCCTGAACTGGGGTGAGGGGGCTGGCCCTTTGCACACTCATCTAAGATAGTCTTTGTTTGTGGGCTGCCTCAGAAAGGCAATATGACCTTAAACAAAGGTATTTTCTTTAGGTGAGGCAAATGCAGGAGAGATCTGAGAACTGAGAACATCTGTTGGGAGTGCTCCAAAGAACTGAAGGGGGATGAAAATAAGTATTTTATTTCTGAAAGTGAGTCTGGGCAATCCATCACACAACCCACACCAGTTTACACGATTTGCTATACTGGGAGTTGACCTTATATGAGTTCCAGGATTCTGTGTACTTATTCTCCAGAAGGTAACATAAAATAGGAAGGTTAGTGGGACAAATTGCATCCCCCTCTATTGCAGCTGGGTCTGTACTATAACTATTATGCATCATCTCTTATGCTCTTCCTCTTTGTCATCTGTTTAGGTTCCTGACAAACTCAAGTAGCATTTCTGCTAGTATCAGTGGCTTCACTTGTGGTGGGTTTCAGGCTCTCATTCATCAGTGTAAGAGTATGATACTGGTAGCAGGTCCAGCTGGTCCTGGTCTTTTTGGATGACGTTAAGACAGAAGGTAAAAGAAACAATGTAGCCCTGGGCAAGATAGTCAATGAATGCTGTAGTCTTTTCCAAGTATTGTAAATTCAAATTGTTTCAGATCCTCTGTTCAGATAGAAATGGAAAAGAACCAATTTGCCAGGTCAGTGGCTGCATGCCATGTACCAGAGGCCATGTTAATTTCCTCTAGCAAAGATATCACATCGGCAGAGGAGCTACAATTTATTACCTGGTTGAGTTTGCACTTATCCACTGTCTGTCTCTAGGGTCCATCTGGTTCTTTATTGAGCCAGATGGTTAAAATGCAGATATGATGAATCCTTGGATCCTTTAGATCTTTAAGAGTTGTACTAATTTCTGCCACTTCCCATGGGATTCAATATTTTTTTTATTTGTTTCATCTCTGGGGGCTAGTATGTTTTTGATGTCTATATTTATTTATTTTGTCCTGAAAGCAAACATGAGGTTTCTAGATTAGAGATCAGACTTATTACAGCAATAACAGCACCGATTTCCTGGGCCCTAATCCCCCTTGGGCTAGACAATGAGGACAGATGTTACCTGCACATTTACAGAAGAGGAGCCCTGAAATTTTGGGTCAGAGAGTTTGTATAGGAGCTCCTTTATACCACCCCTGCTCTACTCCCTAACCCTCACCCCCAAGAGAGGGAGAGAAAACTTCTTTAAAATGCAAGCAAATCCTCTCTTAGAAAAAAGTCTGTTTTTACAGCTTTTTGGAATATAAACAAATGCTTCAGGGTTTTGTTCCCTTTACAATGTAATAACATAACTATAGATATAGAAACGCCCTTAGAATGTGAAGAGCCAATAGTTCTGGGGAAAATGGTACTTTCTCTGTCTTCATAGCGCATCAGTTTTCTTTGCTCAAAAAGTCCTGACAATGCAGAAATATGAAGATATCTTCCCTGCAGGAGGTGGAAGTTTTAGAAGCTTGCACTTGGGTTTCACAATGATAGCTCTTACCCTGCAAAGCAAGGTACAAGTAGAAGATTCTTCCAATTATCTAGTGTGTCTATTCAATTAGTATATATTTGGGGACTGGAGAAATAGCCCAACCCACAATGGTGATATGCTCATTTATCCATTTGTCTCATTTGCCTCTACCCTAACAGGGGCTCACCGTGGTATTCTAGTGTGCTGCATACAATTCTAAGTCTGTGTCTGTTACATATTTTATAGGCAAAAAGCACCACTGCTATTACTATACTGCATCCTCAATAATGCAGATTGTAGCTCCCAAGAAATTTGTAGACTTTAAAACTACAGGGTATTTTTTTTTAGGGTTTACTAAGGTTATTTTCCTACTTTTTAATATTTTCATGTTAGATTTTTCTCTTTACTAATAATTGTGGGACATAAACATTTAACCCTCTTATGAGTCTCTGCCTCGCCCTCCTGCCCTACACAGAAAGACATGCACACATGCAGATGGGCACATATATCCGCTCACCCCTAGATTCACTCCTCCCAACCTTAGATCCAATACAGCTATACATTTTTCAAACATTACTAATCACTATGTACAGTATTATAAGGAGCAAAAAATTATTTACAACTAATTCACTGAATGTTCTATGTCTGGTTTTCTCTATTAAAGCTCTCCTAATCCATTGTTAAAGAAGCACTCTCTCTTCTGATAAGGAATCAACAGAAGTACTGATGGGTTGTGCTACACAGGTAACAGAGTTTGTGAGGCCGACTGTTAAAAGTTCAAGCTTCAACACTAGCCATTCACATTATAAGTAGGCACATGGGACCATATCACAGTTTAAGTTAATCTCCACTGAAATAAAATAATAGAGAGTTGGAGAACTAAGGTAGATATTTAAGGTAAACACAGCCTATCTAAGACTCCTGAGTCTAGCCTTATTCTCTCAGACATGTCATATAGGCAAAGGGATACGGCAGCTTGCATCACAACCTAGATCTCTTACAGAAATGGAACTGACATTTTCTGAGAAAGAGAGGGAAAGGAAGAGATTTATAAGATTTTTTTATTGTAGCACTTTATTTTCGTCACATAATAACATAATGCTGAAAACTAACAATCTCACATGACAGTAGAAAACCAAAACTTGTTGTCATCTCTTAAAGAATTTAGAATTGTGTATAAATTACATAAACTAAACAGATAGATACATTTATTGGTATGAATGCAAACCGTTTTCAAACTCAAGTCAAGAAACAACCTCTGGTGGGAAAAGATGGAGTAAGATGTTTTCTTATTTTATAGAGAGATTATACGGAATTGGCTCATGTGATTGCAAAGTCTAGGAAGTACCACAATCTGCCATCTGCAAGGCAGAGATCAAGGAAAGGTAGTGGTGTAGCTCCAGTCCAAGTCTGAAGACCTAAGAACCAGGTACGCAAATGCTGTAAGTCCCAGTTTGAGGGCGGGAAAAATATGTCAGACAAAGAGTGAATTCTCTCTTCCTTCACCTTTTTATTCTCATCAGCCTCTCAGTGGATTGGAAGATGCCCAGTCACTTTAGGAAAGGCATCTGCTTTATTCAGTCTACCAGTTGAAAAGTTAATCTCATTCAGAAACAACCACACAAACACACCCAGAAATAATGTTTAACCAAATACCTGGGCACCCCATAACCTGCCAGTTGACACATAAAATTATCTATTACAGTAGCCTTCTCAGAGAGTAGTAGCTGTCTACAAAATCCAGAGATGCACCATAACCTCTGCTTTATTCATAGTGGTAGAAGACACAACATTCAGTACCTTCTCCTTTACCTTAATAGAATTTCTTGTCATAGACCAAATCACTGAACTCTTAAAGATTTCCATGTGAGAAAGCTGAGTCATTGCAGGGTTTCTTTCACTTCTTGGCATGCATGTTTCTTCTCATTAGGGCATCTAGTGTACTTTTTACTTCCTGTTCTTTAGATAAAATTAGCACGGTGTCATGCATGAATCCAGTGCACCAGTGTGAGTTATGTGAAATGTCAAGATACCAAGGTCCTTTTGAACTATATTGTGACGGAGCAGGACAGTTAACAAAATTCTGGTGCAAAATATATGTTCGTTGCTGTTCTTATGTGCACAGGAACGGATTTTTACCTTCTTTACTAATGTGGATTGAAACTAAAGCACTATCCAGATCAATAACTTATAAAAATTTCCAAAGGCTGTAATTTTCCCCCAGTGTAGATACCATAAAAGCTATGATAGGGGATGACTGCTTGGTTGAGTTATAATTAGGACTGCTCTTTTGTTAAGTTTTCTGGCGTCGTATGACACTTTGGATGGGAGTAGAAATCTGAAATAAATGTGGACATGATGGGCATCACTACTCATCTATCCTTAATTCTCTTAAAGGTGGAGAGGATGGAGGGTTTTCATTTCAGAGGCCTCCAATTACACTTTCTTTCATTAACGGCTCTTAAAGTCATTAAGGGTCAGTGGACCCAAATGAGAGCTCTGTCAATTACTAAATGTATCTCTCCTAAGGAGCTACTTGAGAATCAGGGGAATGAAAAAAGTGAGAGCTTGTGGTCTATTTACCGAAATGCTGAGGTGCACTATGAACTACGTTGACCATCTACTGTCCCTATACTTCCTACCTACAAAGTCCATTTCTTATCCCCACATATCAGTGTCATCTCAGAACTTCTGCTCTACAACTTTCAGTAGGTCTAGGTGTTTCTCCTCCTTGCCCCCAACCCTGTGAATTAATGTAATAAATAACTGAATCCTTTTGGAAGAGTTGGGGAAATATTTATTGTCCTTGTTTGTAGTGATGTTTCAGGGTCATTCTCAAAGAAATATTGCCTCCACTCCAATCCATGGGCTCTGGGCTTAAGAACTGCTCAGATCTGGAAACTGGATGAGCAATCATGATTTTCCATTTTGAAAGTTGATGTAATTTTCACCAGGTTTTGACTTGACTTTCCCGTTCTAAAATTCAAGCAACCATCAAATCATCTGTTACATTTCTCACTCTTGGACACTGTGGTCTATTAACCTATACACCCCTACAGACATAGAGACTTTGGCTGGCACTTAACCCTCATTGTTCATCACAATAATTATTTCTGCCTTGTATTTGATGTTTAATTGTCACTATCTGACCTTTGCTATTCAAGAATCGTCTCATTCACATTAACAAAGAAAGCACTGTTTCATGGCTGTCAAGGTCAATGCTGGCATTCTGAGGAAATCAAACACTTAGCTACTCAAAGATGTCGGTGCACCCACACTAGTGTATTTTTCTTTTTTGCAATAATAAAGTGAAAATCTCCTTAGCCCTTTGGGGGAACATCAGCCATTTGTATATTCCTGGTTTTACGTAATACATTTATTTTGACCACACCACATCCCTTTACATCCTAAAGTCTTTCTCACACTCTGCAGGGCAGTTCAGGCATCTCTACTTCATTACTTCAGGCCACTGACACACAAAACTTCAAAGAATCATCCCATGAGACTAGTGTGACCATTTAATGTTATTCTTGCCAGGATCTTAAATCCCATGTCATGCTGCCATTTCAATAATCTCTTCTTTATCCAACCTTGTATTCTACTTCCTGGTCAAATACCCTCAAGAGCCACTCCCATTATGTGTTATAACTCAAACACTACAATTAATGTAATGGGTAAGTTCTTTCTTCCTAGAACAGTGACTGTATTACTCAACTCAAAGTATCCTGTGACCTCACCTTTGCTAGTGATATGGAAGCAGTTAGGGGAAAAGAAGGGGAGTAATTAGGAGGATACTCATCAACTCATCAACACATTGTAAAGTATCCACATAAGATGGGATTTTTATTTGTTTGCTTGGTTTTTCTTTTCCTTCCTTCCTTGCTTCCTCCCTCCTCCCACCCTTCCTCCCTCCCTCCCTCCCTCCCTCCCTCCCTTCCTTCCTTACTTCCTCTCTCCTTCTTTCCCTCTCCCTCTCTCTCTCCCTTACTCTCTTTCTCTTCTTCTCTCTTTCTCTTTCTTCCTTTCTTTTATTTCTTTCCTTCTTTCTTTCAAGACCTCTCTCTCCAGTGGAAATGGGCTGCATATCCTGCCCCAGAGGTTTTAGGACAATCTGGTGTTGAAGTTCTCATATGTACCCATTCAAATGTTCTCATCCTGAGACTCAGAGATTCACTCATTTCCAATCAGGGCACTGATTCTGACACACAAAGCCCGCTATAGATCACTTTTGCTTTCATGACATGCCCAGAGTTGAGATTTAGGTAACCTGAGGCTGTCATTTTTTTTAAATTGAAGTATAGTTTATTTACAATGTTGCATTAGTTTCAGGTGTACAGCAAAGTGATTCAGATCATATATCTATATATATAATACTTTTTCAGATTCTTTTCCATTATAGGTTATTACAAGATATTGAATATAGTTCCCTGTGCTATACAGGAGTTCCTTGTTGTTTATCTGTTTTATATATAGTAGTGTGTATCTGCTAATCCCAAATCCCTAATTTACTCTTCGCCCCACTTCCCCCCTTTCCCCTTTGGTAACTGTAAGTTCGTCTGTTGAATCTGTTTCTGTTTTGCAAAGAAGAGGCTGCCATTTTTTCTTCAAGGCTTATAAAGCATTAAAAATGCTACTGACTCTATAATTCTTATGATCATTATGGCTCCCAAATCCTAGAGCATTGATTCTCAAACACTGGTTGAGTATCAGCACCCCCTGGAGGATTTATTAAAATACAAATAGCTGGGCCCTAAAGCTCCAAGTTTCTTATTCAGTAGGTCTGGAATGGATCTGAGAAATATCATTTTGAACAAATTTCCTGGTAAAGCTGATGCTGTCAGTTCAGGCTTGGTCCACACCTCAAGAAATACAGTGAAACAACTGCTACATAGCCTGGGGCTTTCCCTTTTGCTTGTACT
Organism: Tursiops truncatus; assembly: GCF_011762595.2. Classification (NCBI taxonomy): domain Eukaryota; kingdom Metazoa; phylum Chordata; class Mammalia; order Artiodactyla; family Delphinidae; genus Tursiops; species Tursiops truncatus. The sequence continues at coordinate 10,716,788 of NC_047038.1, forward strand.
TAGTTCTAATTCGCCACAGGTGAAGTCCTTAGTTGCTATGATGCTATAATAAAATAGGGGTTATCCCCAATTCACCTGACATTGTGCCCTTTCTTGCCATCCAGCTACTGATAGTTCCTCTTCCAGACTCTAAACATGGATCTTCTTCCTGCAATTATTCTTGATCGTTATTCTTAAGTTTCAGTATCCTTGAAGATAGAACTTGCAATAAAGTACTAGATACAGATTGTTTGAGAGGTGATCACAGGGATAAAGATTAGAAAGTGAGGAGAGAGATCTAGGGAAGGAGAAAAAGAAAACATAATGATTTGTTATCTATATATAAAAATAATAAATGATATATATGCAATATAATATTATATTAATATGACTAATACCATCTGTATTAGTCAGAGTGTTCCAGAGAAACAGAACCAATAGAATAGAAATATATAGAGAGAAGGAGAAAAATATTTATTATAAGGAATTGGTTCATACAATTATGGAGACTGAAAAATCTCAGATCCACAGTCAGTAAGCTAGAGACCCAGGTGATTGGATGGTGTAGCTCCAGTCTAACAGCTGGTAAACTTGAGACCCAGAGAGAGATCTTTCAGTTTGAGTCCAAAAGCAAGAAAGAACCTATGGCCCAGCTCAAAGGCAGTCAAGCAGGAGGAAATTCCCTCCTACTTCTGAGAAGGTTAGTTTTTTTGTTCTATTCAGGTCTTCAACTGATTGGATGAGGTCCACTTACATTAGGGAGAGCAATCTGCTTTACTCAGTCTAAGTGTTAATCTCATCCAGAAACACCCTCACAGACATACCTACAGTAATGTGTGAGCAAATGTCTTGACTCCTTCTGGTTCATTGAATTAATTACATTAATGATTTTGAAACATGACTGCCCACTGGAATATATACTGCTTGATTCTGACATATTGTTTTAAAATATACTGTTGAGAGCAGTTAGGTAATCAGCTTAGGAATTTAGCATTTATATTCAAATATAAGTAAAATTTAACAATAACCCCCTTTGTACTTTCCTTATTCAGTATTGACAGCAAAACTCTACTAACCTTATAGAATTGAGTATTTTCTCCCTTTCCATCTTGTTTCTTGAAAAATCTCCATAATATGAGGGTTAAATCATTTTGGGTATTTGTCAGAACTCACCTTAATACCAGATAAGAAAGTATATCTCTTTACTATTAAATGATGTTTACCATTTTAATATATTAAATGCTTATTGACATATTTAAGTTTTGTATTTTATCTTGAATTTTTTCATCTCTATCCTGTAAAAAGTTTGCATGTAATGTTTTGATCACGGTCAACATATTTTTCTTATGAGTCTCATTGGTATTATTTGCATGTTTTTGTTAGTAAACAAACATAAAAATTTTAAAATAAATGGGAAGAAATAAAATCTGTTGGGAAGAATTTAATCACTTAAAGAACAACTGGGATAGCTGTGTAATCAGGTTTGGTGATCAGGGGCATACTCTCCTCAGAACTGGTCCTCTGAAAGTACTATTACTGCTGCAGAGTCTGATATACCACACACAGTGCCACCAACACTACTTGCAGAGTACAAAGAAGTTGCTTACAAGGAGTGTCCTTACAAGGACACTGCTGTCCTTGACACAAGGATATAGATGCTGCTGTCTCTGCCACTAACACTTCTACAAGAATTTTTTTTCTGTTGTTCCTTTTCCTTTTATTTATTTTTATATTTTTATTATAAAATATCTGTCCCTTATAGGAAAGACTATGTAATGGATATGAGAGGTAAGGTGCATAGAAATCAATGAATATTCATGCACCTTATGCCTAACTTCAATAAAACACCAACACAACTTAAGTTCTATCATTTGTTGGGTTTTATCATTTGAATAATGTAAAATATTTTCAATCCAGCAATGTATCAACACTACAAATAGATTACAACCCCTAAAATTTTAAAAATCCATCAAATTTATTGCCACTTTTGTAAAGCTCAAAAACATACATGCAAAACAAATATACATGTATTTTTTAGACACACATGTATTTTATAAAATATAAAGGGAAGCTATCTAATATCGTAGCTACTAACCACATACAGCTCTTGAGCACTTGGCATGTATCAAGTTTGAACTGCGATGTGCTTTAAGTATCAAATAAACACTCAACATCAAAGGCTTAGTATCTTATATGAAATGACTAGTGAAAGGTATATAGAGTGAAAACAGTTCTAATGGCAATTGCAAAAAATATTTTGAACTCCTTAAACGTTTGTATTTACTATTAACATGTGTTTTTCAGATAAATATTTTGGCAACTATATTATCACAGAATTACACAATATTTTTACAAGTGTGTACATAATACATCAGAAGCTCAACTTTAAATTCACACAACTATAGCTATATATATATTCACATTCTAAAAAATAACATTGTCAGAAATAATTTCAGAGAGAATATACTTAGTTACTACTGAAGATATTTTTGAAATCTAAAAATTATATTTAAATAATATATTTTAAATGACAGAACTATTTCATTACAAAGATCATATAGGTAAAATGTAAAATAGGACTAATCTTTTTGATGTTGAATTAATATGTGGAGTTTTGCATGTGTGGTTTTAAAGTTTTGTTAAGGCAAGATGTGTCAAATTAGATAACAGATGGATCACTGATTTATAAAATGAATATGGAATATTTAATTAATATTATAAAATGTTGAAATGATAGTATTTTGGATATGTTGGTTTAAATAAAAAATATTTTAAAATAATTTGATCTGTTTCTGGCTATCAGAAAATTTATATATTTGGGTCACACCATATTTTTATTGGACATCATTATTATATAAAGAAAAAGCAAGGAGATAATTATCACCAACTCAGGGCAGTTTCCTTGATGTACACAAGATGGTATGATGGGATAGCAACTTGTAGTTTATTTCATTCAAAATGCATCAAACCCTTCTCAATGGATTCTAATCAAATTTATGGTAAAATTCAAGCATCTAATCTAGGGCTACAAAAACCGATGTGTATTGGTCCCTGGACACCTGTCTCAATGAACTTCCAGTGGATGTCCTTTTATTTACCAGAATAAGGAAAGCATGTTCTCATGTTAGAACTTTTGAATTTGTTCTTATCTTCATTTGGAAAACTTTTACCTCAGATATTCCCATGACTTCTACATTATATTTACATTTCTACTTAAACATCACCTTATCCATAAAGTTTCTCTTCACCATCCTATTGAAAATTACACTCTGTTCCATATTTTGCACTGCAGAGCCCTTTCTATTTGATTTTTTTCCCCACTCTTTCCTTGTGTGCTAACGTCAATCTACCTCATTATCACATCAACTTCTCAAGGACAGAACCTTTGTTCCTTCTGTTCGTTGCTATATCTCCAGCTCTTAGAAGACGACTGGCATGTATTTAGCACTCACTAAACACTAAGCCTAATTTCTACAACCTAACTGAACCCTAGTAAAGAAAAAAAAGAATAATTCTTGAATATTCTTAAATAATTGAATGAGTTGAAACTATGCAAAACAGAGTGCAAAAAGATCTTAGCACCAAAATCAAATTATAACATAGAAAACAATATATATTCACTTGCAAATAGAATTATATATGGGAAGATTTTTCCATCAAATTGTTGCCAATATTTCTATTGTAGTAATGCAATTACAAGTAATTTTTTTACTTTGACTATATATAGATATATATATATATATATTCTATCTTTTCTACTATTAGCATATTTCGCTAATTCAAAAAAAGATACAATATAATGTTTAATTTCCAAATCTCTGATTACTTTTACAATTAATTTGAAAGATAAATTAAGTATTAAGCTACATTTGACATATTGTTTAAACAAGAGCATGAATATGAAATACTTTCTTATACATGACTGACTATTTTAATGGTGAGGAAAATATTTATAAAACAAGCCATGTTCAAATCCCATAAAATCAATGTACATATTCAAGACAAGGTGTAATAGAAAATCTGTTACTTGAGAGTATTAACATTTTATGTTATTTTTGAATAATGGGTATAATTCACTTCTATAAAATTCCTAGAATAAAGTTCTATATATTTTTTCTCTCCTTATCTTGCAGTGGTAGGTGCTATACACTGAGGAGAATAAAAGTGTAGTGGCTATTTTATCTTCAGTTTCAAGTGAGACTTTAATATTCAACCCATGTTTGTAACTAACTCATTACTATGAATTTAAATATTTTAATAAAAAGAATTGTATTTTCATTATAAATATATATTACTTGTCTGAGTCTAAATGTTCTTGATTTGTCTAGTAGGCACACAACTTCCATATTTTAAAGAAAAAATGGAATTATTATAAAAGTGTTAATTAAGCATATCATCACCACAGCTCACTTTCCTTATGATAATAATATGAAGGTTGATTGTGGTGTTTTATGCCTTTTCTTCATTTAATTGGATGAGTGAAAAGAAACACCTCATTCACACAACTTTCAATTTATATAAAAATAGGGTATATTTAAGAATCTCCCAGTAGTGACATACAAAGATTATAACATTTTCTTATCATCTCTAATGCATGTTCAATTATTTTTAATAACTTAAAATTAGGCATTTTGATTAAATCCTCCTTTCCTGGACACACATATCATACTCCATTCTGTATTAAATTAGACCTTTAGAGTTTAATTAACTTATTTTAAATACACATAACTTCTAGTAGCATGTGATGAAAATTATATACATATATAAGAAAGAGTGGATCCCTCTGGCTTTTGGAATTTGAATAACTCAGTTGAGTAAGCACCACTTATTATTCATGATAAAAATACATATATCTCCTCTTCCACTTAAAAAATTAAACATAATTTTCATGGCAAATGCAGTGTGATACCATATCTATTAAATCAAACACTTTATTATAAATACAAAAATGTTAGATTATTGAATTAAAAATATTCATCTTTAAGTAATTATTGAAATATCAATAATGTTAATTTAAATGCCTTAACTGGTAGTGTTCGGATGGGCATGTTTCAACAAAGTTTAGTAGAGATACCATGATTACTAATTGATTTTATATAAGAATATAAAACTCATAATTTTAACTTTATTCAGAGGGAGTAGAGAAATTTTAATAACATTTTAGAAATAAGATAATTTACTCTATTTTTTGAAACTCTGCTCCTTTCGAGATGGTGGAAAATAATATAATCATCACAAAGGACAATTTAACTTGCTAAACTTACACTATTTGGAAGACTTTGTCTTCTAAAAGAGTCCATTATGTCAGTCGGCAAAGTGTATATATGCCTTTAGGGAAACTCTAGAAGAGAAAATAAGGATAAAAACATCATTAAGGGGATTTCAGAAGACTTGAAGAATATATTGGAAGTTCATTCAAGAATTATTTATTGAGGACCTATTATGGGTCAGACAATGGAAAAATGGTGAATAAAATAGACAAGATCTTCCCTCCTCATCCTTCATTACATGGTGTGATTAGGAAATCAAATGAGAGAAAAAATACTTACAATAATTTCAACTATGATAATGCTTTTATGTATATATATATATATATATATATATTTTTTTTTTTTTTTTTTTTGCGGTACGTGGGCCTCTCACTGTTGTGGCCTCTACCGTTGCAGAGCACAGGTTCCGGACGGCCACGGCCCACGGGCCCAAGCTGCTCTGCGGCATGTGGGATCTTCCCGGACCGGGGCACGAACCCGTATCACCTGCATCGGCAGGCGGACTCTCAACAACTGCGCCACCAGGGAAGCCCAATAATGCTTATATTTTTAAAGAAGAGAGGGCTGTGGTTCTGATTTATGTAGGGAGAGAGCAGAAGAAGCCCCTTGGATCCAGGGATTTATTAAGCTTTGATGTATTCAATTATTTAAAAATTGAAACAATACCAAAAGACCTGGACAGGGAAAAGAGAGAGAAAGCTGTTAGGATTAGAATTGTTAGTTCATTTAACTGAACATATTATATTTTAAATCTATTATAGTACCTTTATCCTATCCCCATTCAAGTTCTTTAAGGACAGATTCTATATTTTCTTCGTATCTTTATAGCCATGAACCTGCACAGAAGCCCCACACAAAGAATGCCCTAAATACATATCCACTGGAAGATAAAAAGAATTAGTGGCTGCCTCACTGTTTTTGGGTGTAAGAAATTTTGTGGATTTAGATATGCTATTCTTGAAGAGACCAACATTGCTAATTAAAATGTAATTCTCCTGGATACTAGGTGCCCTGATGATAACTATGCTCTTAGCATTTATTCATCCTATTCCATAAATTATAGACTATATCACATACGTGCCCAGTCTGTACAAAAACATTCTACTCAGAATATGTAAGGCTGATAATAACTATTCAGGAAAGTGTACTTCTCAATACATATCATTTAAGAATTGTTGTGAATATAAAGCCCTACACTGATACAGCTAATTACTGTTCTTTCCGCTGCAATCAATCCACCTTTAAAAGTTCTTATTTTTCTGAGTCACTTATGAGGACATAGAGGAATGCTCTTGTGGACTGAGTGTTTGTGTCCCCCTGAAATTCATGTTTTAAAACCCTACTCTCCAGTGTGATAGGATTAGGAGGTGGAGCCTTTGTTAGGTAACTAGGATTGATGAGATCATGAAGGTGGAGCCCTTCTGAATGGAATTTGTGCCCTTATGAGTCACAAGAGATCTTGCTTCCTCTCTCTCTGCTCTAGAATGTGGGCATAGAATACGAAATGGCCATCTATGAACCCAGAGGAGGGCTCTCACCAGATCCTGACCATGCTGGTACCCTGATCTCAGACTTCTAGCCTCCAGAACTATGAGAAATACATTTCTGTTGTTTATAAGCCACACAGTTAATGGTACTTTGTCATAGCATAGCATATGAAAGATATGTGCATAGCAACTGAAAGACAGATGTATTGCACACAGAAATATGTGGTCTTTTGGTCCTTGCTAAAAGTCTCCAGAAGGCCAAAACTAACACAAATTAAATTTCAATTATCTTTTCCATATTGGGAAATTATAACACTGATATAAATATAAATTTCATGACTCAAAGTCAAAAATACCCACAGCAATTATGCATCTATTTTTATTCTCATTTGTGGCAGTGTATTGTTAGATTGCATTATAAACACTTGATAATTAGAATATGTCTCTATATCCCTACAACACATTGCTCGCCAATCTACTTAACCTCGTAACCTAAATTATTCTTGATAAGTTAATTAAGATTTTATACTAATTGCTTATTTTTGACTTAGTTTCTGTCTGATTTTTTTTTAGTTAAAACCTCTTGCAATTTGATTTTACATCATTTTTACAAATTTGACTCCTGCATATACACATTTTAAAGATATATTTCTGCTCACCATTAATTTATTTTATTTGGTATTTTCTCCATTCCCAGCACACTGGTGTGCCTAACTTAATGGAAGAAATCTTCCATAAGAATTAAGATTCTTATTTAACAAGAGATATTATCTATTTAAAAATCCATAGACCAGGTAAATTGATGATGAGTGTGGAGAAGTATGGACTTTCTAGATTTTCGGGACATTCACACTCCACTCATTTCTACCTAGTCACTGATAAGTGTTTCCTTGCATGCTTGCTTGAACCTACTAGTTATCTGATTATCCTATTGTTTTTCATGAAGCCTGCAAGTGTCCCTAAAAGAGACACTGTTTTATTGAAAGAAATATACACTACAACACCCTAAATGGCTTGATGATAATTTCTATCAATGCTGCTTCCCCATCTATGGAACAGAAAACCTGCTGCTGCTTCCCACTTGCGAAGTTCTGTGTATGCCTTTTTGTCCCTCAAGATCCATTCATCACTTGTGCTCCTTTCCTTCACCTTTCCAGGGTACATCTTATTTATATTTATCGAGTGAGATCTACTGACACTGAATTAAAAAGCAAAGTGTTTTTTTCCCACTCAAAATAAATTTAGTTACTTATTATTGAGTTACAATTAACATACAGTATTATGTTAGCTTCAGAAGTGCGGCATAGTGATTCGATATTTTTATACATTATGAAATGATCAACGCACCTTTATTCTCTTCCTCTTGGAGATTGCTGTTTTTACTATGAAATAGAACTCTTTAATATCCCACACTTCTGTAAAACTATGCAACCCAGTGAAGCCCTACATTACCTGATTTCTTAGAATGCTTCCTTACTTATTATTTTTTATAACTTGGGTATAGTTAATTTGTAGATTTGAAACTAAGCTTCTCTATATTTTCCCTGAAGGATTTATATAATTTTGATCTTTATAGATGGGAAGATTACTTATATAAACCCCTGTTTCAGAGTTTATACATCTTATAAATTATCCTAAGCAAAAATCAGGAAAAAAGATCAACTCCAGACTTCCAGAAACCTACATGTTAGACTTTGTTTTTAGTTACTTTAGAAACCTTTAATATATTAGAAGAAGTACGAAGGTTTTTGATACCAGGAAATCACCATTTTCCTTGTGTTCTCAGTTCTCCATGGATCTTTCTCAGCAATCATCAATATACCCACAATAAAAAAGTTACTAACATTTCCAAGACATAAATCACATAAACAGATGCCTCCCATGATACACTGACTTACCTTTAAAAAAATACAGCTGGGGGGCTTCCCTGGTGGCGCAGTGGTTGAGAGTCCGCCTGCCGATGCAGGGGACATGGGTTCGTGCCCCGGTCCGGGAGGATCCCACATGCCGTGGAGCAGCTGGGCCCGTGAGCCATGGTCACTGAGCCTGCGCGTCCGGAGCCTGTGCTCCGCAACGGAAGAGGCCACAACAGTGAGAGGCCCACGTACCGCAAAAAAAAATTATATATATATATATATATATATATATATATATATATATATATATATACAGCTGGGTCATAGACATTTGCATATCTATATATGTACTACCATATGAATATGCCTTATAAGATTGTTCACCCTGTATACAGCTCATAATAAACTATAGATAGGGTTATTGCTAATATGACATTTTCTTATCCTTGCATATTTTTATTCTCAGGCTGCATCTGTTTTAGCATTTATTTTATATTCATCATTAAAATCTTTAACTTCAATATTTGACCTCCATTCATCTTCCAGAGTTTTGCTCTCAGCTATCTCAATAATTATATATAATCATTACATGTATGTTGATTTGCAGTCATGGGAACTTCTCTGGTGAAATCTGAAACTGGCCTCCACACACCGAGGGCAAGGAGAGGCCAAAGAAAGAGGCAGGCCATTTCAGATTGGTAGATGGCAGGTTCAATAAGTAAGGGAACTTAACATACAAGTCTCGTCTTATGGCCGCAAAACAAGTAAATCTCCACATCCACCCACCAAAATCTTAGAAGTTTGTCTAGAGGCCTTAACAGGGTACATAAACAGTCCAGAAGTTCTCAACACCACATTACTTTGTCAAGGTTACATCCTAAGGCAGCTTCCAGTGTGGGGAAGGCAGGCAGAGCACACATTCCAAGGACAGGGGAGGAGATAAAAAGCCTCTGATTGCCTGGGTCCAGCTCAGGGGTCAACCAGCATCATGTCCTCTTAATGACCTCCCCCAACAATGTATAAGGAAAGGTTGCTATATTGTTAAATTCGCATAAAGTATTTTCTATTAATGTTAAAAGTATTATTGAATTTTGGAGAGCTGGGTTTTTAAATTTAACACATTTATTGTTTTAAATTTCTAGAATAAACATACAAGTATATATGTGTGTATATATAAAGATAGGTTCTCACATGTGCACATTTATGTAAATACGTATGAATATATCAATATATAGTCATACACATGCAATAATATGGATATGTATATACGTATTATCTTTGTCTGACATATAACAAATAATAACATACACAATAAAAGTGCAGATCACTACGTTCTAAATTATCTGCTTGATATCAGAAGATAGGTTACACGAAACTAGGTTTTCTATTCCCTGCCAAAAGAAAATAAAAGCATTTTAAAGGCTCAAATTATAATTAAACCTGGAAAGGTTTTATTGAACCAGAAACTCCCATACAGCCACGATCATATTACATCTGACATATGCATTAGTTATAAAATATTGATATTTTACTTTCCATTTATTTTCTTTGGCTTTTGAAATAGCATTGCATCAAAATATAGTTACCCTTATATATCTGGACTGATCACATGCTAGAAACCTAAATCATAGTTTATTTTAAAAGTTTTTGAGTGTTTGCATCTAAGAAATGTTCAGAGAGATTTTTATTAGAGATATGGATAAGATATCACACTGTCAGGAAAACAGTCAATAAAACCTTTAGCTTTTCTCACATGAGAAGACTTTAGTTCATATTCTGAACCCTACCTCATTTTGCCCCTCTTTTTTTTTTTATCAAACAGATTTTTTACTTTGAGCTGTAATCATGATACTTTTTTTTTTTTTTTTTTTTTTGCGGTACGCGGGCCTCTCACTGCTGTGGCCTCTCCCGTTGTGGAGCACAGGCTCCGGACGCGCAGGCTCAGCGGCCATGGCTCACGGGCCCAGCCGCTCCGCGGCATGTGGGATCTTCCCGGACCGGGGCAGGAACCCGTGTCCCCTGCATGGGCAGGTGGACTCTCAACCACTGCGTCACCAGGGAAGCCCCATGATACATTTTTAACTTAAATTATTGAGCTCTCTGCTACTTAAGAGTGTTCACTCCGGTTGGTTAAAAAAAAAAAAAAATCACAGAAATCCTAAAATATAATTTAATATTATTCTTTCCTACAAAATATATTGAAGAAACATTTTTGCACAAACATGTATACATAATATATTTGCTAATATGTTACACGCGTTATTCTGTCTTGGAAAAGAAAGAGATCATGTAGCTCTTCTAACCTTCAATTTTTTCCCCCCATACAATTCTATCCTGGTAGAATCTTCTTGTTTTTCATCAAACTATTGCCACTCAAGAATGTGCTAAATTGTAAGGGATTTAATTAAAAAAAAAAAATGTAGTCAGTGCTTTCTCTGTGTCCACCCTTCATTTTAAAAGGCTTTTTGGTTTGTGGTGGCCATGGCCTTATAAAAAGGCAGCATCTGAGTTTCTTTATTTTCTCTATTCTTTATTTTTAATAATATAATCTCATAAATATCTATTTGCTGAAAATGTAACAAATCCTTTTGGATTGTTGAATATATTTCTTTTAATCTCACCAGCAACTCCGAGCTCTCTCCTCCAATAAATGAGTTTTGAACTCACAGCAGGAACTTTTACCTTTTTTGTGTCTAACTTGTTCTCCATACAGTGGGATAAGGGTAGTTTAATGGAATCTACACATTCCTTTAGACAGTATATGCTATCATGCACAATATACGGTGCATGCATACAGCTGATTTTTTCTTTTCTATCTCCCCAACTCTTCAATGATATACATTGCCTTTAGCATGTGAGCCTTTGATAAAACAATAGAAGAAATATAATACAAAAAGAGTGGAAAATTTGACCCGAATTCTAGTCAGAATTATTCTCCAGGGTTATTAGCTATAATTTCTAATGAAAACTCTCTCACATGTGGCAATGACTCAATGGAGTCCACTAATTTGTTTTTCTTGGGGAAAAAAAACCCCATTTATTTTCTCATTACAGATTTTAAAACTATGCCTGTACCAAATATTGCCCACAATAGGAATATTACAAGGGATAAAAGAAAAATTGCATCCTACATAATTACTAGTACATATAAATGAAGTACTATATGTTCTGCCAAATTCAAAGCACAATCTGAAAATAAGGGTGATTTTTAAAATTTATTTGTTTTTTAAATAAAGTCTAGTGTATATGCTATCTTCAATTGACGCATACTTAACTCAAGTGAAACCTTCATGAGGTGATTATAGAAAGGTATTATTCACAGTCTGAAAGGATAGTATAATAAAATAACAATGCTTGTGTAATCATCTGTGCCATTTTTCTTAATTATAAAAGGAATTTCCACACTATGTTCAAATATGATACTTTTGTAGAAAAGATGCCTTAAAATTTCTAAAAATCCAGATAATATTTGCTTTTCTATTACAGGAATGGTATTCCATTTCTATCATGTAATAGCAAACTATTAATTTAAATACCGTTCTGTGTCCTTTCCTGTACATTAATACTGACTTCTGGTGTTCAGTCCAACTAAATATAGAACTTATACTCAAACAATCATAGTGAATTCAAGATTCACTATGATCTTTTTTTTTTTACTGTCATATTAAAATTAATGTGTTTCATTTTTGTTGTCATATTAAAATTAATACTCCATTAATTTTCTATATCTCTACTCACTCCACATATATATTAGCCTCGACTGAAATTTATCATTTTTATTAGTATTAAAATTATAAATGCTCTGAATAAAAGAAATGAATTTTCCTTTTAAGTTCATTTGCCATGATTTATTGATTAAGATAATAAAGACAATATGACATATCTGGAGGTTGCTGTAATGTCTAAAACTAAAGGGGTAGTTTTCAGAGATCAAGTAGGGAAAAAGAAAAGGAATTATCGGAAATACTTCATGAAAACTGTGGTTAATCACAGGAAAAATAATTTTGTTTGTAAATAAGAGTAGACAGCTAACTTTTTGAAACTACATTTGAAAAATGTAGTTTCAGGTTCCATTTTGGTATACATGAATCTAGTAAGGCTTTATTATCTAGAGGTAAGAGTCAGATATATGTTCCAATAAGATATACATATATATGCATTTGTATATATATATTTATATACACAATAAGGACATTCAGTTGTATCAAATTTTTACTATAATTGATATGTGTTTAGTTATTACTCACTTTAGTATTTCTACAATTTTCACATCTCATAAAAATAAGACTGACAAGGGCTTAATTTCCAAAATATACAAACAGCTCATACAACTCAACAATAAAAAAAACAAACCACCCAATTGATAAATGGACAGAAGACCTAAATAGACATTTCTCCAAAGAAGACATACAGATGGCCAACAGGCATATGAAAAGAGGCTCAACATCACTAATTATTAGAGAAATGCAAATCAAAACTACAGTGAGGTATCACCTTACACCGCTTAGAATGGCCATCATTAAAAAGTCTACAAATAACAAATGCTAGAGAGGGTGTGGAGAAAAGGGAACCTTCCTACACTGTTGGTGAGAATATAAGTTGATGCAGTCACTATGGAAAACAGTATGGAGGCTCCTCATAAAACTAGAGTTGCCATATGATCCAACTATACTACTCCTAGGCATACATATGGACAAAACTATAATTCAGAAAGATAAATGTACCCCTATGTTCACAGCATCACTATTCACAATAGCAAAGACATGGAAACAACTTAAATGCCCATCGACAGATGAATGGATAAAGAAGATGTGGTACATATGTACAATGGAATACTACTCAGCCAGGAAAAAGAAGGAATAATGCCATTTGCAGCAACACGGATGGACTTAGAGATTATCGTGCTAAGTGAAGTAAGTTAGAAAGAGAAAGACAAATACCATATGATATCATTTATATGTGGAATCTAAAATATGACACAAAAGAACATATCTACAAAACAGAAACAGACTCACAGACATGAAGAATAGACTTGTGGTTTCCAAGGGAGATGAGGGAAGGATGGATTGGGAATTGGGGGTTAGCAGATGCAAATTATTATGTATAAAATGGATAAACAACAAGGTTCTCCTGCATAGCACAGGGAACTATATTCAATATCCTGTGATAAACCATAATGGAAAAGAATATTGAAAAGTGTGTATATTTACATATAACTAAATCACTTTGCTGTACAAAAGAAATTAACATAGCATTGTAAATCAACTGTACTTCAATAAAAAAATTTTTAAGTATTACAGGTTAAATATCATTTTAGAGGTCAAATGATTCTATACTAATCAACTTTTTTTCTCAGCTGTCTTTATATGCCCTCATACTTTGAATAATTTTCACTACAGTTTATTTTTCCCTTTTCTAAAAATTTATAACAACCTCTTTTTTTATTGTCTTTAAGTCAAAATCATATTACCTGGTCAATTTCTATGAACATATAGAATGCAAAGGAAGAAAAACAAAATCAATCTGTAAGAGAAAGAGTAAATATATATTACAGGATGTTAAATTGGGACTTTTTAACAGTTTTTGCTGTGGTCCAATAAAGTGTCAACTACTCTCACATTCTAAACTGAGGTTCTAAATCACCTCTTAAAGACTTGCAAAGAGGTATCCAAGAGTCAAATCAGAGACAATTAGGTAACCAACAATCTCCAGTCTGTTAAAAAGTCTTGGAATATCTGAGAAAGAAGCACTGGATTAGAAGGATTTTTTTGCACTAGTTACCAATAAGTGCTGTGAGTCCATCTTTACTGGCACATAAAAGATTGGGGACAGTCTCTCCTTTACCTCAAGGGTACTCCTTAGAAAATTTAATATGTTTTGTAGAGTTTGAAAAACACACTAAGACTGCTATACAGATTATGTCTAATAAATCTCAAAGTCAAGAGACTGGATGAAGTGGTCTTTGCGTTTTGCACAGACCACGCAAAAAACTGCAAACCCATTTGTAGTAGTACAAATCTCTGTAGTTCCATCATACCAGATGAGAGAATTGTCCTGGCATTCTTTTAGATGACAACTGCCTGAAGCAGTAAGGAGAATTCAGCAGAAACAAATTGTGCTTACTCAAATCTTCAAAGAGGAAAGAGCTGTCCTGAGAGGCCAAATGATGGGGGTTTTCAATAGCCTCTGAAAGGCATCACAGAAGACAATCAGTTTTCAACTCCTATCAAACTCAAATTAATCACAGAAGCAGTAAGGGAAGACATATCTTGATTCTTTAATCTTCCTTCCTTTTCCTGCTTTGATCTGCAGGGTTAGAAAAGATGGTTAGTGCGGGAGAGGGATAGAAGTACAAAGCACAAAAATGGAGAAGCCAACTGTACTCATTTCCATTAAAGGCTTCCAGAGCTAGTTCTGAATTACAGAAAGAGATATATATTATTTTTAAATAAAGTGCAGAATTTTGACTATTTAATGGGACTGGATATTTAATGACAATTATAATTACTTTATGACTTAAAGTGACTAGAGGGTTGTCATTGTCTGAAAAGATAAGTCATGGGTCCTGTCTTGGATCTCATCCAAGTACTGGGGAATTAAGACATCCATCCCCATAGAGCATGTTAGAACAAGAGGAAAGGGAAAAGAATAAGGTTGTTCCTCTTCTTTTCTGAGTTCCACTTACTCAAAGTGAAATTCCACAAATCAAAGACATAGGAATGATTATTAAGGACTCAGTTGTTAATTTAGTGCATTTCATTTATGTCTTATCATTCTTACATAAGTTTTCTAATTGGCTTTTAATTTATTTATTTTATTAAGTAGGTAACTCTGGTAATAAAAGGAAAATATATTTTGATAGAATTATTTTAATATTATTAGTTTGCAACCATCAACTTAATTAGCCAAGAAATATCTCAGCTGCTTATAAACACACTTGGAACAGAGAACACACCTAGAGGAAAAAGAAAAATAAAGCTGTAGGTATAATTTGTTAGACTGCCGAGTATCTGAAATGTATGTAAAAATAATTTTCCTGTACTCTGGCAGAAAGCCAGTTAAATTTTGCAAGCAAGAAATTGACATAGTCAATGTCAGTTATATTCCGATTAATCTCTATGCAGAGTGTGTGTGTATATATATATATAGATAGATAGATCTATATATCTTGAATTGTAGGGGTGAAACTCTCTTCGATTGGAGAGTTTTATTGGATTAGTATCCTATAAAAGAATCTCCAGAGAAATCCTTAGCCTCTTCTATATTACATATTACATTGTATTTACTGACAATGTAAGTACAAATTAGTTTTAGACATATGTAGAAAAAGTTTACACAGTTGCCAAGACCACACTACAAGTAGGATTATCCAAATGTTTTTTAAAAAGAGGTGTTGGTTTCTGGCTCCCCTTTTCTCCTGTCTCCTCACATGTCTCTTATGACTAACCTCCTTACCCACCTCCAGCAAAGTGGAAGGACAATGTCACTTGCTTTTAAACTTACCTTAAATATCTTTTTATTCTGCTAGAACCTACATATAAACGAGGCCTTAGAATATTTAAGATTGTTTTCTCCTTCTTATGTTTAACTTCCTATTATAAGGAATCATTCAAATGTTGAGAAATGTTTTGAATTAGTACATAAAGAGGAGGTAATAATATAGAATGAAGAAATATATTAGCATATGCAGGTATGCATATATGTGAATGTGTCTGTAGGTGTGTATATAATATCACTGTCTGGAAAACATAGATATTTTACCCACAGATTCCAAAACAATGTGATTAAATTGTTGTTAATGTGTTCACAACTTAATCTGAAAATATAATATCTCTGACAAATAATATAGGCATTCAATTTAAAAATAGCAGTTTTGTCATTTCAATAACTTCTAAAATACTTTTTCATTTTCTATTTCAATAAAAGAAGTATCTCAAAATATTAATAAAATTTAGCTGGAAGGACAAAATGTACTGTGAATAACTGTGACAAATTTTATTTTTCCAAGATATATATTAGCTAGCTGCTGTCATTATTGGAATCTCCAAGTATAATATTTTCAGTCATTACTTTTATTAACATACGTTATGGAAACTGAGTAGACATACACTGCAGAATTTGGTAAAATAAAGTATCCTTAAAAGAAATCATAGTGTTGAACTTTTAAAAATAACTTATAAAGTTAAAATATAAATGTGCTATTAATAAATGTGCTATTAAATTATTACATGGTGCCTACTTGATTTTATTTTATGGCTGGTTTAATTTATATCACTAAAAAAAGTTTCTCTGTTTATTTTTCATGGTTTCATAATTACCCAATTAAACTAAAGTAGCAGCATTGTTTAGGCTAACATGCTGGATTATATAACTAAAATGCAGCCTGAGTCTTTCTCATTGTTGAGAACAAGTGCCTAATCCCTACCATATAAGCAACATAGTAGTCTTTAAGGTTCTTCTCTGTGGAGTAGGTTTTCTGGTTGTTCTGACTCTGTGACATTAATTAGGCTATTGTAATGCTCTGAAAAACATTTACTCATCGGTAAACTGTGGCTAAGAAAATACTCTTCATAAAGATAGGTGATGATCAAGTGAGATTATACATGCAAATTTCCTATTCAGGGTCTAATAAATAGGAGAGACTTAACAATTACAAAGATATTATTAATATTAAGATTCAAGACCATTCATTTAATTTATTAATCACTTTCTCATTTACAATGCATTTTCATCAATATTGAAAAGTATTTGGCAATGGGATCATATATACTGTTTAGGAGAACACAACCAAAAATAAACTTAATTCTACTAAACAGACAGTTAAAAATGACAAGATATTGTCTATTACATAGTAGATATGTAATATTGTGTCTATTATATAAAAAACTTTAAGGTGAGTATGATTATCATAAAATATTATGCAACATTTTATGTTTTATATCTAATATAAAACATAAATGAATTAAAGGTATATATTTACAATAAAACTATAAAGTACAAAAAAAAAGCTAAGTAATATTTAATTAGCTTTGGTGCACTTGGGTATTTATGCACCAAACATGAAACAAGGAAAACAGAGAAACAGAAAATTTTTATTTTCCTATATAAAGGAAAATACAGATAAAAAATTATAACTCAAGGTAGTTAAAATAAAAACAAACACAAAATTTATCTCAAACAATGTTTCAAAATGTAAAAAGTATTTGTACATAAGTGATATTAACAATGTCAGTGATAGAGAAAACCTCCTATTAATTAATACATAAAATGAATAACTCAAAGGAGGAAAAGGTCAGTGTATGTTCAGAATATACACAAAAATTCTCAAAAAATAAGCATAAATTGTTTCATTTTACTGGTGTTCATAGAAACACAATCCAAGATAATGTTACAACTTAGAAATTTCATTTTGTATGTTGATGAAGGATATTAATAGTGATAATATTGAAAGATGAGGTTCAGTTCACTCTTTAGAATTTGTGATAACATATATGTTTCAGAAGTGTACCTTTTCAATATTCAGGACTAGTTTTACAAAATGTCCATATCCTTAGATATAGAGCTGTGGTCAGTCTACAATATTGATAACATTGGTCTTATTTTATAAATAATTATAGACACCCATACAAAACCTTCACACACACACACACACACACACATATTTAAATCAAAATTTATAAAGATGTACACCAATGCAATTATTTTATTATGTTTAGGTATTAACATTATGAGTGATTTTGCCCTTTTTATGCACTTCGAAATTGAACAAAATTATTTTGCAAAATAACTACATATCCTTAATTTCATAGTTATTAAAACAGTAAATATGTTTCCATTTTGGATTAAAATTAAGGACTAATATCTAAGAAATATCTAAGTTTATTAAAATTTCCTGCTTTAGAAATCCAACCAAGAATAATGATGTGAAAATTGTGTGCTTGTTGGTAAGACTGAGGCAAGTGCATGTATATTTATCTTTTAATAGATTTTAAGTTTGATTTAATGAAGTTTTAATGTTATACTTCATAACACACCAGTATGAAAGATAGTAATTGGAATATGTGGTCCAATTCACATTCAATTAGTGATATACTCTTTCATACTAAAACTTGTGCTTCTACTAAATCTTTTAATTTGTTAAGGCTGTATTCTAATTAGATTTTATAATGATAATTCAAAGAAATTATCTGGTAAGAGTTCATAGTTGTTTTCATTTCCCTCTAGAGAGGAGTTATTAATTATTGAATCCATCAAATTCTAATCTGTACAAAAAGACTGGTTACTTTAGTGACTTAATAATTGTAAGAAATAACTGTAGACTGTTACTATAATTTTGCAGATGAAACACATATTTCATGTATAAATACAGTATAATATGATTAATATCAACATTGGAAAACTATTTTTTCAAGCACCAGATCATTCTAAAAAGAGATCAATAATAAGGATAGTTGCAAAAAGAAGAACCAAACTTTTCCAATGTAAACAAATCTCTAATTTTAAAAAGAACAAAAATAAAATAAATTTTAATTTTTCAAATAGTGTCAACTTCGAAATTATTAATAATTTATAAAATGGCCGTATAAAATGATACCAAGAATCATGGGAAAACAGGAAATTGTATGTATTGTTTGTAGGACTGTATATCAGAACAGTATTCTAGAAGACCTTACACAACATATATCAGAAACTGTAAAGTTTTGTGTTTTCACTTATAGAAATTTCTTCCATAAAATGATAATTAATTATGTATATATTTAACTAGATGCCTATTTGTCATCACATTGGTTATTAAAATGAAATAAATGAACATTTCCTAAAACCAGAAGACTGGTTAAAAATATTAAGTTAAATCTATATGATGGTCAGTCATAAAATAATGTTCAATCATTAAAAATTATAGAATTGTAAAATTGTTTAATAATGTAAAGATGCTCATTGCACATTTAATATGTGAACTCCTATCTTGCAAAATAATGTACAGGTTTTTTTACAATGTCTATGTGTACAGACATGTTTCAGTTAAAGAGAGAAAATACATTCTTTTGCCTGTGCATACTATGAATAAAAAAGCATAAACCTAAGGAATAAAAATTATAATAGTTTTGTTACAGTGGTAAATGACTTTTCATTTTCTTTACACATCAAAATATCTTATATTTGAATTACCTTTGATAGTTTGTTATTCATATGGAAGGTTTACTTATTTAGAGTACTTGCTTATAATCACAGAATAGCATAAAATAATAAACTGCTTATTTTAATTCTTAGGTATTATTAAAAGATGGCTTAAATGAAATTAAAGTTTCATGTGCCTTTAATTATAGTTTTGGGGTGGTGGGTGTGGGAAGAGTTGTAATATTGATATATCACAAAATTATTACTAGACTAATATGTATGCTTGAAGTAGTTTCTTTGGCCATGATGGTTATGATAATAGAACCTATGGATTGTGGATTAAAACTTTTTTTAAAGCTGAGAAATTTCCATGGAATTCCATTTTCACTTGGAGAATATATCTTTTCATAAACAAGACTGCTGAAAGTAGGAGAAAATCCTAGAAAATGTAGCATAGAAATAGTAATCATAATGTTATATACATTCTCTCCATCGTATTACCCTTTTTTTAATTTTCATTTTTCACGTTCCATTAGACATTGCATTCTGTTCACATTAACTCTTGAACAAAGTGAAAGGATGGTGTATGTGTGCATGCGTGTGTGTGTGTGTGTGTGTGTGTGTGTGTGTATTCATGGTTGGAATTTAAGATTCTTCTGGGTAAAGAAATCACTGATCTGTAAAATATAAGTGACCCAGATTACTGCAGGGAGTCCTGCCTGCTGCCATTAACCATTTCCTCCATAAAGCAAACCTATGAGTAAAGAAAGCTTCTCACTGCAGGATGTGACCAACATCTATGAGAGAGGAAAGAGGATTATAATCAGATACAGTAAAGGAAAGGAGGACAAAAATCTGGATCAGGAAGCCTGGAACCTAAATACCAAATACTTGAGTTATTTAAATAATAATTGAAATCAAGCTGCACTTCTTTAGGTTCACTTTTCAAATTTAGTCGATTCCTGAACATGCAGAATAATTATTCATCTACAAAATAATAAGGTCATACAAAAGCAATTTTAGATATTTTGAACATAAGCTCATGAAACTAAATATGATTGCTTAATGGGAATTGATTGATAGTGAAATTGCATTATTAAGAAAATACTTGAGCCTGGTCTATACACTTTCACATGCCAATACATAGTCCTATAAACCTCATTTCTTAACTAGTACAGGAAATAACTCTTTCTACAATCATTACAAAATTTCAAGGTAGATTTAATTCCTTGCTTATTCTCTGATATAAGTGCTGTTTATACATTTTCCATTTGTGAGAATTAATATGAATCCCTTCAACATATAAAATGTATTAAGTATTTTAAAAATATATTAAATAATAAATATATTTGATTATTCTTATAAAGAAGAATAAAACTTACTGTCATAATTATTGAATTTTTCTGAGTGTCTGAGACTTTGAGAAAGGAAGTCAACCTTTCTGTGCAGGTCACTGAGCCAATTTATAAGTGATCAGCAATCCAGTCAGCCAACAAATCGGAAAGTTCTAGTTTCATTTATTCACGGAAAGGAGATAGAGCTTCCCACATTTATTTCACATGACAAGAAATTCTTTATTCACAATATGACTAGAGCCACACACTTCCAAGTTGATATATCAATAATTTTAGTTTTCCTCTGTATTATCTGTTAAAGTCTCAATACTCTTACTCAGTCTAACAATCCATGAAACTGATGGAATCAATACAATCATAGAAGTGGTTTCTATAGTAACTTTTATCTTAAAGATTGTTCATGTTTTTAATGCCCTTTATATCAACTTGTTAAGATGAACAGAAAAGTTCTATAAAATCATAGTAATTTGAGTTTGTGGATCCTCAAAAATCATCTTTTAGAATGCTCTCATTTTACAGATGTGAGAAAACGGGGCTGCAAGTGGTTTAGCAACTTAAAGAAGGTCTTAGAACTAATGCCATGTTAAGACTAGTGCCAAAGACCCTGATTTTCAGTCATTCAACTATTAATTATTATTTCAAGATCTATGTTAAAAATTTTTTAAAAATATATTTTAGAATTAATTAATAATATGGTAAAAATCTAGCAAATGTGAAAATTCTGTCTCAGTTCCAAGATTGATAGTTTTTACCATTGTCTTTCCAAGATTGATTACCTGATTTATTACTTAGCTCCTGCCAAGTTCAGACTGGCTTCCTCCTATACCTTTAATGTGTAAGCATTTATAATTGGTAAACATAAATCACCACGATCGACATTTGTGTTTTTCATATAGATTTTCTTATTATGGCAAAATATATATAGCATAAAATTTAACATTTTAACTGTTTTATTTATTTAACATCTTTATTGGAGTATTATTGCTTTACAATGGCATAATTACATTCACAGTATTATGCAACCATCATTACTATTTATTTCCAAAAATCTTCATCACACTAAAGAGAAACTCTGTATCCATAAGCAATAACTTACCACTCACCACTTCCCCCCTCCCTAGTCCCTGGTAAACTTTAATCTACACTCTGAGTCTATGAATTTGCCTCTCCTAGATATTTCATGTAGGTGGAATCATATAATATTTATCCTTTTGTGTCTGGTTTATTTAACATGACATTTTGAGGTTCACCCATGTTGTAGCATGCGTTAGAACTTCATTCCTTTTATAGCTGAGTAATATACATATGCTATTTACTATTTATCCATTTATCAGTTGAAGCACACATTGATTTTAGCTTTTGGCTATTGTGAATAATTCTGCAATAAACATTTTTATATAAGCATCAGTTTAAATCTCTATTTTCAAATTATGGGAGTATATAATTCAGAGTCAAACTGCTGGATCATACGGTAATTCTATGCTTCACATTTTGTGGAACCACCAAACCATTTCAACAGCAGCTACACAATCTTACATTACTACCAACAATGCACAAGTGTTCTAATTTTTTCACATTTTCATCAACATGTCTTATTTTCCATCTTTTTCAGTTATCAATATTAGAAACATCATAGTAGATATGAAGTGGTAACTCATTGATTTTAATTCCCTTAATGACTAATTATGTTGAGTATCTTTTCATGTGTTTATTGGTTATTTGTATGTATTCTTTGAAGAAATATCTATTCAAGTCCTTTGCCTATTTTTAATTGGCTTGTCTTCTTGTCATTGAGCTGTTCTTTGTATATTCTAGATATTAAATCCTTATCAGATATAAGACTTGTAAATATTTTCTCCAACACTATAGGTTGTGCATTTTGATTATAATTTTAATGTTGTTTTTCTATAAAGTAATCCATGTGAGATTTTCTATTTAAAAATTACATGTTGTAAAGAACTACCAAAGTAAGAGTAAAATTTATTAAATAAACAGCTAATGTAAGTTTTAGAATTACTGATGGGAGTACAGGTTGTATTTGAAAATTCTTCCTGGATTTCCTTCTGTTAGACAGAAACTATTCCTATTTGCCTGAGAAATACTGATATTCAACCATTCCAATAAATATTATGGGTCATGTTTATCAGCTGTTATTCATGGAAATACTGCTTAACAAAGAGATGCTCAAAAATTATACAAACCATGGAAAATCTTTAGTAAACTGTAAATAAAAAGTAACTTGCTTAATAGGATGACAAATATGTTAGAAAATTATCACAATAATATCATGGTAAGCAAACAACATTATAATAAACAAAAAACATTATGTCAAAGACTAGAAGAATTACCATTAAAGCAGGAGTAAGTTAATGTGGCCTCAATCACTTGATCTAGTCAACATTTTGCAGAACCTACTAATTAGAACCATAAGGGAAAGCAGACCAGGACAGGATCGGATCAGGTAGGGTAGGGTAGGATAGGATAGAATAGAACAGAATAGGATATTACCAATTATAGTGTAGTATATATTGATATATTACCAGGTAAATAATGTTATGAATAAGGATTCCTAAATGAAAACGTTGCACAGAAAAGAACTCACCTTCAAATGTTCTGATAGCCATTTCACCATTAGAGCCATTTCTCTGACACAAACAAAACAAAATAACACATATTATGACATTTCCTAGGTCTGGGTTAGGTAGTTTTTCTCTGTTTAAGTGATTAAAGCAGAAGTTCTCAAGGTCTGAAAATGTTCTTATTTTAGTTTTAAGAGTTCACTGATTTAATCTGTCCAAGAATAAAACATAATTAAATATTTGCATAATAAGGATAAGTATTCTTTTCAGAGCATTCTGGTGATTTAAATATTTTTGCATTGACTTAAATGCTGCTTTGTAATTACATAGAGTTAATATATTCTATCCAAAGGTGTACTCTGTGCCATGAATATATTTGCTAATCTAGAAAAATAAAAAATATTTTCAGTAGAAATATATTCCACAATAGCTTGATTTCATTGGAACACTGGGAACAAAAGAATTTTGCAACGATATTTGTAGAATTGGCCCAACAGTACAATGAGGAAATTACTGTCATCTCTGTTTTTCAGATGACTAAGCTGTGGTTTGGAGAGGTTAAGTAATTTGCTTAGGAAGAAACAAATGGTATATGGTCAAAAAGAATTCCAATGAAAACCAGCCTAACTTCTAACCACCAGCACTTCTATCAATTTCATTGTTTTGCAACAATTGAGGGTATAACACAGCTTTTGAGAGATAATAATAAGAGCTCATTGAAGATTTCCAGTCAGAATAAAAATGGACAGAGATAGATAGATAGATAGATAGATAGATAGAAAGATAGATAGATAGGTAGGTAGATAGATAATTTGTTATATACATGCTTAAAGCCACAGTTACTGAACTCATTACCTTAAACAGAATATTACCAGGTATTTTGGTATTTTGGAAACTGAAATTGAGTAACGTGTACAAGAGGAAGACAAATGTATTTAGAGTACGAAAAAGTATTTAGAATTGGTATGTTTTGCTTACACTAATGTTAAGCTATTTTTTGGTTTAAATTTTCTAATGTGTACTCTTCTTTGATGTGTGTACTAAGTGTTTTACGTTTTTAAGCACGTGACTGATGCATATAAGGTATGATTAAAAAGCTTTTATATAAATGGCTACCAAATAATTTGCTTAAATGTGTACAAAAACATGTAATATGTCATAAAATAATATTACAGTTGGGTACCTTTAAATTGCATGATTGAGATATTTTAATGGAAAAATTTCAAAGATAAAAATTATGTAGCTACATTTTATACACCTTTGGATATTCAAATTTACTGTATTTATTAAAGATAGATATTTATTTGGGATATTATCTCATTATTTTATAAACTCTTCAGAATCTTTTGATGAATATGGTAAACACAGATGTACACTAATACACTCATATACATGTACACGTATGTATTAAAAATCATTTATCTCAATTTTTTATGAAAATATGAACTTAACTCTCCATGACAGAAACTATGGTTGATCAATGTTGACAAAATAATTATTAATTTGAGTTTTCAGAAATGGGTGGGAAGAGGTGAAGGAGAGGCTTAATACTGTATATTTAAAAATTGAAGATAAAGAAAAAAACTTTTTTCCTAGTGCAATTGTTCTCAACAGGGGAAGGAGGGCTCTCTCAGGGGATATTTGACAATGCAGCAGACACTTTGGGTGGTCATATCTGGTGGAGGCTGCCCAGGGCACCTACATGGTAGAGGCCTGGGATGCGCTGCTAACATGTTGCAATGCACAACAGAGACCCCTACAACAACAAAAAAATCATTGGGCCCCAAATTTCAACACCACTAAGCTGAGAAAATCTGTTGTAGAGAAAAAAAAAAGATAGGATAAAAACTATAGTAGACGGAGTGTGTCAAATGTCACTTAACATTTTTCGAAACAATACCTTCAATACTCAATTGTAAGTTTTATGTAACAAGCATCCTCTTGGCTTCAATGGGCAAGGCAGGTAAAAGCTACTGCAGATGTAATGAATAGATGGCAACTGGTTTGACACTGAACTAAACATCAGGAGGACAACAGTCTCTAAACCCATTAATAGAAGTGATTGTGAAATTATAAAACTCCAGAAATGACAAGAAGTCTTGAAACAACATTAAGCTTTCCAGAGTCTGTGAAATAGGGATTTAACACACTTATAAATGCAAAGGTCAGTGGGATCTCAGCAGATTTACACTGATGCAGCTGAAAAATGAGAGGATCCCAAGTAATGAAACAGAGATCATCTGAAATAAGATGACTTCCACTGTCTCATTAAAATATTTAATTGTCAGTCTTTAGTTTTTCATGTATTTTAAATAGATGAAAATATGCAATACTAAAATGTTATAATAAATAAAATGTATATTTGAATAAGGTTTATTTGGCAATAAAGAAATATTTATGTTTAAAATTATTATGTAAATTAAATTTGAAAGCTATATAACTAACTAGTTTTATTGGTTTGTAAATATATCAAAGGATGAATGTCAGTTGTTTGCATGATTTAGATAAATTTTGATGCTTTATAGTTATCATACTAATGTAGATCCAGAAAAATTAACTTATTTTTTAAAGTCATTTTTTAATAAAAGTGAGCTATCACAGGGTTTTAAATTCTACAACGTTCTTATTCTTAAAAAATTCTGTTCTTATGGTGCCAAAAAGAGTACTGAAAAAAACATAATACAGCATAATATATATCCATACCAGTAATGCAATGAACTAAGAAGGGTAGTAAAAAAATCAATTAATTTTTATGGGTATTTTAAGATTTCCATCTTAAATGTTTATTTTCAGAGCTATGTGTAAATGTTATGATAAAACAGTGTAAAAGAGCAGATGGTGTCCTTTAAAGCATATGATCTGCATATAGACTCGATATAATTTTGCTAATATTCACATTACAAAACCACTTGTAACTATCGAAAATCTAAATACAGTCTAACTAGAGACACACAAAAGCACCTATTCCTCAAACAATTAATTCTAAAATTGCATTTTTTAATCTATCTTTAATTGCTTCAGCTAACATATCACAGATACATAGTTCAACTATCACATCCACAATTCAAAACAGAATACAGGTCAGCTTATTTTCTTATTTTCTTCAAAATAATAATTATCTGTAGGCACTCATTAGTTGAAGGACCTAAGAGAATGAAAAAATTCAATAGACGTGTTATGCATCCAAAAACTAAAGAAGGCATTTTGTTTCTCTGAGTACAGAACCTAATTTTTACATCCTTTTAGTCAATACTGAAGAAAAAATACAATGAAACTATTATACTGTGCTTATACTGTACCATTTTGAACACACTTCCCATGTATCTGAGAGGGCTCTCCAGCTATTACCGCGATCATTTTAAAATATTTGAATTGATAATTTCGACTACCAGGAGACTGTATGAAAGAAATCATCAAGATTAAATGGATTTTCATTCATCTTTTGAGGCAATTTTCTCTCCTTCTAAATTGCAATGGCAGAATAATCTCCACTGAGACTGATACTCTTCTAATATAAAGTCCCTTCTCTGGAAGAACATGTATAAATGCATCACACATACTCAATCTTGATTTTTCCCACACGGTTTTTTATTCTGCTGTGGTTGTATTTTACATCTATGTGATACACACAGCAATGTTTGGCTAAGAAGATGGCAAATTAACGTTCTGCTCTACTCTCTGTGATCTTGGAAAAAGTCTCTGAGTTTAAGGCAGTCTTCTCAAACTTTAATATGCACATACACCACCTGAGGACTTTGTTTAAGTGCAGATTCTTTTTTTTTTTTTTTTTTGCGGTACGCGGGCTTCTCACTGTTGTGGCCTCTGCCGTTGTGGAGCACAGGCTCCAGACGCGCAGGCTCAGCAGCCATGGCTCACGGGCCCAGCCGCTCCGCGGCATGCGGGATCCTCCCGGACCGGGTCACGAAGCCGTGTCCCCTGCATCGGCAGGCGGACTCTCAACCACTGCGCCACCAGGGAAGCCCTAAGTGCAGATTCTGATTCAGTAGGTTGGGAGTCAGGACTGAGATTGTGTATTTTCCTGGCTGATGATGACTAACCTGGTCCTTGATGAGACACTACTTTTTTTTATGAGGAAAACTTGTGAAATGACTGTAGAGTACTTTGCAGCATGTCTGAGAAAGAAGAATGATATGTATATGCTACTAGCTAGCTATCATGCTTTCAAAAGAACATGTGAATAATGGATACTAGTTTAATAGTTACTAAAGAATAACTACTTAACCTCATCATTTTTTATCTCTGTCTTCCCTTTTTTCACTTCTTTATCTGTTGTTCTCCGTTACTAAGTTTCAGCTAAACAATTTTCTTCTTTTCATATGTATTACTTAATCAGAAAGCCTAGACAATTTGAGGGATAATTTTTTTTTCTGTTCTTAGGACAAATATATTATTCAGGGTTATCATTCTATTTCTGGAGCCATTATTAAAAAATAGATTGCTCCTTCAATACCATCTCTTGAATCTTCTTTTATCCCTAGAGTTGTTCATTTTAAGGCTTTAGACAAATATATAATGACAGGTATCAATCATTGTATAGTTTCACTGCCTTAAAAGGTCTCTTCTCTGTTACATAGTTTCAAATTCTTTAATAATAATTATAATAAAGACTGTCAAATTTGGAATAATTATCATCTTGTGTTACTCTCCAATTTTTGAAAGAATTGATTACTTTTCCAAGCTATATTTGAAAGCTCAATTTTCCTATATATACATTCTTTATACAATTTTTACATTTTGGACCACTGATGTCAATGTTTTTCTAAATGTACACACAAAAGCAAAATGACATGAAAAGTATCTGTTATAATGTCAAGTTTAAAGACTATTAGCTTCCTTTCCTGCTTCCTTTGTTAACTAATTAAAGTGTATAAGAACCAAGTTCCTAAATTTGTCATTATTAGTATTAGAATAAAATATGCCATTGAAAAATTTAATGTTACTGAAATATTTAGAAACAATTCTCTTTCTGAAATATTTAACAACCAGACAAATTTTAATCAAAATACACTGCACTCTTAGTGTATGAAATTGTTCCTTTTAATTGCAGAAGTATTTGTGTATGTGTATAGCGAGGGTTATTGAAGAAACAGGGTTTTTTTCCATACCTGCACCTCTCCTTACCTTAATTCCTTGGACTGAACTGAATCCCAATACTGTCCCTGACTTTCCGTGTCATCCACTATTAGCATCTAGAAAGACTCCTGACATTCATGATTATATTATTGTGGCATTTGCTCCGTGTCCTGAGGCAGGATCAGGAGATGGAAAAATAGGACTCACCTTGAACTGTTTGTATTTTAAAATTATCTATTCACTAA
This sequence comes from Tursiops truncatus, assembly GCF_011762595.2. Lineage (NCBI taxonomy): Eukaryota > Metazoa > Chordata > Mammalia > Artiodactyla > Delphinidae > Tursiops > Tursiops truncatus. The sequence continues at coordinate 10,745,771 of NC_047038.1, forward strand.
TAAATATGTACAAACATCAGAAAGTAAAAATAAACTCTAAAGTAATCTTCAGAAAGGCATATATAATATTGATATACACAAGGTGTTCATATATTCAGGCCCTTCACAATATATCCAAGACATGATATCCTACAAATAAAATATGAGTTCTATCATAGTGCACAAAATGGAAAATGGTCATATGGTTTAATTATTATACCTGTTTGAGAATCATTCACTGGGGGAAATTTAAAGAAACATTTCCTATGCCCATCACAGAAAACGGGCCGGCTAGATGTCACTGCATAGGATAGGGTCTATGGCCCCTAGACTCCAGGATTTAAAGTTGCAGGAATCACTGACCTTTCATCTAGTATATTTAGAGACTTACATAAAATATAGACCCATAAGTGAACACAACAAAAATCAGCTGAGCAAAGCCCACATCAGTAGAACCACTCTACTGAGACTAACTGCCAACCCATAAAATTGTGAACTAAAAAACTGTGCTGATAACTTGGGGATGCCATATTACATTACAAAGTTAACCCAACCTTGGACTTCCCTGGTGGCGCAGTGGTTAAGAATCTGCCTGCCAGTTCAGGGGGCATGGGTTCAAGCCCTTGTCAGGGAAGATCCCACATGCTTCGGAGCAACTAAGCCTGTGCACCACAACTACTGAGCCTGCGCTCTAGAGCCCGCAAGCCACAACTACTGAAGCCTGCGCACCTAGAGCCCGTGCTCCACAATTAGAGAAGCCACCGCAGTGAGAAGCCCCACGCACGGAAACGAAGAGTAGCCCCTGCTCGCCACAACTAGAGAAAGCCCACGTGTAGCAACGAAGACCCAACGCAGCCAAAAATAAAAATATAAATAAATAAATAAATGTATTTTAAAAAACAAACGAAAAAACAAAGTTAACCCAACCAAACATGGGCAAGATCTGTACCAACAAATTATACAACATTATTGAGAGAAATTAAAGGCAATCTAAATAAATTGAGGTATATCTGTATGTACTAAGTCATGTATCAGGAGAGGTAAAGATGTGAGTGCTCCAGCATTTGACCTATAAATCCAGTACATTCCCAAACACAACCCTGTCAGGATTTTGAATATAAAATGAAAAGCTGGCTTTATAATATTTGTGGTAACACAAATGGCTAAGGTGATATCAACAAGACGTTCTTGAAAGCAAACAAACTAAAAATGGAATTAGTGGACTTACTCAAGTTCGATCAGTTATCAACATTTATTATAAAGTAATTAGGACAAACATGGTAATTAGAACAGTGTGGTATTGGCATGAAGAAAGACAAATGGAGCAGTACAGGGGAATAAACAGTCTAAAACTACACCTACATGTAGACCTACACTTGATTTATAGCAATGCTTACGGTTGGCAATGATCATTTTTCAATAAGTGGTGGTGTCAAGTGAATATTGACACGGAAGAAAATTATTCATGACCCTTACCAAACACTATATGCAAAAATTAATACTCAATCCAAATGTGAAAAGCTCATCAATAAAAATTGTAGATGTAAATATGAGAAGTTCATTAGTATGACATATTCTGTTCATGTAAGAACACCATTATTAGTGTAAAATCAAAGACTAGATAAATCATTTGCAATACATACAACATGCAAATTTCTCATATCCAAAATATACAAATCTATAAGAAAATATACAAATTAATAAAAGAGAGATGACCTGAAATTTGAAGATAATTTTACAAAGAGATATTCAGATAGTCAATAAAAACACAAATGGGTATAGGTAGTGTGCCTTATTGTTCACCAAGAATAATACAAAATAATACAAGCATTATACACTCATTGGAATGGCTAATATGAGAAGGGTTTTCAATAACCTGTGTTGGTGACATCCTGGAGCAATTGGAATGCTCATACATTACTTGTGGGTGTATAAATTGGTATAATTAGTACCAATTTATACATCCAATTAGAAAAACTGGAAGGTTCTGTTAAAACTAAATAAAGTAATTTCTGATGACCCAGAAATTCCATTCTATATTTATATTACCATGGTCTTACATGTAATTGAATTTTTACAAAAAGATATGTATAAGAACATTCATTTATACTTTGTGATAGCAAAAATTTGGAAGCCAAATAAATATTATATTTATTTAATAAAAATTACATTATAATAAAAATAAATGAAATTCTATTATAAAGAAGAATAGAGATAAATCCCATATATATATATACTGTTTAGTAGAAGAAGCCAATTCAAAAAATTATATAAATTCTATGATTTTATTTGATTAAAGTTTATAAAAACATGTAAGATATTTAAGATTTTTTCATTAGCATGTATTGTAGTTCACAGGAGAATTAATAGTTCTATGCCCATCACCAAAGAGTCTACAAATAATAAATACTGGAGAGAGTATGGAAAAAAGGGAACCCTCCTACACTGTTGGTGGGAATGTTAATTGATATAGCCACTATGGAGAACAGTATGGAGGTTCCTTAAAAAAATATTAATAGAATTACCATATGATCCTGCAATCACACTCCTGGGCCTATATCCAGAAAAGACAAAAACTCTTAATTCAAAAAGATACATGCTCCACAATGTTCACTGCAGCACTATTTACAATAGCCAAGACATGGAAGCAACTTAAGTGCCCATTGACAGATGAATGGATAAAGAAGATGTGATTTTATACATATGTGTGTGTGTGTGTGTGTGTGTGTGTGTGTGTGTGTGTGTAATGGAATATTACTCAGCCATAAAAAGAATGAAATAATGCTATTTGCAGCAACATGGATGGACCTAGAGATTACCATACTAAGTGAAGTCAGTCACACAGAGAAAGACAAATATCATATGATATCACTTACATGTGGAATCTAAAAAAATGATACAAGTGAATTTATGAAACAGAAGCAGGCTCACAGACATAGAAAACAAACATAGTTTCCAATGGGGAAAGCGGGAAATAAATTAGGAGTTTGGGATTAACAGATATACATTACTATATATAAAACAGATAACAAAGTCCTATTGTACAGCACAGAAAACTATATTCAATATCTTATATTAATGGAAAAGAATCTGAAAAAGAAAATATATATATATGACTGAATCACTTTGCTGTACACCAGAAACTAATATAACATTGTAAATCAACTATACTTCAATTTAAGAAAACAACTTTATTTTACCATGGATAGTTTATAGAAGAGATTGCCTTTGATTGTTGCTTAAGGAACTTTTTTTTCCTCCCAACACAATACATAAGAACATGTGAGGGCTTCCCTGGTGGCGCAGTGGTTGAGAGTCCTCCTGCCGATGCAGGGAACACGGGTTCGTGCCCCGGTCTGGGAAGATCCCACATGCCGCGGAGCAACTGGGCCCGTGAGCCACAACTACTGAGCCTGCGCGTCTGGAGCCTGTGCTCCGCAACAAGAGAGGCTGCGATAGTGAGAGGCCCGCGCACCGCGATGAAGAGTGGCCCCCGCTTGCCACAACTAGAGAAAGCCCTCGCACAGAAACGAAGACGCAACACAGCAAAAATTAATTAATTAATAATAATTTTTAAAATTAACCACTTAAAAAAAAAAAGTGTGAGAATTGAGAACCATCCGAATCATAGAAATGTTAAACTGTACTTGGAGCTTCATTTGATAATTGAAGTAACTCAAGCAACATTAGAAAAAACTTTTTTTCTTCTATTGCTTCAGATTTTATAATAAAAATGTTATCATGACCATAAAATAAAATAAATATTATTATCATAAAATAATAAAATAAAATTGCCAGGTTGCAATTTTTTTATTCTTGGGTCTACAGCAGCACTACCAATACCAATGTATCAAATGTAAAAAGGAAGAAATAAGAGTATTAAAAGTAAAATATTTTCAATAATTTACTCAATAACACCTCCACACTCTGAAATGATATTTTGGTACCAATTGTGAATTTCGTTTCACTTCTCTTCACTTTGCCCACATTCACCTTGCTCTAATTTGCCTTCAGCAGCTGCTAATGTAATTCAAGTACATCCATCTTCTGAACACGATCAGCAGTGTAGAGCTGGGTCACAGCTAACATGACATCAATGGCTGATGGACTGACTGCATTTCACTACCTCACTGATGTTGATCATGTCTTGCCGTATGATGTAAAGTCTGGTTCATAGATTACTGATGAGATTACTCAGGAACATGGATGGATGTCTGTGGGAAGTTCAACTATCAGAGACATAGAGAGGAGGGACAACACCATTACTCTGAAGACCTGGAAGTTGATGACACATAGATGAAAATTATTTGTTCAAGTTTTTTCTAAAGTTGAAGACCTGTTTTATTTCAAAATTGGTACTTCACCAAATTGTACTGATATGTTTTACCTGTTTAGATATATATATAAGTCCCAAAGTACATAAGCAACACAACAGATATTTGTTTTAGGTATGATATTACTATTTTGAAGGTCAGTCCATTTATAAGAAAGTTTTTTTTAACTTGTACATTTATAAGACACAGCTGAGCTGAATTCTTTATCACTGCACATTCTAATAAGAATTCCACTGCTGCCTATTTCCCACTGAGTTTAAAATGAATAGTCTTTTGTTATGATAAAATGCTCTTGATTCTCTGTAGAAAAGGATGGTACAATTTTATGGCAATGTAATTTATGTTAACAACATAGATGAGCCTATAACTGCTCTCCCATTAACGTTGTTTTTCTCTGTTCACCATTTTCTAAAAAGTCCACCTTTAAACTTGGAATATTTCATACTTGTCTCCAAACAAAATGTGTCTCTTTTTATAAAATTTCATTTATGTCAGCAGAGCTGTTACTCTGGGTAAGAAAATGGGGAGAAGAAAGTAATTTCTATTTTCCCCTAAAGGCATTTTATTCATGAGCGAAGTCTACATGGCAAAATCTTATTTCTTCTACAAGTTTGTTCATGAGGATAAATGTTACTCCACTTATAAGAAATAGCATGTGATAGTAAAAGTGCTGGCTAACTTAGTTCAAGATAAAAACATCCAATTGAAGTAAAGTAGGGTTTTCTTTTTCTTAATGTAAATAATTCAAAAGTCACTTATGTAAAATAAATTAACTATAAAAATGTAAAATAATTTTACTTTACCTATGGTATTTAAGTATATAACACTAACAATAAAATAGATTTAGAAAATATTTTTAATAGATTTGGAAAAATAAGGATTTATATATGTACATATATACAATCATATATATAATCTATGAGGATAGAAAGAAAATAATTTTACTTGCTTTTAAAGTGATAGAATTAATTTAACATATAATATAATTAGAGGAGGCAGTTGAGAGGTGACTGGGTGAATGAAATATATTTAGTGACCAAGATAGCCTTAACATTCTTCTCAGGTTGACTAAACTTTAGATAATTTTTTTCCTCACTATGGGCCCCTGACCTCCCAGTTCTTATAGCACTGGCACTAGATGACTTGCCATTGCAATTTTTTTCCTCTGCCTCTCTTTGAAATGTATATAAATCTCTTCTTGCCAGGTTTAGGACCCAAGAAATGTCTTTCTTTAGGACCTAGGAGCCATCCCTTTGAAAGGTAATCCTAGAGAAAGATAGAGCCCCTATATCCCAGTCTCTGTGGGAGGTATGAGCCTAACTTCCCTGGGTGCCAAGTAACAAACACAGGTGGCCTAAACCTAGAGAGAAGCATTTGCAAACTCAGAAATAACTCAGAGTGCCTTTCTGTTTCACTGGAGTTGAATTGCGACCGTCTTGAGTGTCTTCCTTGCCTATTTAGCTTTGTCTGGTAAAAATTTTCTTTGACATTAGCCATATGGGAGATTCAGAGAGAAGCAGTATTTTTTTTTTTCCTTCTATGGTAGTGAGTGTGTGGGAGGGTTATTTGATATAAGAAATTTAATCTGACCATTCAGTTAGAGAGGGATTGTGGTAGATTAATTGCAAAACTTCCCACAATTATTTATCCCTATGCCAATGTCCTTCCTAATGTGAATTTGCAGCTTCCCACTGAAGAAGAAAAGTCCAGTTCCATATTCCCTGAGGCTTGTGACTTGCATTTGCCAAGGGAATGTGGTAGAAGTGATCTTTTGCAAGTTTTGAGCCTAGGTCTTAAGAGACAACCACATTGTCTTGGAACCATGACGCTGCCATGGAAAGTAGCCAAAATAGTCTGGCGAAAGATGAGATACCATTTGAAAGAGAGCTCATTTTCCCCATTCTTGGCTTCCCATAGAGTCTAGAACAGCCTTTTCCCAAACAAGTGACAAGGACCAGCCAAGACAAACAGAGCAAAAGCTACCTGACCCACAATGGCCATGAATGCCTGGGTGAAACCAGATGAGGCCAGAAGACTATTTTAAAATCAGCATCCAAGTATTTTTTTAACTTGAAAAATTGATCTTGCACTTTGTAAAAAAAAGTGTGAAATAAGTGTGACCTGGCATACACACGATTTTATTTTAGTTAGTGGTTCAGTTCCAGGAATTGTTATTTTCTATTTAAATATGCTTATGAGATAAAAGGGTAAAGGGAGCGTTTGAGTCACCTTTGTCAGAGTATTATTTAAAGTGTTATGTATTCTCTTGGTTAGGCAACTTTTAAATTTTCCTAAATAAGAGATTAGAGGAGAGAAAAATATTGAGTGTGTGTGTGTGTGTGTGTGTGTGTGTGTGTGTGTGTTGTGTCTGTGTCTGCATATGCCCATATGTCTGTAAAATAAGTTGCGGGTCAACTGCGCAGAAGACTTGAAATTATGTTTGCACAAGTGTCTCTTTCTATGTTCCCAGCCTCCTTAGCAAGTTTTCCTAAGAGCAGTATTGTGAAATATTAATTAGTTAATTAGGCATTCTAGATGACTAAATAACATAATATTTCCATTGAATTTTTCTGGTTTAATTAACTTTATATTTGGAAAAATGTTTTGATTTAATATAAAATTTGGAATCATTCTACCTACAAATTAATGTTCAAATAGAACAGGAAGATGGTGTTCAAATAGCATAAAAAGGGTAATAAAAATACAATTGAGTTGGAAATATTTTATGTATAATGTTCAGTGTATTAAAAGACGATTTATTGCAGTTTTTAATTACAACCAGAAAAGTATATTGTTCTTGCACCTGGCACATGGAGTGTATAACAGCTGTCCCTACAGTGTCCTTGTTTTATAATTGGTGACATCCTGGCTGTTTTTAAATATAAAGTATTTGTTTGGAATTTAAAACTATTTAAAATTTAATAACTACCCCTAATTATTACTATTAAGAAAATATTTCATTCATTATTATTGTTATTTATTATTACAAATTTTAATGAAAATGTTTTATTATATATGCGTGTGTTTGTGTGGTATTTAATACACATATTTAAAACATGATGAAGTTATTGGGAGGATTGAGAAATAATAAAACTTTCTCAATTCATGCATTCTTAGTGTGGTACAGATTCAGGTGATGCTGTACATATTCAATAAAAGATTTAATTTAATAGACTTGCTGTGTAAAAAAAGTAAATTATTATAATGTTATAAAATAACATAGACAAAAATGTAATAATTAAATGTTTCTAAAATGGTTATAGATTGATAATAAACACAAATACCTAATTGATAATATAATTAAAATCATAGTCAATTGAATGTCAAATGGTTTACATAAAGTGTTATAAAGTATGTATTGTGCAGACTGATAAGTATTTAGAGAAACTGTCAAAGGCAAAAAGTCACATTAATCTCTTTATTATTTATAAAAATGTTGGCCAATACTGTTATTTAACTCTTTCTTGGGTATAGAACTTGCCTTCTTATCAAGCTGGTAAACAGCAGCACCATCAGTATGAGTAATTACATTTCTTTTAACACGAACATATTTGTCCACCAAGCAATAAACAGAGATTCAGCTCTTAAAGTTAGTTTAACAAATCAGAGTACTCGGCAAAGAGTAGTGCAATTGAGACACATTTCTATTTTCATTTTTAAGGAAAACTGAAAATAACATTTATCAGAAGTTAGTTTCAACAGCTTTAGCTAAGAAAAACCAAAATATCAAAGCTCCTTAAGGTGTATACAGTAAAACATTATGTTACACATAATATTATATCCTAGACACAGGCAGTGACAATTGTTATGTTATACTTTGGCTTTCCTATGACTTCACCATTGGTTATAAGAAGAAATCCAAACTGCAAAACAAAAATCTGTACTGGTTTTCAAAATTTTTTTTCTATTACTTCAACTTAGGCAACTCTTATAATAACATCACTCTTATCCATATTGTTCATCTCTTTTTTTTAAATTTGTGTTTCTTAAGTTGGGAAGGAAAGTAGGAAGTCACTCATGTTGCTCTTTTTATTTCTTTCTTTTTCAATGAATCTGATTTTTTTTAAGGGAAGGTAACAAAATCCCCAGAGCTCCCATTTTGCAGTGCTTTCTTCCATTTTTCTCATCAATTGGAAAAAAACACAAGTTACTATAGATTGCAATAGTTGGTCCAAAAGGCTTAAAGCATAGTGACTAACTTAAATTTTAGACAGGTGGAAGAGGCAACTCAACCACAAGTCTGGAAACTCAAAACTCCTGCCAAGTTGCCATGGAGTCAATATGCCAACTGCTAAATGCATGTGAAGACAGGATAAGGTAAAGATAAATAACACCTTATCATAATTCTCATTTTCTAAAGATAATCCTTAAGAAACTCTTTGCACCTTAGAACAAATATATTTCATTTCATAGAAGAATTAAAACTACATTATGTACAGATTGCCAACGAACACATGAAAGGATGCTCAACATCACTAATCATTAGAGAAATGCAAATCAAAACTACAATGAGGTATCACCTCACACCGGTCAGAATGGACATCATCAAAAAATCTACAAACAATAAATGCTGAAGTGAGTGTGGAGAAAAGGGAACCCTCTTGCACTGTTGGTGGGAACGTCAATTGATACAGTCACTATGGAGAACAGTACGGAGGTTCCTTAAAAAACTGAAAATAGAACTACCATATGACCCAGCAATCCCACTACTGGGCATATACACTGAGAAAACCGTAATTCAAAGAGTCATGTACCACAATGTTCATTGCAGCTCTATTTACAATAGCCAGGACATGGAAGCAACCTAAGTATCCATCAACAGATGAATGGATAAAGAAGATGTGGCACATATATACAATGGAATATTACTCAGCCATAAAAAGAAACGAAATTGAGTTATTTGTAGTGAGGTGGGTGGACCTAGAATCTGTCATACAGAGTGAAGGAAGTCAGAAAGAGAAAAACAAATGTCATATGCTAACACATATATATGGAATCTAAAAAAAAAAAGGTTCTGAAGAACCTGGGGACAGGACAGGAATAAAGATGCAGTCGTAGAGAATGGACTTGAGGACACAGGGAGGGGGAAGGGTAAGATGGGACAAAATGAGAGAGTGGCATGGACATATACACACTACCAAATGTAAAACAGATAGCTAGTGGAAAGCAGCTGCATAGCACAGGGAGATCAACTCCGTGCTTTGTGTCCACCTAGACAGGTGGGATAGGGAGGGTGGGAGGAAGACACAAGAGGGAGGAGATATGGGGGTATATGTATATGTATGGCTGATTCACTTTGTGATACAGCAGAAACCAAAACACCATTGTAAAGCAATTATACTCCAATAAAGATGTTAAAAAAAACTCTACATTATGATTATTTTAGTATAAATTATATTATTATTAGTTGTAGAGGACTACAGTTACACAAATGGTAGATATTTTTTATAGTCCATGGAGCTCTGCCAGTTTTTCTTTCAGCCTATTTTCTCTCCTTCTTAGATTGGACAATTTTTTTTTTCTATATTTCAGGTCACTGGTCTGTTATTCTCTCCCCTGCATCTGATGTTGAGTCTATCCACTGAGGATTATTTTCCTACAGTATTTTTCAGTTTTAAAATTTCCATTGGATTCTTCATTATTATATCTTTTATTTCTCTGTTGAGACTTTCAATTTCTTTGCTAAGATTTTAAAGTGTATTTCATTTATGTTTGTAATTGCTCATGAGAGTATTTTTATGGTAGCTGATTTACAGTCTTTGTCAGATAATTCTAACCTCTTCCATCTCAGTGTTTGCATCTATTGATTTTCTTCTTTTTTTCACTCACTTTGAGGTCTTCCTGATTGTTGCTATAACAACTGATTGAAGACTGAGACCTGGGCACTCTGGGTATCATTTTAGGAGTGCTTGGATCTTACTTAACACCTTCTGTTTTAGCTGACCTGCTTTGACAGCACTGAGGCAGGAGGAGCGTTGCCAGCTCATTTCAGCCACCTCACTTCTGCCAGATATCCATGTACCCCTCTTGGCCTACTTTTTCTCCCTGTCTTTCAGAAAAAGTCTTTTAGTTATTATTAATTTTTAAAAATAAATGTAATCTCTAGAATTTTTTGTTGTACTTATGGGGGAGAATAGGGAATAGAGCATCTTTCTAAAGTTGGAAGTCTTCCTTGTTTCTTTTTCACAACAGAGGCAGCACAGGACTTTGCAGGACCAGAGACTGGACATTAGGAGAGAGATTCTGTCATTTGGGCTATAAGATAATAAAAAAAAAGCATTGCCCCATCTCCCGGCAGGATCAGGGTCTAGGGTTGAACACTTTTTATAGCATGGCAGAATGGTCTCCTTCATTGTTCTGCAATCTCAGCATTCTTATTGGGGTAACACTATCATCATCCCTGGCAAGACCGGATTGATTGCTTTAAGCACTAGACAGTATCCTATTTCCTTGGTGCAATTTTAGTTCCCCAGTGCTCCTGCTCTATAGAAGGCTAACTGTTTGGCTGGGAGGTCTTGTGCAACTTCACATTCTCTAATTTCTCTTTGTTATATAGTTAGGTCTCCTTCTGTGTCCTAGCTTGTTTATTTTCAAATCCAGCTCATGCCTCAATGGTGGACAGGGTGAAGTGAAAAAAATTAGCCCACAGTGAGTCTACAAATCAGGAATTAGTTCAAAATCATTAAATAATTATTTAGTAAAAATAAATACAAATAATGAATCTCAATTTCAGGCTCTTTACTGAGTAATCTTTGCTCTGTTTTCACCACTGCCGTGGTAAAGACTTTAGTGAATCTAAATTATGGTCTCCTCGCTCTCCATGTTCAGTTCTTCCTTCCCCACCTCCCATCCTTGCCTTTTCACTTTTATGAGCATTACTCTGCAATAAGCTTTTCACACTGCTAAATTTGTGTCAGTATCTGTTTCCCAAAGAACCCGACTATGCATGGTTTTTGTACTAATAATATACAAAATATAACTTGAGGGAAAGGCACTAATACAGGAAAATTCTGTATTCTATAGAAATGAAAAAAAACATCAAGAAGATACGACATGCCCCTTTATGTACTTACGAACCTAGTTTCAAAATATACAAAACATGTATCTTTACAAAAGTTGATATTGCCAAATTCAGTGTCAAGGAGATATTTATTCATTATTTAGAAATATTTTAAGTTAAAGAATATCTATCCATACATTTGACTTCAGTGATAATATTTTAATTGTAAAAGAAATGCAGAATACTTTAATAAATAATATGTTGCAACTTTAGTTCTATATTTCTGAAATCTGACAATGCTTTATGGCAAAAAGTATTAAATTATCATTAAGTTTTTGCATTTGAAATGATTTTCATGATCTCTTCTCAACCAGAAGTGTTGTCAAACAGTATTTATACACACACACAAACACACACACACTCACATATACACGCACACATATATACGAATTACCAGTTTTATTTTTATGTTGAGTGGTTGAACATAAGTACATGTATTTGTATATTAATTAACTAATTATAATTAAAGAATGATAGTTGTCAGGAGACCTACATCATTCTGTTTTGCCACTCTGGCTTCATTTGTTTTTCATCTTAAACAAATGTTAGAAATAAATTTATACTTTTAAAATGGGAAAGAAAAAAAAGTGATAAAAAAAGTCAATTAATTTTGCCTATATGATTAAGCTACCAGACTGTCAAACTTTTGTAGTTCTAGAGAGTAACAAAATTCTCGAAATAACATTTCTTTTTTTACCCTGGTATAATTAATTGTTTCTCTTTGCCTCACTTATAGTCACCATGTTATATATTAGATCCTCAGATTTCACTCATCTGATAACTGAATATTTGTGCCCTTTCACCAATGTTTTACCAGAAAGTTCTTATTACTTCATTACCTGGTTTGTGGTAGAAATTAGCTAGTGAAATCAGGAGAGTTTTGCAACTGTTTCTTTTCTTATGCCATTGAACATGAGTGACAACTTAATGTGTTATTTGATTTTCTTTAAGCCAGGGTTCTCTGATGTACTACAGACTTTTCTGTCAGGCAAAGCTTTTGGAACCCTTCTCAGAAGAATATTTTAAAAGAATAAAGTATGGAAAAGGCATGAGAAACCAGCAATATTAAAATACAGTTGTTGAAATATTAATAAACCATCAAGTTACAACATAATAGTATTTTTGCTTTTTATGTTTCTTTGTTAAAGTATTAAAGCATTACATAACAAGTTCTATGTGTCCTAATTTTAAGGCAGTGATGACCATAAACAGAATATTGTGACTTTCCAATAATTATAATGTGAACTGAAAATATCTCTTATTTCTAACATTCATAAAGGCACAGATATAGTTTATATCACTGGGTTTATTGCTGTGGTAGGTAGCCTCTAAAATGTTCCCCCACGATCCCATCTCTTGGTATTCATATCCTTGTGTAATCTCCTCTTGAGCATGGGTTGGACTGAGTAATTTGTTTCTAACAAATAGAATACAGCAGATGTTCTGGGATACCTCTTCCACTATTAGGTTATAAAAAGACCATAGTTTCTTCTTAGTTGATCTCTTACACTCTTTGATGTGCTCTCTCTTGCTCTTTCTTGGATTGCTGGCATTAGGGGAAGTTAGGCACCATGTCATGAGGTACCCCAAGCAGATACCCCATGTGTAAGTTTAGAAGTCTACCTTTTGAAGCTTGCCAATAGGCAAGTGAGTGAGCTTAAAAGGAGATACTCCCATAGTTAAGCATTGAGATGCTGACAGCCCAGGCTCATACCTGAGCCTGAAACACTCAGCTAAGCCACACCTAGATTCCTGATTAACAATTTTAATTGTTATGCAGCAATAGCTAAGTAATTCAGTTGCTTATATCCTAATTAAAAGAAATGCTTAACATCAATTGCAGATAATAAAAGTAGAGATGTATGTTCACAGACCTCTGATAAATGTGCACACATCCCTTTGGACTCCAAATTAAGAATTCCTCTTTTAGGCCTAATCATTAGGAATGAAATAATTTCACCCATTTAAACCAGAGGAAGACAAATGTGCACAATATAACCATCTTTAAATACTTTAACTTCTACAAAATAAATTAAGCAATTCACACAATGTCAGAGGTAACTCAGATGGATTTGATGAAGGTTCGTCCTCCATTAAACGGAAATTCTTTCAACAGAACTTAATGAAAAATACTTCCTCTTTTTGCAACAAACTCAGCCAATTAAGTTGGTTACCAAAAATGGGCAAAATTTTTGAGGAGAAGCACCCAAAACATACATAAGTTAAGAGATTACAGAAATAACTGATACTATCAGCTTAAAGACACAACTCAGGCAAAGAAGCTAGGAATCAGATATTTTTCACAGAAGAAATATATACGATTAAAAACTTATCAGTTTTAAAAATATTTTAGTTAAGCCCAGATTTGGTAGCTTCCAATGCTGAGGGAAAATGAGAGGAGGCCACGATAGGAATTCCATTCCTCTCACGATAATAATGAAAACAAATTTGTTTGAAGAGAAACTATGCTGCAAATATTCAAATCAAAAAATAAAATTTTGGGCTTCCCTGGTGGCGCAGTGGTTGAGAGTCCGCCTGCCGAGGCAGGGGACACGGGTTCGTGCCCCGGTCCGGGAAGATCCCACATGCCGCGGAGCAGCTGGGCCCCGTGAGCCATGGCCGCTGAGCCTGCGCGTCCGGAGCCTGTGCTCCTCAACGGGAGAGGCCAAAACAGTGAGAGGCCCGCATACCGCCAAAAAAAAAAAAAAAATTTAATTATTTAGATTAATGGAGAGAAAATCTTGAAGATATCTCTGTGGGAGTTTAAAAATCAATTTGAATTCACAGAAAAGAAATTAAATAGGTTTGCAAATCATGATCAAAACATCTCAATTTCTTCTTTTTTTTAAGGACTAGTTGACATGATCTAAAAAAGGACAATGTATAAATTACATACAAGTTACACAAACAAGGATGCAGTACTTAACTTTGTATCTCCAGTCCTACCTGCCCAGTGGTATGCCAGGCAAAATATAAAGTGCAATCAATTTACCCATATACTATAGCTAAACCTGGCTTTGACACTGAGAAATTCATTAGACAAGATTTCCATTAAAAATAATAGCTTACATTTTTAAGTAATATGTTCCATTTAAGAAAATCTTGAGTGCCCCAAGACAAAACTTCCTGTCATAATCAAGAAAATGATATACAGCAATCCAAGAAAGAAAAATCCAATATTTGCTCTTGTTGAATAACCAACCACATGACCACAGAGGGGGAATCCTGCTTTGTTTTTCACTCACCTTTTGAAATGTAGCTTAGAAAATCATCCTGATAAGAATCCTATTTTGTGAGTGGCCTATAGCATCTTTTCTGGAAATGATGATCTTTCTGATATCAAGTAGTACAATTTCTTAGGCACAGAAGTTAAATATGTGTAAGAGGTAGTTCATTGCTAGTGTCAAAATAAATTAATGTGTCATATACATAATGTAATAGTAAACACATGAGCCATTAAGAAATATTATAAGGTTTTTAGATTTTGAGGATTTTTTTTCAAAATATTTCCATTTAAGTCTAAAATTTGATAATTTAAAATAATTTTATTGAGTGGAACTATTCTAAAGAAAGATTGGTTAGAACTAAACCTCATAGATGCTTTTAGAAGGCAAATAAATAAGCAATATAACATTATTAATGAGTTATAAAATATTTATGTTTAGATATTGCCTCACTTATAAGTGAGACATTTTTAAAAAACTTTTTGTTATTGTTATTGATGGGCAAAAGAAAAAAAAACAAAACAAATGAAAAAGAAAAAAGGAAAAGAAACCTTTGTAAGTCTGTTTATAATGACCATTTTCCTGGCACCATGTTAAATTTAAAGTATGCACTATTAAACGTATAGGAAGTTTTAACTGCCTTTAAACTATCTGAAATGACAAAACTTATAAACTGTAGACTATAATTGTAATAATACAGTTGCTTAGTTTCATAATTGAAAGTTAAACTGCATGCATAGTCTGGTTTGCAAAATGTCAGCCCGGTAGCTATTATGATTTTGCTTACCTTGACAACAGAAGCAAAATATTCAAAGTTATAATTGAAAAAAAATAATGCAATAATCCAATGATTCTAGATATATAGCACATTTGAAATTTCAACTAATTTAAAAAGAAGTCCTACATATACTCTGAAAATATGTTCTCACTGTAATTTTCTCTTTTTCATTTCAAAGCTATTTACATTTATTCATACATAGGCACAAAGACACGGACCAACATACACCCAAATCATGTCCTAAGCATTGTTGAAACATGCACATAGAGGATCTTGAAAAAGGCTTTTTGGAGCATTTCAACAAAACCCACATTCAACTGAGAAGAGTGAAAAAACAATGGAAAAAGATGAAAAATAATTAGCAAGCAATGAGGTTTCTGCACACAAGTACATAACATTATACAATATACACTTGAGGTTTTAGAACTATGCTTTTAAATATCCATCTTCTGAGAAAAATGCTATGTGATAAACTAACAATAATATTTCTTTTCTTGAGAGCCCAAACTATTCTCGGTATTAAAACCAGAAGGTAGAAAATTTCTCCTTTGAGTTTTTTGGAAAAATAAAATTGTATAGTGCCCTGAATTACGTGTCCAACTACATTCTTACAGTAAATAATCTTCAGGGGGGGATTTCTATAATATTTCTTTCTTTCTTTTTTTTTTTTTTTTTTGCGGTACGCTGGCCTCTCACTGTTGTGTCCTCTCCCGTTGCGGAGCACAGGCTCCGGACGCGCAGGCTCAGCGGCCATGGCTCACGGGCCCAGCTGCTCCGTGGCATGTGGGATCCTCCCGGACCGGGGCACGAACCCGTGTCCCCTGCATCGGCAGGCGGACTCTCAACCACTGCACCACCAGGGAAGCCCTATAATATTTCTTAATTTGAACTTGCCTTTTACTTTAATATCTCTGTTTCTTGAATATACCAAATTCATTGCTAACTTATCCAAGCAGATGTTATGCCCTTCAAATTGTTATATTTTGGATTGTGGCCATATTATTAGCTCTTTCTTGTCATTCAAATTTCTAGTTCTGCTTACTACCTTGTAAGGGTTTGCAGACCATGGAGCAGGGACGGAGAAGCCAGGCAGAACCTGGTGGATTCCCTGAGTAGTGGAGACTGAGCTGAAAGTGCAAAGTGACCGAGGCAGTTATTAGCAAGAAAGAATATCAGAGAGAAGAAAGCCACATAGAGGAAGAGAGAAATCCAGAAATATGCAAAGGATCTCCCATGAGTCTTCAACTGAAACTCTGCCCAGCACATGCTGTAAGGAATTTACTTGAGAACAGAAAAAGAGCTACCCAAAGGCCAGTGCCTGGCATTCACATAGGGCTGGGAATGGTGTCTGGTCCCACTTGCCTGGCTGGAAAACCTCATTGTTCACTGGGCATATAGTAGAGTGTAAATAATGATCTTGCCTCTATAACAAGAAATTATTAAGCCCTAGAAAGTTAAAGAAAATACAACAGAAAAATAGGATATCAGATGGCAATCTGGATCCACACAAAGAAATAAAGAACTTCAAGAATAGTAACCAGTTGGATAAAAATATTTATGGTCCCTGACTGATAATGGTTCCATTTATGATTTTTTGACTTTACAATGTTGCAAAAGCATTACACGTTCAGGAGAAACCATATTTTGAATGTTGATCCTTTCCTGGGTTAGCAATATGCTGTAAGATATCTCTCCTAAAGCTGGAGAGCAGCAGCGAGCATAGCCCCCAGTCAGCCACGCATTCAGGGGGGTAAACAACCGATACACTATTCTGTACCCAGACAACCATTCTGTTTTTCACTTTCAGTACAGAACTCAAAAAATTACATGAGATGTTCAATACTTTATTATAAAATAGGTTTTGTGTTAGATGATTCTGCCCAACTGTTGGCAAATTAAGTGTTCTGAGCACATTTAAGGTAGGCGGTAGGCGAGACTAACCTATGACGTTCCTTAGGTTAGGTGTAGCAAATGCATTTTTCATGTACGATATTTTCAATTGAATGATAGGTTTATCAAGATGTAACAACATCATAAGTCGAGGAAGATCTGAGTAAGATTTTTTATTATTATTTAAATCTATTAAAAGATAATTGAATATTTAAATAAAAATAACAATATAGTGAGTGTTTTTGTAACATTTCTCCTCTTTGGGCTTACTTGTGTCTGATCCCATGTGTATCATGTTCACTTTATGACAGATCATTGTGGGACCACTAAACTACGATTTAGTAGCTGTGATAAGACCCAGTTCACTATGGCCTGGGCTGGCTGCAAGATTACTTGATATCCATGGTCAGGGTCCCCATCTCTGCCAGAGCTCAGAAGCACATAGGGAGCTGTTTTTCCAGTGGTGTATAATTAGCTGTTGCAGGTAGCAGGAGCTTACTTCAAAATATTGCTGGTATCCCTCTTCTAAGGATTGCCATAAGATCCATGTGTCTTCTGCCATTTCAGCCCTGCGGCCTTGGCATGCATATGACAACTTTCCTGATTAGACTCAAATGAAAGCTACCAGATTGTTTTGTTAATCATAGATAGGCTAAGTGTAGAATATACTATATTCAGGTTCGAAAGAGGCATTTTCGTTTGTTCCTAATGACAGCAGGTATAAGATGTAATAATTTGTACTTTGCAAGGATTGTCCCAGCATTCCCATTTTTAATAGATCATCCCCCAAAACATTCACTGATGTGATAGGCACGTAAGCCTTTTTTGTTTTTTATATCCTATTCTCTAGCGCATATGTGTTTTACCAAATGCTCAAATTGTCTTGACACTTCTTTTAATCCAGTACAATTAACATTTTGGAGTCATTATAGTTGATGAACTATTGATGATATGTTATGATGTTCTGTGTAATATCTAAATATTTCATGTCCCTTCAGAATACATGAGAGGAGATGGGACAAGTTGAATAAAAGCCTCGTGGAAAGACTAAATATATACTGTTACAGAAAACATGTGAATGTGAATTATTTCTGGCCTTCTGATGGAGATAGAAAACATATCTGATGGATCAAAGGACACACACTGTATCTGAGTCTGTGTTGATCTAAAAAAGATACCACGTAGGGCACACAATTACAAATAGGGCTACTACACTATTGAGTTTACAATAGTCTGCTGTCATCTCCAAGAAACAATTTTCTTCCTCCCTTCCGTCCTCCCTCCCTCCCTCTCTCTCGCTTTCCCTTTCCTTTTGTCCTTCCTTCTTTCCTTCCTTCCTTCCTCCCTCCCTGTTTTTCTTTCTTCCTTTCTTCTTTCTTTCTTTCTTTTCTTAGTACCTTCTAGACTCAGGACTAGTTGGCTAATTCGCTACCTGGCTAATATGCTTAGTGAAGTTGCTAAGAATCTGGTCTTTCTGAGTCTAATCTCTATTGGATGTTATTGTTGTAATTAGTTTTGTTTACTTTGTTTCTCCCTACTAGATATTTTAGGTTGGATTTACATCCTGAAGCATTTAAAAATATTATATTCTATTAGGTAACTTTATTATAGAAATTAATATTATCTACCCTCTCCGCTTTTTTCTACTCTTCTTAGTAACTAATATATACATTGTTAATGTTAATTAGTAGTATGTATATTCATGTTTCTAACGTTGCAAGACACACTTCCATGGAAACCCTTTTAAATCTTTGCATTCATTAGTTACTGCTCTGGATATTATCACTCTGGGTTTTACAGAAAAAGTTTGTTACAGCACACTGTTTTATTTCTCCATTACAATTGCTTCCAGACTTGTACTCTGATTAGTATTCATTTGTAGACATCTCAGATTCCTCTGCTTGCTCTTTAATATATGCAGTTTAAAAGTTTTTCTTTGCAGGCAAGGAGGGAATATAAATTACAAATACTTAAAGGCTTCACTTCAAGAAAATTTTACAAGAAAAATTCAGAAAACAAAGCATTTCCTACTGAGAGATTTCAAGGAGTAGTTGTGTATTGGAGAAAGATGAGGATATTTGACAACTTAGCAACTTCTAATCATGTTTTTGTTCATGTAGTTATATTGTATTAAATAAGTGTCCAGATCTTCCACACTTTCACATTCCAGTATAAATTCAAACATTCTCTATGGAGGAATACAAATTGATTTGGGGTTATTCATATATGCTTCCTACATTCGTGCAAATAATTGAGAAATAAATTTCATGTTATGGAGTTAATTAACATTGCAAGTCATTTTATAACACTATGGAGTTTTTGGAGGAAACAGAATATGTTGTCTAACTCAGTCAATTTACCCTATAATTTGGGAATAAAGATGTAGATGTACACAGGAATTCAAAAACAGGAAATACTTTTTGTAACATAATTTCAATAAAAATTAGAATTTGAGACAAATCATACTCTAAAAGACATTTACATAGGAAGCCAAAGGAATTTACAAACAAGAAATTCATCTTGTAACTTTATTTTTTAATAGAAAGCCTGGCTCTTTGTGAATATTTTAATTAGGATTTTGCTTGAAATGAACCTAAAATACATGATGGAATTAGATTTTAATTTAAAATTAAGTTGTATTTGCATAAATTGTCTGTTTTCTTTGCTAAGCCTGGAAACAGAGAGATAAAGAAGCTTCTGACTTATGATGTGTCAATAATCTAATTTTCAAATGATATTTTTTTGTCATTCACTGAATGACACTGAAAGCAGGACTTAGGACTGTGTCTTGAGAATAATAAATTAAATATTTCTATTAATCCTGAAAACATATTTGTAATATTTGTATTTAAATTATAGATACTTGTGGGAATTTCACATTATCTGTACTGGAAAATTTTACTGTGATATTTCAGTCTATTAGGATACAGAAAAAGGGATACATTTTGTACAGGTACTATCATAATCCGATAATTACATAATTCAATGTAATGCCTAGGCTTTACAATCCCATGTGAATTTTTTATTCTATTATAACATGAAATAGCATGGAACTGTACTCATTAGAGGGACATTAAATTAATATAGTATTAAATCTGATAATTCACTTGTATCTTCATCAATACAGCTAAATTAGATTAGATGTTTATTTCATTTATTTCTGTTATATGTGGACCAAGTGTTTAAATAGTTAAGTGATACTAAGACCTGGAACATTTTGAAGTAGAAAAAATTACAACTTGACCTGATTGCTAATATATTTTTTTTTTTTTTTTTTTTTGCGGTACACGGGCCTCTCACTGCTGTGGCCTCTCCCCTAGTGGAGCACAGGCTCCGGACATGCAGGCTCAGCGGCCATGGCTCACGGGCCCGGCCGCTCCGCGGCATGTGGGATCTTACCGGACCGGGGGCACGAACCCATGTCCCCTGCATCGGCAGGCAAACTCTCAACCACTGCGCCACCAGGGAAGCCCCGATTGCTAATATTTTTAATCTGAGTGTCTAGTTATAGAGAAAAAAGGTTTGTTACTTAACAATTTAAATGAATAATTGCATGAGAGAGAGAGGTTTTCAGAAACAATATATTTTTAAGAGAATATGTAACTTTAACTGTTTTTTCCAAAGTTTACCAGTATGCAATTTGCATTCTAATGTCATTTTAATATAACTTAACATTGAAAAATAATAAAAATCTTGAAAGGGAATTAACATTTTAAAATTATTCCAGGGATTTCTGTTATAAGTTAACCTCATTATTTCTTTTTATTTAAAGCCAACAGCAGAATCAAATGCAAGTTGCTCTCTTAGTAAATAATATGTCTTTCTCCAATCCAGAAGTCAGATATTTGCATTACGTGTATTTATATGTGTGATGTGTGTGTAAACACTATGTATATATTGACGCTTTTCAATTTCAACCTCAAAGATCATATCTGACCCAGAGGTGGTCTGGTCTGCTGTGTATATATATTATATATATATATATATATATATATATATATATATATCAGTGTGTATATATGTGTATACAGATGCATATATTTGTGTATATCAATATGATTATGTGTCCATGTATGTACATATAAATATATATTTATGATCCATATCTATCAATCTATTTCCCTATATGTGCACACAGATAATATATGAATATATATGATTTTATCATATGAGGTTTAACAATATACAATCCTATGATACAATACAATCTTAAGTATTACCTGGTATATATATTTTAAATGATTTTTAAGTACATTAAAAAGATGCAAAGTATAGCAGTTATAATTTCTCTCCTAGAAGTAAAAGAAACACCAAACTGAAAGATTCAGTCAGCCCAATTATTAAAAATACTGCTCAGTTATTAAAAATACCATGACGAAAACAATAGTGGTCCTTAGACATTGTAATTTTTTAAGTAAAAAATCAGATTACAACCTATTTATATAAATAACCATTTGAAGAAAATATTGCCTACTTTTATGTTTTTATTTGCAAATATTTTTTCCAAAATGGCTTGCTTTTGAAAAATGAACAACATATATCATTAATAAGCAAGTAAAGATGTAATACTATAGTCCACATGCAAGAAAAACTCACTATAGCCAAAGGAGGTTTTCCATTTAAAGATTATAGGATTGTGTTTAGAAACAGCAATTTAGTGTAATATATTCCATGAATACGTAATTTTCACCAGGTCAGCCCATTCTTTTTTATTCTCTGTACAATGCCCAAATGTGCTCTTTGCTTTCTGTTTTGCATCAAAGACAAATTACATCCTTGCTGTACTCGGAAATACAAGAATATAATGAAACTCAATGTCTTTTAGCTAGGCATCAGATTACAAAGATGGGTCACTCCAAACAGCTTTAAAAAACTTTCAGAGCAGATAAATGGCACCCGTTTTGTTTCTTTCTTGACTTGATAGTATGAGAGGTGACGAAATTACAAGAAAGCGTCAACTAGGTGATTTTTAGGAACACCTAAGGAAGTATTTCTCAAACTCTTTTTGTACGCTGCCCATTCATATGGGACAAAAATCTACTAATCTTATTAAGTGATAGAAAAATTTGATTTTCATAAATTAGCATGTTAAAAGTATACACTAAAGATCACCAACGTTTTAAATTTAGGAATTTAGCTAAGTTTCTCCTTTTCATATAACATTGCAGGACTCCTATCTAGTGTGTTTATTCTAAAAATGGATGGAAGTTCCCCCAAAATTTTCTGGGGGACTGAAGCTATTATAAAACTTGCTTTGTGTTCTCATGATTTTATATTGCTGTTACTGTTGTTTTTTGGTTTTTTCTTAAATAAATATTGACTTACATTCATTGTTATCACATCTTTGTCAGATTTTTAGCATGTAGATGTCAATTTCTTAAGTATTTTGATCTCTAGTTTCCTTTTCATTTACGTGAAAAGTGGTCTTTTGACATAAAGATGCCATATCCTTGCGTTACACAGTTACACCACATATTCCAGCCTAATTTTTTACTATGACAAGTTATAAGTTATCTGCTGCTTGTCATTTTGTGCCACAATTCTTTAAATACATGTTAATGTAATTTATAAGAAGTTCTTTTCCTCTTAATGAACTAGGGGTAATTTCTGTTTCTAGGTAACTACTGCCCACTATGCTTAAGCTGGCTGATGTTACCAGTTGGACCTTCATGATTTTGTGCAACTTTCACTCTGATGAGTTCCCAACCCATGCTTTGATAAAGCGAGGCAGATATTCATTTTCCATTGGTCAAGGAATTCTTTCCTAATTAACTTCCAGCTAAAAATAATTTCCATTGCGTAGAGCACTTCATCTATTTTATTCACTGTACCATATTCAAAATAATGATTTTGTAGATGATCTTCAGTCATTTAACTCATTTGACCTTTTTTTGGCACAATATTGGGTTAGGATGAAATTAGTGATTTGTTCTTTTCATATTTCTCAATTATCTATTATAAACTACTGTTTTTACACATTCTTTCTTTCTTTTGTTTCCTTCGTAGCCTTAGCAGCATTTTTTTGAAGATATGATTATTTAAAACATATATTTGCTCATTTGTGCCATGTTTCATAACTTAGGTTTTTTGGGGATTGATTTTTAGTAAATAAAATTAAGTTATTGTCTCATAATAATACCAAGATGAATAACATATACAATGTATGAGTACCTTCTATGAACCAAGCACTGTGTTATCTTTATTATAAATATCGACTAATTAAATCTTTAGAGAAAAAAATCAATGATGTGAACTTTAAATTGAATACCTGGAAAGAATCATATTATTGAACTACATGATCAAGTTTGTTTATTTAACATTTATGTAGAATCTGTTATGCATTAGACACTATTTGCTTTACAAATACTAACTCATTTATTCCATATGACAACTATAGGAATTAAGTCATTATTATTACTGTATGTTTTTTTACAGATAAGAAAAATAAAGAACTGAGAAGTCAAAGTTGTCCAAGATCACAAGTCAAAGTTGTCCAAGATCACAAAACTGATATGTGGTCAGCCTGGATCCAAACCTGGACAGGCTTACTGCAGAGTACAGAGTACGATAGGCCCACTCACCCAGGAAGCTATGCAGTCTCTCTTACCTTTGTCCTTATAGAGCATTTGCTAACCACAACTGGCACTGGCTGGTATGTTTCAAAGCAAACAATGGCACCAAAACAGACTCAGAAAGTATATTTGGACACTATAGTTATACCAGTATCTGGAAGACTAGGGAGTCAAAGGTATATTTATATTTTCTGTTACAAATAATTATGACTTCTTCCTAAAAGAGAATAGCCCGTGTTAGACGGTGCAAATGAAAATTACTGTGCCATCACTTAAGAGATTAGAATGATAAAGCTTTAACAAGGATTCAAGCACATTATATGGGAAAAAAAGAAACTAAATTTGCCCTGAAATTAGCCAGCCCTCTCATCTGACTCTAAACTAGAGAGAGCTTGGTCAGATAAATCTATGAGCTCAAGTATTACATGAAAAGAAAAGCAGCAGCAGAAGGAGGATTCACAGAAAATAAGGAAAGGGAATTTAAGCTGAAGTTGAAGTCCCACAGTTTGGCTGGTAAGTGTCATTCACATGGAACTCTCTCTTAGAGCACATGGAGAGAACCTCTGTCTACTTGAAAGTGTTTCCTATCAAACATTTATTTATGTACTTCTTATCTGGAATTCCTTACGCTTTCTATATAATTTTGTTGGGTGTTGCCTTATATTTTTCTAGTTTTTTTTTTTCCTCCCTATTGTTTAATATATTTCAAGGCTTATTTGGAATTCCACCTTAACTCCTCCCATGTTGTCACAGTCTAATTATATGTATTTTTTCCTGCCTGAATTCCTGTAGGAAATGATATGTTTAAATATTCTTTAAACATAAATAATAGTTTATTTATGCATAAATAATGTTATATTTTCTTACATGATGAATTGTTTAGAATAACTGCTTAAATATTTTAATTTGTCTTAAGCTACTTGTATCCTTATATAAACGCTAAATGTATTACCCACAATAGGTTTTCAAGAAATATATATATATAATTTGACAGTGTGATTAGACAAGCAACAGATACTTTAAAAGGTATGATAATGTCTAAACGTCAGGGTTTAGAAAAATAATTTATCATAACAAAGCAATCTTTTTGCCAATAATTTACCGAAAGGTAGGAAACTTTTGGTAGGCAGAATATTAGCCCCCTAAAATGTCCACTTCTTAATGTCAGAACTTGTTGATATGTCAACATATTTGTTTATGATTCTGACTGATACTTCTACGATTCTGACACCAATTCCAATGTGTGAGTTTTTCCCCCCACATCAAGCAAATCTCTGAAACCAACTGGGTGTCCTACAATTTAATTCAAGTCTGAGACTATTTACTTGGAGATAGTGTCAGATCCCACAGGCTTAGGGCTCAGTTCTAGCAGACTGATCCCCTTCTACTTCAGAAGCCAATCTCAAGTCCAGGTTGTGCCTGTTCTTCTGACTTGTAGGCTATAGATCAGAGGTTCCAACAACCCCCTCCTTGGATAAAATTTATTTACTAGAGCAGCTCACAGAACTGAGAAACATATTATTTACTAGATTATCAGTTTATTATAAAAAGATATAACAGGAACAGGCAGATGGAAGAGATACATAAAGCTAAGTATTTGGGAAGGGTCTCAGAGTTCTCAGAAACTTGTCTTTTGGGAATTTTATGGAGCCTGAATTACAGAGGTATGATTGGCCATTGGTGGTTGAATTCAATCTCCAACCACTCTCCCCTGGAGAAGGTCCAGGAGTGGGACTAAAAGTTCCCATCCACTAATCACAAGGTTGGTGTCCTTGGCAGGGAACAAGCCCCCAACCTTAAGTTACCTCGGGAATTTCCAAAAGTCACCTTATGTTAACATAACAAAAGATGCCTCCCCCACCCTATCACTTAGGAACTCTAAGAGTTTTAGGAGCTTTGTGCCAGGAACAGGAACAAAGACCAATAACATATACATAATTATATATATATATATATATGTGTGTGTGTGTGTGTATATATATATATATATATATATATATATATATATATTTCTTATTAGAAACCAAAACATCACAAGGTCAAAAGATTTTTCCGGGATGATTAAGTTAAGAGCCTTGAGATGCAGATTTAATCCTGGATTATTTAGGTGGGCTCAATCCAATCACATGTATCTCTAAAAACTCAGAACCTTTCCAGACTGTGGTCAGAAGGAAGCAACTGTCAGAGAGATGTAATGTTGCCGACATGCTCATTTGTTAACATTTATACCAATTCCTACATGTATAAGTAACCAAATATTGATCTCTTTCATTTAATTTATACCTTCTCTCTCTTCCTAGTTTTCACTTTTCTAAAATAAGTGACTGTAATTTAATTTCTTATTTTCTCTGGCAGAATGTCAGTCAAACCAAAAACAATGGGAACTATGAACAGGCAGCCTGTGAAAGGAGACCCCAAACCCAGTAAGTTAAACAAAATGAGAAGACAGAGAAACACACAGAAGATGAAGGAGCAAGGTAAAAACCCACCAGACCTAACAAATGAAGAGGAAATAGGTAGTCTACCTGAAAAAGAATTCAGAATAATGATAGTAAAGATGATCCAATATCTTGGAAACAGAACAGAGAAAATACAAGAAATGTTTAATAAGGACATAGAAGAACTAAAGAGCAAAGAAACAGTGATGAACAAAACAATAAAGGAAATTAAAAATTCTCTAGAAGGGATCAATAGCACAATAACTGAGGCAGAAGAATGGATAAGTGACCTGGAATATAAAATAGGGTAAATAACTACTGCAGAGCAGAATAAAGAAAAAAGAATGAAAATAATTGAGGACAGTCTCAGAGACCTCTGGGACAACATTAAAAACACCAACATTTGAATTATAGGGGTCCCAGAAGAAGAAGAGAAAAAGAAAGGGACTGAGAAAAAATTTCAAGAGATTATAGTTGAAAACTTCCCTAATATGGGAAAGGAAGTAGTTAATTAAGTCCAGGAAGCACAGAGAGTCCCGTAGAGCATAAATGCAAGGAGAAACATGCCAAGACACATATTAATCAAACTATCAAAAATTAAATACAAAGAAAAAATATTAAAAACAGCAAGGGAGGGCTTCTCTGGTGGTGCAGTGGTTGTGAGTCTGCCTGCCGATGCAGGGGACACGGGCTCATGCCATGGTCCGGGAAGATCCCACATGCTGCGGAGCAGCTGTGTCCATGAGCCATGGCCACTGAGCCTGCATGTCCGGAGCCTGTGTGTCCGGTGCCTGTGCTCTGCAACAGGAGAGGCCACAATAGTGAGAGGCCCACATACCGCAAAAAACAAAAACAAAACAAAAAAACAGCAAGGGAAAAACAACAAATAACACAAAAGGGAATCCCTATAAGGTTAACGGCGGATCTTTCAGCAGAAACTCTGCAAGCCAGAGGGAGTGGGAGGACATATTTAAAGTGATGAAGGGGAAAAACCTACAACCAAGATTACTCTACCCAGCAGGATCTCATTCAGATTTGACAGAGAAATTAAAACCTTTACAGACAAGGAAAAGCTAAGAGAATTCAGCACCACCAAACCAGCTTTACAACAAATGCTAAAAGAACTTCTCTAGGCAGGAAACACAAGAGAAGGAAAAGACTTACAATAACAAACCCAAAACAACTAAGAAAATCGTAATACGAACATACATATCGATAATTTCATTAAATGTAAATGGATTAAATGCTCCAACCAAAAGACATAGACTGGCTGAATGGATACAAAAACAAGACCCATATATATGGTGTCTACAAGACACCCACTTCAGACCTAGGGACACATACAGACTGAAAGTGAGAGGATGGAAAAAATATTCCATGCAAATGGATTCAAAAGAAAGCTGGAGTAGCAATTCTCATATCACACAAAATAGACTCTAAAATACAGACTATTACAAGAGACAAAGAAGGACACTGCATAATGATCAAGGGATCAATCCAAGAAGAAGATGCAACAATTGTAAATATTTATTTACCCAACAGAGGAGCACCTCAATACATAAGGCAAATGCTAACAGCTATAATAGGGGAAATTGACAGTAACACAGTCATAGTAGGGGATTTTAACACTGCACTCTCACCAATGGACTGATGATCAAAAATGACAATAAGGAAACAAAAGCTTTAAATGATACATTAAACAAGATGGACTTAATTGATATTTATAGGACATTCCATCCAAAAACAACAGAATACACTTTCTTCTCAAGTGCTGATGGAACATTCTCCAGGATAGATCATATCTTGGGCCACAAATCAAGCCTTGGTAAATTTAAGAAAATTGAAATCATATCAAGTATCTTTTCTGACAACAACGCTATGAGAATAGAAATCAATTACAGGAAAAAAACTAAAAAAAATACAAATACATGGAGGTTAAACAATACACTACTTAATAACCAAGAGGTCACTGAGGAAATCAAAAAATACCTAGAAACAAATGACAATGAAAACACGATGACCCAAAACCTATGGGATGCAGCAAAAGCAGTTCTAAGAGGGAAGTTTATAGCAATACAATCCTACCTCAAGAAACAAGAAACATCTCAAATAAACAACCTAACCTTACACCTAAAGCAATTAGAGAAAGAAGAAGAAGAAGAACAACAACAAAAAACCCAAAGTTAGCAGAAGGAAAGAAATCATAAACATCAGATCAGAAATAAATGAAAGAGAAATGAAGGTAACAATAGCAAAGATCAATAAAACTAAAGCTGGTTCTTTGGGAAGATATACAAAATGGATAAATCATTAGCCAGATGCATCAAGAAAAAAAGGAAGACTCCAATCAATAGAATTCGAAATGAAAAAGGAGATGTAACACTGACACTGCAGAAATACAAAGGATCATGAGAGATTACACAAGCAACTATATGCGAATAAAATGGACTACCTGCAAGAAATGGACAAATTCTTAGAAATGCACAACCTTCCGAGACTGAACCAGGAAGGAATAGAAAATATGAACAGACCAATCACAAGCAATGAAATTGAAACTGTGATTAAAAATCTTCCAACAAACAAAAGCCCAGGAACAGATGGCCTCACAGGCGAATTCTATCAAACATTTAGAGAAGAGATAACACCTATACTTGTCAAAGTCTTCCAAAATATAGCAGAGGGAGGAACACTCCCAAACTCATTCTACGAGGCCACCATCACCCTGATACCAAAACCAGACACAGATGTCACAAAGAAAGAAAACTACAGGCCAATATCACTGATGAACATAGATGCAAAAATCCTCAACAAAATACTAGCAAAGAGAACCGAACAGCACATTAAAAGGATCATACACCATGATCAAGTGGGGTTTATGCCAGGAATGCAGGGAATCTTCAATATATGCAAATCAATCAATGTGATATACCATATTAACAAATTGAAGGAGAAAAACCATATGATCATCTCAATAGGTCTAGAGAAAGTTTTCGACAAAATTAAACACCCATTTATGATAAAAACCCTCCAGAGAGTAGGCATAGAGGGAACTTACCTCAACATAATAAAGGCCATATAAGACAAACCCACAGCCAACACTGTTCTCAATGGTGAAGAATTGAAACCATTTCCACTAACATCATGAACAGGTCGAGGTTGCCCACTCTCACCACTATTATTCAACATAGTTTTGGAAGTTTTAGCCACAGCAATCGGAGAAGAAAAAGAAATAAAAGGAATCCAAATCAGAAAAGAAGAAGTAAATCTGTCACTGCAGATGACATGATACTATACATAGAGAATCCGAAGGATGCTACCAGAAAACTACTAGACCTAATCAATGAATTTGGTAAAGTAGCAGGATAAAAAATTAATGCACAGAAATCTCTTCCATTCCTATACATTAATGATGAAAAATCTGTAAGTGAAATTGAGAAAACACTCCCATTTACCATTGTAACAAAAAGAAAAAAATTTCTATGAATAAACCTACCTAAGGAGACAAAAGACCTGTATGCAGAAAATTATAAGACACTGATGAAAGAAATTAAAGATGATACAAACAGATGGAGAGATATATCATGTTCTTGGATTGGAAGAATCAATATTGTGAAAATTACTCTACTACCCAAAGCAATCTACAGATTCAATGCAATCCCTATCAAACTACCACTGGCATTTTTCACAGAACTAGAACAAAAACTTCCACAATTTGTATGGAAACACAAAAGACCCCGAATAGCCAAAGCAATCTTGAGAAAGAAAAATGGAGCTGGAGGAATCAGGCTCCCTGACTTCAGACTACACTACAAAGCTACAGTAATCAAGACAGTATGGTACTGGCACAAAAACAGAAATATAGATCAATGGAACAGGATCGAAAGCCCAGAGATAAACCCATGCACATATGGTCACCATATCCTTGGTAAAGGAAGCAAGAATATACAGTGGAGAAAAGACAGCCTCTTCAATAAGTGGTGCTGGGAAAACTGGACAACTACATATAAAAGAATGAAATTAGAAAACTCCGTAACACCATACGCAAAAATAAACTCAAAATGGATTAAAGACCTAAATGTAAGGCCAGACACTATCAAACTCTTAGCAGAAAACATAGGCACAACGCTCTATGACATAAATCACAGCAAGATCCTTTATGACCCACCTCCTAGAGAAATGGAAATAAAAACAAAAATAAACAAATGGGACCTAATGAAACTTAAAAGGTTTTGCATAGCAAAGGAAACCATAAACAAGATGAGAAGACAACCCCCAGAATATGAGACTGTAATTGCAAATGAAGCAACTGACAAAGGATTAATCTCCAAAATTTACAAGCAGCTCATGGAGATCAATATCAAAAAACCAAACAACCCAATCCAAAAATGGGCAGAAGACCTAAATAGACATTTCTGCAAGAAGATATACAGATTGCCAACAAACAAACGAAAGAATGCTCAACATGATTAATCATTAGAGAAATGCAAATCAAAACTAGATTGTGGGGCTTCCCTGGTGGCGCAGCGGTTGAGAGTCTGCCTGCCGATGCAGGGGACACGGGTTCGTGCCCCGGTCCGGGAGGTTCCCACGTGCCGTGGAGCGACTGGGCCCGTGAGCCATGGCCGCTGAGCCTTCGCGTCTGGAGCCTGTGCTCCGCAACGGGAGTAGGCTGCAGCGGTGAGATGCCTGCGTACCGCAAGAAACAAAAACAAACAAACAAAAAAACAAAAAAAAACTACATTGTGGTATCATGTCACATGTCACCGTTCAGAATGGCCATCATCAAAAACTCTACAAATAATAAAAGCTGGAGAGGGTGTGGATAAAAGGGAACCCTCTTGCACTGTTCGTGGGAATGTCAACTGATACAGCCACTATGGAGAACAGTATGGAGGTTCCTTAAAAACCTAAAAATAGAACTACGATATGACCCAGAAAACCCACTACAGCATATAACCTGAGAAAACCATAATTCATAAAGAGTCATGTACCAAAATGTTCACTGCAGCTCTATTTACAATAGCCAGGTCATGGAAGCAACCTAGATGTCCATCAACAGATGAATGGATAAAGACGTTGTAGCACATATATACAATGGACTGTTTCTCAGCCATAAAAAGGAACGAAACTGAGTTATTTGTAGTGAGGTGGATGGACCTAGAGATTGTCATACAGAGTGAAGTAAGTCAGAAAAAGAAAAACATATACCGTATGCTAACACATATATATGGAATCTAAAAAACAACAACAAAAAAATTGTCATGAAGAACCTAGGGGCCAAACGGGAATAAAGATGCAGACCTACTAGAGAATGGGCTTGAGGATACAGGGAAGGGTAAAGGTAAGCTGGGACAAAGTGAAAGAATGGCATGGACATATATACACTACCAAACGTAAAATAAATAGCTAGTGGGAAGCAGCCCCATAGCACAGGGAGATCAGCCCAGTGCTTTGTGACCACTTAGAGGGGTGGGATAGGAAGGGTGGGAGGGAGGGAGATGCAAGAGGGAAGAGATATGGGAACATATGTATATGTATAACTGATTCACTTTGTTATAAAGCAGAAACTAACATACCATTGAAAAGCAATTATACTCCAATAAAGATGTTAAGAAAATAAATATATAAATAATAAAATAAAATAAAATGAAATGAAATAAAATAAAATAAAGTAAAATTGAGTTAGGGACTTCCCTGGTGGTCCAGTGGTTAAGACTTGGAGCTTCCACTGTAGGGGGCACAGGTTCGATCCCTGGTTGGGGAAATAAGATCCCACATGCCACAGGGCATGGCCAAAAAAAAAATAAAAAGTTAAAATTGTGTTAAAGGAAAGTGATTACTGATGCTAATACAACTATACCTTTATAAGGGTAGAATATTTATGTTACACCTAAATATCAAACATACTGAGAAGGTGGATACAAAATTTACTGTCTCATAAACCTTCAAAAAAAAAAGAATTTCATTCAAATATGACTAAACTAGGCATACAAATCTGACTATATTCTTGTTAATAATCATGTCATCTCATGAACCTATTACAAACTCTGACCAAGCAAAATTGGCTGCGATTTAAATCCGTGTTGTTTCTGGTTTTAGTCTCCTTTGTATGCCTTCCTTCTCTTTTGAAAGTCCTACACTTCCTCCACTCCTTGTCCCACTTATCTATCAGCTACCTATCTACCTATCTATCTATCTATCTAATTTATATAATGTTATTCTTATTGAAAACTGTATTAGAATTAGCTTAGGTAGAAAAATTACAGAAGTAAAATAAATTATTTTTAACTTTTTAAAAGAATATTTAAAGCTATCTTTGACTTTTCTATTAATATTTCCTTATTCAAGAAAAAAGATAAACTTTACGTTTCTTTGTACTATTTTACTCAATATACTAATATTTAAATGTATTCATAGACAGTATATATTTGGCATCCTTTAAATGCCAAATATATACTTATAATAAATATTCAAGAATATTCTTTAAAATTTTTAAATGATAAAATTATATGTCATTTTATGTATAAAATGCAAAGTCATATACATTCAGTCACTAAATTAGTTCCTGAGAAATGTTTGTTTAGAGCCTGTCCATTAGTGATTAGAAGCACAGACTCTAGAATAACACTATTAGCCTAAAATCTTGGTCCTGACCCTCACTTGCTCTTTAATCTAGAAGTTTCTATATGTTCTCTCAATGACTTGGTTCTTTATTGAGTTATTGCGAGAATTGAGTTAATACACATTAAGTCTTCAGAACAGTATAAACACATAATAAATAAAAGCTGTCATAAGCTATTTTGTAATAGAGGACTAAAACAATACAAAATAGCAGTTGAAACAAGTATTAAATGTACATAGTGATAAATTGATAAATGAATGGATAAAAAGAATTTAAAAATCATATTTTCTGCACTAGAGTGGCATATGAAACCATTATGATGTGGCATAATACATTAATCTGTCTTAGTATCAAAATAACTATTACTGTGCTATTTACCATCAATAAAGAGCACAAATTCCCTAGAATAGTAAAATTCAAAACCTATCCAGATAAAAATTACTTTTATATTGATGCCATCTCTAGGGATATGTTTGGAATTGAAATTCTTGTTTTTGATTACCCTGACATTATTGTTCATTGGAATGAACATGAGAAATTGCTCATCAAAGACATATAAAATTTTTTAAAAGATTGGAATTTAAAACCCATCCCTGGAGCTTATCTTAATATTGAAGCAATTTCACAGCCAGGGTTTGAATTTAAGTCCACATGGCTTTTAAATGAGAATTGTTTCATACTGCTTTCACAATAAAATTGGAACTAAATATATTTCTATACTGATACTAAAATTGTGAAATTCAGAATTTTTAGTGGGAATATAAATTAATATGTTATCTATATAGTCCCATATTTTCCTGATAAACTACATTTTGTATTTAAATATTTAAATTTATAATAAGAATTAGTAAAGGAACTAAAGATAAACATATATATGTTAGTTTTATAAAATACCAAATTTAAAAAGAAATGTTATATATCCAGTTTCTCATGAATTACATTCTCCAATCTTATTTTTATTTCAAACTGCTCAATTTTGAAGGGCTATATAAAATATCTAAGAGAGATACATTAAATCTAAGATAAGATTTCACATTAATATCGAAGTGTTTATATATAGATTATATTTAAAATGAGCCTAAACAATAGTGGTAAAATGTAACTTTAATCTTTCTGCAGACATGAAAACAATACTATACTTATATACCTATTCCTTTCTTGAGTTTTAGGAGGCCTATTTGATAATGCATAATACATTTACATAACAGCATAATACATTTATGTATAATGTATAACATGATATAATTACTAATATATTAAATTGATATATTTTTCAAGATCACTTTCCTCAATACTAAATTAGTAAAACCGAATTTAAAAATATCAATAATATAGACTAGAACTATGAATATACTTCTTAGTTTTGTTTTATTCACACATGTACAAGTTTAACAGTAGAAAATATTCAATGCGTTCAATGCGTATCTCTAAAAAAAGAGCTTGAGGCATTGATGTCCCTGGTCACTAAAATGGACTCAAGGTTAATAATCAGTAATTCAACAAACTGTTTTTTTTTGTTTTTGTTTTTTTTTTTTTTTGCAGTACACGGGCCTCTCACTGTTGTGGCCTCTCCCATTGCGGAGCACAGGCTCCGGACGTGCAGGCTCAGTGGCCATGGCTCACGGGCCTAGCCGCTCCGCGGCACGTGGGATCTTCCCGGACCGGGGCACGAACCCGTGTCCCCTGCATCGGCAGGCGGACTCTCAACCACTGCACCACCAGGGAAGCCCCCTCAACAAACATTTGTAAAGCACACAGCAGACAAACTTACTGTCATGGTTATTGTAAGTGGAACTAACACTCAAATGGAGAAGGTAAATAAAAAAAGATAATGTCATTTCTCATACATTTTATAATGAATAAAAACAGCGTGGAAGGGATACAAAGGCTATTCATGGAAGTAGTTTATAGGAAGAGGTAAGAACCACACACTGGCTAAAAAATAACAAGGCAAATCAAACCAATGGAGTGTTTGGACTGGAACATAGCAAGGGAGAGAAAGAAAGCTCAGAAATGATGATGTGGACCAGTTTACATAGCATCAGAAAGGCATGTTGCATTTGCACTCAAAGTATGTGGTACGATTGCATTCAAATTACACAAGGAAGCCATGAGGAAAAGGTTTTAAGCAAGTATATTACTTGATTTAATTTACATTTTAAGAAAATTTCTGTAACTAATCTGTGAGCATAGTCTGTGAGAGTTTGAGGAGTGAGGGAAGCCAGTTAAGAGGCTACTAAAATGTCCAGAAAACAGAGAGGGAATAAAATCATGAGAAATAAACTTTGTTTCTATGAAATGAGAACCCAACTGACAGCCTATATGAGAAGATATAACCTTGTAAAAGTAGAGGTAAGAATTGAGACACCAACATCCAATATCCTGCCAAAAAAAATGTATTTCTACTATACTGGGAAATACCTCTTTCATCTTGTTTCTGATTTCCCTTCTTCTGAATGACCATTCAAATTGAATACGTGACCTTCTAAAAGGAACAGTTTCAATTTTCTAGAAGAGCCTTTAGAAAGAGTAGATATTCAATAGTGAATTGCAAATGTAATTTATCAGAGTTCTTCCACAGAAGAAAAGTAAGGGCTTCCCTGGTGGCACAATGGTTAAGAATCCGCCTGCCAATGCAGGAGACATGGGTTCGAGCCCTGGTCTGGGAAGACCCCCATGCCACGGAGCAACTAAGCCCGTGCGCCACAACTACTGAGCCTGCACTCTAGAGCCTGCGTGCCACAACTACTGAAGCCCGCACTCCTAGAGCCCATGCCCCACAACAAGAGAAGCCCCTGCTCACAACTAGAGAAAGCCTGAGTGCAGCAGCAAAGACCCAATGCAGCCAAAAGTAAATACATTTAATTAATTAATTTTTTAAAAGTAAAAAGGTCAACATGTTAGTGTTTGTGAAGTCATTTCATATTTAAAACAAATGGAATTCTGACTAAAGTGGCCATGATTTACTTACACTTCCAGTATAGATGAAATAACATTCAGAGTAGTACAGGATTGAACACATAGGAAGGCACAATGCTGACATTTATTAAACGTTAGCCTTGCTGTTTGTTTTACACTGGGCAAGTTACTTGGGCAATTTATCCTCCCTCAGCTTCTGCTTCCTTACCTATGACACTGAGATATAAAGAGTATTTTTTTCAGAGGGTTCTTGTGAGGATTAAACTAGATAAAAATGACATAACACAGTGTAACACATAGGAAGGACAATAAATATCAGGAAAGTTATTATTTACGTGTTTTATATCGCTTATATTCCTCTTCTGCCATCTAATTCAATGCATTCATAGGTTCTGGGAATTAGGATGTAGACATCTTTGGGAAACCATTACAGTAAATTATAAATATCAATACAGAGTGTTTTAATGATTCTGATAATAATCCCTTCATATGAATAGATATGCCATTTTAAAAATCATTTCAATTCTACTTTTCCTTTTGTTTTTTTTAAAAATTGTGAGACGTCTTTGTAATACCCAATATATGCTATAAATTGTTATGTAAATAATAGTTGACACTAAGTGTTAGTGGCAAAAATCTAAAATGGCAGAGCTTAAATTTAAACCCAGATCTTCCCGATACATGTTATTATGCTACAATTGAGATTTATTCATTTTTCTTATAATTTAATCAAATATAAATTATCTATTAATATTTCCTTTTATTGGAAAAACTGTGAATTATACATACAATTATTTTTTAAGCAAAGATAACTAACATAAAAGAGAAGAAAGAGGTGTTTGCTTTCCAGGAAACATATGAAATCAACTTTGATCACAGTTCAAATTCCTGTTTAAAATTTCCTACTCAGGATTTAACTTTACTACTTTACCATTTTGGCACATTAAAAACACAAAGGTTTACCCCATTTTTCAAACGTATTGAATTATGTTCAAATACTGTTCACATTTTGGGCTTCTCAAATGGGTACATATACATCCCAGTTAGTAGTCAACGGTTTGATGAGTGGAAGTAGGTAGAAGAAAAAGGCAAAGAAGTTTATTTTCCTGCAATGTTAATTTTAGACAAAATTTTGGTAAAGTATCACTTTTATGTTAAAATTGAAGAGATATTTCATGAAATACAATGCAATATTTATGTTTTCACAATAGTGTCTCCTAATAAATACATGCTTATAATGTGGAAAATTTATGTTGTAATTTTGAGAACTATGCTTGGTTATATGTTTATTCTTCCCTGCAGTATAGAAAAGGCTAACAAACAAGGACAAAACCCAAATAAACAAAAAACAGATAAATGCAAAATACCAAAAAATTCTTTACAGGTGTCAGAGGTGGCTAACTCAAGACTGACGAAAAGGGCTAGGATTCTAGAGAGAGAAGAAGGTTACAGTGGTGAGTTAATCTTGCACATCCTGACAGTCCCTAGTGGCTTCTCCAATTCTGAATGTTCATGGTGGCTAAGGGATTAGGCTTTGTCTAAGCAGAGACCACTCCTGCAGGGACAGAGAAAACAAGACATTTTTGAAGTCTTGCAGTTAAATTCTGTGTAGCATGGAGGTCTAAAATCTAAGCTGAGTGAAATTTTGACAGGCTTGTAGCACTAAAGAGACAAAGACTAGAAATCAGAACATCCCTAAGGGAATGGCCCAGGTGTATACACTAGGATCTCAGCTAGAACTCTGAGAGCTACCTAAACTTCTCTCATTTTTATCACTAATTAGCTTAAGGAAATAAGCTCCCAAATGTTTCTATTTAGTAAAGGAAATAAAGAATCATCTTTGGAGGAAGATCACTTCATCTAGGACCAATAGATTTATAAAAGGCAACTGACACAAAATAAAAAATTATTCAATGTGCCAACAAGGGTCATATGACCATAAGTTAAGGGGAAGAAGAAACCCCTAAAAATAGATCCACGCATCATACAGTTTGAAAGTTAGCAACCAAGATTTTTAAATACAGTTAACATGTTAAAGAAAATAGAAGAGGTGTCGCTTTAAAGCTAGTTAAAAATATGGAGAAATATGAGATAGGAATGCATTAAAAGTATACATGGAAGTTCTAGATTTGAAAAATATGTATTTCAGAATCAAAATTCAAAAAAGAGAGTTAGTGAAAGATTAGGGAATAAAAATAGAATTATTGAAACTAAAGTTAGATAAATAGAAAATAATCCAAATTGAAAGAAAGAAAAAAAAATGTAAGAAAGGAATATGATATGTGGGAAATGGTATAAGTCAAATCTAGAGAGACTATTCTTAATGTATCAGGAAAAATAGCGATGCTTTCAGAGGAAGATATTGGAAAGTGCCTTCATTTCTTTGGGCAATGTTAATATTTATCAGTACAAGAAAAAACTAATTTCAATATATAATTTTATAACATTGTTCTTAACATTACTACTAAGGTGATCATCTAGTGACATTACTCTACTATAAATTATATAAAATGACAACTATATAAATTATTATGAATATAACCTCTTTTGATACAATCTAAAGAGATTCCTTCATTTTATGTTTCAAATATCACAATGATTTGGTTTTGAATCTGTTAAAAGGACCCTCAAAATTTCTGGTGCATATTTGTAGGCAATAGATACAAATGCAGACTGATACATCTTTATTGTATTTGTGATTCCAATTGGTCATAAGTAGAATTATTTTTGATGGTATGATTTTTCCAAAATAGTGAGCAATTCTTGGTAAATCTTATTTTGCATATTAGGTATAATTCTGGAAATATCAGTGAATATTAAACCTGTTTAAAATATGTTATGTTTGGATCTAGGAAAAGAGTTACTTTAGGCTCTGATCATTTGTTCAAGGCACAGGACAATTCATTATGTGGAATTGTCCAAACCCAAGACATCTAATACATCAAAGATGAACATCCACCAGAATAAATTTTAGTTGGGCCCCTTAAATCATTAGGACAACAAAATACAAACTTAAATTTCCAAATGTTCCATAGGACAAGGAAACTGTCTTCCTCTCCCACTCTCACACACATATTGAGAATCACTGTCTTTAGGGATATTTTAGGGCAATTTTCAAGAAGCTATAGTACTGTAATTTCCCACCATCATCTTTTAATCCTCTCTCTTTAAATTCACCTTCAATCATTTACTTTAAATTCATCTTCAATCATTTAGAAAAGTCTTTTAGATGTAAATATATTGAAAATATGGCCTCATCCTAAACAAATTTTAATCATTACCACCAAAACTAAGATTGCTCGCCTAGGCTACCAAAATAACTACTGATTTCTTGCTTCTGCTTTTGCCTATTTCCCCATTGGATCTCCAAATCCATTTTCCATAAAACAAGAGAAAACTTAAAAAAAAATTATAGTATGTCACTTCTCTGCTCTTATATTTGAAAGTCTTTTCTTCCACTTGGAGTAAAATGGTGAATACACTTTTTAAAAAAATTTTATTGGAATATAGTTGATTTACAATGTTGTGTTAGTTTCAGGTGTACAGCAAAGTAAATCAGTTATACGTATACATATTATAAGTCCACTCTTTTTTTAGATTATTTTCCCATATAGGATGAATTCTTTACTTTGTATGCCCCACTTTTCCACTCATTAGCCACAAGCAGTTTGGTCATCAAATTCTCCACGCAAGCATGACGTTCAAGAATTTTAGGCTGCCCCCCACCCATCCTCCCAGCTTCCTGGAATGTGCTCCCCTAAGTTACACACAAGGCTGGAACTCTTGTTTGATTCTAGTCAGGTCAAATACCATCTCTTCTATTTAAACAAGCACTCAGTCCACATGGTGTGCATGATTTTCCTTCACAGAGCTTACACTTGATATTGTATTATGCGTTTGTTTATTCACCTGTTATATTTTCTCCTCTAGATGCACTCTCCAAAAAGCAGAAAATTGTTCTGATTTTAACCTACTGTATCTCTGATACCGAAAATTCTCCCAATAAATAATATGCACTCAATAAATGTTAAATCCATGAATAAATAATCTAATAGTCTCCTTTCTCTAAACTTTAGGAAAAAGTTAAATTCAATGAATATTGAAGGTTATAGGATATTTACTTTGAAATGATTTCCAATCTTCCTATTAAGAGAAAAGTTCTTTCTTTCTCTTTTCCCACTTGGCTGTACAACATATGATTTTATGAGATCATAAAGTAATATATATTTTTGGTCTCAGGAAGAATTTATCCCACCCTGAAACCTTTAGTCCGACAGCTATTGTTTTAATATTTGCTAAAACAAATCTTCTAAGCTTCTACTATTGGAATTTTTTTAATGCTTTATTTGTATTCTTCTTTCAATGAGCAAAGGGAATAATCTATCCACAAAAGACTTATAGTAACTTGGATGCCAATGGAAAACTGGATACATTTAATAAAATATTGAGGTATGTTATTTTACATTTTGTGTTGTGTGATCTGTAATATAAATATGCCTCTTTGGGTATTGAGAAAAGAGAACACCCTAAAAAATATCCTTAGGGTCATATACAGGTAATGCAAAGTCAATAAAATTGCTTCACTAACAATTTTGAGACTTCCCAAAAGGTTCTGGCACAGAGTTTTCCATAAAATGAGAGAATTTATCCAATGCAAAGAAATTGAATCTATGAATCAGAAGCCTGTGGTGTCAGAAGCTTTGTAATATTCTAATCCTGATTTCATCATTTCACTTACTGGAACTGTCACAGATCTATAATTACTTAATCATCCTACCATTGAACTATCCTTACCTGTAAACAATACAGTTCTCCTTTTCCACAGAGATATACTTATAAATTAAAGAACAAAATCTTTTAAAAATAGAGAAATAATATAGACGATACAGTTTGGGTAGAGAAGCTCATAATTCAATACTTATTTACCTATGAAAATATTTATTATTGTATTATTATTATTACTGAAGAACTGAAGATATATATTTGTATGTGTATTTACATTGAGAAAACTAGTTTGAAACAGAAAATCTAGTGATAATTTTAGTACTTATTATAGCATAAATATTTATTTTCTTTTCTGATTTCTACCTAGCTTCCCTGAAGATACCAACTTTCTTTACGGAAACTGAATAACTTCATTTACTCAATCACCACAAGGAACAATAAGACAGTGGTAATTCCAGATTCTCATTCTTTGCTTTATTGTTGGTTTATGGCTTAGAATTAGCATGTCTGTGCTTTATGCTAAAAACTGTTTGTTCATTTGTTTGTATTTTTGTCACTGGGTAGCTGACATTTCAGAAATACATACATATTGTAACCCTTTCTAAGTATATGTCCAAACTTTATACAGTTAGACTATTGTTTTCTCAGGAAATAAAGACTTACAATAGGTACGCATACTTTAGTTCTCAGTGTGCGTGTGTGTGTGTGTGTGTGTGTGTGTGTGTATGTTTGTAACACTGCGAGCTTTGAATCATTTTTTTCTTTTTATATCATATGTCAAATAATGTTGAAATTACATAGCAACAGTCACATTTTAATGCACAATTTTAATGCACAATATGAAAATATTGCTTTGAAGATACACTCATCAGATACAACTTAATAGTAAAGCATGTAGTATGTTTTTGATGTGTATCAATTATTAATAATATATAATAAATTATTTTAAAAAC
Organism: Tursiops truncatus; assembly: GCF_011762595.2. NCBI lineage: Eukaryota > Metazoa > Chordata > Mammalia > Artiodactyla > Delphinidae > Tursiops > Tursiops truncatus. The sequence goes on from NC_047038.1 coordinate 10,787,265, forward strand.
CTATGCTGAGACTAATGAGGAAAATGTTAAGTTATTTTTAAATTGAATTATTTAATATAATTTAATAAATGTTTATGTTGCTATAGTTTACAAATTACACACATAATGGCTGTAAAACCTTAAAAATATTTGTCAGTGGAAACAGCAGTAATCAGTGGAAAAAAACAGTAATTTTTGTTTAGTTTCATAGGTATTAGCTACACTTTTTTTGACTCCCTAGAAATTGACTCAATATCATAAAAACAAAGGTTTAAGGCATAACTACAAATATTTGAGTTTTGGGAAAGTAAAATTTAATCAATTGTTCACACACCAAATCAGTTTGTTTGAATTAACTTTAAAAATTTAGCTGCATTTGAAAATAATTAAATTCTAAGTAATTAGGTATTATTAATTGGTTTGTATTTGAATTATTGCATTGTGCAATTTGCAATGAAGAAAAATTATTTGACTGGATACTGTCCTTCATAAGACTGATAATTAATTAGTAAGCCAGAATACATACCTGAAATAGTTCAAACATTAAAAGTTGTACAAAAGATGTTTAATTAAAAAATAAGCATTTAAAAAATGTTATCTCATCTTGAGACTTTCAGGGACTTTTTAAAAACTTCTTTGAAGATCTAAATTTCTGGAGAGCAAGCATATTTGACAACTGCTTCAGAATGTTGCTACTATAATAATGTTCAGCTTACAAGCAATTTGTCAGTGAAGGCTTTCATCAGCATCCCTACCTCTCACTATACCTCCCCTTACACAAAAAGAGAAATCTGCAAGTCACATCTGAAACCTGTTTCCAGTACTAACATGATAAACCTTTAATTTTATTCCCCATTCAGGTTTATAGTTTCATTTAGTTTCAAAGCAGTAGCGAGAAGTCTACACTTTATTACCTAAAGCATACAATGAACTGGTAAAATAAAACTTCCCACCTCAGATCCAAGTGTAAGAAACAGAAAAGGTTTGGGTAAAGATGAAAAAGAATCTCCCCACAGGCAGGAATATAACGCAATTGTGGATGGGGTAGGGGCTCAGTCTGAGAAAGATTCATACTGTTTCATACATGCCTGAGTGCTCTGTGCCATTAACTTAGTATTAAAATTCTGCAGCTCTCTTGTATGAACTTACTCTACAAAACATTTTGAAGTCTTTATAGAACTTTAATACATAGTTTTAAAAATGTGAATATATATATGTGTACTATATGTGTGATGTAACTCATGGTAATACATTGTCTTAAGATGATTTTTCTTTTTTTAAATCATTAATTTTTTATATCTGCATAAAGATATTTTGCCGATTTAATCCACTTATGTGTAGGAAATGCTCATAAATTGTTATTTAGTTGATGTAATTTTTGTATAGTGTTTTTGAACAGTTAATATTCTAGGACTGTCAAACAAAATAATTGTTGGCCAAGGTAACAGTGTTGAAAAAGGGGAATAGTTTGTAACATTTGAAGAAGAAATTATTTACTCCTTTGTAAAATTTTTCAAGTATTCTAGTTCAAAAATAAGGTTTGATTTTCCCCTCAATTTTGAAAAATTGAGAAGTGATTTTCTTGAAGTATAATTATAAATAACAAAATATATAAGAAGAGTGTAATTGAAAAGCTTGAAGACCTTTAATTATAGTGGTGTAAATGTGACACTATAAGACTTGAATTGCCGCCTAATTATTACTACTTTATTTTATCTTAGGAAATTGCTGACAATTGCTTTATAGTTTTAACTTAAGAAACAAGAATAAAATTTAGAAATAATAAAGATATTTTGGCTCAAAAGATGTTGACAAAACTATCTAGTTGGCTCTGAAACAGATTATGAAATTTAAAAAAATTAAGTACAGCATAAATTTGTACTTGAAGTGTATATGTGGATCACAGTAAGAACAGCACATTTTTATTCATTAAATAGGATATTTGCAAATTCTGATTTTGCTTTCTATTGGGTCTTATTCTCATGGATATTTGTACATTGGTGTGTGTGTAAATGTGAATTACATTTATTTAATATCTAATACATATGTATTATATATACCATCTATATATTAAATGTTTATATTAGAAATGGGATTGTATCAGATATACTCAGTACTATATATCAAAGTAGATTACACAGATAGAAATTCTAACACAATGTAATTTTTCACATGCTGTTTATTAACGTGTGTGCATACACACACACATATGTAGCACAGATTTGATTGATTTGGGCAAATACTTAACCATTTATCAACCAAAATATGCAACCTTTTCATCACCCTAGGAAGTTTTTCAACAAAAACATTGCAGATGAATGTTGTGTGATTTCAGGTATTTGTATTTGTGATTCTATGATATCCATTTTCCTGCACTGAAGTAGCAGATTTCTGCATTTCTATAGCTAGCCTGGTTCCTTACTATTTCCTCATATTTGGGTTGTTTTTTACTGTGGATTTCTAGTAAAAGACTGGTTTTTAACTTCTTTTGTAGAAGCTGAAAATTAGTGCATGTGAACTTGTGATCCAGGCCCAGATAATAGATGGCTTCAGCACCAGATCTTGAACTGGGAGCTAGGGTGACAAAAAAGTGAAGATCCCATACTAATAGCTGCAGTAAAAGCGGCAACATGCATTTTCCAGAGATAGCAGTATAGCCACTAGGACTTAAGTGCCGGCAGTGCTGGTGGGCAATCAGGATGACTTTTACTCAGAATGTTCTGTCCTATGATTTTGCCTTAGTTCTGACTTCGTGGCCTCCCTTTGTTTCCTTCTATTTCCAGACAGATCCCTCTATTGTTCTGGATGATTCTCTAAGCTAACTGAAGTCCATAAAATAATTTTGAGTCAGATCAGCCAGTCATTTTGTTGCTGGCTTTTAAGGACACCAAATCATATAAATAAATCTGTATTTCTCTGTAGTAGGAAAAAAAAAGTCCACACATGTTCCAAGAAATAGTGAGAAAATATCCATTCCGTAAAAGTCAAACTACATCAGGACAAAAAGACTTATTCTTTATCAGCAAGTTGTATGAAGACATAGGCAAAAGCTAGGATCCTAGACAGGGATAGAAAGAGAGGAACAATAATTGATTGTACAGCACAACTGAAGGGACAAAGTAGATTGATTTCCTTGGGGAGAAATAATATTAAGGACCAACATATTAGCTTCAGGACCAGCGGGAATCATGTGTGCGAGAAAAAGCCAACTAAAGAGACACAATGAATTTCTTCAGTCTAAAGTCCAGGGAAAAGTGCTCCTGGCTAGTCACATATTATGAGCAGATGTGAGGCATCTGTTGCTTATACCTGAGAAAGATAATTAGCTAATTAAATTCTTAGGAGGAGCAGGAAAAGAAGCCCAAGATACAAAATTCACCCCAACTGAGCTGTATGCAGTGGTACCAGAATGAATGAGAATTTTAAGCTCTTGGACTATGAGGAAAGAAAACAAGTGAAGATTTTATTTCAAGTCAGAAGAATTACAGAAGTAAACAACAGAAAAAGATACTGTATTAGCAGGAAGGAGAAAAATGCATACTTCCAAAGTTTTCTATCAATTGGCTTTATCATATTAAATAAATATATCTAGTCATGGCAATATTACTTTTTAATATCAGATGCATTTTATTATATATTATGTTTTATTTATTATATATAAATTATATATTAGACAACTTTATTGTGAAAAATTTATGCTCCTCAATTACACCTATCTAAAAGAATAAAGTTGCCCTTGATTACCTGACATTTATTAGAGCACAGGGTCAGCTGTTAATTTGGGCCACCAGGGTTAGCATCCATATGTTGCCATGATTAGATTTTGTCTGCTGGTTTTATAGAAGGCATATTTACGTGAACCACATTTCCTATTCATCAATCACATAATTAGGGCAAACTCAGAATGCTAAAATTACCTGAGTTACAAGGTCAAACTTTATTTTACATTAAAGTTCTTGATTGGATACCTTGTTAACATAATTTTCTTTTTGTACATTAAATATAAAAGCATATTTTTGCATATACCATGGAGACAGCATTTATTCTATGCAGAAGGCACTAAGGAACATTGAACTGCAACTTGAATTATATAAGTTTTGAAATATAGAAAATGTGTAATTATTTATTTCAGCCTGACTGGGTCACAGGATTCCCTGATATCTAGCAAAAAATTATGTCTGTGTTTGTCTGTGAGGGTGTGTCAGGAAGAGATTAGCATTCAAATCCATAGACTGAGTAAAGCGGATGGCCCTCAAGGTGGGTGAGCATCATCTAATCCATTGAGGATCTGAAGAGAACAAAAAGGTGGAGGTAGGGAGAATTGACTCTCTCTGCCTGAATACTGAGCTGCGACATCAGTCTTCTCCTGCCCTTGAACAAGACTTACACCATCAGCTCTCCTAGTACTCAGACCCTCAAACTCAGACTAGAAGTAACAACATTGGCTCTCCTGGGTCTCCAGATTGCAGATGGCAGATTGTGAAATTTCTCAGCCTCCATAATCATGTGAGTCAATTCTTCATAATCTCTTGAAATCTATCTATCTATCTATCTATCTATCTATCTATCTATCTATCTACGTATCATCTACCTATATTGGTTCTGTTTCTCTGGAGAACCTTGACTAATACAGAACACTTGTAATTTTGTTTAAAAATTTTGTTAAAAATTTTTACTTAATATTTTCGGAAAGGGAAAATACTTAATCAATGTTTTGCTTATAATAGACTGCCTCTTCATTCTAATTCTGACCATGAAATTTCCAAGAATATTGACATAAAGGAAAAAGAATACTGTTAAAGGAGGGGTAACTGCTTGGTCATTAAAATGGTATATTTTTGTAAAATGTATTGTAAAATGACCTAGCCTGCCCTCTAAAATACTTCAGCCTAATACAGTAAACAACAGTTTATCACACTTGCAAGGTCAATAAAACTGGTATAGAAAGAGATAATTTGTTTTTAGTAACATCTTAAACATCACATAACCATTACATGGAAACACAGCAGTAAATAGCTATAATTCTCTGCAATTTGTAATTTTCCATAAAATACATATACTTAAAGACATATCTTTTAAAGTGGGTCAGAAATTACTTCTAGGTCTCTTTAGCAGGCATCAATCAGTCAAACAATAATGTGAATATACTTCAAACTTCAAATATGTTATAACAAGGAATACTTGAAAATAGTTAATGGAAAATATAATTTTCAAAAGTTTATGTTCAATATTGTGAGAATCAGAAAATACTATATTTGTGATTATTTTACAAATATATCTAAATATCTACATAAAATCTGAGTTTTAAAATACAAATACTAGAAATTATGTTAACAGGGCAGTCAAAATTGCAATATAATTTACAAAATAGTACAATTTGCATGGATATAGAAATAATTTTATCGTGGCAAATGCAAATAGATTACCATGAAATCAGCTAGTAGAAGCTTGGTTGTCAATCATATGGTTAGTAGTTACTTTTATTAGAGTCTGTGTAAGCAATGAAATAGATATCATTAGGGTAGGACTGAGAGTTGTAAAAAGAGAAGAGGTCTTCATTTTCCCAATGAGTTCATGGCACAAATGGAGATGAGAAATTATAGTATATTTTTTATGTTTCAAAACCTTGCCCAGCTGTCTCATTGTTGCACATAAATCTACATAATATTCATTACATTGACTGCCTAGGTGCCACGAAATAGCTTACCTTTCTGTTGATTTTTTTAAATTGTAACCTTTTACAAATACCCAAATATATAATTATATTGAATTATTTTTTAATCGTTATTCTACACATGAAATATGGATTCATCTGTGTTTTCAAGTTAAAATGACCTTGGCAAGCCATTAAATTTCCAAGGTTCAATTTTCCTGTTTCCAAGATGTGATAACAATACCTGCCTCTGTTTACTTTGAAAAGAGTGAAAATAACAGATAAGGTAGATTCTCCCAGGGCCTAAAAGAGCTACTGATAGTAAATGAAATACTTCATAGAAACTGAATTAACTTTCCCAGACACTAAGTAAACTTCAAATAAGTTACTGTATCAAAATCATTATAGAAACTCAAAGAACAGAAATATAAAAACAAGCATAACGTAAAAATTAAATTAAGTACTAAATTGATTTGTGCAAAGACCAAATTCTGTACTGTGAACATAAACCCAGGAAGAAAAAGGAAAGAACGCAGGAATTTGTACTAATGAAAATATATTGTTAAATAATATTACTTATAGAGTGCTTTATAGTTTATACCATGACATATTTTATTTAATTTGATTTTCCTTATAAACACTTGAAGTAGTAAGCATCCTGTAATAGGGCTATGGCAGACATGTGATGTGCCACCAGATGTTCCTTCAAGAAATCCTCATTTTTCCATCGCCTGCAATGTAGCTAGCTGGCAGCCTCCAGCTCTTTGTCAGAGTTGCCTCACCATTTTTTTTTTCAGCAATATTATTCATTTTAATTGTTTGTTTTAAAATAATTCAAATCCACAGAAAAGTTGCAACAGTACATAAAGCTCCCATATAACCTTTACTAAGGTTCCACAATTGTTAACATTTCCCTGTCATTTTCATTTTCTTCTTCTGTACCATTTGAGAGTAAACAACAAGCATGATGTCCATTAACCTTTAATGCTTTAATGCATATTTGCAAAAAAAGAGACATGCTCCTCATAATATCAGTACACCTATCAAAATCAGAAAATTGATCAAATATTACCATCTTATCCATCAACACCATTCACATTTTACCAGTTGTCTCAGTTATGTTTATAAAGTCAAGAATTATGTGTTGATTTTGGTCATCATGTCCTCTTAATATCCTTCAGTCTGGAAGAGTGGCTTGGTAATTCCTTGTCTTTCATGACTTTGATATTTTTAAAGAATATAGAATTTCCCTCAGTTAGATTTTACTAGATATCCTCACAATTTATGCATAACTTATGCATAAAAAAATCAGTGTATAAGGAATGAGGAACACACCAAAAGTGGTGCAGTGTTCTTTTCATTGGATCATATCAGCAATCATATGATGACAATTTCTCCCATTACTGGGGATACCACCTTTCATCACTTGGTTAATGGTATCTGCCTGGTTTCTCCACTGTAAAGTTAATTAATAAAAAGTATATTAAATTACTAATTAATAATCAATTAACAAGTACTTTATGAGGTGTTGACACTTCTATCATAAAGTAGAATTGTCTTTTCTTCCTTATTTGTTTTTTATTCCACTTATTTATATCAGCTCAGAATAATGGGTTCTTAGTTAACTCACGATTTACAGTCTAAAGTATACATATATTTTTTTTTCAAATTTCCCAGTCTTGTTTAGTAAGAGCAACTTAAAGCTCTTCACGCATACTCCCAACATTCTCTGAATAATTTCTTACTCTTTAGTAAAATTTCTTTTGGTCTTGTCTGGTATTTCTTGTGCCTTAGTTCTGGAATTGGCCACTTAAGACCTTTACTTCTTTCTTTTCTTTAAAGTCAAGGTGTTTAGAAACCAAATACACACACATACTTATTTCTATATTTATCTTATGTATCTATGTATCTATCTATCTATGTATCTATCTTAAAAATTGTAAGTTCACCCTACTCCCTCCAATTTTAATCCTACACCACAGGCTTAATTCTAGTAACCACTTTTCTGTATTTGCATAGTGAGAAATCTGGCTCCAAATCAATAAGTATTTACTTATTTGCTCAGTCTCCACTGTATTTGTTCAGTTTTCTGCCACATTAGCAGAAAGTTCAGTCCTGGGCATTCTTCGAAATCTCCACTCTGGCACACCTTCCAAAACTGTGACCCAGACCAGCCAAGGACATGCTATTCTCAAGGTGACCCTCAGCCAATGAATGAACATGATAGTAGTTATGAGAACTCTCTCTTCTCAGGGTGACCTCCAGCCAATGACTAAGCAGAAAAGTGGTACGATCGCCTTCTCATTTCTACCCTCACTGGCACGCCTCTAATGGGCAATTCATGCTTCAGACCTCCCCACTGGGCTCCCAGTCATATCTGCACTGCAGGCATGTGGTTAACCCTGTCTAGTCCCCCTCCCCCACTTTTCTTTTCACAGGTGTTACTACCAATAATATTGTGTATGCCTAAATCCACATCCGTCTCTTCTTTCCAGAGAGCCCAAATTATGACAAGGGAGCGGGAAAGCCCATCACTATTTTCATGGAATGTATATAAATTACATGTATTGTGGAAGACGTTACAAGCCAAGAATTAGCAGAGAGCAAACACCTCCCCAAACTCTATTTCATAGAGAAGTTTGTATTGATATATAGGCAAGGCAAAATGACATGTTATAGCAAGAGTTTCATAGCAAGATCCCCCTGAAGCACCATAAATCTCTAGAGGGAGCGGGAATCGGGTACAAAGACACTAATAAGAAATAGAATGTGTTTACCTAAAGAAAGAGGAAGAAATAAGTGTACAAACCTCTTCAGATTTCTCCTCCCCCATACAGGTGCAAAACCTACATCAGCTTCCATCACAGATGGAATATACATTATGCCTACCCCCAACAAACTATAAAACTCGTGAAATATATGAAGCAACTACTTTAAGACAGTGACGAAAGACAATACAAGACTGTAATCCCTGAGAGGTGAGAAACAAAAAGTCAAGCTCCATGATCATGCCAGATCTATGCCTGGGAAAATTTTCCCATAACAACACAGACAACTGGATTCCAAACACAGCATGGTGGTCCTACTAAACTGAGGAGGCACAGATCAGAATCTAGGGAAGCAGACTGATTGTCATCCGCAGGAGCACACCAAAATAAGGAGCTGCTTAGAAAGGTTACCTGTGGAGTTAATGTGGGGATCCCCTGAAAGTCATCTGGGGAGAACTAGGGTTTGTATGCGCGGAGGGAGACCACCAAATGCTTCACATGTAACAGCTGCTATGGAGCTGAGAGTGGAACACAAGTGTATGTATTTGTCACAAGTCAAGGATGTGTACGTTTAAAATATAAGAGTTTTAGTGAGTGTAATTTATTCCTCAATAAAGTTAAATAAAAATTGCATCATTATTGCTGATTTAAAATTGGGACACGTACTTTTAGGAATTATGTACTTTTTCTGAAATCATAAAACCTGTCATCAGAATGTACCATTGCAAGTTAAATTCACCAATCTTTACTCCAAAATTAAAATAGGTCTCTCATGAAAGCTCCTGCCATATCTATCTATCTATCTATCTATCTATCTACATACACATATATAGCATTATTATTTACTAATATTATATATATATTCTTAACATGTACAAAATGATGTTTATTAAATGCATTTTGTAAACAGACACTGTGAAAATCTTTTGGTTTGTGAGCTCACTCAGAGTTTAGAGTTGTGATCACTTTCCGTCATTAAACCTCAGACACAGGAAGATCTTAGCTTAAATAACAAAAATGACTCTTCATCTGATAAAAGGGAGAAAAAGTGGTTTAAAACACAATAGCTATCACTCTTGCAATAGCTCTGATGGCTAAAATGTCAATAAACATCAACGAGATTTTTATATGTACAGTCTGAAATATTTATTGTACAAATATCAGGCCTGTGCATCAAAGGTGAAGTTGTAAACTGGCTAACAGTCTTCAGCAATAAACTGATACTCCCATTCTCAACCGAATAGCTCACGTAGTTAACGGATGACTGCTGTCCTTACATACTATTAAATATATCTCTTGATAGATAGATATCTCAGACACACACACACACACACAAAGCCACACATACAGTTGATTCTCATTAGCTATGGTAGGCATATACTGTAAAGTAACCAGAAACAGTCAGAAAATACTGAAATCTTACTACTAAATGAAATACAGAGTTAGGTCCTTGTGAGCCTCTAGTCTCAACTTTTTCATTAACTGATCAATACACAATCTTCTTTTATGTGCAAAAGGGTATTTTTTTTTAAGTATCACAGAAATTTTCATAAAACCAAGTCATTCAATCACTAAATGAGTTTTTCAAAGTCTATTTTGATGGTAAACACTTATCAAACTGCATTCCACTGAAACCCAAAATGAAGCATGTATTTGTATATAGTCACATTTTAAGCTTCCATTCAAGTTATTCAAGAGTATGTTTTTCTCTAACTTAAACGATTTTGGATAATATAAATGTGAAGATCTATAATAGTGAAAATTATATAACTTGTAGGGTTCTTATGAGCATTATTTGTTATAAAATGTAAATTGCCTGTCTCACTTTCTTGCAGGTAATAAATATTATAATTCATTAGTTCTGTTTCTGGCATAGGTTTTGAACTAAGAATGCTAGTAAGGAAAACTCTGAAATCTCAAGAGTGTTAAATATATGCTTGATGGCTCTAGAAAGTTATCAATCAATGCAGACTTATAGGATCAAAATGAAAGAAATAGGGGAAGCCAAGAAATGTCAGCCTGATATTTGGCACTGCTAGCTCCTTAAGACATTACTTGATTCACAAAGTGTAGCTGAAGCCTGATAAACTGAGCCAAAATCTGTTAATAAGAGGCTACATAGCTATACAGAGCTTACAGAAGTCTCACTAAGCAGAGGAAAAGTTGAAGTTTAGTGTCTTTCAAAGAGAAGAGACTATTGCAAGAAAGGCTTAAAATGGGAATATGGAGAAAGTCACTCTAAGATAAAGGTATAGTAGACTGAGACAATACTTCACAAAGACTTAAAGATTCAAAACTAGTTCAGTAAAGCAAGTATAATCCAATAAAAATTAACTAAACAAACAAACAAACAAACAAACTTGGGGACTTCTCTGGTGGTCCAGTGGTAGAGAATCCACCTTCCAATGCAGGGGACACAGGTTCGATCCCTGGTCAGGGAACTAAGATCCCACATGCTGCGGGGCAGCTAAACCCACATGCCACAACTACTGAGCTCACGTGCCTCAACGAGAGAGCCCACATGCCTCAAATTACAGAGCCCACATGCCCTGGAGGCCACGCGCCACAACTAGAGAGAGAAAACCCACATGCCACAACTAGAGAGTAGTCCACACACGGCAATGAAAGATCCCGCACGCCTCCCCATGCGTGAAGACCCTGGGGCCACAACTAAGACCTGACGCAACCAAAAAAACCACAACAAACAAAAAAAAAACAAAAAAAACCCCACAAAAAACAAAAGACTAGTTCAGTGCCTGAATAAATCCAGGTAGTATATTCCTACCATACTGTCTAAGATTAATTTACCCTAACCATCTCCATGTAAGATAGCGTTATCCCAAACCTCAAATTATGTCTACATTTTCATGCAAAACTCTGATAATTCAAATAATAAATTATGTAAATATACATGAATTGACACTAAGCCAACTGAAAAAATGAAATCAGCGCAAAGGTAGATCCAGACATATATTTACCAGATACACACCTCAAAATAATTTTTATTAGTATGATTCATACTAATAAACGGCAAGGTAAAGTGTTTCAGCAGAGTAAGAAATTGTAAAACAATAAAGTGGAAATTCCAAAACTAAAGATAGAATAACTGAAATTTAAAATTCAATGGGTAGGTTTTACAGCAAATTTTAAAAAGCTGAAAAAAGAATTAGTCGACTGGAATCAGAAGAAAATGCACAGTCTGAAGCTCAGAGAGACAACTATAAGGTTAACAAAAAAAGGGCACACGTGATATATAGGATACAGCTCTTACCCCTCCCCTCATCTTCCTCCATTTCACCCTCATATGCACAAAAGTTCATGTGGATAACCTCACCTCTCTTTGAAATGCTCACAATAATACATACTGAAAAATACATGTATTGGTGTCAAGAAGTTAAATTTTAGGGAAAATAATGCAATTTTTTCCAGATTTCATGAAATATTTAGGTTTATAAATGGCATAAACTTACTGGATAATCTCAAACATAAATACAGCAATTTAACAATCTTCATTAAAGCTTTGAAATCAAACCTTGACCCTAGATATTAAAAAAAAATCAGAGGTTGAGTCCATTAAAATTTATCGGTTGTATGTTACAGAACAAATCAGAACAAAGGCAAAATTTATAATAGTTTTATATTCTAACTTGCTTTGCATCATTAACAAACTGTGATTCTTCCATGTACTTTTATATATTAATGTAAAAATGTTGACTAAATGTAAAAGGAACAATAGGCATTTTGGGGTGTTTTTGTTATTGTTGTTCTTTGTATTCAGGAAGATGGGATGTTTAAATGAAAACTTCAGTTTTCCAGATAAGGTCAGCTTGGAAATCCAGAGAATCATTTTTATGATTCATGCAGAATCATGTATTAACCACTTGAGATTTGAACAAAAGGGATTTAAGATTTCTAATTTCTCATTTATAGATAATTGCTTTAAAAACTCACTCTCTGATTTGTCTTCGTTAAATCATCTTTGTAAATTAGTTGGCTATCAAAGGTTCTCAGGTGTACACAATGTCAAATTTAGTATTAACTGAAGTGTATTCTCTATCAGAAGAAGAAATTCTATCTATGCTTATATTCAGTGCCTGGCTACTGAAATATCTTTAATCTCAATATCCGAGTTAGTCAGTCATGCATTTGACAAAATTTACAGGATGATGAGTTACAGTTTACCTCCTTTTACCATCCAAAGAATATCTAAACCTCCAAAAAACAGTCAACATTAAGAACATTCAAAACATGCCCTTATAATGAAATACATGTAACAGGTATATATATATATATATATTTTTTTAATTTATTTATTAATTTTTTTTGCGGTACATGGGCCTCTCACTGCTGTGGCCTCTCCCGTTGTGGGGCACAGGCTCCAGATGCGCAGGCTCAGTGGCCATGGCTCACGGGCCCAGCCGCTCCGCGGCATGTGGGATCTTCCCGGACTGGGGCACAAACCCATGTCCCCTGCATCGGCAGGCGGACTCTCAACTACTGTGCCACCTGGGAAGCCCATAACAGGTATATTAACATATTCAAATAAAAATATTTTGGACTGAGGTCATTTAAATTACATTATGCATTCATTTTGATATGTCCCACAGAAAGTCTTATATACTGAAAACTTTAAAACATTGATGAAGAAACTGAAGATGATTCAAAGAAATGGAAATTTATTCCATGCTCTTGGACTGGAAGAATTAATATTGTTTAAATGGCCATACTATGCAAAACAATCTACAGATTTGATGTGATCCCTATCAAATTATGCAGGACATTTTTCACAGAACTAGAACAAATAATCCTAAAATTTGCATGGAACCATAAAAGACCCAGAATTGCCAAAGCAATCCTGAGGAAAAAGAGCAAAGCAGAGGCAAATCCTCCCAGAGTTCAGACAATACTACAAAGCTACAGTAATCAAAACAGTGTGGTATTGGCACAAAAACAGAAATCTGGATCAATGGAACAGAATAGAGAGCCCAGAAATAAACCCAAACACCTATAGTCAATTAATCTTCAACAAAGGATGCAAGCTTATACAATGGGAAAAAGACGGTCTCTTCAGCAAGTGGTGTTGGGAAAGTTGGACAGCTGCATGTAAATCAATGAAGTTAGAACACACCCTCCCACCATATGCAAGAATAAACTCAAAATGGATTAAAGACTTAAATATAAGACATGACACCATAAAACTTCTAGGAGAGGACATAGGCAAAATATTTTCTGACATTAATCATATCAATGTTTTTTTCTTAGGTCAGTCTCCCAAGGCAATAGAAATAAACGCAAAAATAAATAAATGAGACCTAAGCAAACTTACAAGCTTTTGCACAGCAAAGGAAACCATAAACAAAACAAAAAGACAACCTACGGAGAAAATATTTGCAAATGATGTGACTGACAAGGGCTTAATTTCTAAAATATAAGAACATCTCATACAATTCAATAACAAATAAACAATCAACCCAACCAAAAAATGGGCAGAAGTCCTAAATAGACATTTATCCAAAGAGGACATATATATGGCCAATAGGTACATGAAAAGATGCTCAACATAGCTAATTATTAGAGAAATGAAAACCAAAACTACAATGAGGTGCCACCTTACACCAGTCAGAATGGCCATCATTAAAAACTCTACTCAATACTCTGCAATGGCCTATATGGATATATGTATATATACAACAGATTCATTTGCTGTACACCTGAAACTAACACAACATTGTAAATCAACTATATCCCAATAAAAGTCATATAAAAAAATCTACAAATAATAAATGCTGGAGAGGATGTGGAGAAAAGGGAACTCTCCTACATTGTTGTGGGAATGTAAATTGGTGCAACCACTATGGAAAACAGTATGGAGATTCCTTAAAAAACTAAAAATAGAGTTGCCATGTGATCCAGCAACCCCACTCCTGGGCATATATCCAGAGAAAACTCTAATTTGAAAAGATACATGCACCACAATGTTCATAGCATCAGTGTTTCCAACAGCCAAGACATGGAAGCAACATAAAAGTCCATTGACAGATTAATGAATAAAGATGTGGTATATATATACAATCAAGCACCACTCAGCCATAAAAAGAGAATGAAATAATGCCATTTGAAGCAACATAGATGGGCTTAGAGATTATCATACTAAGTAAAGTAAGTCAGGAAGAGAAAGACAAATACCATGTGATATCACTTATATGTGGAATCTAAACTATGATGCAAATAACCTTAGGAAACAGAAACAGACTCACAGACACAGAAAACAAACTTAGGTTTACCATAGGGGAAGGGGGAGAGGGAGCTAGATCAAAATTCTGATTTCCACGTCATAAAATATTTGGTTTGATTTGAAATATGCTGCAACATGAAACCTGTAATTATTTTTGTTTTTGTTTTTGTTTGTTTTTGTTTTTGCGGTACGCAGGCCTCTCACTGCTGTGGTCTCTCCCGCCGCGGAGCGCAGGCTCAGCGGCCATGCCTCACGGGCCCAGCTGCTCCGCGGCATGTGGGATTTTCCCGAACCGGGGCACGAACCCGTGTCCCCTAGCATCGGCAGGCAGACTCCCAACCACTGCGCCACCAGGGAAGCCCTGAAACTTGTAATTATTGTAGTGGTGACTTCTCCTCAAGTCTCCTCCAACTCATGACTACTGCCTCAATATAGTCAGAATTTAATAGTTGAATAAAATTGGATATATAGAGTTGATAGCTTCTGAATGCTTTTACAGAAACTCATTCTTAGTGTCTATATTGAACTTAAATGCTTTAAGTTCATAGATATAAGTCCAAAAAAGGCAGGCTGACCCATGTACCAATCCCTTCAATCACAGTGTTCTTGGTTTCTCTGCCTCTGACTCCATATATCTAAGTCTCTCATCTTTCTAATTTTTATTTTAATAATGGTTAATAATATATTCTACTTTCATAGTGTTTCACACTTTACTGAAATATTTGCTATTGTAAAATTGAAAATACATTAATATAAAAATGTACCATTCTTGGGCTTCCCGCAGTGGTTAAGAATCCGCCTGCCAGTGCAGGGGACCAGGGTTTGAGCCCTGGTCTGGGAAGAATCCCACATGCCGCGGAGCAACTAAGCCCGTGCGTCACAACTACTGAGCCTGCGCTCTAGAGCCTGCGAGCCACAGCTACTGAAGCCTGCATGCCACAACTATTGAAGCTCGCGTGCTCTAGGGCCCACGTGCCACAACTACTGAGCCCACGTACTGCAACTACTGAAGCCCACGCGTCTAGAGCCCATGCTCCACAACAAGAGAAGCCACCACAATGAGAAGCCCGTGCACCTCAACGAAGAGTAGCCCCCACTCACTGCAGCTAGAGAAAGCCTGAGCACAGCAACAAAGACCCAACGTAGTTATATCTTCAAATGTGAAGTACACAGCTAGACTTAATTTACTGCTGTAATTTTTATAATCCTTTCAACTAACAGTGCATAAAAGGTACCTGTTATAGTTAGCAAACATATTGATTAATCTAGGCAGATTGATTTATGAAAATGGACAATTCCTTTAATTTTATGCACCAATATAACTATCAAAGCACACTGAGCATCTAATGAAATAATTATATTTATACACTTTTTATCAGTTTATTTTTCCCTGTAAAATAGCCAGGATATTAAACTGGGAAAAGTGGCACTTTCCCAGATACAGTTTATTTGATTTATAGATGATATGTCACTACAGAGAAAATACAGCTTTGTTTTTATTTCTCTTTAGATCATGATGTTATTTGTCTTACAAATAGCATCAGTTATTGCCTAATCTATTCTGCTTTTAGCACTATGCTTTAAGTAGTATTTAACTAAATAAAAATGAGTCACTGAATTCTAACACTTGTATATTTAGA
Organism: Tursiops truncatus; assembly: GCF_011762595.2. Lineage (NCBI taxonomy): Eukaryota > Metazoa > Chordata > Mammalia > Artiodactyla > Delphinidae > Tursiops > Tursiops truncatus. The sequence goes on from NC_047038.1 coordinate 10,803,540, forward strand.
AAGAATATTAAAACAATTTAATTTTATGATTCTATTTTAGGAAAAGATGTATCCAACATAATTTTATATCTTCTTCTTAGAATACACATTAATTAACTGTGCACCTAAGTAAAAGAATAACAAAATGGGTACTCAGAATCTTCCTTTTGCATGCAGAAATAGGCTGATGACATTTGGGGAAAATGTCAATCAACTAAAATGATCAATCTTCAGATTTGTTATAATCCCAGAATGACTAGAAGAGATATAAAATAGGAATAAGATATACATTTTATATTCAGTCTTTTAAATATATTCTAGAATAAAGCACAAGTATGTATGAAATGACCAATTAACATGACAGAATATCTATACAATTGACAGCAAAAATGGCTTAGATTATAAATATGGGAAAGGATATTTTAGATAGATAAACTTTCAAGGAAAGTAGATGATAGTGTAAGAAGACTGACAATAGAATAAGCTAACTTTTTAAAATATAAAATAAAGGTGAATGAATGCGATATGACTTAGATTATAAAATTATTTGAAAGACATCAATGATAGAAAGTAAGATTCCATAACACACATAACTGAGCGTTGTTTAGTAGAGGAATCTAAGGTAAAAAATCAGTGGTAAATAGAGAGACTCAGGGTAGCACTTGCGTGTTTTAGTCCTATCTCTACTGTTTAGAACACATGCAGCTTCTGCATACTACTTTTTATTTCTTCTAGAACCTATAAAAAGCAGCTACATAATTAATATATCAATTGTATCCAACTTGAAAATGACTACTGCATTACTGCTCTATAATCAAAGGGGGAGATTCTACCTCCATCCTCGGTCTGATAGCTGTGGGAGCCAGGCCACCCACCTGAATCCACTCTTCTCAGATCTCCTGGGTGTCTAGTGTCTCTATCTTTCCCAAGGCCTTTGAAGCTGAAGGGCAAGGGAGCTGCCAATCATGGTAGTTATTACTTGAGTTCAGTTTCCCTTTCCTTGTCTTCTTTTGGATGGATTAAATCTTCTATTTCTATCAAATCTATTCTGCATCTTTTTATGTTGCGCTTTAATAATTTCTTAATAGAACTTTAGCCTATTCTCCCACATAGAATAATTCAACCTTCCTATTCTAATCTTAAAACATTAGACACCTATTATTGGATTGGGTGGGATGAGCTGTTCTCATGATCAGTCTTGATATGAGTCATTTATTTTATTCTTTGGAGACAGAAGTTGCCTTTCCACACCACTGAGTGTGTTCCTAATAGAAAACAATTAATAGGAATAATAGGATTTGCCACTATACATTTTTCAAGGACTTATTATAGAGCAGACGTGAAAGCATGAACATAAGAGAAGCAGTAAATCATTTTTATATCAATTACAGCAGGCAATATAAAGAAGTGAGTAACACATCAGTTAGTGAGACTAATAGTATATTACAACCCTTGATATATAACATGTAATGAATAAAAATTATTTATTTTTCTTAATCGAAAAAATATTGTGAGGCTTGAAGAGTCTAGCAGAAATTTTACTTTTTTATCATCTACCTTTTGTGATTACCAGCAAATATTACTTAAAAAATACAGCACTTGTATACTGGATTTCAAGAAAAGTAAAGCAACAGTGAATAAATAAAAGTCTAAACAAAGGTATAAATCTTTACCCAAAAGGATGTTATTGTAGCTGAATAGTTGATGCTAGATAAAGATCAAAGGAATTTAAAAATCTCTGAGTTGTCTAGTGTGTATATCCAGGAAAATATTTGTGCTCATTGAAAACCAAAGAAAAACTGAGGGGAATTGCTAGAAATGACTGGTGAAAAAATATGAAGTTGGATTCACCTATGTTGAATTAGAAATTATGCTAGTCACCCAAGATTAAATGTGTAATTGAAGATATGTACTTGTACTTGAATGAGAAGTTAGAACTGTCCGTTTGTGAATTAACATTTTAGGAACTATTTAGTGAGAGATCATAAGGCAGAAGAAGCAGTAAAGGAAATGCAGATTTCTGAAGATCCAATTTCAGCTCTATAAGATCTAAAGGTGAATGACCTTTGACCCATGATCTTCCCTTTTTTATTCAAAAGAGATGATTTTCAGGAGGTAAGAAGCTTCTGGAGTGAGAATCATCGGCATGCCTCAGTTGGGACACCTTTATCTAGAGGCATCAGAGGGAATGAGGAGACCCAGGAGAGATATAATTATATTTTGATTTCATCTGTATTTCTGTAATTTGGCAACAATTGGATAGAAAACACATTAGGGCATTTTAAATCTAGAAATGAGTATGAAGTATTGGATAGTGTCCACAGTTAGGGTGCCAGAGCAGGTAACAGAGTGGTTGGAAAATTAAGCAGTTTTAGAATCTTTTATTTCCATTTCCTATTTATCTGGTGATGGAATGGACAGTGTTGCAAGGAAGGCAAATCTAATGTGTCAAATAACAGGGAAGCCCTAACAGTAAAGAAACAGAAGTTGACTAGTTTACTAGCAGGTTCTTCATAACCATGAGGATGTTAATTCGGAATGGCCTAGAGTTGACTTTCTACTCTGCTTTAAATACTATGCTCTTAGGCAAATGTTTTAACACTTCGAAAACTCAGTTAGTTTACTTTTTTAAAATGGAGAATCAAAATGATGATTACCATTGGTGGAGGAGAACCGGAAGGATATTTTGGTGGGCTTCTGCATTGTTGTCAAATTCTATTTACGAATCTGGTTCTGATTACGCAGGTGTGTAAAATATGTAAAAAGAAAATGAACATTAAGTGAATTGTGTACTTTTATGAATCTGTGTTACAACTCAACAGGTTAGCAAAATAAAGCAAAACACAAAAGCCCCAAATATTAAGTTATTTAAGTATTATATTTTCCCATCAAGATCTGCTCTACAAAAAGGGGCTGCAGTCTCTTAAAGAAAAGTAGATAGAACAAATTTCCACTTAATGTTATTCAAATTTAAAGAACCAGGCATACTGACTTTTTTTAACATCTTTATTGGAGTATAATTGCTTTACAATGTTGTGTTAGTTTCTGCTGTATGACAAAGTGAATCAGCTATATGTATACATATACCCCATAAGCCTCCCTCTTGCATCTCCCTCCCACCCTCCCTATCCTACCCCTCTACGTGGTCACAGAGCACCAAGCTGATCTCCCCGTGCGATGCAGCTGCTTCCCACTAGCTATCTATTTTACATTTGGTAGTGTATATATGTCAATGCTACTCTCTCACTTAGTCCCAGCTTACCGTTCCTCCCCCCTATCTAAGAGTTTTATAGTGTCTGGGCTGAAATTTACGTCTTTAATCCATTTTGAGCTTATTTTTGTGTATGGTGTTAGGAAGTGTTCTAATTTCATTCTTTTACGTGTAGCTGTCCAGTTTTCCGAGCACCACTTACTGAAGAGGCTGTCTTTTCTCCATTGAATATTCTTGCCTCCTTTATCAAAGATAAGGTGACCATATGTGTGTGAGTTTTTCTATGGGTTTTCTCTCCTGTTCTATTGATCAATATTTCTGTTTTTGTGCCAGTATCATACTGTCTTGATTACTGTAGCTTTGTCGTATAGTCTGAATTCTGAGAGCCTCATTCTTCCAGCTCCGTTTTTCTTTCTCAAGATTGCTTTCTCTATTCGGGTTCTTTTGTGTTTCCATACAAATTGTGAAATTTTTAGTTCTGTGAAAAATGCCATTGGTAGTTTGATAGGGATTGCACTGAATCTGTTGATTGCTTTGGATAGTATACTCATTTTCACAATGTTGATTCATCCAATCCAAGAACATGGTATATCTCTCCATCTGTTTGTATCATCTTTAATCTCTTTCATCAGTGTCTTATAGTTTTCTGCATACAGATCTTTTGTCTCCTTAGGTAGGTTTATTCCTAGGCATTTTATTTTTTTTGTTGCAATGGTAAATGGCAGTGTTTCCTTAATTTCTCTTTCAGATTTTTCATCATTCATCTACAGGAATGCAAGAGATTTCTGTGCATTAATTTTGTATCCTGCTACTTTAGCAAATTCATGGGGTAGCATGCAGAAGACAAATTACTACTACTTACAGTAGTAAGTTTGATCTCATTATTACTATTCCTACCTTATATTACTGAGACTCTAAGACTTTAAATAAATTACCAAAGATAACAAGCAGTAGTTTGAATCAACATATCCTTAATTCTAAAGCATGAAGTCTTTCTTCCAAACAAACGGCAAATAAATTCATTGAATACCAATATCCTACATTAGCCACATTTTTACATAAATAAAACTGAGTGGATAAGGCAAGTTGTTGGTAATAATGTTAAAATTTAAAGAATTAATTTTATGTATATTCCGTGTCATCAAAGACTAATTTTTATGCATCATGCTTGCTTTAGACTTAAAAGTAATAAAAAATTATAATACAGTAGTAACCTAAACCATCCATTTACAGTTATTCTGATAATTTCTTCAGAATTCTGTGCCCATATAATAAGGTGTGAAAATAAAATTTTATTTCAGACTTGAAAGTATGGTTGATGGTATACTTAAACACTCTGTTATTCAAAACTTTCCAGTGGCCTGTATTTTCTCTTAGAGTAAAGGCAAGGTAACGCTTTTTACCTTTAAAAGCTTCTGATGATGTCGAATCCCTCTACCACTCACTCACTTGCTTAACCATCTCTTCCCAGCTCACTATGATCCAATTACATTGGCCTCCAAAATGTTTCCCAAATTCACCAAGCATACTTATGCCTCATAATCTTTGAAACTGTCATTCTCTCTGCTGAAACCCACATGCTCTGTTCCCTTACTTCTCTTAGGTTTGGCTCAAATACCCCTTATCAGAGAGACCTTCCTGACAACCTTCAACTTCAAAAGTTTAAGTATTTAGATTGTTTCCAAAAACTAGAATTGAATGTATGTGTGCATGTGTGTCTAAATACAGATTTATATTTATGTATTTAAATGTATGTTTCTATATATAGAGAGAGAGAGACACACATACATGCACATATACACATATACTTCTGTGTGTGAATATTTCTTTAGTGTATTTATTAGAATGGGAATACTGGATTAACCGGAAGAGACAAAAACTCTAGTTCTAAAAGATACATGCATCCCAATGTTCGAAGAAGCACTATTTACAACAGCCAACACATGGAAGCAACCTAAGTGTCCATCAACAGATGAATGGAAATATATACATATATATAATGAAACATATATAAAATGAAATATTACATATGTAATGAAATATTACATAAAAAAGAATGAAATAATGCCATTTTCAGCAGCATGAATGTACCTAGAGGTTATCATACTAAGTGAAGTAAGTCAGAGAGAGGAAAAACATCATATGACATCATTTATATGTGGAATTTTTAAAAATCATACAAATGAACTTATTTATGAAACTGAAACAGACTCATAGACATAGAAAACAAATTTATGGTTACCAAGGGGGAAGGGCTGGAATAAATTAGGAGTATGGGGCTAACAGATACACACTACCATATATAAAATAGATAAACAAGGATTTACTGTATAGCACAAGGAACTATATTCAATATCTTGTAATAACCTATAATGGAAAAGAATTGAAAAAAAAAGAATATAGGTATATACTCATACATATGTATAACCAAATCACTTTGCTGTATACCTGAAACTAACACAATATTGTAAATCAATTATACTTCAATTTAAAAAAATGAATTAACAAAAAGAAACACTGGATTAAAAAATTGGTAAGTATTACATTTAAGTCCTTAAAGTTGATATAAGTAATGCATAAGGGTGGCTGCTTATGTGTAATCAAAGCCAAATTATTCATACCATCCACGCCTTTGAAGTGTTTGTAAAGAAGACAGACCAAGATGATATTTAGCTGATTTAACTTATAATGTCTTGTTTCCAACTAAAAATGAGAATCTTTTTAACTGTTACCTGGCTATTTCTTCTATGAATCACCTATTAATAAAATGTTCCACTCTGAAATTACGGAAATATTTCCAATATTTTATTACACTAATTTTACTTTTAAAACTTAATAAAATATTTAATCAACTTGGAATTAATTTTGGTATATGCAATGAGGAAGATTTCCAAATTTTTATTCTTTTCAAATATATTTGAATTGCTTTAGGCAGTATTCTATTTCCTGGAACAATCAATCTATTTGTTTGCCAGTAATCAAAATTATTAGCTTAGACTTTCATTTTTACGTTCCATTGTCTACATTTTCCCTCTGTTTCTGCACTTTATTCTTTTATGTGAGTTACATAATATGCTTTCCCAGGTTCAAAACAAAAAGTAAAGTTTGTAAATAAAATTACATTAAATTAATTAATTTTAGAACTGATATATTTTAAGTATTGTCTTTTATTTCTAAAAACACTTTACATTCTATTTATTTATATATTTTATTTCATTGAATCAATAGAATTTAAAAGTTTTTCTTCTAAGGTTTTCATTGTTACTTTTGTGTCACTATTTTAATCTTTTTTATTGTTATTGTAACTAAGAGTTCCTCTTGTTAAATTTTTGGGTTATTGTTGATGCAGATAAAAGCTATTGCTATTTGTATGTAAATTACATAACAACTAATTTTACATCTATTTGTTATTGTACATATTAGTTTTTTCATTTATAGTATTGATTTTCCAAATACTAAATTACTTTGTATAAAATAATGACAAATCTGTGTCATTTCTATCATTTTAATTGATTTATTTTTCTTGAACGGCTGAGTTTGCTGCTAATTCCAGAAAAAAAAATATGGTAAATGAGAGCGGTGATTTTGAGCTTACTTGTTTTAGTTTGATTTAATCCTGACATGCATCTGGTATTTCAACATTTAGACTTCAATTTTAGGTTTATGCATAGACAAATGGAAGGATGGGAGCTGCAGAATGAGAGAGTAAGTGCAAGTGAGGGAAAGTGTGAAGGAAAAGGAAGGACAAGATGAATGGAGGGAATTAGGGAGGAGTCAGGTAGGGAAAGAGAGAGACCGAGAGACTGAGTTTCTTTAAATCAGTAGTTGATGTTCAGTTTGTCAATTAACGCTTAAACCTTAAATGAGCACAACATATAGAAAATTTTAACCTGTTACTATGGTATTAGTAGATTTTCAAATAATTGCCCTCTTTATTTTTATATATCCTGTGAATATTTATCTGTTTAATCCCGTGACATCTGCCTGGGGTGGTGTAAAGTAGAAATATTAGTGATGTTGCTATACTTAACAGCTCTGTTGATGATAGCACCTTTGCTGAGCTAAGAAAGTATAGCCATGGTGGAATCCGGGGAGGAAGATGATATAATTCAAACAGAAAATCAATAGAAATAGGAATAAATCATAGCAGATGAATAAGGTGATCACAAATGATGTCAATTAGAGAGTACAGTGTAATCATGATATTTCCATGCCATCATCTCTACACAAGAGATAAAACTAAGAGTGTGTACTACTGGCTGGTATTGGGTTAAATCTCCAACTGGTTTAATTTTAAGGAAGAAATTTGGATTCCTACTGATCTTTATGCTCTCCCTAAAGACTTCCTTAAAAAAAGAAGTGACACAGAACAACCTGATGACTCAGTTTATGGGTACTTGACTGCAATGATCACTCAGTTCATGGTTTATAAGCTTTGCTTTCACTTCTGGTTAATTTTAAGATGTTCTGAAGTAAATACTATATATCATAACAATAGGGCAAAAGAAGTTGAAGAGTTGATCTGCACTTTCTGTGGCCATAAATCAAGATGATGTGTTGCTAAGACAGCTGCCTGGATGAGATGGGAAACAGATTGCTGCTGCCTACCTGGTACATCATAGCTTAACATGTTCCCTCAAATATGTCAAATGTGGATGTGGATGAAATCATTTAAGGAAAATGAAAATGCAATCTTGAGAGAGGGAGACTTAGCAATGGGACATTACAGATTATTCTGACAAAATGCATTTATGGAAATATTCATGGCACAGCCCAGTAAGTAGAACTTTATTGGGTGTTGACTATGCACAGTTGCAGCTTCATGGCACATGGTGGTTTTGGTACAGATCATTTTTCCTAACTGAACATATTCCATCAGTCTGCAACAACATACATGGTGATTTGATTAACACTGGGTTTGTCATTGCAAACATTCTGCAAGTATCTTCAGGAATGAGTCAGGCAGATACAGATATTTCCCAGAGACTCATCATCCTGATAAAAAAAAGACTTGCTAACCAAAATAGGATCACTCATCAGAACTCTCTTCCAGGAGGCTGGCTGTGAATAAAAGTCTGTATGGAGAATCAATGAAACTTTGTATCCATCAACAGCGCTGGAAGCTGGCTCGCAGCCTCAGCCAGTAAAGAGAATTGGTATTTTAATCAATATGGAATTTGATATCTTTAAGTTTTAGAGGATTAGTCTGCGAGAAAAATCAAGTCAAAGAAATGAAGGAAACAAGTTGTGGCTTTATCACCCTTATTTATTACTCAATCACCATGTAAAGATATAATTTGTCTTCTCTGAGGTTCAACTGATGAAATTAAACAGATAAAGGTATAACACTGTGTCATCTCTGTGGGACGGGTGGTATCTGTAAAAATCTATGCCATGAGATCTGTGATATGGTTATGTCAACATACCATCTATAACTGAGAATTTATTGAGCATTTGTTTCTAATAACCATCCCAGTCACTGCAACTATAAGGTACATGATAAAAGATCTTTTCTGGGTGGAAGGAATGGAGAATGATGCGGTAATTTTAAGTGAAGTACGTGTCAAACATTACGTCTCTGCTATAGGTATGCAGTATAACAAAGGGTTTGAAAGTTCATTGATAAAATTAGGTGAAAATGAGATGTATGAAAACAATGATCCTCAATATGAGAAAATATTTTGGTAAGTTGAGTTAAGGCCCTCAATTAATGTGATATCATGGAAACTGGTTAGAAAATGAAATGAATTTGACCTTAGAAAAATTATATGCCTATTAGATTCATCAGTAAAAAATGGTTACAAATATCTGTAGGCAATGGATATAAAAGACTATTTCAAATGGTAGAGAAAAACAGAGCTGTGAAGGGATATGGTCACAATTAAGATGCTTTATAGAATGAATTCCTATTCTGCACTAGGGTGGTTCAAAATCTTATTTATTTAGTTTTTTTAAATAGCAGGCTTCTTCTTTGCATAAGGTATTACCTCAAATATTGCAAGAGAAGTAGTAAGAAAATACTCAATAAAGATGTGTGGCGAAGTGATCTCAACCAAGGTAAGAGGGTACACTTGGAAGATAGAGGAGGGGAGGGTTAAAATAGCTAACCTGAGATCCATTCTCTCCTGACTACCAGCGAGTAAGGACACAGGTGACCAATCTAATCTCATATTCTGTTGGTTAAAACCAAGTCACAACTTCTTGTTTCAGCTTTGACATATAAAGAGCTTGGAAGTGAACATAGTACACTGTCACTGACTGTATGTCTTAGTGGGATATAGTCTCAGGCCAGAAAAGGACAAGGGGATCTTGAAATTTACCTAGTAGATTTTTTTCTATCCAAGTCCAAAACCACTTGACAGAATCTCCTCTTTGAAAAAGGTCCTTATTACCCGACTTGGGTCCTAACACTCTGCACTGGGCCACTTTCCTGACATATGTCTTCCTCACCCCGCCTGTATGCCAACATCCCAGGTCAGATCTCCTTTGCATAGGGTCACTCTCCTCATCCCACTGAAGCTCCAACACTCATGTACGTTTACTGTGCTGTGGATATGGCCACTTTTCTTCTGTGGTGTGTGAGCCTCTTCACATTTTCTCCTTAAATTCACCTGGACTAGCAGTGATGAGAACCTTGGGAACTCTCCTCAATATACATCACCAAAGTTGTAAAGACCCCGGGCTGAAACACCTAGATATCTGAGAAGAGCAATTACCATCAAAAATTGGTGAAAAAGGGCTGCCCTGGTGGCACAGTGGTTGAGAGTCCGCCTGCCGATGCAGGGGACACGGGTTCGTGCCCCGGTCCGGGAAGATCCCACTGCCGCGGAGTGGCTGGGCCCGTGAGCCACGGCCACTGAGCCTGCGCGTCCGGAGCCTGTGCTCCACAACAGGAGAGGCCACAACAGTGAGAGGCCCGCATACCGCAAAAAAAAAAAAAAAAAAAAAAAAAAAAAATATTGGTGAAAAAGCCTGAATATTATTAAACTGTAATTAGGGTATAATTTCCATGCATAAGGAAAGGACAGGAAGCAAACATTCCTGTATAATCTGTTTTATTGATACGTAACATTCCCTAATTCCCCTCTATCCTTTCAAAATTTCTGAGATTTCTCTTTATGAGTAACAAAGATTTATTCAGAATGAATAACAGCTGAATTTGTACCCACCTGCGATATATATATATATATATAATCATATATATATGATTTAAGCCACCAACACTAACCATAAAACCATTGTAAAGCAGCATTTGCAGAATCAGATCTCTTCAAATCATAAATAAGCATGTTTATTAAGTAATGTCATATTGATTATAATGAAGCTGAATCAAAATTTCCTTTCTAAAAAACTTGGAATTCTTTTGTCTCCTTCATAAGTTTTATTAAGAATAATATAAAAGCAATAAAGTATATCTCAATGCTTTTTTGAGATTAACATGAGTTATTTGAGTATAGAATCAGAAGATAAGATGTGATAATCATATTTATATTTATACCCCTCATTCATTATAAATGCTTATGTATAACAATTAAGGATATGGGTGGCATATACACAGTAATTTGAATTATACTTATTTATATAATCACCACTGTTGATAATTTATTAAGATCTATATATGCCAGGCACTGTCACGGAGCTATAATTGGATTGCTTAATTTGATTCTCACCACTAGTCCAGTAAAGATGATTACTTTTTCATTTTCACATATAAGAAAACTGACTTAGAAAATTACTTGCCTGAATTCTCACAACTAGAAAAACAAATGCCAGGAGGAAGCAGGCATATGAGCTCAAATACTTTTAACAACCATATTTTATTGCCTCCCTCTCAACATCACCTCCTAAATATAAATTTATATATATAAATTATGTCAGAATGAAGCTAATGTTTGTTTGTGTTTATCCAAATTATTTATGCCAAATTATAATAAAATAAATATTTCTTTTTTTACCAAAATATATCATTACTGAAATTGATTAAACTACTAATTTTACACATTAGTGTTCTTTCATAAAAAAATTAAAATATACATCTCTTGCACACTATGTGTAATTTTAGAAGTTTAAACGGACCCTAATTTTTTTGCTACAGGAAAATTAATGATAAATTGATTCTTTAAACATTTTGCATCATAATTTGTTATACAAAAATTATTGCAACAATTTACTCAGGTTTATGTAATATAGAGCACTTGGTAGTTGGAAATAAACTTAGACAAATAACTCCCAAATAGGAACAAACATAAAATCAGAAGTGAATAATATTCAGGAAGTTTGTTATTATTTTTGAACAATGACCAAGAATGGAGTGACAACTCTCTCATCTTATATATGCATTGATGTGGAACCCAGAATGTATAAAATGATTTATATAGACTGTAAGAATTTCACTTTATGAACCTGTATTCAGTGTTCTTTCCGTATGTTATTTTAGCTGATTTATCACTTAGTTTTATACCTTGACATTCATTTTTAGATATGAAAAATTACTCATCCTGTGTTTAAATACTATTTAAAAGAATACAACATGTGAATAAATGTTTAATATTAAATGTTTAAATCTAAGAGTCTTACGATTGAACATTATTTATATACTTACAAAATGAGTACTTACAAAAAGGAACTAGAAGGATAATCAGAGTTAGAATATGGAAGTTGACATACTGGCTTATTGAAGAGAAGTAGGTGATTATGTTGTCTCCTAGGTGATGAAAGATGGTACATCATGGTGATGATGATTGATAGATAGATAGATAGATAGATAGATAGATAGAAACACTCCTAGTCCATGAAATGCTTAAGCATGCCAGCCATGCTTTTCCATTATAAAAGTATAACCAATTTCTCTTACCTGATTTAGCATCAGACATCAGATAAATAAGCTGACAGAAATAGACAGATTTCTTAAATGATAGACCAGCCATTCTTCAAGGCTGCCCTGTACTTGAATAGTGAAGGTTACTGTGCTGTTAACTAATTATCAGTCATAAACAATGTGAATAGAAGAATCATTCTGCCTACCAAATATGCAAAATTAGCCAATGATTATTAATAGAACACTAAGCAAAATGAAGATATACAAAGATATTTTTAAGAGGGAGATAACAGGCTGAAGGAGAGGTCACAAAACAATTTCCCTCTTCAGAGAGCATGCAGGTGCAAAAGGAATATCAGACTCTGCTCTTCTAGCTAAGGCTCTTTTTTTCTCCAATCTCTGAACCATAGGAATTAGAAAAAATAATGAGTTTCTTAGGGGGTTCATATTTTACTGAACAAATATTAATCAACAGAACAGAAAAAAAAACGGAATTATTTTTTCCCCTGCAAGAGTTTTTCTAGATGAAGTGCCACCTTTCAAAAGCTACTAGATAATGAGCTTTGATGAGCTCATTTTAAATTTGTCAGTTGGGAATTAATTGTACATAAGATTTTATGTAGCACTAAATGTAAATGATCTTATATTTCCAATTATCCCACCACTTAGATGTAAATTAGATAAAACTCTTATAATTTAAGGAAATTGTATGTTAAAAATTTACATTGTTTGGTACTTTGCTCCTAAAAGCTTAATATAAGATTAGCTCAAATTATTTAAATCAAGGTGAGATAATTTTATAATGTAGAATTTCCAGATGTAGATTATCCTCTGAAGAACACTTTTTGCAAACAAACACATTATTTTTTTAACAAAAGTATCTGTAGTGAGAGGCTACACGAATTAAAGTTATGAATAGAACATCAGTAACCAACTCAGCTAGGGAAGAAATATCCGTTTATAGCATTTATGTTTACAATTATTATCTTTATGCCATAGTTAATAAAGGGTTAGGGAGTCCTAAGTTTTCCATTGTGGTCATTCTAGCCATGCTCACTAAAGTGTGTTTTCAGTAACCAGAATGACCTGTTTAAAATCTAAAATGAATATTTTCGTCTCAAAACCCTCCAGTGTTTTTCATTTGCTCAGAATAAAAGTCAAATGTTTTGATAGCCTAGCTGATCTCCCCCTCCACCCCCTTTCCCTCCACCTCACTAATCTCATGTCCTATTACTCTACTGATCATACCCACTCAGCGCTAGCCATTTGCTTTAACCCTCCAGACAGTTATGGGTAACAGGGTTGCATCGACAAGCGCTCTGCCTGGGAGAATCCTCCCCAGATATACATAGGTATCCATCATCTTCAGAATACAAATGTCTGGTTTTAAGGTATATGAACTTTCCATTTCCTATGTTCTGCAGATTGCTCTCAAAAGAGGTTGTACTAAATTAAACCCTCATCATTTTTCATACTGCCACTTGTATTTAATAAAATATTTTTAACAAAATGATTAATAAAAAAAGTGTATCTCAATTTGTTTTCATTGGTATCTCTGGGATGTCTTCATATCTGATATTCATATTCTGAATATCACAATTATATACCCATTCCTAGCAGTGCTTCCTTGGTCTTGTTCCTCTTTGTCCCATGCATATTTGCTGAATGTGTTGTTTATTTCATTAATCATTGCAAATAACATACGTTTGACTTTATTGATTTCTATTATTTTCTTTTCATCTTTTATTTATTTAAGTAAAATCTTTTTTTACATGTTTAAATATTTCATTTTTTACTCTTTTGCTTGAAACTTTAGCTAATATACTTTTTAAAAATGTGTTTTTCAATAATTGCCTTTAAGTTCCGAGTGATAACTATATATGTACCTTTTTAATTTTAATGTGTAGTATCTTTTTCATTTAGTTACAGAAGTATCATAATACTCAGTATGAAATTTTTCTGTTTTTTTTTTAAATTTTTATTTATTTTATTTATTTATTTACAGCTGTGTTGGGTCTTTGTTTCTGTGCGAGGGCTTTCTCTAGTTGCGGCGAGCGGGAGCCACTCTTTTTTTTTTTTTATTGGAGTATAATTGCTTTAAAATGGTGTGTTAGTTTCTGCTTTATAACAAAGTGAATCAGTTATACATATACATATGTTCCCATATCTCTTCCCTCTTGCGTCTCCCTCCCTCCCACCCTCCCTACCCCATCCCTCCAGGCGGTCACAAAGCACCGAGCTGATCTCCCTGTGCTATGCGGCTGCTTCCCACTAGCTATCTACCTTACATTTGGTAGTGTATATATGTCCATGCCTCTCTCTCGCTTTGTCACAGCTTACCCTTCCCCCTCCCCATATTCTCAAGTCCATTCTCTAGTAGGTCTGTGTCTTTATTCCTGTCTTACCCCTAGGTTCTTCACGACATTTTTTTTCCCTTAAATTCCATATATATGTGTTAGCATACGGTATTTGTTTTTCTCTTTCTGACTTACTTCACTCTGTATGACAGACTCTAGGTCTATCCACCTCATTACAAATAGCTCAATTTCGTTTCTTTTTATGGCTGAGTAATATTCCATTGTATATATGTGCCACATCTTCTTTATCCATTCATCCGATCATGGACACTTAGGTTGTTTCCATATCTTGGCTACTGTAAATAGAGCTGCAATGAACATTTTGGTACATGACTCTTTTTGAATTATGGTTTTCTCAGGGTATATGCCCAGTAGTGGGATTGCTGGGTCATATGGTAGTTCTATTTGTAGTTTTTTAAGGAACCTCCATACTGTTCTCCATAGTGGCTGTACCAATTCACATTCCCACCAGCAGTGCAACAGTGTTCCCTTTTCTCCACACCCTCTCCAGCATTTATTGTTTCTAGATTTTTTGATGATGGCCATCTGACTGGTGTGAGATGATATCTCATTGTAGTTCTGATTTGCATTTCTCTAATGATTAATGATGTTGAGCATTCTTTCATGTGTTTGGGGGCCACTTTTCATCGCAGTGCGTGGGCCTCTCACTATCGTGGCCTCCCTTGTTGCGGAGCACAGGCTCCAGATGCGCAGGCTCAGTAACTGTGGCTCACGGGCCCAGCCGCTCTGTGGCATGTGGGATCTTCCCAGACCAGGGCTTGAACCCGTGTCCCCTGCATTGGCAGGCAGATTCTCAACCACTGCGCCACCAGGGAAGCCCTGGTTTTTTATTATTTAAATTTTATCTTGTATTCTGAGAATTTGTCTGGTATCAATGTTTAGAAATTTGTTTTCACCCCTGAAGGGCTAAAATCCTGTCAATATAAGTAAGTTTTCTAGATGGCTTAAAAATAATATGCAAGTTATATTATGTGATAATAAGATTATATTCATATGCAGATTATTCTTTCTAATAACCTTATTCAAAAATCCTAGTTTCACTATTTGTTTCATTTGCCTGAAGTACCAGCTTTTACAAGACTTGTGTTAAATTTCTCTCTGATTTGTTCTTTCTGTTATTTTGTCAGTGTTTGCCCAATGAATTTTGAATCAATTTTGTTATTTTGAATTTTGTTATTTGAATTTGTTCAATATTTGTTATTTGTTATATAACAATATAACAATTGTTAATAACAATATTTGTTATTTTGTCAGTGTTTGCCCAATGAATTTTGAATCAATTTTGTTATTTATACTCTGGGTTATGATATCTTCTTTTTTTTGTTTTCAAATTTCCCTGTCTGTAACTTTCATGCTTTTCTCCTGAAATTCTATTTTGTCAGAAACCAGAAATTTTTGTTGATATATTTTGTAGCTCTAATTTCATTATACACCTTTTTGATTTCTGGGGTATTTTCTGTCCTTTATAAAAATCTTTATTTTAAATAATTCAAAGATAGCAATATACCCTTATAATTTTTCAAGGAACTCTTTAAAGCACCTGTCCAAATTTAATTTTTAAGCAGGACCATTTTCAGAATATACTGAATTCTATGGATCCACTTCTGGGATGGAATCTCATAAGCTCTGAGACATATTCAATTTTAAATACTCTTTAACTGGGCTTATAGACTCTTAAACCTCTGGTTTATTGTTAACTGCTAAAGGAACATATCACTAATTATCTAAGTATCATTGGAGACAGACAATAAAAATCAACAATGTCACCTTTTGTAAAAAGGAAAACAAAACTTACAGTTCATAATAAATTGCTCACACATATGATAATTATGGTATTTTTCCATAATCTAAACTCAAGGGATTGCTATCTCAAAATACTTCATGAGCATAAAATAACAAAATTCTTTAAATTAATAACTATATATCATAAATTTGATCTATATATTTTGTCACCCTAAATCTCTTTTTCTCTAGAAATATTGTTGCCTAGAACCCTCTTTATTGAACACTATCTATCCCTAATCTCTGTCAATGATTATAAAACTAAGGCTTCTAAAATTTTAATCTGTTATTTCTGACCATCATTTCTCTATTTAAAGGGAGACGCAAGAGGGAAGAGATATGGGAACATATGTATATGTATAACTGATTCACTTTGTTATAAAGCAGAAACTAACACACCATTGTAAAGCAATTATACTCTAACAAAGATGTTAAAAAAAATCTTAATAGGTGTGCTAGTAAAACTATAATCTTTGTACCATTTCTCAAGGACATTTGTTAGGAATATAAAAATTTACATTGACTTTTTTTATTACTTCTATAGAAGTCTATTTTTTCCATTCTAAAATAGAGAAAAATATAGAATACATATATCACTCATTACTTCAGAGTAGCATTTTCTAAAGGAATGAAAATGAAATGAAATGAAAAGGAATCCATTTCTTCCAGTTTATCAATCTCCTTCTATATCATATTTTGTCAGCTAACAAAACCTTGAATCCTGTAAGTAAAAATTACATAATTCTGAGCCTATTTTTTCTAAACCCAAGAACCCCATAAACCATTCAGCATTTTTGAGAGGAACCAGAGCTGTAACATGGAAGAAGTGAGACACAACGCCAGTGATTGTAAATCAGAAGTCACAAGTATCATTTGTACTAAATGTCAAATAGTATTATCACAATATCCGGCAGGAATGTATTAGTGAGAAACACAAATAATGACTAAAATTCTAAGAAGATAAATCAACCAAAATTCATTAATCAAAAACAAAACAAACCCACAAATATTTGTCCAAATCTGATGAACAATAAAGAGTAGATCATTGGGACAATACAGGGTTTATGTTATTGACTCAATAAAGTGGAGTCATTCTTCCTTATGAAGTTCAAACAACAGCCTATAACTAAGAGCAAGATTGATACAGAAATAAATACCAAGAAGTCTGTTTCTAACCAGTTCCCTCAAAATAATATTAGTTTAGCTGCTGGCATTTCATATAAACATTTAGGTTAATCTTAACCTCTTCATTGTGTGTATGTATGTTCATACACATTTTCATAACAGTGTTGCTTATATTAAATTTTATTCAGAGGACAGGAATCATAAATACTTTATTTACTTTATTCAGCCTCCTGTGAGAGTGCTATGAGGAGATAAACACTTATTAAATACTGTTGTTATTATTTTGCTTAATAATGATGATGTAAAGGAAATATAAATGAAAACCAGACACCTGCTAGAGGAAAACATGTTTCCTGTACATTGAAATATTCTGCCTAGATGCAGTATTTTTCTACTAATTAAAATAAGAAGCAGGGCTTCCCTGGTGGCGCAGTGGTTGAGAATCCGCCTGCCAATGCAGGGGACAAGGGTTCGTGCCTCGGTCCGGGAAGATCCCACATGGTGTGGAGCGGCTGGGCCCGTGAGCCATGGCCGCTGAGCCTGCGCGTCTGGAGCCTGTGCTCTGCAACGGGAGAGGCCACAACGGTGAGAGGCCCCCGTACGGAAAAAAAAAAAAAAAAAAAAGAAGCAGTTTCTTGATAGTAGTTTTTTATGAAAGCTTTTATGGAAGTATATTTTAAAAGTTAAACGATTGAAGCTGAATAAAACTCACTCTGATAAAAATCAAAACACAATCAGAATACTTCACTGAATGGTGCAGGTATAATTTTACAAATTTGAAAGAAATTATATTTTACATGTTTAGTAAAAAAATTAAGAATAAATTTTGACATGATAAATTGAAATGATTAATAGAAATTTATTCTATTACAAAAGAGAGAGAGAGAAATCTTGAACAAGGGTAATCCATCTTTGAGATTCCTTTGACAAATAAATTTTCTCTAATCATGGCTTTTGTAATTTTGCAGAAGTCTTCTCATATGAATTATTGCTTGTCTTACAGTTTTGTTAACCTACTATTCTTATTATATCATTTTATGTAAAGATATAAGGAGAATGTCCTAAGTTATGACCAATAAGTTATTTTAATATAGAGAACAAATTGATCTATTTAAACTTAACACTTCAAGTATGTTTAATCAGATGTATATGACACAGTTTATATTTATGGAATCTAAAATATCAACCATATCTCAGAAATTATTTCTCACGTCTTACAACATTTTATGGAAACACCATAAAAGAAGTTTATTTTTTAATCTCATAAATAAAGACACTTTAAGTATATTAACTTTCACTTTGTATGTATACTCTTTTGGAAGTTTCAAGTGTTTTTATGGGAAGAAAGAACCTTTTGTCAGCGACATAAATGCTCTTTCTGGCTTTTAAATATTTTCTATAAACAATACTGCTGCTTTTATTTTACAATCTTTTAGCACGAAAAAATCACGCAAAGCTCCCTGTGATTAAAACATAATGCTCAACATACAGAGAACCTAAAATTCATTCTATTTATGGAAAAGCTTTTTATTTCTCCAATACTCAGAAAATAGTTTTTCAAAATAAATATCCTTAATCTCATTTTCCTGTCATTCAAACAGTATTGTACATAGTCTCTGTTTCTTAAAAATAAAGTGTTAACATTGATATTTTAGAAAATAAACACATTTTATGTTCACAAATTTAAGAAGTCTTTACAGAAATCAAACTCTTCAGAGACCTGTAGTTGTGTCTTATTCCAATATTTTTTTTGTAGTAGCATCAGAATATAAAATAATTTAATTCTATAAGGAACAACTGATATCAAGGAAATCACTGCCATCTTTTTATAATATGGAAACCAAGTCTTAAATGCATATGAAATATGTAAATAAATAAAACTTCATTTCAGAAATTTATTGAAAATAATAAAGGGAACTATCAGAATATTTAAGATATAGAATAATATAAATAACCAAGATTGAGAGGGAGCATGAATAATAGCTACTAAGGAAATAAGCATTTGTTTTTTCATTTTTTCATAATAGAATTTCTATGAGTACTGTCTGAATTTAATTAACCAAGCAATGGAGGGCTAAATGTATTACAAAAACGTGTGAAGTGAGCTTACAGAAAAATTAAAGATTAGAAATACCCCAGGAAACAGAGTATATACATATGTACAAATAAATAGAAACAAACAACTAACAAACAAAATTCCCATTACCAAAATCATACATTGAAAATATAATACAGGTGGACAGAAAAAATTTTTAAAATAATTTTAAAAGCTATTTATCCCATTTACTAATGTAGAGCAAATTACCTCAAATGTCAAAAAGTAATATACTCACTGATTCTAAAGGTCAGGAATTCTGGTGGGATATAGTAGGGATGTTTTTTCTTTGCTTCACTACTTTCTCTTTTGTACATGAAAGGCTGGAAGCTGGAATCGTGAAGTTTAGCTCACATGTTAAGAGGTTGGTCCTGAATCTAGCTGGCTGGTTGGGAAGAATACCTACACTTACACATGGTCTCTGCAGGTTACTAAAGTTTACTCACAATGGGAACATTTCTTGAAAGAGAGTCAGCTGAAATCTGACTTTCCTTTTATGGCCTAGGCTTCCATTGCATTCTATTTAATAGAAACAAGTCACCAAGCCCAGCCCGAACTTGGAGGAGATTAGATCTCCGCTCTCAGCAAAACAGTGTCAATGTCGCATTGTAAGAAGAAATAAAATATGATGATGCAGTTATATTTGAAAAATAAAATCTGCCACAGTTTAAATATGAAAAAAATATGAGGAAGAGGGTATCAAAAATTAAAAGCAATGAATTAGAAACAGATATATTTGTGGAGTCAATCACGAAAAATGAAATTAAAACAATTCATTTAAACTTTTCCTTAGATTGCTTAAACAGCAAAAACTGATAGATAAAAATATCACCTGAATCAAAATGACTTAGAAAGTTCAAAACCAAATCCAAACAAACAATAACAAAAATAAATCTATGATTACTCTCTGCTCATTTAAAATAAGGGCGAAAGTAAGCATATAATTTCTGACCGAATTCAGTTTGAACAGCTGTTGGGCAACTAAAACAATAGGTAATGTATACAGACACACTCATTACCAAGCACAAATGGCTAAATACCATTTTATACATAATTAAATCTGATTAACATCCACATGAAATAAGGATTGTTATGAATATTATTTTCCAGATGTGTAAAATCAGACTAAGACATATTGAGAAATTGGAAAAGCAGAACTTAAATCTTGATCTAACTCAAAGGATTCATAGCTATTATTTTATATGATTTAACTGTTATTACAGATAATTTTCAGCTTAATATAAAACTTTTGATGTACCATATTTCAAATTAAAGTTGACAGGTGATATTTTTTTGGTTCAAATATCTATGTTTAACTAAGCACATTCATAGTATACATAATCCAGTGATAAATTTTGACACAGGATTTATCTGAACTATGAAAAAAATGCGATTTGAAAAATACTTGCATTTTTCAAAATATTTTACCTTCTCGCAATTCTAGACCTAAATTGAGCATGGCACTTTCTTTTCATGATACTATTTAACACTTCATAGTGTTTAGTTTTATGTTTAGTTTTAGTTTTTAGCTTTTCACTACATACTTTTTCTTCTGCATTCTGTATAGTGCCAGGAACTCTGTGGGTGTTTAATAAGGATTAACTGGTGTCAGTGCAATAATGACTTCTATTATTTCCTTGAATATTGATACCATTAAGAGCGTGATGCTTAAATGGGCCTAATTTTATTTATAATTTCTAATAAGAGTCAGGTGATTTAATATGGAACAGCCTTTTCAAGTGAATTAAAGTAGGAAATTAGCATAGAATACAGTAATTACTTTACTGTATTAGAATCTTAATAAATTGAAGTTACAATTATCCAGACGGATGCTTGGTGAAGAATATTTGGTAGGCAATCACAGTTACCCATTAGGCAAATCTTTCTAAGATTTAAGGTATAATCTCATGTAAGAAAGGTTAAAATGGTAAAAAGAACACCAGGCTTGAAAAAAATCAGCCTGGTTATGAGTCTCAGCTCTGTTATTGTAGCTGGAAGATCTTGATCATAGTATTTAGGCTTCAGACACTTATTTACCAATAATGGGAATAATTAAAATCAAGCCTCCCATTTATATTTACATCTAAATAAATTAACCAATAGGTTACTAAATGAATAAAAATGTACAACTATTGTGTAATATAACTGGAGGCTTATTAGGATTCTAAAGGAAAACAACAGGGTGTATGATGACAAGAATGAGGGAAGAGGGTGAGTTTTTAGGGTTGAACAATAAGGTAGAGAACCTCTGAGGACTTGACAAATACTCTGAGAACTGAAGAGTAAATAAGATCACTCAGTCACATGAAAAATTGCACATGGAACTTTCCAAGCAACATAAACAGCCAGCACAATGGACAAAGGGAGGAAAATCTTTACTTAATTCAGGAACAGAGTAAGAAGAGATACTAGGAGAAAAGCTCAAGGAGGTTGGACAGGAGAGTCCAAAAAGGACTGTTCAGAGAAGATAGGGAAGACATGATTGAGATGGAGTGAACGATGAGCTAGGAGGAAAGGTGAAATAATACAAGAAAAGAACATTTCTTTGAAGATGTTATTGTGCTATGGAGATCAATAGCAACATTGATAAGAACAGTTCAAGGGGAGTTTTGCAGATTGATGACACATTTCAGTGGTTTAAATAGTAGACGTGGTACATTTCTTTCTGAAATTATGCAGAACAGATAAACTGAAATACTCCTTTGTATACAATACATAGCAGTTGCAATTAAAAAGACAACAAGCTTCTCTTAAATGAATAGCTGATGGCAACCATATCATTGCAAGAAAGCAAAGCATATCCTAGAACTAAGTGGAAGCTGATGTTTGAGCTGTTCAGGGATGGGGCTAGAAGTTGGGTTTGGCTTTTTTAGTAGCCAAGAGGCTTGGAAGTTGAGAGCCATATGAGTAAATAAGATGAAGTTTACCAATGGAGGAGGCTGGAACCAAGACTACAAAATAAAACCTTGACCTTCCAAGGCCTAATTGGTTACTGGAAGGAGAGACTGACTGACTCACACACAGAGACAGGAAAACAGCAGAAATTTTGTCTCTATCTTTGAGGCTTTCAGGATATATAAAATTTATTAATATATGTATGCGAGAATACAAGTTTTAACCATGATACTTTGGGTGAGGTATAATGAGGCCAGACACGGATCAGAGATGGAAACCAGAACAAGTTTTACAACTTTGTTACTCAGAGTTCCCCATGGAGAACACAGCACATAAACAGGACCAGTTAGGGAAAGCACTGGGATTGATTACAAAGCAGAGGGAGAGAAAAGAACTGTGGACATGTTCTTTCATTGTGGTTTCTACAACCAGGAGGGGTCAAGACAGGGTAAAAACCCTTAGGATTGGCTAATTTAAATAACTTTGTTGGTCACTGGGCCACAGGGCCTGTCTCTTGTTGTCTGGTAGTTGACCCTTGTGGTGATTAAGGCAGTGGTACCATGGACAGAGTATGGGAATCCAATAAGGGAAGTGGTTAAAAGTGTAGACTTAATCAGCTGCTCAAGGGAACGGACTGGCCTCTCACCAGGAACTCAAAATTGACAGTTAACACAGAATTAAAACAAACAAATAAACAAACAACTATATTACAAGCATACAGTATAAATAAAAATCAAAGGGTACCTCACTATAACATTATAAAATTGTAGAACACCAAAGACAAAAAGAAAATCTCATATGCATCCAGAGAAAAAACGAGAGGGAATTACAAGAAAAATGATATTTGTATTACTTAGAAACTTTGCAATAGCAATAATATTAGCTGGAAAAAAATTAAATTGCATCTCCAAAGTATAAGAGAAAATAATTCTTATTCTGCAATTCAGTGTGACTGTGTGAACTGCTGAAAAAAAATGGCTACTTCAGAGGGTTTAAAAATAAGATGAAATTCAAATAGTAGGGAAAAACATGTTGAAATATTGTCAGAGCTAAAGCATTTTAATTTCCTTGAATTAATTGGGAGGATGGTAGGGATAGTGATGAATGAAAAATAATACAAAAAGAAAACAATACAAATCATAATACAATTAAAAGAAAAAAATAACAACTTATCTAGGCAAAGACTAAACATAGACAAAATTCTGGCAAAGGAGGACAAGAAGAAAAGGAAATGTACAAGTAAACAATATCGGGAATAAAAATGGACATAGTAAGAATCACAGAGGACTTTAAAATAAATACAAAACTATACGTAGTATTTGGAAATAAATGGAAAACTTAATTGAAATTCATCATTTTAAGGAACAACACTTCCTGTCAAAGCTGAAAGAATATGTAGAAAACTAAAATAGAAATATAACTATTAATGTAACTAAATGAATTTTTAAAATACACACACACACACACACACACACACACACATACACACACACAAACACAAACAACTGGTCTAAATATTTAACAAAGCAGATTTCCAAATAGTCAAGGAATTCCTACTTAAAAAGCAAATCTGGGGACTGGAAAGACAGAAAATTCTCTTCAATATTTTTTTTGATACTATATAACTTTGAGACCAAAACCAAGTAAGAAAAGTACAAAAAAAAAAATTTAAGCTAATATCACAGATGATTATCTCTTTTCTATGTCTTGTATACATTGCAAAGAAAATCCAGCAAAGATACTCTATTTATTTATGAAAGACTTTTAGCAAGCTAGGAATAGAAGAAAATTCCTTAATCTGATGAATATTTTTCTCCATTATCTTGAACCAACAAAGAATCATTACATAAAACACATGTTAAAAATACCCATAAGAGCCCAAAATCACTAAAAGAGGAAATCCAAATTACCAATAATATAAGGATCAGGTAAATACACATTTCAATCATGATGGAATGTAACTGTACACTTCCAGCTGAAAAACACATTGAAATGTCTGGCAAATCAATTCCACTTCAAGGGATATGCTCACATTCTTACAAGAAAAAAATGATATATGTGTTCACTGAAGCATTTTTAATAGCAAACAAGGAAAAATTCAATTAAAAGAAGGATGAATTTACAGTTCTATAAATAAAATGGAGCACTATATAGGAATGAAAACAAATGAGACAGAGCTACATGTATCAAGGAAGATAAATAGTTCTGTACGCCATCAGAAAATGAATTTTACTTTATATAAATGTTAAAATATAATAATAATAAATAATAAAAAGCAATCTATGAGACTGTTCATTTAACAAAATTCAACATCTAATAAGTGGATTAAGACAATTTAATGTTATCCCCTTGAAGTGCTTAATAATTCCACTCCCCTTGATACAAATAAGTTGCTCAAAAGAGCATGAAATAGTATAATTTACCTTTCAAATAGAAAATTCGGCTCTAGTTTTCCCTTAATTTCTCTAGGAGAAAAATATGTTTGTATTCTTCTCTACGCAGAGGTCACAGAAGTGAATGAATGTCTCTATCATTAAAATTTTCTGCTTATAAAAAGAAAGAAATGAACTATCAGGCCATGTAGAGACAAGATGGAGCCATGGAATGTCACCAGGAACCTTAAATACATATTGCTAGGTGAAAGAAACCAATCTGAAAAGGGTATATACTGTATTATTCAATCTACATGACATTCTAGAAAAGGCAAAACCATAGAAACAGTACAAAGGTCAGCACTTGCCAGGGGTTACAGGACAGGGACGGGAGGATAAATAGGTAGGAGAGGGGATTTTTAGGGCATTGAAACTATTCTGTATGACACCGTAACGGTGGATACATGCTTTTAAGTATTTGTCAAACCCACAGAACTGTACAATACAGAGTGAATCCTAAGGCAAACCATTGACTTTAGTAATAATGTGTCAACATTAGTTCATCAATATTGGTTTGTCACTTGTGACAAACGTACAACACTAATGCGAGATGTTAATAATACAGGGAACTGTGAAAGATGGCAAGGGGATATATAGGAACTTTACACTTTTGATCAATTTTTCTGTAAATATAACACTCTAAAATACAGTCCATTAACTTAAAAAACAACACACATATATTCTAAAGGGTAGATGAATGGACTATTTTTATTTAATACCATCACATGGGAATTTCCATTAAAGAGATGAAAATACTCTCACTTGGGCAAATACTACTACTTATTTTTATCATGTCATTAGCAAATGCAAGTAAATTAATTTGTGCTGTCATGAATATTGTGGGTATTTTTTAAACGATTTCCAGATGGAATGTGTTTGAGGATACTTTGAGATAAAATCTTCGATTTCAACATTTGATTTGCTTGAGCTGCATATGGTGGGTAAGCCAATGCATATTAATATGCACCTAAAATACTATCATGTCAACTAAAAAAAAAAACACATAAGCAAGATACTTCGTGATATTTATAGATACGTGCAGATGGCTTTCACATTCATTTTAAGGTCGTTTTACTCAGTGTATTCACTTTCCATCTTGCATTGCTGAGTGTCTTTTGACTAGCTTTGTTTCTCCTAGGTACCTATGTCCATCTTTTCACTAATAGAGTTCTTCCTTCTACAACTCTCCATCCTGAACTAATTTTATATTTATATGTAGACTATATATATACATATATATATTTCCTGTTTGAATGACTAATCCCTAAGCTTCTTCTCCATTCATTCTATAATTCTGGATTTTCATATCTCTTAAAAATAAATCATTGGTGAGAATTTTCCAAGGTTCTGTCCTCAGTTGCTCACATGCTGCTGCTTATAGTGTCATCAACTTCTAATTTTTTTATGAATCCCCCTCTATTTCTTTGCACCCACATGCAGTATATTTCTAGTTCTTTTCAGAACATGTTCTAAGAATCACTTTCTATAATAAGTTACTTTACACTAACTGATTGCATTGCATATATACTTTTTTTTTTGCTTCTCACTAAGCACCTAAAAGCCTATGTTAGCCTTTCATTGTAGGCTGCATTTTAATTAGAAGCATCAACATTTTCCATTTTGCTGCTTTTCAATGGCACAAGTTTTCCATTTAAGTTAATAAACAATATGAAACAGGTAAACATTTTATTTCTGTTTTAGTGATTTGCTTCAGCTTTTCCTTAGAAAATTTCTCCTAAACCTCTTTATACACTGAACAAATAATTGATTCTGTTATTCATATAATTACCATATTTGGATGCAATGGGGAAGTAGTATAGTGGTTAAGAATGACAGCAATGAAACCAGAACATTGAAGTTTATGTCTGACTCTGTCATTTTCTAGTATTTCATCAGGCAAATTACTTTCCTTCCTATGTTTCTAAAGGGGCTAATGCCATCATTTACCTTTTCTTTTTTTTCTTTTTTTTTTTTTTTTTTTGCGGTACGCGGACCTCACACTGTTGTGGCCTCTCGCATTGCGGAGCACAGGCTCCGGACGCGCAGGCTCAGCGGCCATGGCTCACGGGTCCAGCCGCTCCGTGGCATGTGGGATCTTCCCGGACCGGGGCACAAACCCGGGTCGCCTGCATTGGCAGGCGGACTCTCAACCACTGCGCCACCAGGGAAGCCCTACCTTTTAAGGTAGAAAATAGAAATAAAATTTGGGTTTATATGATTAAAGTATTTAGCATATTTTCTATTACTGAAAATTGTTCAATACCTGTAGTATATTTTATGGGTATAGCTATAATTATTATTGAATGTATATTTTATGTAACACACAATATTGATTCCTATACTATATAATATTCTCATGTTCTTGGTACTATATAGTCCAGGAGCTTAGAGGATTTTTGTGTCCCTCTTTTCTGAAGAGCACTAGTGGATGCACGTTCATTGAGAATTAAACTACTCAAGAATGTTGACTTCTGGGCAAGTTGTTTAGTCATCACATAATGTGAACTGGTAATGAAAATGAAACTCAAATTCATTGGGCAACAGCAAAGTTCTAAAAAGTGTAAAGATTATCTAATTTAATCTTCAAAAGCAACATATGAATTACATGTTATTAACTATTTATGAGACAGAATATGAATATGTTGGTGTTGAAGCCAGATTGGGGTTTTGGGAGCCATGATTCTCAATCCCATATGCTGTCTGAGACACTCTTATGAAAACAGTCACACATTCTAAAATTCCAAATCGCTGCAACATGGCCATGCTATAAATAATTGTTTATTTTATTTCACTTTATTGACCTGAATCTTTAAATGTTTCATTCTTAGTTTTCACTAAGAAGCAAAGTAATAACATTTTTCCTCTCTTGGTCTAATTCAGAACTGCATCACACAAGCTCTACTGAACAACAGCTTAATGATCATTTACCACGCCAGCATTTCTAGGCATTTTGGTCTGTATTAGACCTATGTGTCCAAACTATGTGGACAATAATGTTTTCAAAAATGCATTATCAGTGTTATAATATTTTAATATTATTGATATTATATTAAATAATGTTTATAATATGATCCATATTAATAGTCTAATTTGAGTTTTAAAGTTAAGTTGTTTCTGCCACAATTCTCTACATCCACATGCTCATTTCTTCTTTTATGGTTTCTATTACTTTAATGACAACACTATTATTAAATTATTCTAGTGAAAATTATCTTCTACTTCTAAATTATCTTCTACTTCTCAATTTTCCCATACATCAACTACCAAACTGTCTAAGGTGTCTATGAAATCCTTCTGTTTACCATTTTTACTGGTCTGTATTTGTAATACTGGCCCACAGTTATGCTCTTTCAAGAAGACTCCTGCTTTTCAGTCTACCTACTCTCACATTCTTCTTCCATATCAGCAACAGATCCTAGCATGCCACTGCTGAAACACGTTTCTTCTAAATTTGGGTCAGCATAGAGTGGGTGCTCTCAGGTGTTCTAATATCCACAAATGGTGGTACCTAAAGATGAGTCCTGACAGAACAAATTTCCATATCTTTAATTATACCCCACATCTAGGGAGTCTAACCTCTCCTAAGTGAAACTTTTATTTTAAATGATAAATAAGGCTACTGTTCCAGATGATTTCTCCCACATTTTAGGACAGTCTTTGTGCTTATCTTACTCTCTCTAAGCTTTGCAAAATATACAGAACTTTTCTGAACTTCTTGGGACTACTATGTCAAGGTTCTGATGGGTTTGAGTCACAGTAACCATACTTTGAAATGAGACCAAAAAAGAGTTTCTTTGATGCCTATCTTTTGGTAGGCCCAATATGAGATATGGTATTCAGCTAGTAAGGAAAAAAACAAAACTATAAATTATAATTCTGATACCTAAAGAGTGTATAAATTGTATAGATGAATAATACCCCTAAGTTACACATAGTATGTTCCAAAAAAAATAATACCAAGAATACATGCTGAAAGGTACCAGAAAAGGGAGAAATCATTTCAGAGAGACTGGCCAAAGAAAGCTTCATGAAAGGTCACATTTCAGCTGGCATTTAAAGGATTTCAGAATTCAAATAGAAGTGCAAAGTATAATCTAACAAGTTTAAAAAGTCTCACAGTGTTCACTAAATTATACTAAAAGGACCCCAAAGGATCAAGGCAGTTTTATACAAGAAGTAGATTACGTTCAAGGATCATCATTTTCTGGAATTACTGTGATGAGGAACCAAAGGCAATATTCCGTGCTAAAGGATAAGAATAAAAGATATTTTGTGCTTCTTATTTGGTACTATCTATGTCCTATATAGGAAAGGCAATGGTATGTTGAATGATGAAACATGTTAACGATTATCAATTGAATACATTTTGCTTGGGGTTTAATATCAACGTAGTATTATTGTTATTTGTGGAAACAAGGTAAAATAATTAAGGTGGAATAGTTGGTTGGGTTCTCACAAAGTTAAGGCTGAGGGAAAAAAATATTAAATCTACCTATGAAAAAAGAAAGATATTTTTCTGCTGAATATTCTACTCACACTATTTATGCTGAGCCTTACAAATGTAATTGAATACCTGGACAAAATTTTGAACCATTGTCAGGAAAAGTGTTTTCTCATAACACTGAAAAGTGATTCAGAGGTAGGGGTGCAACTCCTAACAGTAAGTTTCTATGTACCCATATGAACGCAAAGCAATAATGGTCACAGGCAAGAAATATTTACTCAAATAATTTCTTGTAAACGGTAGTCATTTAAAGATCGATATTTAGAAATTAACATAAGTAACCTATTTTAGAGTTCCATTTAAATATCAACTTTACATTTGTTCATAATTTATGCACCTTATACTGCCCCAAATTAGAAAAGAAATATTTTGTTATAAAAATAATTCTACATTTTTCATCAGAAATGATAAATTATTTGTAACTTCCGTGATACAGTATAAATATTTGTGACTTAACACTAAATTACATGGTGCTAAACTCATATTCAAACTAACTTTATTTATAATTAATTGGAGACAGCATTCAGACTTTAACATGCCAAGTATCAATACTTGACAAAAGGAAAAGTGGAGGCTCACAGTAAGCATATTCTGGCACCCAACTTTCTGGGACTCTCTTCTTTAGAATGCATTCATTGTTACTACCAGATTGCTTTTACTAACAGGATTTCAGAATATATCATACATGAGATCTACATTTGTATCTGTACCATTTTTTCTTAAGTTTTAAATCATATTTATCTCCATGCCATCTGTCGGCCACCAGTGAAAGGGACGATTCAATTGCTAAAAAGCCTAAATGTCATCACATAAGTGGCATGTTCATGTAATATACTTCAAATGAAATTTATCCCCAAATAAAGAACTGTCATTTTAAAAATTTTTATTTCTACTGAATTCATTTTCATTTTATGCTCTATCCAATTAATTTATAAGAAGAAATACATTTCAAAATGAATTTAGAAATATAATTTTGGCATGTCCATGAGATTGTTTTATTTTAATTGATCTCCTTGAGTAAAAGGAATTAAGTAGAATTACAATATTAACTTGATATTTGATAGATCATTTATTCCTCAAAATGAAAATGTTGAACAGAATGAGAAACAATAGATAGAAATAGTATTGAAAAAGGACAAAGGAGGAATATACTTCGCCTGGGGGAATAATTCATACTACTCTACATCTTCTTAAACTTTTTCTTAGCTTCTTTTTTTTAACAAATATGTTAAAGAAATAAATGGCCTCTAATTTTCTTTTTTTTTTTGACCGCTCTGCACAGCCTGCGGGATCCTAGTTCCCCCACCAGGGATCAAACCCTCGCCCCCTGAAGTGGAAGCGTGGAGTCTTAACCACTGGACTGCCAGGGAAGTCCCTCATGTTTTAAAAACCATTGATTTTTATAAGCTGAAATAACCTTAGATATAATTTTGCTCTTAACTATGCCATTATAAAGCCTAGAGTATGTAAATGTCTTCCAGAAAGCACATGTAACAGAGGTGGGAAGGATTAGGATACCTGGTTAATTTCCTTTTAATGCCATTTCACCCACAGTGAATTTATTCCCAGGTTGCCTTCTTTATGTTATTTGGTAAAACTAATCCCATCATTTAATAAATACATCTCTGATGCATTCTGTATACTGAGAAACAATACACAAATTTGCCCATCAGCACTTATATTGGAAGCCACCATTTGTTTTCTTTGCCGATGGGTTCTAGAGGGGCTGACGATTGGATTTTCAATCTTTTACTTTTCTGCAGTTTTGTTGTTTATGGAGGAGTTGACATCCATATCCATCAACTCTACAATTCATCTAGCATTAAGAATATATTGTTCATAAGCAGTATTACTTCATTTTTCTTCAAAGAATGACTGAATATGAATTGAAAATTTTAGCCTGACAAAGCAGATTGACAGGACTATATAAACACTAAGCTACATTTATATGAATTATAAAAAAAGGAATCCTTCTTAAAAAGAAAAAATTAAGTGAGTATACTATTTACTTCTCAATAAAAATAAACATAACCACTAACTCATTATATATTATACAATCTAATTATTGAATATGTAATAATAGAAAATTATAATTTTAATCATATTAATTAGGGGCTCAAATTCACTAGAAAATAATTTATAATAAACCCATTGTATGTTATACATTCATGAAAATTATATTTTATGACTGCTTGTCCTATTTCTCATTTTTTCATAGACATGATTGCTATATTTTATACTATAAATGAGATTAAGTGGTTTTGAGTAATGTTAATTTAAGAATTTACATTATCTTCTTATAACTGTTATTGGTGAAAATAAATATATTCTGAAAAAGATGAAAATGTATCCAGTAAATCATTGCATAAAACATATTGCAATGCTTCAATGAGAATTATTCTAGATTTTAGGGGAAAATAAAACCAATGTTTTTAATCTTCTTATGCATTGATGTTTCATCAATAGCATTACCACTTAGTATGTTCATCAGTCACTTTCTTTTTTTTTTTTTTTTTTTTTTTTTTTTGCGGTACGCGGGCCTCTCACCGCTGTGGCCTCTCCCGCCGCAGAGCACAGGCTCCCGACGCACAGGCCCAGCGGCCATGGCTCACGGGCCCAGCCGCTCCGCGGCACGCGGGATCCTCCCGGACCGGGGCACGAACCCGCGCCCCCCGCATCGGCAGGCGGACTCCCAACCACTGCGCCACCAGGGAAGCCCCATCAGTCACTTTCAACTTTAAAAATTTTGTATGGTTGTTGAAGCTAACTTTTATTCCACTTTTTAAATATTACAAGTCATTTAGAACAAAAGTATTCTTTTATTTTTGTGAACCTGCCTTTAAAGACGATATTGATTCATGTAATAATAAAAAAATAATGCTGACATATAGTTTGGTATCATAAATGGACTCATAGTAAGTGAGGAGAAACAAAGATGACCACACATTTTTTGTTACTATTCTCAAGCAGAGTTTATATCGCTCCATCATAAAGGGGTTTACCTTGCCTCCTATGTTGATGATGGATGGGTCTTTGACTGTTTTAGCCAATAAAATACAAGGAAATCAACACTTTCCTTGAATGCCAGTTATGGATCTACTCCTTATTAGACCCTGACTACTGATTTTCTTTCTTGAAATGCTTGCTATGAGATGTTCTCTTTCATACCATGCCACCAAGCTGTGAGGCACACAAACCACCTTCATAAGTGATTCAGTTGACAGTCCGAGCTAAGCCCAGCTCCCTAGCATTAACCACCAGCCCTGTGAGTCGGTTGCCTTGGAACCAAATTTCCAAGCTCTCTGGAAATTAGCTATTCTCAATGACACCATGTCTATTCAAGCCCTGCCCAAATGATAAAACTTTAAAAAAATAAATATTTGTTGTTATAAATCAGGTTTCATTTTCATTTTAATAGATTCTTTAGTACTTCATAAAAATTTTCCAGTTTTTCTTGAAATTCATTAATTATGGTTGACACAGAACTAAAACTTATCTGTAAGAAACTGGTGTAAATCTTAATTACAGGGTTTTCTCTTTCCTTCCACTCCATCTAGCATTCCACCCTTTTTCCCCAATGAATTCGATGACACAAACACTATTATTTCATTTTCTTTTCTGATGGCTTTCTGCTTCTTTTTTTTTTTTGTCTTGATAATTTTAATTTTTTCAACTTCTGGGGAGAAGTAACAAACCCCTTAACATTTAATTTTAGACGTTTTAACATCTAAAATCAGTATTATAAAACCATGTACTAAATTTTAACAGCAGTTAATTTTGATACTCTCAAAATTTCCACAGCAGCAAATAGTTGTTATCATCAGTGGTTCATTACATAGTGATCTCTAATTAAGTTTTCATACTTACTTTTGTCTTTTAATGGAGAATATTCATTATTACTTTGTGATTCATTTCATAGTAAAAATAGTTGTAGATTTAAATTGAAATTTCAGCCATATTCGGCTGAGACTTTCAACACAACAGATGAAAATAAATGCCTTATAAATATCTAATTTAAATGAGAGACTAATAAATTGGATTTAAAAATTTTTTCAAATATTTCTCTTTCAATGTGTCAGTTGATAAAACAGGTTTTTATTTAGCATGCTGTTAGATCAGTGTTCTTGATTTTTAAGTTTGGTATTCTCTTGTAAGTCAAAGCTATAGAATAATACATCAACCAAATTGGGACAATATGCTTGACTTTCACCTTGTGAGAAAATTGCAAAATGTTGATTTTGGTTATAATGACACTATATTAATATCTGCTGGAAACATTATAATATATATGAAAATCATTCACATTTAGAATTGCCTAGATTATATAAGCAAAACAATTTCAAAGTAATTAAGATATCTATTATGTAAACAGATGAGAAACTTTAGCAGAAGCTCCTTTGTACAGTATACCACCTACATAGCAATGCAAAATAGGCCTGGGAGAGGTATGTGATAAAAAGTCAGATCCTCAGAGCCAAGTAAAGAAGTGGAATGTGCTTATTATAATCATTGATTAATAAAGAGCAAGAGGAGAGGATATCTGATTTGAGTTTAATTAAGCAAACATTTTTTTCCTAAGAGAATCATAACTAAAAAATTCACTAGATGGAGAAAACAGGGCAGAGTTTCGATGTGAAAAAGGGATTCTGATGGTCTAATGAAATATGGAGAAAATAATATAATAAAAAACTAGAGACACACACTTATAAGGTGACGGTTCTTAGTTATCACATAGAAAGGTGACCTAGTAATAGGCATTTGGTTACATTTTTTTAAACCTCTGCTTAGAATCTGAGTTGATCCTGAAGCTTAGACAGTGGCTGCATTTGCAAGTAGGAATCATGTTACCACAGTTTTATGGTGAAGAAATGTGCAGAATCAGAGTAAAATAATAATAGTCAGATAGATATGACATATAATGCATCAATTAGGTGTAATATATATCTGTGTTTAATACCAAGCACATGTAATCCATTTATTAAACAGTTTGATGCTGTGTGCTACACATATGAATTAAGTTATTTCTCAATCACTAGCTTAAGACATCTATCAGGTATCTTTTCTCTGCTTTTCACATCATCTTGTATAGCAGATTCCATGATTTCAAGCCACTGTCAAGCGTTTAAAAAAAATTAAAACTTCAATCTCATTTTCAATTAAAAGTCCTCTCTCCTTTATGACTATCAATGCTGTTGTCCTAAAGCAATTGTGAGGAAAAATGGACTGTGGATGTCTCTCCTTCTTCCATTGGACTATCTGATCTCCAGTGTGTTGGGAGCCAAAGGAGAGAAGAAGCAGGAGACAAGCATCTCTTAGTAAACATACACACTCCTTGAGGAAGTCTGTGTGTATCTAGGTAATGTTGGCTGGCCTCTGTCAGGTGCCTGTTGTATAGAAAATGTGCAATGGCCAGATGACTTTGAATACTACAAGTATAAATTTTTCAGAATACTGTGGAGAGGATCTCCCTGTTGCACAGTTTTAATGAATGATGTCAGTTTAGATTCAATGTATTTTTGCCCTTCCTTTCTTCTTTTTGCTCCAATTGCAGAAGTACACCTCACAGGCTTGTTTGGGAAGCTGTTTTGTCTGTTTTTTTGGATGGGGAACATCTAAGACAGCTCAAAAGTCTTTGAATTCCATGGCATTCCTAGAAATGTACTCATCCCTGCCAAACCAAGATGTGAGAATGCATGCTTCCCTACTTCTGAAACATTTACCTTCCCTAATTTTTCTCCTCAGCTCTCTCTGTGGTCAAATAGACATGGGACATCAGTGTAGCTGGTCCTCTACATGAGCAGCCTTCAAGTCTGAGAGTTTGACATCAGGTTCTCCTTTGTTCTGGCACCCCAGTCTCTATGAATTATTTTCTTTGAGCCTCTTCACTTTGCTTGTGTAATTTCCTCACATTCTTTTCCACTTTTCCTCTTTTCTGCTTTTCAGTTGGGTATGAGTAAATAGGGGAGTTGAACTGGTGATCGGGGAATCTCCTTACCAATTGTTTCAACTTCCTGTGGAAAATGTGGCCCTTAGTGTCAGTTTAATTTTAACTTGGATTCATAGTAGCCAATAATAGGGCATCTAGAAGGATCTCATATTGCATCTCATTTTATATTCTAATTACATATTCAGAAATACCTAGTTTCTGGCACATTGATTCCATGCCTTTAGTCCATATTTATTGATTAGTTAATGTACTTCAAGAGCAATAAAATAATTTTCTTCATGAAGCCTATATTCCAGAGGTAGAAAAACAACAACCACCACAACAAAAAGCAAATAGAAATTGGTTTTTAATTGGATTACATGTTGTGAAGATAATAAAATGATGTGATAGATAAAGCGTGACTGTGATAGAAGCAGAACCCTAGGTAGGATTATCTAGAGAGGTCTTTTGAAGGAAATACCTAACTTGAGATCCCAAAGACGTGAGGGAAATGGTCATACAAATATATGAAGATAAAGCATAAGTGCAAATGTCCATAAGAGAAGTAATGATGATATATTTCAGGAAAGAGAAGAAGGACCAGAACGACCATGAGGTTTGAATGTACGGTGTGCGGTATGAGGGACAGAATGGCTTGAGAAGTGATCAGATGGGGGGAATGATTTAGGACCTATTTGACCTTGAGGAGGAGTTTATCCTGAGTGCAAGGCAAAGTCCTTGAAAGGTTGTGGGCAGAGAAATGGGATGACATGATTTATGTTTTGAACAGCAGAATGGATTTTAACAGATGAAGATAAAAGTAAGTAGGATTGGGCTTCCCTGGTGGCGAAGTGGTTGAGAGTCCGCCTGGCGATGTAGGGGACGCGGGTTCGTGCCCCGGTCCGGGAAGATTCCACATGCCGTGGAGCGGCTGGACCCGTGAGCCATGGCTGCTGAGTCTGCACGTCCGGAGCCTGTGCTCCACAACGGGAGAGGCCACAACAGTGAGGGGCCCGTGTACCGCAAAAAAAAAAAAAAAAAAAAAAGTAAGTAGGATTTTGGAGGAGAGACATAATGACAACAGAAACTAGGAGAGAAAACAGAGAAAGAAGGAAATTAGCAATATACTCCTTAATGTATTACAGGCAGGAAGAACAAACATGTTTTTCTGTGACTTTGGATACTGGATTAAGGGAAAGAGAGGTATCAAACATGAGTAAAATATTTTTACCTTGGACCTCTGGGTACAGGGTGATGCCATTTATATAGATAGGAATGAGCAGTCAAATAAAACATTTGTGGAGATAAGAAGAAATAAAATAATTTCATTGTGGACACATTGCATTTGAAGTGTCCATGAAATATTCAAGTGGAGAAACAGGATCTGAATAATTGCTTATCTGAGACAGACATGCCAAATGCCATAACTACCAACAAGAATATGAAGGTAGAATTTAAAATGAATTACTAATGGCCAGTAGTAGACTAGCATTGGGGTATCACTAGGGACTGCAGACATTTAGCGCTCACACACTCTCACAGACTAGTCTTCCAAAAACTTCACTGGACACTTAAGGGAAAATTGTGGGTAATTCTGAGAAGCTACCTCCCTGGTCTGGCTGGGAAAGGAGAACAGCAGCCACTACAGAAACTCCACCCAGATACATCTTACTTACCTCCCATATGGAACATAAGCCTTAATCTACTATATCAGTGAAAGTTCTCCAGAGAAACAGAAGCAACATCGTATATATATATATGGAGAGAGAGGGAGAGAGAGAGATTGATTGAATATAAGGAATTGACTCATGCAGTTATGGAGGCTGAACTATGGAGAACAGTATGGAGATTCCTTAAAAAACTAAAAATAGAGCTACCATATGATCCAGCAATCCCACTCCTGGGCATATATCCAGAAAAGGCTAATATTGTAATTTGAGAAGATACATGCACCCCACTGCTTATAGAAGCATTACTTACAATAGGCATGACATGGAAGCAACCTAAATGTCCATCAATAGATGAATGGATAAAGAAGATGTGGTATATATATATATATATATATATATATATATATACATACATACAATGGAATATGACTCAGACATAAAAAAGTGAAAAATAACGCCATTTGCAGCAACATGGATGGACCTAAAGATTATCATAGTAAGTGAAGCAAGCCAGGCAGAGAAGGACAAATATCTTTTGAGATCACTTATATGTGGAATCTTAAGAAAATAATACAAACGAACTTATCTACAAAACAGAAATAGACTCATAGACATAGAGAACAAACTTATAGTTACAAAAGGGGCAAGGAGGGGAAGGGATAAATTGAGAATTTGGGATTAACAGATACATACTACTACTATATATAAATAAACAACAAGGACCTACTGTATAGCACAGGGAACTATGTTCAATATCATATATATATTCATATATATATATATATATATATATAAAACTGAATCACTTTGCTGTACACCTGAAACATTGTAAATCAACTATACTTCAACTAAAAAATAATAGAGAGGCTGAAAAGTTCCAAGGTCTGCAACTGGCAAGCTAGAGATCCCAGAGGGCTGATGATATTGTTCCAGACTAAGTTGAAGGCCTGAGAATCAAGACAGATGATGGCTTAAGTTGCAGTCCAGAAGCTGGCAGTCTGGAGACCAAGAAAGTCCAATGTTTTGAGTCCAAAGGCAGGAAAAGACTGATGACCCAGCTCACACACTTGGGAAGGAGGAATTCCTTCTTACTTGCAGAAGGGTCAGCCTTTTTGTTTTCTTCAGGCCTTCTACTGATTGAATAAGGGTCACTCACATTAGGAAGAACAACCTGCTTTACTCATTCTGCCAATTCAATAGTTAATCTCACTCAAAAGAACAACCTCATAGACACACCCAGGATAATGTTTGACCAAACATCTGGGCATGCTGTGGTCAGACAAGTTGACACATAAAATTAATCATCAAAGGAAGAACAACAAAATTCTCGGCTTCAAGTTGGAGGGCATCAGTGAAACCCCTCTGCAGTTAGGAGAGGGAAACAAGGGAAAACAACAACAGCAAAATAGCTCTATCCCTGGTCAAGGAATAGAAATACCTGCTAAGATAATCTTTGCATCTGAAGGAAGTGTGAAAGCCACATCCACATCTGTGAAGGCCACACCCCCAAAACACAGGTTACAGTGCCTGCCTAAGACTGAGACATAGTCATAACCTCAGAAAGCACGCGCACGCGCGCACACACACACACACCACCACCATCACACTACTACTAACTGAGTGAAAACAGAGGAATATAACTGAGACTGTTGCAAGCGGCAGATTCTCTTTGGAGAGCTGCATAAAAAGAAGAGCCAGGCCAAGAGGAAAGGCAAAAAGAAAGTATCAGCATGTCTTTTCTCCACCTCTCCTATTTGACCTAGGTTACTCAGGGTTTCAAAAGGCAATACTTTAGCCATACAGCCACTTCAGCACTGTCTGTCTAGACAGCATCTTCCTTTCATTCACTATTTTTCATATGCAATATGTTGAAGATAACTTTTTTCAACACAGAAACAATTT
Organism: Tursiops truncatus; assembly: GCF_011762595.2. Taxonomy (NCBI): domain Eukaryota; kingdom Metazoa; phylum Chordata; class Mammalia; order Artiodactyla; family Delphinidae; genus Tursiops; species Tursiops truncatus. The sequence continues at coordinate 10,842,257 of NC_047038.1, forward strand.
TCAGCAAATAAATCACACTGGAACAAGTATTAAATATAAAATCTATTCATCTATTCTATCTTTGTAAAATATATTCAATTAAAGAATTTCATTCCACTTTGCTTCCTAAGATACTAAAAGTATATGTATCTGCCAGATACCCTAAGATTTAAGTTTAGTTTATATTATGGATATTACTTGTCCATTTCTTCTTGCTTACTTCTAAATTATATTTTTACATTGAGAAATGCTGCCCTTTGGAAAAACTGAATAAATGGATTTAAAAAGTCAGTGCAACCCACAAAAAAGCAATAAAAATTCTGTGCCTTTCCCAATTACTTTAGGATTATATAAGATTTTGTAGGATTTATGTGTATTTACATTTAACTTCCTCATTCTTCAAAGTAACTTATTTTCAAAACTTCAACTAGTATTGAGAAATATGATGAGAGATTAATAGGTATACTTAATATAGTCAGGAAATGAACTTCTTTATTTAGCTTTGCAATTTTCTGTGTTTATGATTACTTAATCTTCTCTAAAATATGCATTGATATAACACATATATCAATTGACATATAGACAACTGTCAGTATAATAGAACATTTGAAAATAATTTTACACAATATATTAATATCTAAAATGATTCAGTAGCGGTGATGTGTCCAATTTTAACAATATTTACTTGTAATTTGTTAAAGTTAAATATTACTTTTTAAATTATAAAATTAATTCTCAAATTTAAAAAACTGATTTAAAATCAACTTATAAAAAGTTATATAAAAAGAGTTGATATTAAAATAGAAATAGCAAACCTTTTTGAGTACTTATTATGCATTAAACATGATTTAGCGCTTTAAATAAATTAATTCATTCAATGCTAATGATACATCAATGTTTTAGTTACTATTACTATCCTCACTTTATAGTTTAGAAAATTGGGACTAGAGTGGTTAGGAAATTTGCCAAAGATAACAAGGTTAGTAAGCAAAAGTGTCTGAAATCAAATATAATCAGTGAGGCTGTAGACCCTTACCCTTAACCCCTATATTACTTGGTTTCGTCATCCTCTCCAAATTCGTATTTACTAACCCCAATCCCTTTTTCCTCCTCTAAAGAAATAGTTTGGTAGGTTTATTCCAATTTGATTCTATTTGTGCCATGTATATACTTATTTATTCAAAAAGTATTTTTGAATTAATTATATGAGAGATCTTATACTAGTCACTGGATTTACAGCACTGAACTAAGCTGTCATTTTATTTACCCTCACAAAGCTTGTTATTTAGCCAGACAATAGACAAATGAATCCTCCCATAAATATAAGAATGTAAAGAGAAGAGAGCTATTACTTTTATGCTAAAAGTGAACTGAAAACTTTGGAAACATTCAATAAAGTTAACTTGATAAAATGAATGAAGGAGAACATTAGAAGATTAAAAAAGAAGAAATTAAACTTCCATTAGGATTTTTGCCTTAAGATTGCTTCACAAGTATCTTCAATATCTATTTGTACTCCAAGAAAGCTGAAACTAGAAATCAATGATAAAGCACCATGGTTTTTGGTGATGGAAGAAAGATGATGTGGGGTTCTGTTCAGCACACCTGTATTGAAAGAAATGCCTTGGCCATTCATCAGAGACTTCAAATAAATACAGATTCATATGGTTTAAATAAAATATTTAATTATGTTTTTTTCTTAAGAAACCAAATACTAATTATATGAGATAAAGACAACATATATACTTTTATTTATTAGCTATTTGTCAAGTAGAAACAATGGTTAGCATATATACTAGGTACATATTTTTAAATCAAGTTAGATAAAGTGATATTTCTACTTTATTAAATTTACTAGAATTTTTGTAGCTTGCTATGTGATAAATTTTCACAAGCATTTTAAACATGCTTAGACAGAAATGATACTCACTCATATACAAAAAATTTGATGCTACTGTACTTCTCATTTCTCTGTAGTAGATAATCTTTAATTTTCTTTGAAAGTTTTTAAGATGTATTCTTTTTCCCTTAACATTATGATATTTTATTAGACTATGTCCAGGTGTAGTCCTTAAAAAAAAATCATTCTTTGTTTCTTTTCTTGGTTCCATTAAATTTTACATATTTTATTCTGGGAAAATACTTTTTAAATAAATTCTCTAAGAAGTATTCATGTACGTACCTATAATGTCCCAGACACTATTATAGCACTTGGGACATATCAATGAAAAACAGAGACAAAATTCTATTTTCACGCAGGGTTCATTTTAACATTTATTTTTAACTTATTTTATTCTCTTCATTTTTCCCTTCTGGTAAAAAATAAATTATTTATTCCAAAAAACTGCTGGAAGGTAGTGACTAGAAGGTAACAATAAGAAATACATTTTGTAGATCATACACTCTAAAAACACAAATATATATATATATATACATACATATATATATTTGACCTCGTCTGTGTGAATAAAGTGTCAGCTTAGTTATTGATAAAGCAAACAAATTTGTCAATATATAACATGCAGCATGTGGTAAAATTATCATACTATATTTTTGTCCAAATATAATTTATCCATACTTTATATAAATGCCAATTTATCCCACTGGTTCAGGGCTAGTTAACTAGACACTGGTACTCTCATTTGAAAGAGATTTTTTCTCCAATCTGATCAATCAGATCAAGCATGAACATGTGAAAATTGGCTCTGTAAAGTAGAAAACAAAATAAAACAGAGACGGTTGTGATGGTCTTTCACTAGTTCAAGTGTCTGCAAATGCTTGTAACCTAATTTGTATTTAATTTCATTTAGAGACTTAAATAAATCATTTAGCCTAAACTAAAATTTATTATGGTCAATAATTTTATGTCACATTGTCAAGTCACCATGATACAATTCACATAAATATTAACATAAAGCAAGTGAAAAAGTAATATCAGATTAACATTCTGATCCACCAAATTCGTATCAAATGATTTTTTAAAATAATAAATTAAAGCAGACTTTTCTGTGACAAATATATTTCAAGCAGTAGGTCACTAACTAGGATTTCTGAGTAGTGTTCATGTTTGTATAACTCAAGATTAAAAAGCACAGCATAGCTGATGCTCAATACATAGTTATGAGCTGACCAAGTGAATAATTAGACTCTTATTCTTGAAACTGTATATTAAAAAGTGCTCTGAATGCAATATTTTCTAATTATTCTGGGAGTGATGTGTGCAACTGCGTGGCAAATACATTCTTTTCAATTTATATTTTATTGAGAATAACATATTCATAATAATTCATACTTTAAAAATAAATTTAACCTACATTTTGACTAAACGTGCATTATTTTTATTTGTGGGAGAATGTATTAAAACATTCAGTAGAGCTTATCTATCTATATGTTCTATCTATGCTTTTAAAATAAAATTAAATAATGAACAAACAAAAATTTAGACACTGGCATATTTATTTTTAACCTATTTTCTTTTTTATATTCTTTTGGTGAAGTGCATTATGTAATGAAAGAGCAACAGAATGCTTTGCATTGATATGTGTATGTGTTTATCTGTTAAAATCTGTGATAAGAATGTGGAGCAACAGGAACTTTCATTCATTGTTGGGTGGTGCAGCCACTTCGGAAGATATTTTGGCAGTTTCTTACAAAACTAAACATACTCTTACCCTATGATCCAGCAATTTCACTCCTTGGTACTTACCCAGATGAGCTGAAAACTTACTTTCACAAAGTAACCTGCACATGAATATTTATAACAGCTTTAATCACAATTGTGAAAATTTGGAAACAACCAAGATGTCTTCCAATAGGAAAATGCATAAACTATGATGTAGCCATTACTATAAATATCATTCTCCTCTAAAAAGAAATGAGCTATCAAGCTATGTTAATATACAGAGGAACCATAAGGGCATATGGCTAAGTCAAAGAAGCCAATCTGAAAAGGCTATACACTATATTATTACAACTATATGACATTCTGGAAAGGAAAGGAGCTCTGGAAACAGTAAAAAGATCAGTGGTTAGGAGTGAAACTGTTCTGTATGATACTATAATGATGGATCCATGTCATTACACATTTGTCCAAAACCACAGAATGTCCAACACCAGGAGTGAATGCTAAAGGAAACTATGAACTTTGTATGATAATGGTGTGTCAATGTAGACTCATCAGTTGTAGCAAATGTACCACTCTGGTGAGGGGTGTTGCTAACGGGGAAGGCTATTTTTGCGTGTGGGCAGGAGGTATATGGAAAATCTCTGCACTTCCACATCAATTTTGCTGTGAACCTAAAACTGTCCTAAAAACTAAAGCTTACTGATTTTAGAAATAGTCTGTGAGCAGAAAAAGATGTATTTAAAAATGAAAAAAGAACTGCTAGGAATTCATTATGATTTTATTTTTAGGCTTTTAAAATTTATTCATATTCCCCCAGCACTGTGAAATTTGTTAAGAAATGTCTGGGGGGATATTTTTTTAATCTTCAGTGTGTTTTCTTGGTGTCATATATAAAAATTCATGGTGTTTACAGAGTAGAAGCAGGAAAACAAAAAAAAGAGCATCAGTTTTATAATTGAACAAACCTTGATGTGAATACTAGCATCACTGCTTAGCAGATGTAATAATTGGTCATAAGTATAATCATTCATAACTACAATTAGCACAAAGTTAATACCAACTGAAGATAAAATTGTGGCTATTTTGTTGTTTTTCATATAGCATGTTCCCTTCTCTTAGGAAATGTTTTAACATGTGGGAAAAAAAAAACCATAAACAAAACTTACTTTTTTAAAATAAAACAAAATGCAAGCAAATCATTTTTATTAACATATTTGTTGGAGTATAATTGCTTTACAATTGTGTGTTAGTTTCTACTGTATAACAAAGTGAATCAGCTATACATTTACATATATCACCATATCTCCTCCGACTTGCAACTCCCTCCCACCCTCCCTATCCCACCCATCTAGGTGGACACAAAGCACGAGCTGATCTCCCTGTGCTATGTGTCTGCTTCCCACTAGCTATCTGTTTTACATTCGGTAGTGAATATAAGTCCATGTCACTCTCTCACTTCGTCGCAGCTTACCTTTCCCCCTCCCTGTGTCCTCAAGTCCATTCTCTACATCTATGTCTTTATTCCTGTCCTGCCCCTAGGTTCTTCAAAACCTTTTATTTTTTAAGATTCCATATATATGTATTAGCATAAGGTATTTGCTTTTCACTTACTGACTTACTTCAATCTGTATGACAGACTCTAGGTCCATCCACCTCACTACAAATAACTCAATTTTGTTTCCTTTTATGGCTGAGTAATATTCCATTGTATATATGTGCCACTTCTTCTTTATCCATTCATCTGTTGATGGACACTTAGGTTGCTTCTAAGTCCTGGTTATTGTAAATAGAGCTGAAATGAACATTGTGGTACATGACTCTTATTGAATTATGGTTTCTCAGGGTATATGCCCAGTAGTGAGATTGCTGAGTCAAATTCCCACCAACAGAGCAAGAGGGTTCCCTTTCCTCCACACCCTCTCCAGCATTTATTGTTTGTAGATTTTTTGATGATGGCCATCTTAACTGGTGTGAGGTGATACCTCATTGTAGTTTTGATTTGCATTTCTCTAATGATTAGTGATGTTGAGCATCCTTTCATGTGTTTGTTGGCAATCTGCATATCTTCTTTGGAGAAATATCTATTTAGGTCTTCTGCCCATTTTTGGATTTGGTTGTTTGTTTTTTCGATATTCAGCTTCATGAGCTGCTTGCAAATTTTGGAGATTAATCCTTTGTCAGTTGCTTCATTTGCAAATATTTTCTCCCATTCTGAGGGTTGTCTTTTCATCTAGTTAATGGTTTCCTTGGCTGTGCAAACACTTTAAAGTTTCATTAGGTCCCATTTCTTTACTTTTGTTTTTATTTCCATTTCTCTAGGAGGTGGGTCAAAAAGGGTCTTGCTGTGTTTTATGTCATGGAATGTTCTGCCTATGTTTTCCGCTAAGAGTTTGATAGTGTCTGGCCTTACATTTTGGTCTTTAATCCATTTTGACTTTATTTTTGTGTATGACGTCACAGAGTGTTAGAAATTCATGCTTTTACATATAGTTGTCCAGTTTTCCCAGCACCACTTATTGAAGAGGATGCCTTTTCTCCATTGTATATTCTTGCCCCTTTATCAAAGATAAGGTGACCATATGTGTGTGGGTTTATCTCTGGGCTTTCTATCCTGTTCCATTGATCTCTATTTCTGTTTTTGTGCCAGTACCATACTGTCTTGATTACTGTAGCTTTGTAGTATAGTTTGAAGTCCAGGAGCCTGATTCCTCCAGCTCAGTTTTTCTTTCTCAGGATTGCTTTGGCTATTCGGGGTCATCTGTGTTTCCACACAAACTGTGAAATTTTTTGTTCTAGTTCTGTGAAAAATGTCATTGGTAGTTTGATAGAGATTGCACTGAATCTGTAGATTGCTTTGGGTAGTATACTCATTTTCACAATGTTGATTCTTCCAATCCAAGAACATGGTATATCTCTCCATCTGTTGTATCATCTTTAATTTCTTTCATCAGTGTCTTATAGTTTTATGCATATGGGTCTTTTGTCTCCTTATGTAGGTTTATTCCTAGGTATTTTATTCTTTTTGTTGCAATGGTAAATGGGAGTGTTTCCTTAATCTCTCTTTCAGATTTTTCATCATTAGTGTACAGGAATGCAAGAGATTTCTGTGCATTAATTTTGTATCCTGCTACTTTACCAAATTCATTGATTAGCTCTAGTAGTTTTCTGGTAGCATCTATAGGATTCTCTATGTATAGTACCATGGCACACAGTGACAGTTTTACTTCTTTTCCTATTTGGATTCCTTTTATTTCTTTTTCTTCTCTGATTGCTGTGGCTAAAACTTCCAAAACTATGTTGAATAATAGTGGTGAGAGTGGGCAACCCTGTCTTGTTCCTGATCTTACTGGAAATGGTTTCAGTTTTCCACCATTAAGAATGATGTTAGCTGTGGGTTTGTCATATATGGCCCGTATTATGTTGAGGTAAGTTCCCTCTATGCCCACTTTCTGCAGGGTTTTTATCATAAATGGGTGTCAAATTTTGTTGAAAGCTTTTTCAGCATCTATTGAGAGGATCATATGGTTTTTCTCCTTCAACTTGTTAATATGGTTTATCACATTGATTGATTTGTGTATATTGAAGAATTCTTGCATTCCTGGGATAAACCCCACTTGATCATATTGTGTGATCCTTTTAATGTGCTATTGCATTCTGTTTGCTAGTATTTTGTTGAGGATTTTTGCATCTATGTTCATCAGTTCACCAGAAAGTTTTCTTTCTTTGTGACATCTTTGTCTGGTTTTGGTATCAGGGGTGTGGTGGCCTCATAGAATGAGTTTGGAAGTGTTCCTTCCTCGGCAAATTTTGGAAGAGTTTGAGAAGGATGGGTATTAGCTCTTCTCTAAATATTTGATAGAATTCGCCTGTGAAGCCATCGGGCCCTGGGCTTTTGTTTGTTGGAAGCTTTTTAATCACAGTTTCAATTTCAGTGCTTAAGATTGGTCTGTTTATATTTTCTATTCCTTCTTGGTTCAGTCTCGGAAGGTTGTACTAAGAATTTGTCCATTTCTTCCAGGTTGTCCATTTTATTGGCATATAGTTGCTTGTAGTAATCGCTCATGATCCTTTGTATTTATGCAGTGTCAGTTGTTGCTTCTCCTTTTTCGTTTCTAATTTATTGATTTGAGTATTCTCCCTTTTTTTCTTGATGAGTCTGGCTAATGGTTTATCAATTTTGTTTATCTTCTCAAAGAACTAGCTTTTAGTTTTATTGATCTTTGCTATCATTTCCTTCATTTTTTTCCCTTTATTTCTGATCTGATATTTATGATTTCTTTCCTTTTGCCCACATTGGGTTTTTTTTTTTGTTCTTCTTTCTCTAATTGCTTTAGGTGTACAGTTAGGTTGTTTATTTGAGATGTTTCTTGTTTCTTGAGGTAGGAATGTATTGCTATAAACTTCCCTCTTAGAACTGCTTTTGCTGCATCCCATAGATTTTGGGTCATCGCGTTTTCATTGTCATTTGTTTCTAGGTATTTTTTGATTTCCTCTTTGATTTCTTCAGTGATCTCTTGGTTCTTTAGTAGTGTATTGTTTAGCCTCCATGTGTTTGTATTTTTTACAGGTTTTTTCCTGTAATTTATATCTAGTCTCAAAGCATTGTGGCTGGAAAAGATACCTGATACAATTTCAATTTTCTTAAATTTACCAGGTTTGATTTGTGACCCAAGATATGATCTATCCTGGAGAATGTTCCATGAGCACTTGAGAAGAAAGTGTATTCTGTTGTTTTTGGATGGAATGTCCTATAAATATCAATTAAGTCCATCTTGTTTAATGCATCATTTAAAGTTTGTATATCCTTATTCTCATTTTTGATCATTGGTCCATTGGTGAGAGTGCAGTGTTAAAGTCCCCTACTATGACTGTGTTACTGTCGATTTCCCCTTTTATAGCTGTTAGCATTTGCCTTATATATTGAGGTGCTCCTCTGTTGGGTGAATAAATATTTACAATTGTTATATCTTCTTCTTGGATTGATCCCTTGATCATTATGCAGTGTCCTTCTTTGTCTCTTGTAACAGTCTTTATTTTAAAGTCTATTTTGTGTGATAGAGAATTATTACTCCAGCTTTCTTTTGATCTCCATTTGCATGGAATATCTTTTTCCATCCCTTCACTTTCAGTCTTTATGTGTCCCTAGGTCTGAAGTGGGTGTCTTGTAGACACCATATATATGGGTCTTGTTTTTGTATCCATTCAGCCGGTCTATGTCTTTTTGTTGGAGCATTTAATCCATTTACATTTTAGGTAGTTATTGATATGTATGTTCCTTTTATCATTTTCTTAATTGTCTTGGATTTGTTATTGTAAGTCTTTTCCTTCTCTTGTGTTTCCTGCCCAGAGAAGCTCCTTTAGCATTTGTTGTAAAGCTGGTTTAGTGGTTCTGAATTCTCTTAGCTTTTGCTTGTCTGTAAAGGTTTTAATTTCTCTGTCAAATCTGAATGAGATCCTTTCTGTGTAGAGTAATCTTGGTTGTAGGCTTTCCCTTTCATCACTATAAATATGTCCTGCCACTCCCTACTGGTTTGCAGAGTTTCTGCTGAAAGATCAGCTGTTAACCTTATGGGGATTCCCTTGTATGCTATTTGTTGCTTTTCCCTTGCTGCTTATAATATTTTTTCTTTGTATTTAATTTTTTGATAGTTTGATTAATATGTGTCTTGGTGTGTTTCTCCTTGTATTTATCCTGTTTGGGACTCTCTGTGCTTCCTGGACTTGATTGACTACTTCCTTTCCCATATTAGGGAAGTTTTCAACCATAATCTATTCCAATATTTTCTCAGTGTCTTTCTTTTTCTCTTCTTCTTCTGGGACCCCTATAATTTGAATGTTGGTGTGTTTAATGTTGTTCCAGAGGTCTCGGAGACTATCCTCAATTCTTTTCATTCTTTTTTCTTTATTATGCTCTGTAGTAGTTATTTCCACTGTTTTACCTTCCAGGTCACTTATCCGTTCTTCTGCCTTAGTTATTCTGCTATTGATTCCTTCTAGAGAATTTTAAATTTCATTTATCATGTTGTTCATCATAGTTTGTTTGCTCTTTATTTCTTCTATGTCCTTGTTAAACGTTTCTTGTATTTTCTCTATTCTACTTGCAAGATTTTAGATCATCTTTACTATCTTTACTCTGAATTCTTCTTCAGGTAGACTGCCTATTTCCTCTTCATTTGTTTGGTCTGGTGGGTTTTTACCTTGCTGTTTCATCTGCTGTGTATTTTTCTGTCGTTTCATTTTGCTTAGCTTACTGTGTTTGGGGTCTCCTTTTCACAGGCTGAAGGTTCATGGTTCCTGTTGTTTTTGGTGTCTTCCTCCAGTGGGTAAGGTTGGTTCGTGGGTTGTGTAGGCTTCTTGGTGGAGGGAACTGGTGCCTGTGTTCTGCTGGATGAGGCTGGATCTTGTCTTTCTGATGGGCAGGAACTCATCCAGTGGTGTGTTTTGGGGTGTCTGTAACCTTATTATGATTTTAGGCAGCCTCTCTGCTAATGGGTGGGGTTGTGTTTCTGTGCTTTGCATAGGGTGTCCAGCACTGTGGCCTGCTGGTCATTGAGTGGAGCTGGGTATTAGCGTTGAGATGGAGATCTCTGGGGGAGCTTTTGCCATCTGATATTATTTGGGGCCAGGAGGTCTCTGGTGTACCAATGTCCTGAACTTGGCTCTCCCACTCAAAGGCTCAGGTCTGGCACCTGGCCGGAGCACCATGACCCTGTCAGCCATACTGTAGTTCTGTGTTCTTGGAGTAGGCAGTTAACTTCTCTGTGCCTCAGATTTCTTTTTGTGCAGCACCCCCTCGCCCTGGAGGCCCAGTCAGGTGCAAGGAAGGGTTGTCGCTCACAGGTTGTTCAGGGAGGAAGTCCGTGAGGTTGGCGCAGGACCAAACTTGCAAATCATTTTATGTTTTTTCATCTAAAAATTAATTTTGGAGAAATGTAGGTATCCTTTTGTTATGTTGATGAACTGCTGTTGAGGAAGCATTCTCTATGGGTCTCTTGCATTTCTGCATGTCTTTACAGTATAGGACATTCACAACTTTAGTCCCAATCTTTTCAAAGAGATTGTATAGCAAACAGCCTTGGAAGACAGAGATAGTGCCCTACATCAGGGCAGAGGAACGGCTTTTTTCCTGACCAGGATAGGGAAGATAATGTCTTCCTACAGGGCAAAAGTTAGGTACGAGTATTAGTAGCCTTTCTATGAGAGAGTCCTCAGCCATGGCACAAACCCATAGTATGTGCAGCACCTACCTAGAACATCCCATGTAACCCTGAATTGTTTTGGGACTGAAGGGGAACCAATAAAAATCATAAAACACAAGCCATCTCTAGCTTGTGAGTAATAACATCCTGTATCTCTGACTTAGGGATCTTGTGTCATCTCTCAGCATCACAAAACTGTGGGAGGTTAGCAGTTAGTTTACAATTAGGATAAAATCTCAGTTGCCCTACAATTCCTGAATATCCTAGCTTAAATTATAAGATGGTCCCCAAGATTCTCACCTCCTCATATTATTATTCTGTATAGCATCCTCTCCTTAATTTTGGAGAAACCTGTGAATATGAGGATATATCACATGCATGATTAAGCTTGGAAGAAGGCCCCAAGCCTCAGATGAGGACTTAGCCCTGGACGACCTCTTAATTGCAAAGTTGTAAAATCCTAAGTACAGGGCCCAGCCAAGAATGCTCAGACTACTGACCTATGGAAATTGAAATAATGTGTGTATGCTCTTTCAAGCCACTAGCTTTTTAATAATTTGTTATGCAACAGTGCAAAACAAATACACAGATACTTTTTCATTTCATGTTTATTTATATCATATCCTTCTACTATTAATAAACATATATATTTTCATGTTCATTAAATAATTTAATGCACCTCTCAAATAACTGGTTTCCTGCACATTCCTGGGTTATATGTTCTATGTCCTATCATGACCATCTTAACCTTACAGCTTAAAACCTTAGACTAGCTAAAAAATGAGTCACTATCTTTTGACAAATAGCTATATTAGTAATTTAGAAAAACTAATACATAAAGTAATATGTTGATGCTAAGATTTCTGGGCGCCTATATTATGGAAAATTCATTTATTTCACCTGAGACCTCTTCTGCTTTTCTCCTTTACTTAAGTATAGCTCTTGGAACATTTTTTGTTTCAAATCTCTCATCAGAAACTTCTTTAGATCCTACGTTATATATAGAATTCTGAAAGAAAGGGAGTCTAGGATCCCTTTCTCAATCTCAGTTCAATCTTTAAATTTCTCCTCAAATTGTCAGAGTGCAACTGTAGTCACTGTCTCTAGGTCAGTCCATTCTCCAGTCATTATATCAAAACCATGGTTGAGGTATCTCCCTTATATATGGTAACGTAGATTAAATTTTTGTTAAACTTTTCTATACTGTAGGTAATTTTAAAGCATTATATTGCTATTCAAAGTTTCAATAGAAATTCCCTTGTGTCTTTGGACACCCAACTATTCAATATCCTGCTAAAAAATATCCTTGCTTCGGTCTTAATACAACCATAGTATGTGAAACACTGTACTATGGATTCACAGAGAAATTACATACATAACTATTACAATAGTTTAGAAATTCAGTTGTTCAAACTGTTTTACATTTATAGACACAAAGTCTATTTCAAAGTATTTATAATCATAAATATTTGTTTTTGTTTTATAACTGAAGTTATATTGTAGTCTTGAGTGAAAGAGGAGTAAATAGTATAATTTGAAACTTTCAGGAAAATAACAAAACATAATTGCAATCTTCTGCATGACTAATAGCCTAGAATCTCATTCTTAATTTCATCATAGCATATGTTAACTATGGTCTTTTGGATAAATAAATTTAGTTTCCTAAGAGATCAAATTACTACTACTTGTTAGCAATATCTGACCACATATTATTATTTTTAATTTCATATCTATTGAATTTGATTAATGGTTTACTTTGATGGATTTTATCTTCAAAAGATAAAATAACTTTATCTTCAAAAGATGAATAACTTAATTTTATTAAATATCACTGCTTAAACAGATCAAGGTAGTAATGACCTCTATCTTAATGATGTTTTGGTGTATATACTACAAAGATGAACATATACTTTTATGGCTTCCCTATTTTTGCCCATAATTTTCAGAAAATTTTAAATTATAACAATATGAAATAGATTCTAATAAAAGTAAAGAAAGAATCTGAAATTAAGATTTACATAGACATTTTGACCAAGAATAGAAAATTCAATTCTGAAGAAAATTTTGACATAAGCTATAGGACTCAAAATGTTAAAGTCAACTCAATCTATTTCAATCCATCTTCAATAAACTCCAGGTAGAGTGGTTCTATATATTTTAATTGCATGTACTATAACACTTATGAAAAAGTTACTGTGTTCGACTACTAGAATCTCTGAGTGATAGTTAATTTCTGAGTGATAGTTCATTTCCTTATATTCTCTATATATTTTAACACATTTTGGAATAGAATGAAAACTGATGAAACAGTAATAGAAGAAGTGCTGAAATCAGTGCTAATCATATACCTACTATATGATTATGTGTGTGAATATACATATACTCATACCAGACATACACATATTTTATATATATACAAGCATTTATATAAAGTTTTCTTATATAACATGGGATCTGCTAAAGGACAAAATGCTGATGACATTCAGTGATTATTCACTTTAATCAAGATGATCAGTAAAGATGTCTCTGTGACTACCCTATGCAGTGTCTTTCTCTTGACAACACTTTATAATAATTACCTAGTTTATTCTTCCTTTATTCCTCTCTGGATCTGTCTCTCTTTGCATACATTGAGATGTGAAAGTATTTAGTAAATAACAAAAACAGAACAAAACTGTTGGGTTGATATATTTAATCTTGTTAGAGGAGTTTAGGTAAGACTTTGTGCAGGTGATACAGCTGCAGAAAGGTAGCCCAGGTGTATTCCAATCCCATTTTACTGAGATTCAATCCTAGTTCCCTGATTTTAATTGAGTGTTCAGCAATTTTTCCCTCCATCTTTGCAGGGAAAAGTTTTGGATTCTGCGTCATTTGCTACTATTATGTGTGGGTTTCACTATTTCTTAGAAACATATATATATATATATATATATATATATATATATATTTTTTTTTTCTGTACGCGGGCCTAGCCGCTCCGCGGCACGTGGGATCTTCCTGGACCGGGGCACGAACTTGTGTCCCCTGCATCGGCAGGTGGACTCTCAACCACTGCACCACCAGGGAAGCCCTAACTATATTTTTACACTTGATGAATATCTTAGTTTTGCATTAGATTTTCTAAGTAGTATTCATCCAGTACTATCATATTCTATATTTTTTCTATAGAGGTAAAAGGCAAAATTTGTGGTTTTCTTCATTTTTAGTACGTATGTCTAATAAAAATCACTCCATGTCAAATTTTGTTTATTTTTTTCTGACTATACTCCCTCTCTATTTTCTTACATAATATATTGCTACCTCATAACTCATTTAGATGGTGACAACTGTAACCTTAGCTATTTCTTAATTTTCCACAATAAATATGACATCTGAGTACTTCTTCTATGAAATGTATTATATTTTAAAGTAGCATTTACCATTTACATAACCTACCAGTACATTTCACATATTAAAATAATAACACATTTTAATGGTTTTATATAATCACATGATCAGAAAGAGGGGACACAAAACTGAATTTCCATGTGAGCAGTAGAACTAGGAATAATTGTAGAACAGTTCTCCTTAATAGGACCCAAACTATGTGGCTTAAGATCATTCTATTAATTAAGCAAGATCAATCCCCAAATGAGATGTACATGGCATTTTACTCTAAGAGCTTTTTAAAAATATAATATTAGAAAACACTAATTCTTGGATTTAGACTACATCTTGCTACCTAACTGTTGTGGACTGGATTTTGTGTCTCCCCAGAATTCATATATTGTACTCCCAATCCCCAAATGAGGTAGGGCATTTAGGAGGTAATTAAGTCATGATGGTGGAACCCTCATGAATAGGATTGGTGCCCTTATTAAAAGAGACATCAGAGAGATGATCTCTCTCCACATGTGAGCATACGAGAAAAAGAAAAACAAAATGGCTGTCTGCAAAACAGGAAGTGAGCTCTCACCAGGAGCCAAGTCTGCTGGCACCTTGATCTTGGACTTCCTAGTGTCTAGAACTGTAAGAAATAAATTTCTGTTGTTTAAGCCACCTAGTATATAGCTTTTATAGCAGTTTAAGCTAAGACAATAAGCTTTCAGAATTTTTATTCTTTCTTTAATTAAAAAAATAATTTGTGTGCAGAATACTTGACTATAAGAAAACTATTGTCCATTTTCTGTATTAATCAAGTAGCATATATTGGGTTGCCAAAAAGTTCGTTCGGGTTTTTCCATAACATCTTACAGAAAAACCCAAATGAACATATTACATTTAAAGACACATACTGCTTAAATCCAAATTTACCTTATTAATTTTATAAATACTTAACATATACCTGGGAGTAAATGAAATGTATGATGTAAAAGTTATGGGCTAAGGTTCAATATCCCCAAAATTTCTGAAAAAAAGTTAAAATTCCTATTTTCTATTTTATCCTTCATTTTCTCTTTCTAGTCCTTCAAATTTGATAGCTCTTTTTTTCCTATTTGTTACACTTTTTTATTTAAGGGTACGAGAGTTTAAATCAGGCAAATAATGTACATAATGGTACTCTCTCTCTTGCTTACATCACTGCTTCATTCCTATTTCCATAGAAAGTATTATATAAAATAGAGTGATTTTAAAATATGTACTTTACAGTTAATATTTATTTGATGGTGAAAATGGAAATGTTACCAGAATTAAATATAGATAATAAGCTTTACTTGTGTGCTTCTCTATCTTTTTAAGTTGATCAGGTAGATGGATGGCACTTTAAATAATGTGTTAAATTTAGAGAATACATTAAACAGAAAAGAACATCATGGAAAATCAGAAAGCCTTTTTATTAAGGGGTTCGAATATGAAATGTTCTATTCAGACACAAACTAAACCTAAAATGAGGGGTTTTTTAACCGTAAGAGCTAGCGAGTAATTAAAGGTAATTGGCACGTTATTATTCTTAAAAGGTTCCCTTTTTTATTATAAGAATACCAGAGAACAATTGAATAGATAAAAAGAAAACCATAAATTGCCAAATAGATCTTTTGTATAATAATACATCTTTCTAGACAAAAGATACTTCAAACCCATAAAAAAACAGGGAGGTGCATTTGCCTGACCAGCCTTGCATCTTGCCTGACCACAGTGAAATTGTGTCAGATTCTTAAACTCACAGTGTTAGATGATGTCTTAATGAGTTAAGAGGGCATCAAAAGTGAATGTGACAAACTTGAGGGAGATCAGGTGACTGGCAAAATTTAACATTAGGTGAGTAGAAAATTACTTGATAAATGAAATTGAAAGTAGAACAAATACTTTTATTTAAGAATACCTGTGGCAGATTGATGCTGCTAAGATTATTGATCCAATTTGGGAAGCCCTCCCTCTTGCCTTTTCTCTGTCCAAATCCTGCATATTCTTCGCAGAACTGGATCAATACAAATTCTCATTATGAAGCCACTTATTTACTACTCTATTGCTCAAGGAACTCTTTTGTACAGACTTCTATCCCACCTGCAGTCAATACTGTGTCACATTCCTCCCCTCTCAACTTTAGCTTCTCAACCCAAATAAGACTCTCTCAGAGGCTTAATCTAATTAATCCAATCATCTAATTAAAATATAACCCCTTACCTATTTAGTCTCTCCAAAACAACTGTGTTTTTCCTAACTCATAAATTTTTATTTGTACCTTTGTATTTCTTCTATTTTTGAGGACAAAATTATGTGTTCTTCCATCTTTTGTTTATTCAATCATGTCATCTTTTCTGTACTCTTTATTTCTGGAAGACTCCAAATACATTTGATTTTGGTGCATCACAACTTGCTAAATTAGGGGGAATATATTGAGAAGTTGAATAAAAAAAGTTTATCTTCATGCTGTACATGGTATGCTGATTTATTAAAATCAAAGAGTTCTTCATACTAGTTGCCCTATTTATTACCTTAGATATGACACTTTTTTACTCTGTCTTATAACATGCACATTTGAGTCATTTTTTACAGCCTCAATGAAGTATAACTGATATACAAAAACTGCACACTTTAATGTATACTACTTTATGGGTTTGGACATATGCAAACACTTGCGATACTATCACCATTATTAAGGTAACAAACATATCCATCCCTCCAAAGGTTTCTCTGTGTCCTTTTGCTTTGTACATGTGTGTGTGGTAAGAATACTTAACATAAAATCCATTTTCTTAACAAACATTTTAGTGCACAGCACTGCACCATACTGCTAACTATAGACACTGCACTGCATAGCAGATATCTAGAATTTATTTCTATCAATTTATATTCATTGAACAGCATTAACTCAAAACATAACCCTTGTAACAGCTCACATTCAGGACACAAAGGTAAATCTATGAATGACTGAAAAACTGATTCACTGGTAGATAACAAAGTTAACTTTATTGTAGTATCCTATATATAGTTGAGCTCAAAGGCTGTGTCTGAATTTTAGATGTAGGCATTCAGAATATGTCACCCCAAAATATATCATTTTGGAATATTGATTATTTTGAATTAAATGTGTTTGAGAAACAGATGATGCAAGAAGGGCACTCTGACTGTCCTTTATGTCCCTGAAAGCAAGAGCTAAATCTTCCATGTGAAAGGTACTTTCCCTGCACTAGGAGGGGAGAAGGCATCCTTAGTACCAGAGACAGGGAATCTAGAGCTGAGAAGTCTGCATAAATAAACCTTGTTACTTCTTCACCTCTTCACTACACTAAGCCCAAACCTTTATGTCTTATCAATTCTTCACAACTTTATTGTTTCTTTGTCTAAAAGGTATAAAACTTTCCTGCTTTTGTCACCTTTTTGATATAAATCATAACAATATGTTTTTGGAACTGTATCATAAGGCAAAGGAAATGAAAGCAAAAATAAACAAATGGGACCTAATTAAACTTAAAAGCTTTTGCACAGCAAAGGAAATCAACAAAAATACAACCCACTGAATGGGAGAAAAATACTTGCAAATGATATGACCAGTAAGGGGTTAATATCCAAAATACATAAACAACTCAATACCAAAAAAATCAACCTGATAAAAAAAATGGGCAGAAGACCTGAATCAACATTTTTCTAAAGAAGACATACAGATGGTCAACAGGCACATGAAAAGATGCTCATCACTAATCATAAGGGAAATGCAAATCAAAATCGCAAGGACATATCACCCCCCCACCTGTCAGAATGGCTGTCATCAAAAAGGCCACAAATAACAAATGTTGGTGAGGATGTGGAGAAAAGAAAACTCTGGTACACAGTTGGTGGGAATGTAAATTGGTGCAGCCACTATGGGAAACAGTACTGAGTTATCTCAATTCAAACAAAAAGAAAGAAAAGGGAAAAGTTCTCACTACACTTGCTTCCACCAGACCCTGTAGGCAAAAAATTGAGAGACTGATGTAAGATTACCATACAAGTACAACAGTAATGAAAAAGTTTGAAATGTGAGAATTACCAAAATGTGACACAGAGACATGAAGTGAGCAAATACTGTTGAGAAAATGGTGCTGATAGACCTGCTCAATCTAGGCTTGCCACAAGTCTTCAATTTGTAAGAAATACAGTATCAATTAAAATTTTCTCCTAATCAAACTGCAAAACATAAAAAATAACACTTTAAGCTACAGGCTGGAAGAAATTATTCCCTATATGTATGGCAAATAATTGATGTTTGGAATAAAGTACTCTTGCAACCTGCTACCCATGCGCAAAACTCTTAAACAGATATTTCACAATATAAGACATGCTAGTGGCTTGTGAAAATATGAAATGTTCCTCAATGTCATTATATAAGATGAAAATGCATGCAAAAAATGCAACAAGATCCTATTTCACACCACCAAAAGAACACACAAAAAAAAATGACACTTGATACTGGCAAATATGTGCCGAAACTAGAAGTTGCAGATATTTTTTATGAGTATAAAATGTTAACAACCATTTTGGAGTAGAATTAATTTGTTTCTTAATTAAACATACACCTACCTGATAACATAGAGATTTTACCCCCAGAAATCGATCAGCAGCAAATTTGGCTATGGGGGTCTTTTGTAATTCTGTACAAAATTAGGATTGTTTTTCCTATTCCTGTGAAAAATACCACTGGAATCTTGATAGGCATTGCCTTGAATCCATAGATTGCTTTGGGTAGTATGCACATCTTAACAAGATTAATTCTTCTAGTCCATTAACATGGAATATCTTTTTATTTATTTGTAGCTTATTCAATTTTTTTCATCAATGTCATGTAGTTTTCAATGTATAAACTTTTCACCTCCATGGTTAAATTTATTTTTAGGTATTTTATTCTTTTTGATGCAATTGTAAATGAGACTGTTTTCTTTATTTCTCTCTCTGATAGTCTGTTGTCAGTGTTTTGAAATGCAAGTGATTTATGTATATTGATTTATGTCCTATAAATTTACTAAATTTTTAAATTAGTTTTAACAGGTTTTTGATAGTCCTTTGGGTTTTCTATATATACTATCATGTCATCTGCAAATAGAGATACTTTTACTTCTTTCTTTCCCATTTAGATGTCTTTTATTTATTTTCTTGCCTAATAGCTTTGGATAGGAATTCCAGTACTCTGTTGATTAAAAGTGGTGAAGTGTGCATCATCGTCTTATTTCTGATCTTAGGAAAAAGCTTTCATTTTTTTCAATATTGAGTATGATGTTAGCTGTAAGCTTGTCATACATGGCCTATATTATGTTGAGGTATGTTCCCTCTATAACCACTCTGTTGAGAGTTTTTATCATAAATGGATGTTGAATTTTGTCAAACGCTTTATCTGCATCTACTGAGATAATCATATAAATTTTATCCTTAATTGTGTTAATGTGGTGTTTCACATTACTTGACTTGGGGATGTTGATCCATCCTTGCATCCCTGGAATAAATCCCACTTCATTTTGTATGATCCTTTCAGTGTGCTGCTGAACTTTGTTTGTTAGCATTGTTTCTTTTTGCATAACATATAGTCTGTGGTTTCCAATGTTGCTTTTTAAAAATAGACCAATCAGTTGAAAACCCATAAAAAGTAATATGTATACAGATACTCACACACTTCACTCCCCCCAAAAAATCTCTTACAGATGACTGACTCAAATCAAATTTGTTGGCATTTTTAATAGCTTATGCTTATCACTTCCTTCAGAACCATTCATTTGTTTTCTAAGAAATCCTTTTTTAAAAAAACTTTTATACTCACTTATCACTTTTACATGATAGTTATTTAAATTATCTGGCTACAGTAACAATTATATCTGACATAAATGTATTTGGAAACAAAACATTCAACTTTTGGCATACAGATAAGCAGTGGGAGAAGAAATGTGTGAGCACATTAACAGCGCTAGCCCAAAACATGGGCCCTGTCAGGGGGCAGGTAATCCAGAGCAGCTGTTGAACAGGGGTTGGGAAGACCTTCTACAGTACTTTCCACCTTGGATGCAGACATAAAGGAAATACATATAATATTATAAAAAATGGAAATTTTAGCAGAAGTCAAGAAAAAGCAGAGAGTAATAAAATGAATTGGAAAAACAAGAGACTGATGGTGTGGGTCATGCTTGTTTTTTTAGCAATTAATTACATCAAGTGCCCATAGGTGCCAATTATACCATAGTTTGCCTACCTACCATTGCTCTGTTTGACCAAAGTGTTCTTTCAAAGGTGTGGGAAAGTCTGACTTATTTAGAATAGTAATTCTCTTTTTGTAAAGAGATAAACCTAGGCACCTGAGGGTATATATAAATAACAACAAACAACACATAAAACTATTTTTCTTTAAAAAAACAGCCATATATTACTGAGTCAAATATTAGAAATGAACATTCGTTTGTTAAAGTACCTAACAGAGATGATCTTTGATTTTTCAATCCTTCAATTACCAATTATCTTCACTTTAACATAGCAAGTTAACAAGTAGAAGACTAACACATAGATATTAATAACAATGGAATCTTTTGTGTCAAAGCTTTCAAAAAAAGGAATGAAAGGAAAAATAAAAAAACCCTTTTGTGTGTCATTCTCAGATGTTATTTTCAATTAAATGTTTCTTCAGACCTAAAAAAATCCTAAAGATAAAAACAAGTGTCATTTTGTTTCCATTCACTTGAAATTGATATTTACCATTATTTCAAATCATACTTAATTTACAGTTTTTAAGATAAAAAAAAGAGGAAGAAATAAGTGAAAAGAGAAAAATTAAGTAGAAAGTAATATGGTATTGGAATAATTGGCAAGAATTTGTTGAATAGTGCTATGTATATTTGGTCATAATTTCTTGGTTCTACAAATTTCATTCTCATAGACTCTTTAAGTATAATCAATTCAGCTATAATACAAGATAGACTGTCCTGTAATACATGACAGAAAACACTGTACTGTTTTAGAAGTGCAAATGGTCACATAATTTTGGAATACTCTAGGTAAATTATTATTGAGTATAATGGTTATGACACATAACAAATGAAAATTTCAGGGAAAAATATTTTGGCTGACAAAGAAACATGTCTTGTTTTAGAGACTATGTATTTTACTACTTCACAATAGAATCTATTTCTAAACCAAGGAGAAAAAAAAAATAAAGAAAACTTAGGAAAAAGGCAAAGAGCTACTTTTGAAAGTAAAATATTTTTATATAATCATAGTTAGAAAAAGAAGTGGAAAGCAGTATGTGATTTCAGATGATTGTATGTTTTATAAACTATTAAGAGGTGAGTGTCTCCGAGCTTCCAGTTGCCAGTTGCTGAGAGATTTAAATTCAGAGGTCCATCTATACAAAGAGATTGTGCTGTTATTATGTGCTGTTATTATGGTAAAGATTGTGCTGTTATCTTTTAAAAATTGAACTAGAGAGTAAACAGTCACACATTTTTTAAACATATGAATTTTAAAAGGTCTATGTTTGAACACCTTTATAAAGAAACTGACAGCTATAGATGAAAAGAAATCTATAGCGTTTACCTTTAAAAACTGCATATATTAATTTTGTAATATTGAATTTCTTATAATGAAAGCAAAGGCATTTGAGACATAATACACTTTAAGAAATATCTCTGTAAATAATATTTACTGAAAAAGTAAATGTAAAACTAAATAATATGGCATGTAATTAATATAGATTATAGAGAACATCACATCGATTGCATAAGTTTTTGAAATTAGTCTCTAATGGAACAGTTCAACTCAAGTATAAGATATTTTAACCAACACAAATTGGGTCTTTGAATATTACTTTGAGAGGTTAATAGTCAACTGATAGGTGATTCAGGACAGCTGCTGGTAGAGGAAAATGTGTACTTACGACTAGTACTTGATGTGATTAGTGTATCTCATTCTTACCTACATTAAAATCTGTAGTAGTTTGTGAAGGGAACATGTGAGATTTCCACCTTTTCCATTTTCCATTTGTTCTTCAGCCTCTTGATATATCTACTTCATGTTTAATCTTTTCAAATTGTAAACAATTCTTAAGTGTGTTACTAGGTAACATGGGGTCAAGGGAAAGTAAAATTTATAATTCAGAATGAAGAGAGAATAATTGGGCTTCCCTGGTGGTGCAGTGGTTAGGAATCTGCCTGCCAATGCTGGGGACATGGGTTTGAGCCCTGGGCCAGGAAGACCCCACATGCCGCAGAGCAACTAAGCCCGTGTGCCACAACTGCTGAGCCTGCGCTCTAGAGCCCGCGAGCCACAATTACTGAAAAAAAAAAAAAAAAAGTGCCAGAACTACTGAAGCCCGCGTGCCTAGAGTCCATGCTCCACAACAAGAGAAGCCACCGCAATGAGAAGCCCACGCACTGCAGCGAAGAGTAGCCCCCGTTTGC
Source organism: Tursiops truncatus (assembly GCF_011762595.2). Classification (NCBI taxonomy): domain Eukaryota; kingdom Metazoa; phylum Chordata; class Mammalia; order Artiodactyla; family Delphinidae; genus Tursiops; species Tursiops truncatus. The sequence goes on from NC_047038.1 coordinate 10,864,891, forward strand.
TGCGACTAGAGAAAGCCCGTGTACAGCAATGAAGAACCAATGCAGCCAAAAATAAATAGATAAAATAAATTTTTAAAAAAGAGTGGGAGAATAATTTATGGAAGACGACCTTGAATGGAGCAAGAGAGGATATTAACCAATACCAGGTGCAAGGGAAGGTCTTGGATTAGAGCAAGGAGAGCGAATCTATCACAAGAAGAAAGGCAATGTGTGTGTGTGGGGCGGGGGAGAAGTACAGACACAAATAGGGTGGTAGATATGTGGATAGGAATATTACAAAGTTCTCTTCTAAATGCTTTAATTTTGTCAGTAAATCATAAGAAATGTCTCCAAGCAGACAAGAGGAAGATGGACAATATTGGAGGTTTGAGCTGAAAGCAGGTGATAGGAGTGGATTTCACTTCCTCAGACTATGGAGGAGGGAAATTCTGAGAGAAATGATCGGAGGAATGAAAGTCGGTATTTGGGCAGTGTTTAGTGTTCACTCAGTATTATTTAATAAGAAAAATATTTTTAAGAGAATGAAATTGCATTTCTTAGTCGTTTGACAGATTCATGGTATCATCTCCTCTGAGTTTGTTCATAGAGTCTCTGCCATGATCACAGTAAACTCATACTCTGTTTTGTGCTGGTTAAAAGTAGGTTCTACAGGCACTGAAGAAGTATGGCAAGGGCTAATGTTGCCCAATTTGAAGTTCAGGAAGATGCATTTAGAATCTAAGTGTGCATTTTATGTTGTGGTAAATCAGTAATCCTTGCCAATTCAGACTAATTGACAAAGAAACCAGCCACCATAAGTGAAAAGATTCTATTGTGGATTTTGTTTAAACGATTCTTGGTGTATTTATTTACTTACTTATTTGATATTTTTTATTTGAAACCAGAACCAGCCTAGAAATGATACCTAATAACAGTCATTTATTTACAGACAAATATTGCCAGGAACGTCATAGAGACTGTTTATAATCTACTCTTAGATTTTTAGAGGGAGTCAATATTATCACTGCTTTATAAGAATGAAATCTGAAATTCAAATAATTTAATCAAGTTAATGTAACCTGCAAGTTACAACACCAGATTCAAATATAATCCTGTCTGAAACCAATAACTATGTTCTTTTTACCACATTAGACTACCAATCACATAAGTTGCCTACTAAAATAAGAAATTATTTGTAAATATGTATTAAAGCTTTAAAATATTACATGAATATAGTATGTTTACATTTTTAATGATCATACATGAGATATAGCAACTTTAATACTTGTATCCTTGAAAACAACTTACTCTCTGAAGATATTTTAATTACTCCTCCTCTAACATGTTTATGATTTTAATTTAATGGTAACGTGATATGTTTTAATCTAAACAACTTAAATACTTTATGAGTGGAACCCCAATTGATAAAATTTCATTATTCAATTGGTACTACATTGAGGTCCCTGTTTTGCCTCACAAATCAACCTCTAATAGGTTATTACAGAAAATTGTTGTTCTGTGTAAATTTTTTCAAGTTTCCTCAGTGAAGTAGATATTACAAAAGCTACATTTAAACCCAACACTATGAACTTAAGTCACAGAGGCAAGCAGAAACTATTGTATTTGCTTTGAGCATCTACATATTGTAATAAAGACTATTGGACGCAACTCAAATCTAACTTCATTTGAGGATAACCTTAGGCATTCTGTGTCTGTATTTCTTGTAATTTTGGATTGGCTACTGGACACTCATTCAGTTTTGCCTTAAAACACTCACTAACCTCAGACCAAAAGGCATAAAAACTATTATGTGATGATTAGCCACTGTAGACCAGACACACCAGGTATGTACAGTTGTATAGTGTTGATGATACACAAAAACAAACAAAAAATTATCTTTCTCAGATGGAGTGACAGATGAAAATACTTAAACTAAAAATAAACTCTCATAGTTTAGCAAATAGAGTTGAAGGCAGTCAAAATGTATTACATTTCTTAGAGCTGTTTAATATATTTTTTCTTTATAGTAGGGCATCTTTTCCTCTATTTGACTGAAAGACATTTTGATTGATGGGACAGTTACACTTGTTTTTATACCCCTCACAGACCTACCATGATGCTTTGTACATTAATAATCACCCATTAAATATTGTTGAGTTGAATTACATTTATTAGTAGTTCAAAGGTATTTTTGAATGAATAAATTAAAATAATACCAGTAGATAAAGTACTTCTGAAGCATTTCTTGATTGTAATATCATGAAACATCTTTAGCCAAGGTAAAAATTTAAATGTAGGAGTAAATAATAATGAAGTATGTTCAAATTTGGAATATGATAGTCAATGAAGATGAATTCTTAGATATAAATACTGAAAGACTGATCTTTATGAAACATTGAGATTGAGGTCCAAAATTATTTGCACAAATGTTTATTAAATAGCCTAGTCAAGAGATTAAAATGCTTGACAATTGTCAAATGTACAAGTGAGAGATTTGTTAAACACTGAAAGCATAGAAATAGCCATATGTCTTAAACTAATATATGAAATTATATAATAAATATAAGCAGGGAATATTTTATCAAAATTTTTTTTTATCATGGGGAAGGTGTAGTCAATTTCTGCTATTTATTATTCTTAAGCTTATAACTTAGTGAACCAAATATCAAGTGGATGGAAATATTTCTTGTCCAGGTAAAATTGTCATTTGGGTAAATTTTACCTTGAGCATCTTCTTATTTCCTTGTTAACATTTTCTATGTTGCCCAAATAAAGCCTTATTTCCACAATTTACTACTTTATGTGAGGATCTTTTTGGTGTGGCCAATTTAAATGGTGTTGATATTTCTGTGTCAGACTGCAAAGGTTATAATTGACATTAGGAAGGGGAATTTCTATGCAGATCATATAACTGTTCCTTTATTATGTGTCAGGGTAGAATTTATATAAAACAAAGTTGATTTAAGACCAATGCTGTTATTACTTGAAAGATTAAAACAGGCAAATTCCATGTGTTTACTGAAACTCAAAAGTGGCATTTCTGTGCAAATTAGCCAAGAGTCTGAAATAAAAGATAGAGAACTCTTGAGACCTCTTAAGTCTTCATGGCCAACTCTTCTATACACAATTGAGAGAACTCCCCATGACCTGCATCATTCAACCTGGATCCCAATCCAAACTTAGAGTCAGGCTTTCTGGGGTCATGGCCAAAGTGTCCATCTGTTATTAATAACCCATGATGATTCACATGCACAATTAAGTTTGAGAATATTGTCTAAAGAAAACAAAGCCCTTACAAGGGCCATTGGTAAGATGAGACAATTCTGGCATGGTGCCAAGCCATCTAAACTTAGAATGATAAAACCTGGGTTTTAGGGTGTTTGCTATCCTATACTTGTATCCACTTGAGAAAAATCTTTTAACTTCTATTATCCACAGTTTTCTTTTCAATAAATTGTCTGTATTTCATGAGGTATTTGAGTTTTTGAGATAATCAAATGTGTCAATACATACAAATGTAATGCAAAAAGAATCCATAAGACATTTTATACAGTATGGTGCTAGTAATCTCTTTTTAATTGATAGTTGCCCTATGAAAAACATCTGGATTAATTATTTTTAATAGTAAGAATAAGACGTTCCATCTACATATGAAGTTTCAGTGATATATTAGTAATATTCTACTCTCCTTTTAAGGAATATGTCTAGAAGTACCCCTCAGATTGATAGTTTCTTTTTAAGGGTCCAGGTTAATGGTGCCTCTTTCAGATTTCTCTGGTATTATACAATGTTTATAATTGCTAAGCCATATTAATTAAAATAATCAAGCATTTCTTCTAATAACTGAATAGAGTCATCCTCTAAACTGCTTAAGCGTTACTGCTACTGCTATCTTATTAAATATTTAATATCACCTATTAAATACAAAGTTGAATAATAAGCTTACATAAGTGAATATTTAATAAAATACTAGTACACTTAAGATGATACAAAGCAGGAAAAAATATTTCAGGATAAAAAGACTTTGAAATTTCCTGTATTGTTTGATACAACTTAGGGAACAGTCTCAAGAAAACATTTTTTTCCTTCTTCTGCATCAGCTCATCTACGAACCAATTTATTTCTGAAATAGGCCCCAGGGGCAGACTGGTTGGTGACTATAATGGGGGATATCTGACTGGCCACTCAAGGAAATTGCTATGGACTTTTAATCTTATTTTGATTAAGTTCCGTGTAGATTGTGTCTGCCAGGCTAGCACTAAGATTACTGTTTCTGAGCTCTTTGGCTGTTATTGGACTGAGACTCTCAATTTTTTTTTCTACTTTTTCAAGGTTAAGTTGAAACAATATTACCCACTTCTTATAAATAGTATATATTTATGTTTTAAATTGTGGTAGAAACTCTAATGTTAATAAAGACATCATATTTAACAAGTCATAAGCTTATGAAAGTCACCGTTTTTTGGAAAAGTAGTTTTATGTTTAAAAAAAAAGGAAAATCTCTTTAGGGGAAAAACACAATATTTGCATGTGTTTGAAGGTGCAAAATGATAATTATATAAGGAAATCAAATATAGTTGAAAAATAACTAATCAAAGAATATTTAGTGTAGAGGAGAAGGGATATGGATAAACTGTAGGGGTATTTTTTTAATCTGTTTTCTGCAGACATCTAATCAAAATAAGGAAAACTTAATGTGTTCTATTTCAGAGCCATCACAATAGAAGAAATAAGACATTGCCCTTCATCTTGCAGTGGACGAACAGTGTTAACTGCCTACCTATCAATCCATTCCTCTTTTCTTCTTCTAAATGGAATCCTGATATTATGCAAGCATGTGCCCTTCCCCCATGCAGCATGGGTGAATCAGGGAAATCTCACCCAACCCCAAAGGGCAGAGATGGGCCATCTGTGGTCAGCTAATCGTGGAAAGCTCTTTCCCTTTTTTAGCTCAAAGTTTCCATAGGAAACACAGACTTAGCATCAAACAGCTCATGGTCTTGCTTCCAGATTGATAATGATTCATGGGTACACAGGTAACTTTCTATGGCCTAATTAGGCTTAAAAGATGGACTTGCATTTCATTATTGGAACACAAATTTCCTTTCAATATATGAATAACAAAGCATGCCACACCCATTGTTATCAGAAAAAAAAGTCAATATAAAACAATTCCTTCTTCAGGACATGATCTGAGCATTTCTTTTTGTTAAAATAAGAGCAGAATTTCTGTTGTCTGTCTCTAAAGCATTTTGACATTTCTGCTCTTAACATATTACTTATCAAGTGTATCTGTGGCTTAGAGCAAAACTTCTCAGTTGTCTGCAGTAGAACACTGATGTGAAAGGTATGTTAACAGGAGACGTGACATCTGATCCTTATAGCTGTTAGCCAATCAGGTGGACCCTGGGCAGCCAGGATCTTCAGGTCACTTGTTTGCAGCCATAAACAGTGTGCTCTACAACTATTATTAACTTATTTGAAAGCAGTACATTTGAAAATGGTAGTAAAGTGCTGGTCTAGAGCATCTGATTTATAATTCTGAGCAATTCTATGGGTCATAGTTGAGTGGACAGGAGTATTCTAGTTGTCTCTTCAAATATAGTAATTTCACATATTGCCTATTCTAGAAAAACTTAATATTTTTCTACTAGATACTTATTCATTTAGAACTTGGTGAAATCTAAAAATAATTTACAGCTTTATAATAAGAGGTAATATAAAATGTGAATTTTCCTTATAAACCTTCAATAGTCAATATTTTGCTTGTTTTCTAAAGCATCCACTAGCTTTGTAGAGAATTAATGAAGTTTTCAATCATATATTTAAAGTTTAATAGTATATTTAAAAGATTGTCCTACAAATTAAAGTAACAGCAATTATAATATAAAATTTCCCATGGTTTATTATCTGATTATTCTAAACCATTGCTGAATTATATATTTGCTTCTTAAAATCTCCTTCTAAGTTAGTTTTAAAGTCAATTATTCTTAAGAAGATGAACTAATTAATGTGAGATTAACTGGTTATTACTGATATTTTCATTAAAATCATATATAAAGGCACATGAGGGTATATAGGAAAGTTGTATTTTGAACCAGTGGATAGTTGAGGAACTCAAAATAAAAAGTTTTTTTTTTCCTGCAGAGCTATTTTTTAATCTCTTTTAAAACATTTTCCAAACCTATTTGCATATAGCTTTTAATAGATTGGATGGCATAATATATATAAATACAAGCATACTATTATTAATTTAAATGTATCATAAAGACAAAATCTCAAAAAATAAAGTAAGCCCTAAAGTCCCCATAGCTGAGTTTGGAAAGGAAATTTCTACGTTAGGAAGTAACAGAAGTAGTCATTCATATTATTTCTAAGGTGCTCCATGGCTAATAGTCTTGGGGTTATCACATTTTTTCATTGCATAATAGTCTCAAGGAGTCAGTTACAATCTCTTTTCAAAAAAATTTTCAAGTGTAATTTGGTTTTATTTCATGGTTTTAATTTTATATAATGTAATTAAATATATCAGAAGTGAAACTCTTTATGTATCACATACATATCATCTTTCTATATATTTGTTGAACTATAACTCTTCATACAAAAGTGGTTGCTTGAGAAATCTCAAATTCACAAGGATGCTCTTGACTGTGAAGACAAACTCAGTATTCAGATTCACATTTTGAACCCTGAGTAGTCAGCAGAGTCATGTGTTTTGCTGTCTGTAAATATTTTAATAGGAACATTTAATGAGAACCTTTCCTCTGGTTTCTGTTAACTTAGCTAGGACAGGCTGGAACTCTTTAAGAAATTTATTTGAGATCTAGACACTAAGGGAAAACAAAAGAGAAATAAACATAGGAAATATACATCTGTGTGTGTGTTGTGTGTGTGTGTGTGTGTGTGTGCACGTGTATGTTTCTGCATGTAACATAAAGCCTTTGTACTCCATCCATAGAACTTTAAAGATTTGTACAATTTTAAATTTGTATTATCTGAGTTCCTACCGTACAGTTTTAACTATATGCCCACATATAATTTTTCTAAGTGGGGTGTGTGTGTCAGTGTTTTACAGTTTCAATACATTTTAGTAGGTATTACTCAAATGTTAAAAGTTAATGAAAAACAGAGAGCACTACAAAAGTTCTGATAATTCAGAAATAAAGGTATAAAGTTGTTTGTAGGTAAAGCAAACATAAAAAGTTTAGTGGAGAAAAGGAGTGTTAACTATCAACTATTATCTGTTGTAGTGGAGGAAATTAGGAATAAAGTAACTACCTGTATCCCTTCCTTTGTCTACAGAAATATTTGCATTTTCTTTCTTTTCTCTTTTTTTCACTAAAATCCATAGAATGTATTCGAGACATTTACAAATTTAAGCCAGAGTTTACAGAATAAAGAAATAAGAAAATGAAAGAAGTTGAAAAGGAATACCTTACCCAGAGTCCTATACCTGAAGATGAATACAGGCATACCTCCTTTTATTGCACTTCATAGCTATTGTCCTTTTCACAAATAGAAGGTTTGTGGCTACCCTGGCCTGAGCAAGCCTGAGGGCGCCATTTTTCCCACAGCATTTGCTCACTTCATGTCTGTTACCATTTGGTAGTTCTCACATTATTTCAACTTTTTCATTATTATATTTGTTATGGTGATCTGTGACCAGTGATCTTTGATGTTACTATTGCAATTGTTTAGGGGTGCCACAAACCAGGGGCATAAAAGAGGGTGAACTTAATTGATAGTGTTCCGACTGCTCCATGGACTGCCATTCCCCTGTCTCTCTCTCTCTCTCTTCCCCTATTCCCTGAGACACAACGATATTGAATTTAGACCAGTTAATAACCCTACAATGACCCCTAAGAGCTCAAGTGAAAGGAAGAGTAACAGGTCTCTCACTTTAAATTAAAAGCCAGAAATGATTCAGCTTAGTGAAGAAGGATGTTGAAAGGTGAGATCGTTAAAAGTTAAACCTTTTTGTCAAACAGTTAGCTAGTTGTGATGCAAAGGAAAAGTTCTTGAAGGAAATTAAAGTGCTACTCCAACAAACACATAAATGATAAGAAAGTCAAACAGCCTTAATGCTGATATGGAGAAAGTCTCTGTGGTTTGGATAGAAGATCAAACTAGCCACAAGATTCCCTTAAGCCAAAGCCTAATCCAGAGCCAGGTGCTAACTCTCTTCAGTGATGTGAAGGCTGAGAGGTGAGGAAGCTACAAAAGAAAAGCTTGAAGTCGGCAGAGGTTGGTTATTGAGGTTTAAGGAAAGAAACCTTCTGCATACCATAAAAGTGCAGGGTGAAGCAGCAAGTACCACATAGAAGCTGCAGCTAATTATCCAGAAGATCTAGCTAAGATAACTAATGAAGAGAGCTACACTAAACAATAGATTTTTAGTGTAGATGAAACAGCCTTCTACTGGAAGAAGACGCCATCTAGGACTTCCATAGCTAGAAAGAAGTAAATCTCTGGCTTCAAAGCATAGGCTGAATCTCTCATTAGGGGCTCATGCAGCTGGTAACTTTAAATTGAGGGAAACGTTCATTTACCATTCTGAAAATCCTGGAGCCCTTAAGAGTTATGCTAAGTCTACTCTGTGCTCTATCAATGGAACAACAAAGCTTAGATAACAGCGCATCTGTTTAACACACGGTTTACTGAATATTTTATGCCCCTGTTGAAATCTACTGCTCAGAAAAAAAATACCTTTCAAAATATTACTGCTCATTGATAATGCACTTCATCATCCAAGAATTCTGATGGAGATGTACAAGGTTAATGTTGTTTTCATGCCTTGCTAACAAAACATTTATTCTGCAACCCATGGGTCAAGAAGCCATTTGACTTTCATATATTATTATTTTAAAAATACTTTTTGTGGGGCTTCCCTGGTGGTGCAGTGGTTGAGAGTCTGCCTGCCGATGCAGGGGACACGGGTTCGTGCCCTGGTCTGGGAAGATCCCACATGCCGTGGAGTGGCTGGGCCCGTGAGCCATGGCCGCTGAGCCTGTGAGTCCGGAGCCTGTGCTCCACAACGGGGGAGGCCACAACAGAGGCCCGTGTACCGAAAAAAAAAAAATGCTTTTTGTAAGGCTATAGCTGTCATAGATACTGATTCTTCTGATGGATACAGGCGAAGTCAATTGAAAACCTTCTGAAAAGAATTTACGATTCTAGATGCCTTTAAGACATTTGTGATTCTTGTGAAGAGGTCAAAATAGCAACATTAACAGGAGTTTGGGAGAAGTTGATTCCAACCTTCATGGATGACTTGGAGGGTTTTAAGACTTCAGTGGAGGGAGTAACTGCAGATGTGGTTGAATTAGCAGGAGAAGTAGAATTAGAAGTGGAGTCTGAAGATGTGACAGAATTGCTGCAATCTCATCATAAAAGTGTAATGGATGAGGAGTTGCTTCCCATGGATGAACAAAGAAGATGTTCTCTTGAGATGGACTCTACTCCTGGTGAAGATGTTGTGAAGATTGTTAAAATGACAACAAAGAATTTAGAATATTACAGAAACTTAAAGATAAAGCAGCAGCAGGGTTGGAGAGGACTGAATCCAAATTTGAAACTTCTACTGTGGATAAAATGCTATCAAACAGCATTGCATGCTACAGAGAGGAAGAGTCAATCGATGTGGCAAACTTCATTGTTGTCTTATCTTAAGAAATGGCCACTCCCGCCGCAGCCTCAGCAACCACCACCCTGATCAGTCAGCAGCCATAAATATTGAGGCAGGACCCTCTACCAGCAAAAAGATTGTGATTCACTGAAGGCTCAGGTGATAGTATTTTTTAGCAATAAGGTATATTTAATCAAGGTTTGTACATTTTTTAGACAAAATGCTATTATTGCACACTTAATAGACTACAATATAGGCTTTGATTTGCTTTCTGATTCATGTCTAAGCCTATTTCTCTGGCTTTTTTTGGTCAATTTTAAGAGCTGTCCTATGCCTTTCCAATATATTTATTTTTGCTTTCTAAAACTACAAACAATTTCTAGTGTTTTCAACCAATAACACTAACGAAAATAAAGGCCAAATACATTGCTAAAGTACTGGATTAACTAAATTTAAGTTGCTTTCCTTGTTAAAAGAATTCTTCCAGCCTTTTGTATATTAATATACTTTGTGAATCTCCAGTCAAGGGGGGATGCAATACACTGTAGAGATATCATCTACCTGTTGGACTCTTTAAGTTTATAAAAGATACATTTATTAGTATATAACTTTCTGATTATCAAAGCCAAAAACAAAATTAAGCTCTTATATAAAACAAGGAAACTTGAACATCTTTCTTCTCCTATTCCCCTATATCACATTTTAATTCTTTATGGATATTTTTATTTTAACTTTATCATTTAATATTTAAAAATTTCTCCAAGAAATTCTCATACTAAGCATAGTTCACAACCATACCTGTATATATTATTTTTAATCTGCATTACTTTTGGAAGTCAAAATGTGCTGTATGCAACTTTGGAAAACGAGTTATTTCATAATTTTTTTGTATTGAGTTATCTCAGGAATCTCCATGTTTCATTTAAGCTCATATTCAAGATGGGCAGTGAGTAAATATTCTAAACCTCTGATTATCTGAGAATAGCATTATGTTGTTTTCACATACACACTAATGGTGAGCTGAGAATGAAATTCTAAGTATGCTCATAAAAGTAACAAATTTCTCTTCAAATATATATAAATAATTGCTACAACGTGTTCTGATGTTTGCTGTTCTGCAAATAAGAGTCTGTTATACTAACATTTTTTATACTTAAATTGCCATTTTTTGCATCTTACTTTTAAGAATTTTTTCTTTGGAAATTTAAATTTTGCAAAATATTTGTAGGTGTAGTAACTTTTTAAACTTTGTTGGGAGTAATTAGTGAGCTTTAATCAATATACTTATTTTTTTAATCTTGTATATTTTTCTAATATTCTGTTTTATTAATTTATCTGCATTAATTTTCCTCATTGCTTCCTCAAGAGTGCCAAAATTCTTGGATTATATTAAGGTTTTAGACTGCTATCATCATATTTTTTATTATTTTAATGGCCAGGTCTTCCTCATACACAATGTTGGAGGGCTTCACACATTTGTAACATATTATTATTCCAATATTCTGCAATAGCAATTCTGACATTTGCCATCCCAAATGAATGTCAGCTTAATTTGTTTTGACTCCTTAAAATCCTGTATTATCTCACATAGGTATAGTTTAATTCCAGCCTTTCAACTTTGAAGTTTTCTTTCCATGTCTGCCCATTCTTCATATTTTTTTTTCTTCCTGTTTCATACAAGTCACTTCTTTTCGCAAGCTACTGAAATGGGTTTCTAACTGTCTTTTAACAAAATTTGGAATTGTCAACAGGTTACTTTCAGAGTCATAATTGGCACTGACTTCTTTAGGATGTTTTCCCTTTTCTCTTTTTGCACTGTTTTTGTATTCCATCAGACAGAAATTTTACTTATCTTTACTAATAAAAGTATTTATTACTGGTATTTTCCATTAGGAACAATATGTGGAATCTATGTTTCTCCCCTTTTTGTTATAAAGTTATTTATTTGCAAGCAGTAGAAACCAACTCTAACTGAAGCAAAATAAGTTTATTGGAAACATACTGATAGGCTTACAGAATTGAATAATACGATGAAAAACCAAGTCATGTGAAGAACAGGAGCCAGGGAAGAATTAGGCATCAGCCACAGAACTAGTGAGCTTCTCTCATCAGCGCTAGAATCACATAATGATACCTCTCATTCCCTTGTGGCTTTGTGTGCCTGGCTAAAGATGCAAATTTCTGGGAAGCAAATTCAGTTGGCCTTAGGTAATGACCTCACCCTTGTCATCAGAGAGAAGAATCTGTGACTAGAAGCCCAGGAAAAGAACATGTCAGAAGAGGTGCTGGTATCAAAAGAAGGGGAAGTCAAAAGTGATATTAGAGCAAACCTCATCTCTTGCTTTTCACCCTCTTCCACTTTAACTCCCCTACAGTTTCTATCAGCTTGTTATCAGTCTTTGGTGCCTTCAAACAGTTGCTTCTATTTTGCGCAGTTTATGGTTGCTGTCTGTGGGAGGATATAATCCTTATACACTACATCCCCATTATTAGAAGTAGAACCACTATGTGCTTTTTCTTATTGGAGGTGCGTTCTGCAGTAGTCATGTGCAGTTATGCCCATTAGATCAAGTTCATTTAAGGTAGCTCAAACCTTTCCATATTTCTACTAATATTTTTTCTCCTACTTATATAAATGACTGAGAAACTGTGTTAAAATGTCCTACTGTGACTATAATTTCATTGTAATATGAAAACTTTTATATTGTGTATTTTGATACTATATTATTATATTCTTTACAAAATGTCCTCATTATCTCTAATAATTATTTTACCCCAAAGACTGTTTTTTCTTATATGAATATGGTTATGCCAGCTCTCTTTTGGCTGGCATTCCCATATTATACCTTTTTCTCATTGTTTTATTTTTGAACTTCTGTTTTTCTGTACTTTAAATCTATTAATTATAAATAGACTATAGGGAGGTTTTGTTCCTCTACATTAAAGTCTGTTGTCTTTGGGTGACTCATGGAAGATTTTTATCTATTTGTATAAATTAAATTGTGTGTGTTTGTGTGTGTTAAATCTCTGTTCTTAAGTTATAACTATTTATCCAGCTTGATGAAATTCATTCTCTCTTTTCATCCATTCTTTTTTATTTCTATTATTCCTTTTGCTAGTTTGGAAATTACATTTCTATTTCTATCTTTTATTGGTTGCTCTAGAAATTAAATGCATTTTTAAGATTTAACTCTAATTTTTATCAAAACTTGTATCTTCCTCTTAAATTATATGAGAAATAAGTGAACCAACTTTTACAAAATTGTGCAACTTAATTTTCTTATGTGTTATTTAAGGTACTCAGAGGTAAATTTTTGCCTAAAAAGTGGTTATCTTCCTTCAATTTGAATTATATCCTTTAGAATCTTATTTAGTGAAGTTCTACTGATGCCAAATCTTAAATAGTTATTTCACTTTCATTATTGGAATATATTTTTAATAAATATAGAATTCCACATTTTTTAAACATGTTGAAGTTATCATTCCATCTGTTGACCTGAAGCAGGTTGTCAGATGTTTATGCAGCAAATATGAGCTTATTCGGGATCATGAGAGAATGGCAATTCAGGGTCTGAAACCATGGTGATCCACGTGCAAGCCTCCACATGGCAAGGGAACACTTTTATAAAAGAGAAAAGTAATGTGAGAGGGCTTCCCATCTTCCCACGGACAGAGTCCATGTCCATGGCTTTTTATTGGCTGAATTCTTGCCAGGAGAGAATAGCGGTCTTTCTTCTTCCTGTTAGACTCTGCTACTGTCACAGCACGTGCGAGATCCTCCTTCTGGTCTCCAGACTCTATTTAATTGAGGTTTCTGTTTGCTAAATTTTTTACACATCTTACTGTGATTTCATTTTTTTCTGGTGAGAGATTAGTTGTCAGCCTAATTGTTGCTTCTTTAATCTTTTTATTTTCAGGCAGTTTTTAAGATTTTTCTCTTGTCTTCTGTTTTCTGCAGTTCACTTTTCTTACCTTATTGAGAATTTGTTGACCTGCTTAAATCTGTTTATATTTGTCTTTAATCAGTACTTGAAGAGTATTATCCATTATCTCTTTAGTTATTGCCTTTGTCCTTTAAACTCTATCATCTATTCTCTGTATCTTTTAACTTATCTTCAATACTTTCTTTCATTTATTTCTCCTTATTGAACTTGGATTATTTCCTAGTAGTTCTCTGTTATCTTCTAGTCAGCATTTCTTTTTTTAAAATATGCCAGGTTCACTTTTATATTTTCCTACCTGCATCTTCCAGCTTTTATTTGTTCCTTTAAATATTGTAAGCATAACTATTCTTTAAGGTCTGTCTGACAGTTCTATGATTTAAAGTTATATTCTGTTTGTCTTATCTGTTGATTTGTCTTCAAATATTCTGTTATCCTTAACAGTATGCTACCCTTCTCTCTCTCTCCTGTGTACGTATGTACTCGAGCATACACTCAGGAAAACAACATGTACACACACATACACATACACATTATATTTCATAGGCTTGTGTCAGGCACAATTCTAAATAATTTCAAAATTAACTTAATTCTCAATACATACCTACAAGTAGTTCTTCTTATATTCACTTTACAGTTGAGGAAACTGAGAATCTCAGAGAATAAATTACTTGGCCAAATTCACACAGTTAGTTAGTGTAAATGATTTCTAATAATACCTTGAGACCTCCTGTGGAGGTCATTTCCTCCAGAAGCTTTGCTTCTGTAGGCATTACCCATGTCAGACCACTTTAAAACCAGCTCAAAATTTGAGAGTCCCTGGACAACCTAAATTTTATCCCAGTCTACAGGTATTTTCAGGTATTCTGGTTCATTCTTATTTTATCCTTCGATGGACTCCACTAGCTTTTAATACTCTAGCTTAGCATAAAGAGGTCTCTGGCTAGACTCTCCATTTTAGGTTAGCTATAGGCTTTAATTTCTGTCTCTTTCATCTGAGGATTCCATCAGGCCTAAAGTTCACACAGACTGGATGGGAACACGCACCCAATTCTGTGTTAATTGTCCTCCCTGATATCCTTCTTCTCTAATTGTTGCAAGGTGTTCCCCATGACTTTTTTCTTCCTTTGACTTTCACTAGATTGATTGAATAATCCCTTTTAATTTCCTTACATACATTCTTCACTTAAAGTAGATCAATATCACTAGTTTATTCCCTGTTAACACATAATACCTTATAACGTCTGAATATTGATTCCTTGTCCTACTTTACAGGTATTTTAGTGCTTTCAAGTATTTGTTTTACTGTATTTTTGTTGCTTCTACGTAGCAAATGCTTTCTTTAGATTCAACCACCTGTTCATATATATTAATATTTTGTGTCCATGGATCATGCATTCTACTCATCTATTCATCATTGCTTCCAAAGTTTTCTGATGCTTTAAAAATATGACTTTAAAAATTAATTCAGCCTTTTCTTGTCGTTACAATGGGAGTATGGGTCTTATCCAACTACTCCATCCTTTCCAGAAGCAGAAACAAATCATTATTATTTCACAGTTTCCATTCTTTGTATTCCAGAACTTCTATTAGATGCTCCTTGGATTTTTTATTCTATCCTCCATGATTTCTGACTTTTCATGTTTTCTACGTTTTTGCTAATATTCTCCTGTAAGCTGCTCTTTACACTAGCCAACAAAGTCTAAAATATTTACTCTCTAGCCCTTTACAAAAAAAGATGTTTTCTAACTACTGCTCTAGAATGATTTTGTATTTCCTCTGAAAAACCCCCAAAGTGTCATTGGTCAGAAAAAGATACATATGTTAATTTTTAATTTGATAGTTCAAGTCCATATAATTCATAAATTTGAAGACAAAGAACACATGATGTATACCCGTAACATCACACATTCTCAGGGTAAATATATATATATTCACTCCTATCAATTCCTATCAATTATTCTAATACTGATAGACAAACTTCCACTTCATTACCTGTGTTGGTTAATTTATTTTTGGTCTACCATTTCATTATGGGTGTAGCTATTAATCACCTACTCACTGATGAGTGATAAGGCCCAAATTTGTAAGTTCCTGGGCCCATCTTTCCTGCTACTCAGAAAAATCAGAGCAATTGATCATGCTGATATTAAGTCTCACTTGTGCTTCTGGTAGGGACTGTTTTCTTGTAGTTTGAAGTATATATATATAAGAAAATTTCTGATATTAGCATTTGTTATTGAGATTTTTCAGGTAAACTGACTTGCCATATAGATGAAATCTAATTTTAAAATCCAAGATGTATTTTTTCAGACATAAAACCCAAACTTCATAATAAGCATTAGAAAAGTGTTTCAAGGAAGTGTTTAGTAAATATGGTTATACAATATTTACTGATGTGAATTTCGATTGTATAATCAATCTCAGTCTCATTTGATTATATACCATGAGATAAATGCCAAGGATGCTTATTTTTAACAAAATGAACTACAAATAATACATTGCACAAATTATCTGATGCAAGAACAGGTACTCGTAATTAGAAAAATGCAACAATTGTATAAGAAAAAAAAGTGTAATATATAAATATTTTTAAAGTCTGGGGTATGAGGACTTAATTTGATTGGTTTTTGAAATACTAATTTCCCAACACAGTTTCTCGCATGTTTCATTTACACGAGAGAAAACTCTTTAATTATAAGATTCGTAATTTACCCTGGTAATTTCATAAGAAAAATGATTAATTACTTTGAGCAGTTTTAAACATAGTCTTTATTTAAACCTCACACACACAGACCACAAAGAAAAAAAAGAAAGCAAAGGACAAACCTGTGCATAACACTTAAAGAAAAATCTAGCCTTGAAATATTTTAGACATGGTAAAATTCTTCCTATTGTTGCTAACTAATAATTCTATTTTTAAGTTCAACTGATTCAACATAGCAATTGAATTTTAAGTAAACATACTATTTTAAGAAATGAATGGCATATTTAGAGTGCTGACATTTAGAAAATGCAAGTTTTGTGAAATTTGTAATGTGCTTTAAAATCATAAATGTTAAAATAAATGAATGGCAGATTATATTTAATGGAATAAAAACAGAAGAATATTATAAATACTTGAAAGCCCAAGGCAAAGTTCTATTATAAGTACTCCCCTTTCAATCAAGATTACAAATATTCAAATTTAAAATCCCGTTAACTAATAATATGTATTTATCTTAGAGACAGAACCCATGGCTCTAAACCTTGGCTTCATAGTAGAATCACATGGTGAGTTTCTTTTTTTTAAAGAATCAATTTTATTTATTTATTTATTTTTGGTTAGGTCTTCATTGCTGCACGTGGGCTTTCTCTAGTTGTGAGCAATATGGTGAGTTTTAAAATTCTTCTTGGTCTCACTCAGCTTCTATGAAAACAGAACTTCAGTTTTTAAGAAGGGATATGGGTAGTTTGAAATGTCTCACATTATTCTAACATGTGGGTGAGATTAAGAACCAATGATCATTGCTAAGCTCCATGGCTATATGCAGCAAGCACCAACTGCAAACACTTAACCTGCCTGGAATATACAGAGAGAAAATATTCACAAGAGTGACATAAACACAAGAGTTCAGACTTGGCAGAATTTATTTTCTTCTCATTTGTTTAGAAATAAACTGCTGAATTACAGAAAGTTATACGGAAAACTATCAAAATAAATTTACATAAAATATTTAGTTGTGTTAATTTATAACAAAATTTTTTTTAATGTCTGAAACATTTATATTAACATATTTCCATACAAATAACCTAATGAAAGTTTAGTATTAGTTGTTTTGTTTTTTATACTGCAGGTTCTTATTAGTCATCAATTTTATACACATCAGTGTATACATGTCAATCCCAATTGCCCAATTCAGCACACCACCATCCCCAGCACACCGCAGTTTTCCCGCCTTGGTGTCCATACATCTGTTCTCTACATCTGAGTCTCAACTTCTGCCCTGCAAACCGTTTCATCTGTACCATTTTTCTAGGTTCCACATACATGCGTTAATATACGATATTTATTTTTCTCTTTCTGACTTACTTCACTCTGTATGACAGTCTCTAGATCCATCCACGTCTCAACAAATGACTCAATATCATTCCTTTTTATGTCTGAGTAATATTCCATTGTATATATGTACCACATCTTCTTTATCCATTAGTCTGTCGATGGGCATTTAGGTTGCTTCCATGACCTGGCTATTGTAAATAGTGCTGTAATGAACATTGGGGTGCATGTGTCTTTTTGAATTATGGTTTTCTCTGGGTATATGCCCAGTAGTGGGATTGCTGGATTATATGGTAAATCTTTTTTTAGTTTTTTAAGGAATCTCCATACTGTTCTCCATAGTGGCTGTATCAATTTACATTCCCACCAACAGTGCAAGAGTGTTCCCTTTTCTCTGCACCCTATCCAGCATTTGTTGTTTGTAGATTTTCTGATGATGCCCATTCTAACTGGTGTGAGGTGATACCTCACTGTAGTTTTGATTTGCATTTCTCTAATAATTAGTGATGTTGAGCAGCTTTTCATGTGCTTCTTGGCCATCTTTGTGTCTTCTTTGGAGAAATGTCTATTTAGGTCTTCTGCTCATTTTTGGATTGGGTTCTTTCTTTAATATTGAGCTGCATGAGCTGTTTATAGATTTTGGAGGTTAATCCTTTGTCCACTGATTCATTTGCAAATATTTTCTCCCATTCTGAGGGTTGTCTTTTCATCTTGTTTATGGTGTCCTTAGCTGTGCAAAAGCTTTGAAGTTTCTTTAGGTCCCATTTGTTTATTTTTGCTTTTATTGCCATTACTCAAGGAGGTGGATCAAAAAAGATCTTGCTGTGATTTATGTCAAAGAGTGTTCTTCCTATGTTTTCCTATAAGAGTTTTATAGTGTCCAGTCTTACATTTAGATCTCGAATCCATTTTGAATTTATTTTTGTGTATGGTGTCAGGGAGTGTTTTAATTTCATTCTTTTACATGTAGCTATCCAGTTTTCCGAGCACCACTTACTGAAGAGACTGTCTTTTCTCCATTGTATATCTTTGCCTCCTTTGTCATAGATTAGTTGACAACAGGTGCATGGGTTTATCTCTAGGCTTTCTATCTTGTTCCATTGATCTATGTTTCTGTTTTTGTGCCAGTACCATATTGTCTTGATTACTGTAGCTTTGTAGTATAGTCTGAAGTCAGAGAGTCTGATTCCTCCAGCTCCGTATTTTTCCCTCAAGACTGCTTTGGCTATTCGGGGTCTTTTGTGTCTCCATACAAATTTTAAGATGATTTGTTCTAGTTCCGTAAAAAATGCCATTGGTAATTTGATAGGGATTGCATTGAATCTGTAGGTTGCTTTGGGTAGTATAGTCATTTTCACAATATTGATTCTTCCAATCAAAGAACATGGTATATCTCTCCATTTGCTTGTATCATCTTTAATTTCCTTAATCAGTGTCTTATAGTTTTCTGCATACAGGTCTTTTGTCTCCCTAGGTAGGTTTATTCCTAGGTATTTTATTCTTTTTGTTGCAATGGTATATGGGAGTGTTTCCATAATTTCTCTTTCAGATTTTTCCATCATTAGTGTATAGGAATGCAAGAGATTTCTGTGCATTAATTTTGTATCCTGCAACTTTACCAAATTAATTGATTAGCTCTAGTAGCTTTCTGGTGGCATTTTTAGGATTCTCTATGTATAGTATCATGTCATCTGCAAACAGTGACAGTTTTACTTCTTCTTTTCCAATTTGTATTCCTTTTATTTCTTTTTATTCTCTGATTGCCGTGGCTAGGACTTCCAAAACTATGTTGAATAACAGTGGTGAGAGTGGGCATCCTTGTCTCGTTCCTGATCTTAGAGGAAATGCTTTTAGTTTTTCACCATTGAGAGTGACATTTGTTGTGGGTTTGTCATATATGGCCTTTATTATGTTGAGGTAGCTTCCCTCTATGCCCACTTTCTGGAGAGTTTTTATCATAAATGCGTGTTGAATTTTGTCAAAAGCTTTTTCTGCATCTATTGAGATGATCATATGGTTTTTCTTCTTCAATTTGTTAATATGGTGTATCACATTGATTGATGTGCATATATTGAAGAATCCTTGCATCCCTGGGATAAATCCACTTGATCGTGGTGTATGATCCTTTTAACGTGTTGTTGAATTCTGTTTGCTAGTATTTTGTTGAGGATTTTTGCATCTATATTCATCAGGAATATTTGTCTGTAATTTTCTTTTTTTGTAGTATTTTTGTCTGGTTTTGGTATCAGGGTGATGGTGGCCTCATAGAATGAGTTTGGGAGTGTTCCTTCCTCTGCAATTTTTTGGAAGAGTTTGAGAAGGAAGGATGGGTGCTAGTTTTTCTCTAGATGTTTGATAGAATTCACCTGTGAAGCCATCTGGTCCTGGACTTTTGTTTCTTGGAAGATTTTTCATCACAGTTTCAATTTAATTACTTGTGATTGGTCTGTTCATATTTTCTGTTTCTTCCTGGTTCAGCTTTGGAAGTTATACCTTTCTAAGAATTTGTCCATTTCCTCCAGGTTGTCCATTTTATTGGCATAGAGTTGCTTGTAGTAGTCTCTTAGGATGCTTTGTATTTCTGCGGTGTCTGTTTTAAGTTCTCCTTTTACATTTCTAATTTTATTGATTTGAGTCCTCTCCCTTTTTTTCTTGATGAGTCTGGCTAATGGTTTATCAATTTTGTTTATCTTCTGAAAAAAACAGCTTTTAGTTTTATTGACCTTTGCTATTGTTTTTTTGTTTCTATTTATTTCTGCTCGACCTTTATGATTTTTTTCCTTCTGCTAACTTTGTGTTATGTTTGTTCTTCTTTCTCTAGTTCCTTTAGGTGTAAGGTTAGATTGAGATTTTTCTTGTTTCTTGAGGTAGGCTTTTATGGCTATAAACTTCCCTCTTAGAACTGCTTTTGCTGCATCCCATAGGTTTTGGATCATCGTGTTTTCACTGTCATTTGTCTGTAGGTATTTTTTGATTTCGTCTTTCATTTCTTCAGTCATCTCTTGGTTATTTAGTAACGTATTGTTTAGCCTCCATGTGTTTTTGTTTTTTACATTTTTTTCCCTGTAATTTATTTCTAATCTCATAGCGTTGTGGTCAGAAAAGATGCTTGATATGATTTCAATTTTCTTAAATTCACTGAGGCTTGATTTGTGACCCAAGATGTGGTCTATCCTGGAGAATATTCCGTGCGCAGTTGAGAAGAAAGTGTAATCTGCTGTTTTTGGATAGAATGTCTTATAAATATCAATTAAATCTATCTGGTCTATTGTGTCATTTAAAGCTTCTGTTTCCTTATTTTCATTTTGGATTATCTGTCCATTGGTGTAAGTGAAGTGTTTAAGTCCCCCACTATTACTGTGCTACTGTTGATTTCCTCTTTTATAGCTGTTAGCAGTTGCATTATGTATTGAGATGCTCCTATGTTGGGTGCATATATATTTATAATTGTTATATCTTCTTCTTGGATTGATCCCTTGATCATTATGTAGTGTCCTTTCTTGTCTCTTGTAACATTCTTTATATTTAAGTCTATTTTATCTGATATGAGTATAGCTACTCCAGCTTTCTTTTGATTTCCATTTGCATGGAATAGCTTTTTCCATCCTCTCACTTTCAGTCTGTATGTGCCCCTAGGTCTGAAGTGGGTCTCTTATAGACAGCATATATATGGGTCTTGTTGTTTTATTCATTCAGCAAGCCTGTGTCTTTTGGTTGGAGCATTTAATCCACTCACGTTTAAGGTAATTATTGATATGTATTTTCCTATGACCATTTTCTTAATTGTTTTGGGTTTGTTTTTGTAGGTCTTTTTCTTCTCTTGTGTTTCCCACTTTCAGAAGTTCCTTTAGCATTTGTTGTAGAGCTGGTTTGGTGGTCCTGAATTCTCTTAGCTTTTGCTTGTCTGTAAAGCTTTTGATTTCTCCACTGAATCTGAATGAGATCCTTGCTGGGTAGAGTAATCTTGGTTGTAGGTTCTTCCCTTTCATCACTTTAAGTATATCATGCCACTCCCTTCTGGCTTGTAGAGTTTCTGCTGAGAAATCAGCTGTTAACCTTATGGGAGTTCCCTTGTATGTTATTTGTCATTTTTCCCTTGCTGCTTTTAATAATTTTTCTTTGTCTTTAATTTTTGCCAATTTGATTACTATGTGTCTTGGCGTGTTTCTCCTTGGGTTTATCCTATATGGGACTCGCTGTGCTTCCTAGACTTAGGTGGCTATTTCCTTTCCCATGTTAGGGAAGTTTTCAACTATGATCTCTCCAAATATTTTCTCTGGTCCTTTCTCTCTCTTATCCTTCTGGGACCCCTATAATGTGAATGTTTTTGCGTTTAATGTTGTCCCAGAGGTCTCTTAGGCTGTCTTCATTCCTTTTCATCCTTTTTTCTTTAGTCTGTTCCGCAGCAGTGAATTCCACCATTCTGTCTTCCAGGTCTCTTATCCGTTCTTCTGCCTCAGTTATTCTGCTATTGATTCCTTCTAGTTTAGTTTTCATTTCAATTATTGTATTGTTCATCATTGTTTGTTTGTTCTTTAATTCTTCTAGGTCTCTGTGAAACATTTCTTGCATCTTCTCGATCTTTGCCTCCATTCTTTTTCCGACTTCCTGGATCATCTTCACTATCATTATTCTGAATTCTTTTTCTGGAAGGTTGCCTATCTCCACGTCATTTAGTTGTTTTTCTGGGGTTTTATCTTGTTCCTTCATCTGGTATATAGCTCTTGGCCTTTTCATCTTGTCTATCTTTCTGTGAATGTGGTTTTTGTTCCACAGGCTGCAGGATTGTTGTTCTTCTTGCTTCTGCTGTCTGCCCTCTGGTGGATGAGGCTATCTAAGAGGCTTGATGGGAGGGACTGGTGGTGAGTAGAGCTGACTGTTGCTCTGGTGGGCAGAGCTCAGTAAAACTTTAATCCACTTGACCGTTGATGGGTGAGGCTGGGTACTCTCCCTGTTGGTTGTTTGGCCTGAGGCAACCCAACACTGGAGTCTACCTGGGCTCTTTGGTGGGGCTAATGACAGACTCTGGGAGGGCTCACGCCAAGGAGTACTTCCCAGAACTTCTGCTGCCAGTGTCCTTGTCCCCATGTTGAAACAGAGCCACCCCCCACCTCTGCAGGAGACCCTCCAACACTAGCAGGTGGGTCTGGTTCAGTCTCCCTTGAGGTCACTGCTCCTTCCCCTGGGTCCCAATGCGCACACTACTTTGTGTGTGCCCTCCAAGAGTGAAGTCTCTGTTTCCCCCAGTACTGTGGAAGTCCTGAATCAATTCCCACTAAGCTTCAAAGTCGGATTCTCTAGGAATTCCTCCTCCTGTTGCTGGACTCCCAGGTTGGGAAGCCTGATGTAGGGCTCAGAACCTTCACTCCAGTGGGTGGACTTCTGTGGTAGAAGTGTTCACCAGTCTGTGAGTCACTCACCCACCAGTTATGGGATTTGATTTTACTGTGATTGTGCCCCTCCTACCATCTCATTGTGGCTTCTCCTTTGTCTTTGGATGTGGGGTATCTTTTTTGGTGAGTTCCAGTGTCTTCCTGCCGACGATTATCCAGCAGCTAGTTGTGATTCTGGTGTTCTCGCAAGAGGGAGTGATAGCACGTCCTTCTATTCCGCCATCTTGGTTCCCCCTCTACCTTTAATTTTGACTTTCAGGAATAAATGAATATTTTGATAGCTGCTTTTAAATCTATCTTTACAGTGCTTAAAGAATGGCCAATAACAATTGTACTTTTAAAAATTTCTACTTACATGATAAAATTCTATTTTTCCTTCACTTTGTGTAAAATAATTTTAAGGAAACTTATTGGAGATTCAATAAAAGACTTTTCTTTTTTTTTTTTTTTTGTGGTACGCGTGCCTCTCACTGTTGTGGCCTCTCCCGTTGTGGAGCACAGGCTCCGGACACGCAGGCTCAGCGGCCATGGCTCACAGGCCCAGCCGCTCTGCGGCACGTGGGATCCTCCTGGACCAGGGCACGAACCCGTGTGCCCTGCAGCGGCAGGCGGACCCTCAACCACTGCACCACCAGGGAAGCCCTAAAAGACATATTTTTAAATAAAATATAGCAAGTTATACTTTTAGTTATTCACCTTTCAGCCAAATCTGCTTTGGCTCCTTTTGCAAGGGTCACTGGATAGCCTTGATCTATTACCAGTAACTTCTTAGCATGACTGAAAAGATTTGGCTTTTTTACCTTTCTTTTTTTGTATTATCTATCTTCTTATTTAAAAGATCTTCATTGGACTTCCCTGGTGGCACAGTGGTTAAGAATCTGCCTGCCAATGCAGGGGACACAGGTTCGAGCCCTGGTCTGGGAAGATACCACATGCCGAGAAGCAACACGAGAAGCCACTGCAATGAGAAGCCCGAAGACTGCAACGAAAAGTAGCCCCCACTCTCTGCAACTAGAGAAAGCCAGTGCGCAGCAATGAAGACCCAACACAGTGAAGAATAAAAAAGTAAATTGATAAAAAAAATTAAAAAATAAAATATCTTCTTTTACCTTTTGCTTCCAATTTTTAACATTTTCATCTAAAATGAGACTAATAATATCCCTGATTTTTAAGTGAAGTTTTCATTGTCCTCCTATTTTGGAAATAAAAACACGCAGTACTGTATAGTTTTAAAATGCCAAAGTGCCTTTCTAATAATTCTACAGAAAACAGCATTAAGAATAAACAAAATAAGCTGTGGCAGCTCTTGAAAATAATAAAAGATGACCTCAGCAGACCAGAAAACTTATTAATTTTGGAGTAGATAAAGCATATTGTGCCCAATTGCCAGAGAAACTAATCACTTTCCATTACTGAACTTAGGTCACAAAGCTTATTGCCTGCTAATCAGCAAGTGGACATGTTTGTCTTGAGCACAGCCCAGAAACTTTACAATATCAGAGGAGAAATCATTGGCACGAAGCACATTTTTCATTACTAAGAAAGGAAAAACGTGAATTACATTAGTCTAAAAATTTCAACATTTTTCTATTTAACAGGCAATGGCCATGTTTGTTGAAATTCAGGTTTGATATTCTAGAAATTATTTAATAAGTAAATCGAGAAATATGTTACTACAGATTCCAAGGGGATGGCAAGAAAAAGGAGGAAGTAATACATTTGACAGAAAATGAAAAAAAAAAGTATACAAAAGAGAAATTCCTTAAAAAAGTCAACATTCTCTAGGTTTTTTAACTATAACTTCTTTAATAATTATAACTATGTACACTAGTTTTACAATTATAACTAATTTATTAGTCTGCTATGGTTGCCATAACAAAAAAGGTCAAAAAAACCTCAAAAAACTGGGAAAGCTTAAGCAACAGAAATTTATTTTCACACAGTTCTGGAAGCTGGAGGTTCAAGATCAAGGTGTCAGCAGGGTCAGTGTCTGGCGTGCAGATAGCCTCCTGATGCTGTGTATTCACATGGCCTTTCTTCTGTGCTTTTTAGGAGAGATAAAGATCTCTGGTATCTCTTCCTTTTCTTAAAAAGACACTGGTATTATCAGAAGAAGGCCTCACTCCTAAGACTTTATTTAACCTTCATTACATCCCTAAAGGCCCTATCTCCAAATATGGTCAAATTGGGGATTAGGGCTTCAAGATATGAATTTTAAGTGAATGCAATTCAGTCCATAACAACTGTATACACTAGTTTTATAACTATATACACTAAGGGCAATGGAAAATATGAAAACTTTTGGCAATTAAAATTACACATTTATAAATTATATAAAATTATAGAAATGGAATTACTGGATCATAGGGTATGTATTTACTATGGTCTGGTTGTCTATGTTCCCCCCAAACCTAAAAGTAGTGGTACTGCTGTAAGAAATACCTAAACATTTAGCAACAGCTTTGAAAGTGGGTAATGGGCAGAGTGTGAAAAAGTTTGGAGGTGCTTGCTAGAAAAAGCCTGCATTGCAGTGAATAAACTATTAAGGGTGATTCCCATGAGGGCTCAGAAGAAGAAAAGAGCTGTAAAGAAAGCCTCAGTCTTCTTAGACAACACCTAAGTGGTCCAGAACAGAATACTGGTAAAAATATGGATGGTAAGGGTCACTCTGATGAGGTCTCAGATGGAAATGAGGGACATGTTATTGGAAAATAGAGGAAAGATGATCCTTATTATAAAATGGCAAAGAATGTGGCTGGAGTCCAGTGTTGTGATCCTCAGCTGCCCAAGGCGTACCTTCTGTGGGCCCTGGCGTGGCCAGCTCTGAGTCCAGCAGAGCACAGAGGGTGTGGCTGCCCCCATCTAGGTCTCAAAGGACAGATCATCAGTCCAGTGACCTAGCCAGAGGGCCACCGAGGGGGTGGGGCCACTGCAGAGAGCTGCCATTAAGCAACGGGCTGCCCCAAGATGCAAGATCTACAGAGCTACCTTCATGCAATTTCCGCTCAAGAGAGCTGTGGTGTGGGCTTCACCCAGCAAATCAATGGAGGTAGGGTTGCCTAGAGCCTTGAGGCCCAATGCTGCCCCGGTGGTCTTAGTTTTGGACTTGCTTGGGGACTGTTACCCCTTTCTCTTTTCCTATTTCACCTTTTGGAATGGGAGTGCTTATTCTATGACTGTCCCACTATAGTATTTTGGAAGTACAATACATCACATTAGATTTCACAGATTCACAGGTGGAGAGCAATTTGTGTAAGGATGAATCATCTCATCCATATTGATTTAGACGATTTTTAGGGCTTTGGACTTGGACTTTTGCATTGATGTTGGAACCAATTAAGACTTTTGGGGTTGTTGGGATGGAATGAATATATTTTGCATGGCATATGGACATGAATTTGGGGGAACTAGGGGCAGAATGCTCTGGTCTAAATATTTGTGTCCCCCTCACCCCCAATTCATATGTTAAAATCCTAATGTCCAAGGTAGGGCCTTTGGAAGGTGCTTAGGTCATGAAGGCAGAGCCCTCCTGAATAGGATTAGTGTTCTTTGTAAAAGGGACCCCACATAGCTCCTTATCCCCCTTCCATCATGTAGGAACAGAGTGAGAAGGCACCGTCTATGAACCAGGAAGTGGGTCCTGACCAGCCACCACATGGGGTCTTCTGGCACTCTGATCTTGGATTTCTGAGCCTTCAGCACTGGGAGAAATAAATTTCTGTTTATAAGCTACTCCTATTTTTGTTACAGAAGCAAAAACGAATTAAGACAGCGTATGTTTAGCTTTAGTAGATAGGGTGAAATTCTTTCCAGAGTAGTTTCAGCAATTTATAGTCAAGCAGCATTGTTTGAAAACTCCTGTTAAAAGGTTATTTGGGGAACTTCCCTGGCAGACCAGCGGTTAAGACTCCATGCTCCCAATGCAGGAGGCACGGATTCCATCCCTGGTAGGGGAACTAAGATCCCACATTCTATGTGGCCAGAAAATAAAAATAAATAAATAAATTAATTAATTAAAAAATTGTATTTATAAAAAGGTTATTTGGGATTAGTTAATCTCCCTTTCTCTTAATGATGTGTATGGATATTGTTAGGCTGCGAATAAAACATTTTTTTTATGCACAGTCAGAGATTTTTGAACAAATTTTACCAAAACTTTGGATCTGGGCTGAAAGAACAATCCCTGAAGTTAATTCTGAAAGATAAGACGGTTAGAGAACATCATCAGGGACTTACCTCCCCAGGGGAACATGTTTGCATTTCAAGACAGAGTGAGACTCAGTAGAGACATCCCAGGGATTGTACAGCTGGAGACTCTAGCTTTGGTTTTCCCCTGGAGAGATTTACTTGCATTCTAATGGACTAAGGTAAGAACTCAGGATTCTTCCCATTATATCACCTTGGAGACACTCTCAGAGCACACCAGAGCAGCTGGTCACTCTTCTACATAAATGCCCCTATTCTTTCTTCGCAGGCTTCCTTGCCTCTAGGAGACCCCTTTACATGTAGGAAGACATCTGGTTCTCATCGCATCATCACAGGAATAAGAACTGGGGCAAAGAGGAGCCAGGCTAAATGCAGCTGTTTCTCTCTATTCTCTACACCCTCTGGTATCAAACACCATGTGACTTGGTTGTATCTCAGAACAATCTCTGGCTCTGCACCTTTGTGTTATGACACCATGTGAATCTGTGGAGTGAGCAGTAGCAAGAATCTTGACTGCTGTAAATAACTTAATTTTACATAAAAGCAGCTAAATCAAACAGATTGGCCTCAATAAAACCAAATTAAATATATCCCCATTCAATTTCTCTTTAGCCACATCTTAAAAATGCCATAGGCTGGGCCAGATTACCTGCCAGGAGGATAAGTGACTAAAGACAAGTTGCAATGGGAGCATGCAGCAGCTTTTATTATTTTTACTTAAAACATCTTACATAGTAAATTTTTCAAAAATCTTATGATCTTGAGAAGAATGAGTCAAATGTGAGAGGTCCTAAAAGTTTAGTTTCCTTATTTAAGGTAAACCTGCTGTTGGATCTTCCCATTAAACCCACTTCAAAAAAAAAAAAAAAAAAAACACTAGAAATAATTATATATTCTATTATATAACTATCCTAAGTTTATTTCAAAAATTACTTCTTAGCAATATAGTTTAATATTGTTTTCAATATTATGTGCTATTACAAGCCATGCTATAGTTGAAATTCTTACATCTGTACCCTTTTGAATATATATACTCGTGTGTGTTAACACATTGTATTTATTTATTTATACGCAGAAGTGCTGAGATTATATATCATTTATATTTTATACTGAGACATAAATAGATACAGTAAATTATGCAAGATATTGACAAGTAGCAGTGTTTGAGAGGTTTTCTTTCCCTTGCAATTCTTGCCAACATTTGCCAATTCCCAAAAATCCTGTGCTCCCTAGCATTTGACAATTATTTTAAATCTCAGCTATTTTACTAATGGATACCTGGGTTTTTTAATCTGTCTATACAGATTCCTGCTTCTCCTAAATATCTTTTGAGAAATAAATATATGCAAGAGATATAGTTGGTCTCCTTCATATTCAAATTATAATAAAGTGTTTCACTGAAAAAAAGTAAAATAAATAGAAAAAGTAGTAGTTTGGTCTTTTGCTTAGTGATTATAGATATTGATTACATGTACAAATTAAGCAGATTGGGAGAAGGGAATAAAAGTCATTTTATACTGTCAGGAAAATAGAGGCATAGTAAATATCCAAAATTGTTTCTAGGTTCAATCCTGTCACCAGATATATATGTAAATAAGCTAATTATCACAATCTCAATACAGAAAAATGTTACTTTAAAATGAATGAAAATCAAATGCTACATAAAAATAGTATTTGAAAAAACTGAATTCTTACAAGTTCCTGAAAAGCTTTGGTAAAAAGTTCAGATTATGAAAGCTTGGCTTTAATAAATTAGAAAAAAAAAGCATAATAGCATATACATTTTTAATACTGTAAGGATTATTTTTCAGTTGTTCTAGAATCAACATACTTAGTTTTAAATCATCACTGAGAATTTAACAATTTTTGTCAAGAAAATTAACCCATTTCCCAACACAGAACATTTCACAAGTGAACCATGTATCAAAAAAATCAATAAATTTTTATTAACAAACAGCACACAAAAAGAGTTACTTCAAGGAGTTTCATTTTAAATATGTGCAACTAAGGCACAGAGTATCTGACAATTTTTACCAAATCTAAAAATAAGTAAATCAGCCCTAACTTAGTTTATCAGGAAAAATAAAGGGCCTTAGTTTCCTTGTCTGTGAAAGGTTCACATGGTAAATGATTAAGTGAGAATATGAACTTAGTTTGATGCTATAGCTTGTCATTTTAAGAATATGGATTACTGAGAGGTGTTTAGCCAAGTGTTTATCATGTAGTATGACTTTACTTAAGGTTATCTGAGGTTATGATAGTAATAAAATATTTTGAAAATTCTTTTGAAAGCTGTTTTAATAAATTATCATGAATAAGTAGAACATTTTATAGAAAGTAGATAAGATTGAATTGCCTTTGGTCTTTAGGACAAAGTCAGTTAGGTCTTGAAACCAGAATTGAGATGAGATTATTATGCTTATTTTGATGTTATGTTGGAGTTCAGAAATCAAGTCTGATTAGGAAAAGGAAATAGGTATAAAGGTGCTCCAGGTCTTCTCCATTTCCCCACCTCATCTTCTAAGCACATCCCACACGGGCCTCTCACTGTTGTGGCCTCTCCCATTGCGGAGCACAGGCTCCGGACGCACAGGCTCAGCGGCCATGGCTCACAGGACTAGCTGCTCCGCGGCATGTGGGATCTTCCCGGATCGGGGCATGAACCCGTGTCCCCTGAATCAGCAGGCGGACTCTCAACCACTGCACCACCAGGGAAGCCCTGCCTGATAATTTCTGATGGTAAACATAGTGAATTTTATTTTGTTAGGTGATGGATATTTTTGTACTCATAAATATTCTTGAGCCTTGTTTTGGGACATAGTTCATTTACTTGGAAACAGACTGATGTGTTTTTAAGCTCTGTTAGGTTGGGTGAAAGCAGCCTTTATACTAGGACCAATTTTGTCCCACTATTACGTGAGTTCTGTGTACACTGTCTGATATTCAATTATCTACTCACTCACATACACAGGGAAATGCCAATTAAAATAACACTCAGATACCATTTTTACCTATCAGACTGAAATGATGAGGAATGACAACACTTCCATTAGTGAGTCTGTAAGGAAACAGCACTTTCATTCATTGCTGGTAAGGATGTAAACTCTATTCATACAACTCTTCTGGAGGAGAAGTTGGCAAAGTCTAACGAAACTACACAGGCACTTACCTTTTGACACAGCAATTCCACTTAAAAAAATCTAACCTGAAAATACACCCCCAACTATAAGAAAACATATATGCACTACATTATTCCTTGTAGCATTGTTGTAGCTGCAAAATATTAGAAACAGCCTAAATGTCTACCTATAGCAGAATGCTTGAATAACTTACAAATGCTCACACAAAGGAGTATTATTCATTTCTAGGAAAGAGTGAGGGGGTAAACTGATGATTTCCAGGATATACTGTAAGGTGAAAAAAGCAAAGTGCAAAAGAATGTTTATAATTCGCTACACTGCATGTAAGAAATAAGGAGATATAAGAAAATATACATGAATCTGTTCACTTGTATGAAAGACACAGGACAGATAATCCATAAATAATGAGACTGGTTTCCTTTAGAAGGTGAATGGTAAAAGGAAGAATGAAAGAGAGACTAGGATGCTATTTTAGCACCAGTGGCTGCTAAAATTAATGAGAGAAACTCTGAGGATAAAGAAGATATTTGCATAGTCTCAAAATATCTCCCTCAAGATATTTATTAAATACAAAGGGAATATAATATCTTTACAGTAAGGAAACCTGGCAGACACTACTTTAAATAATAAAGATTACCATCACACCCAATAAAACACATCTATATCTTATGTCCTCAGTGCAGTAGGATGCACTGAGGATATATCACTTTCCAAAGAAATATAACTTCAATTTCATCATGAGAAATTATTAGGCAAACTCTAATAATGTGCATTCTACAAAATACCTGAACACTAGTGTTCAAAGTTATAGAGTCATTAAAGTCAAGGAAAGATTATCTGTAGCCTATGGGAGGATTCTAAGGTGACATGACAACCAAATGCAACTGGATCCTTGACAGTGTCCTAGAATGGATAAGAGATAGTGGAAAACTGGCAAATTTGAATAGAGTTTGTAGTTAAGTTAAATGTTGTACCAAATTTAATATCTTGTGTTTGATACTTGAACTAGGGTCTTATAAAATGTTAACATTAAGGCAAGCTGGGTGAAAGTATACTGGAGCTCTCTGTAACATTTTGCATTTTTTCTATAAATCTAAAATTATTTTAAAATAATAAACTATGAGGGCTTCCCTGGTGGCGCAGTGGTTGAGAGTCCGCCTGCTAATGCAGGGGACACGGGTTCGTGCCCCGGTCCAGGAGGATCCCACATGCTGTGGAGCGGCTGGGCCCATGAGCCACGGCCGCTGAGCCTGTGCGTCCGGAGCCTGTGGTCCGAAACGGGAGAGGCCACAACAGTGAGAGGCCCGCATAAAGCAAAAAAAAAAATAAAATAAAATAAATAAACTATGAGAAATAAACATTAGCTAAAATATGAGGTTAGAGGTCTCCTCTGTTTTGTGGGGGTTTTATTTATTACTTTGTACGTTATGATGTTCATTTTCATGCTTTATCTTCTTCTATACTTGCTGGCTTTAGAATCTATTTCTATTTTCCCCGTGGTTAGACAAGGTTACTCTTCAGGAGTACTAGAAGCAGTTTATGTGGAGGACGGGTAAGACAGCTTTCTCAGCTTCATGGCTTGAGGGCTGCCTCCTCAAATTACAGGCTTTCTGGTCCTTTTTTTTTTTTTTTTTAATTGAAGTAGAGTTGATGTACAATGCTGTGCCAATCTCTGCTGTACAGCAAAGTGACTCAGTTATCCACATACGGACACATTTTTTAGCATATTCTTTTCCATCATGGTTTATCAGAGGATATTGAATATAGTGCCCTGTGCTATACAGTAAGAACTTTTTGTTTATCCACCTTATATATCATAGTTTACATCTGCTAATGCCACACTCCCAGTGCTTGCCCCCCTCAACTCCCTCCCCTTTGGCAACCACAAGTCTGTTCTCTCTGTCTGTAAGTCTGGATGGTATCACTTATATGGGTAATCTAAAATATGGCACAAATTAACCTATCTACAGAACAGTCTTTCTGATTCTAAGGGCTGAAATGGTTTAGAGTGAATTTCTGCCTCTTTGCCTTTTGTTCCCTCTTGGAGATTCCTTTCTTTTCAAAACACTGCTTTGAGTGTTAGATGTTGGTTTTTACAGAGGTTTCTGTGATCTGCTTCTTCTGGGATCTTTTTGTGCCACTCCTTTAATTTCTTTCTTTTCTCCCCAGCATTCCTGCAATTTAGTTTAATATCCTAGTTGTTCTCCATCAAATTTTCAGCCTTCCTGGATATTTCATAGTGTTTAAGGGCTTGACTGTCTTTGGTCCTCTTTGATTGTTCCATTTCCTCCATACACAGTTTTTCAAACTATTTGAAATTCACAGCCTGTGAAAATTTTTCTTCCAACTTATGATTTCAGGTTTTCAGATCTATCCATACAGGTTTCTTCTTAGGGTCCTCATCTTTCAGAGATGACTTTATTTTTTTAGCATTTAAAACGTTTCTAAAGCTTGGTAATTTAAAAGCCCTGTTTCACTGTCTGCTCTATTAGATATATATCATTCTATTTCCTATAAGACCATTATTTTGGGGTTTGGGACAATTCAACTGAATTATGAGGTTTGTGGAGATTACCTGGTATCCAGTTTTGTTTAAAATGTCACCTAGTAGATTTTTTCTTTTTGTTTTTTCTTTAGCTTTTTCTGACAGATTAGTTCTGTTATTCAAAATATTTGGGGAGATTAAAATCTACCACATAAGATGACTACATATGAAATCATATATTTCTCCTCTGTCTCTTGAATTATGAAACTTGAATGTCTACTGATTCCATGCTAAGTAAGAAAAGATTAATGCATTTACACTTTCTTCTATATGTCCCTTATTTTAAAAATACTTCTCACATATTTTAAAAGTTTATAATATTCATGTGGTGTAACTCTAACCTCTCATAGTTAGTTTTTTTTCTATTCTCATGTAATGTATGTCAAACTCAGTGTCAATCATTTGATTGCTGCATCTCCATTTTTATCTCTAGGATAGCTGCATTTCATCATTTTTTTCTAAAGAAGGGAGCATAGTTCCTATTTCCCCTTATTTATGTTCAAAAATATTTGCCACTTTAAATTTTTAATAATTTAATAAATTCTTTGGATATAATTTTAGGTCATAAGTTTCTTCCCTCATTATTCTATAAACACTGCACTTTTCTTCTGTAAATAATTGTTAATGGTTACATCTATTGCATGCTGATTTTTTTCTTTTAAGAATATTACATGTTTTCATATAAGGATGCTTTACTTCTTAATCATTGAAGCTTAATAATATAACCAGTATGCGCCTTATTTTATATTCTTGATTTAATTTTCCAAGCACATGATGTATCATTGTGTTTGAAATATGTATAGTCCTTTATTACAGAGATTTTTTCTACTGTACTGTTAAATATGTTTTCATATTTTCAGTTGATAAAACTCTATTTCTGAAACACCAATTATCCTTACATTTAATTGTTATGATGGGAGAAGTTTATTGATTTAGTTGTAATGTATATTAAACCTTTGGGTTTCAAAAAAAAACTTAACATTTTCATAATCACATAGAATGTCTCAAGTGTTCATGGAATATTCTCCAGGATAGATCATATCTTGGGTCATAAATCAAGCCTTGGTAAATTTAAGAAAATTGAAATTGTATCAAGTATCTTTTCTGACCACAACGCTATGAGACTAGATATCAATTACAGGAAAAAATCTGTAAAAAATACAAACACATGGAGGCTAAACAATACACTACTTAATAACCAAGATATCACTGAAGAAGTCAAAGAGGAAATCAAAAACACCTAGAAACAAATGACAATGAAAACACCACGACCCAAAATCTATGGGATGCAGCGATTTAGACATCTTAAAGGATTTTATTATGCTCAAATAATAATATACTCACATTTTGGTCCTACACCGATAAAGGCTTCTGGATATTAGAAATATATATTTGAATGCGAAACCCTTGAACTTTATTCTCGCCATTTAAGAGAATGGTCATATTGTCTAAATAGCACATAAAGCCACTTAAAAATAGTTGCTTTTTTCCTGTTAATAATTTACTGACTATAGTTTTATCTCTATTATGATACTCCATAACGTTCAAATATCTTAAGATTTTGCAGTAATTAATCGGTAAAGTCATGATGTAAACTGAACTGCAGAGCTCAAATGCACCTGTCCCATCTACTGGGTTTGCATAGAGATGCCTTAACATTGGCAGAAGGATAAAGAATATACTAAGCAGTTGGAACTCATGGTTCCCTACACACCTCAGTTTAGTCCCTGACTTATTGAGAATATCTCCATTATTGCTGGTTTTATGAATTGGAGTTCCATATAAAATTTCATTTGCTTTATGTTTCTATGGCAAAACAACTAAAAAAGCAGAGTAGTATGTATGATTGCTGCCCAATCCCTCTGTATACTTAACAGTTGTTTAGAACTTTCTTTTTTATAAAATGTGTTCAAATATATCAATTCAATTAACTAATACCCCAAATCCTTGAGGTAATTGCGGTTAGGGTATATTAACGCACAAAGTTGGTGTAATGAATTTCGCCAGGGTTGGGTGGGTGAGCAAGAGTCAGGGAAATGCTGGGGTATCGCATGCTGGTGGGAGGGGCTCCACCAGAGAGACACCTCTCCAGAGCTTGTGCATGATTAATGCAATAACAGTACTGGAATTAAAGGCTTTTTCTAACTATAAAATTGTAATTTCCCCCTCAACAGATTAGAATATATTAATTTTAAGGAAAGAAAAGTGTAATCATGTAAATGTTTGTGTCCTGAAACATATTTTTTCTTACTTATTTCTAGTGTCTTCCATATGTTATGTGAATGAAACATATTCTTTTTAGAGTTTTAAAGGAGTAAACACATATGCAATATCATCTTTAAAAATGAGTCTTATGCTGACACAAGACAATGAAGTGGTATAATGTTCCCAAATGTAATCAGATGACAAATTTTCTCTGAATATTCTAGCACTTATATTTTTCACACATTTACAAGACAATATAAAATAGGTCATACTGAGTCACAAAATTAAACGTTCAAATTATCCCACATCTCCAGAAATACCCAATAAAAGGAATTTTACATTGGAACAACTGGAACTCATTAGCTTATTCATTAAATTGTGTCCAAGGGTAGCCTCTGAATTATATCAATTAGAGAATGAGAAGGCATGCTTAAAAGGAGCTGAATCAGCAGCGCAAGTAAAGCACACCTTGTAGATATTTTAATAAATTGTAATGCTATTTTTTGTCAGTCAACTCAATTGAAATATGTCAGCATAAGTGATAAAAAGTAATACAATTATTTCTTTTAAAAACATCTTTGAAGATTATAAAATTAATGAAGTTTCATTATTAAAAATCTAAACGGGCTTCTCTGGTGGCGCAGGGGTTGAGAGTCCGCCTGCTGATGCAGGGGACACGGGTTTGTGCCCCGGTCCGGGAAGATCCCACATGCCGCGGAGCGGCTGGGCCCGTGAGCCATGGCCGCTGAGCCTGTGCGTCCGGAACCTGTGCTCCGCAGAGGGAGAGGCCACAACAGTGAGAGGCCCGCATAAAAAAAAAAAAAGAAATCTAAACAACAGATTATATCAATAGGATCAGAAGATACCTTACTACCTAACTACAACAGCTATTGTGGTCTTTATGTATTTTCATATTTTATTTATATCTTAGGCAAAAATAAAAAGTAGCCTGGATTTCATGTTTATAATTAATTTACTTAAAACATATTAAAATTAAATATCCATTTCAAAATAAACTTGTGAAAAATAAAACTACTGACCTTCCCTACATTCTAACCTCAAATTTACTACTAAATTCATACCTTGTGTTAGTAATTCCAACTCTGTATCAAAAGATACAGAATAAAAGCAGTTCTGATCCTACTTTATTAATGTAGTAAAACAAACGATATTTTTTGTTCATATATGCTGCCTATCACATAGATACATAATTGAAACATATTGAGCTTCTATATATTCTCATTTCAGGCTCATAAATGAATAGTACAGTGCTTCAACATGTATACACAAAATTTGAAATTTTGAAGATTAAAATTGTTTGTAAAGCAACATAGAAAAGGTTGGGAAGAATTACAAGCACTACCCCAGAAATCTGAGAAGAGTTCTTCAGAATTCTCTGAGGTATATTATGGGGAAAGGTATTTTGCTGCTATTTTAACAAGTATTTTATAATACTAGTTCCTTTTTATTGAAGTTTTATCAACGTGCAGGACATTAACTATGAAATTGTACATGTTACATAATACAAACAAAAATACCTATAAATATTAGACAAGAGTATCTATGTATATATGTATACAATTTCCATGAAAACACATATATGTACATATATAGTTGTTTTCATGACAATGATATTCTTCCTTGCAAAAGTATGCAAATAAGAGATGGAGAAATAAATTCTGGCTTGTCCATAAGAGGCATGCATATCCATTATAAATAAATGAGGGAATTCCCTGGTGGTCCAGTGGTTAGGACTCCATGCTTTCACTGCCAAGGGCCCAGGTTCAATCCCTGGTAGGGGAACTAAGATCCCACAAGCCGCGCGGCAAAAACAAAAACAAACTCCCATACAATATAAACGAGGATCATTTTTCTTTCATTCTACAAAGACTTATTGAGCATTTACTATGTGTTAGGTACATATATGGGGACGAGGCAAAACCAATGAATAAAACTTTGAAATTATTGGCTTCATAGAGTTTATGTTCTAGTATTATGAGAAAGACAATAAATAGTATCACAAAGTATAATGTGTTTTATGCCAGGTGGTGCTAAATTCTACCACCAAAAAACAGCAGGGAAGGGGATTAGGAAGTTCTAGTATGAGGAGGTGTTAAATTCTGAACAAGATGGTTGCTGGAGACCTCACAGCGTGGTACCATTTGAATACAATGAACAGTAAGAGAGTTAGCAGAAGCATATTTGAGGGGAGGATTTTTCAGAGAGCAGAAGCATCATATGAGGCCTGGGGTGCGAACGTACCTGTGATGTTCCCATAAGGATGCCCATGCGATAGAGCAGGGATGGGGTCAGAGATGTAGTAGGGGTAAGGGAACATAGGCTTCTTAAGAAATGGTAAAGATTTGACCTTCTTATTTGATGGGCGCCCAATTAAGGGTTATGACAAGTAAAAGTAATAACCTCTTTGAATAAAGACACAGACCTACTGGAGAACGGACTTGAGGATATGGAGAGGGGGAAGGGTGAGCTGTGACAGGGCGAGAGAGAGTCATGGACATATACACACTAACAAACGTAAGGTAGATAGCTAGTGGGAAGCAGCCGCATAGCACAGGGAGATCAGCTCGGTGCTTTGTGACCACCTAGAGGGGTGGGATAGGGAGGGTGGGAGGGAGGGAGATGCAAGAGGGAAGAGATATGGGAACATATATATATGTATAACTGATTCACTTTGTTATAAAGCAGAAAACAACACACCATTGTAAAGCAATTATACCCCAATAAAGATGTTAAAAAAAAAAAAGTAATAACCTCTTTAAAGATTTAGCAGTATCACTTATGACTGCTATGTGAAAAGAGACTACAGGTTAGTAAAAATACTTACCAGAATCATGTCATAAGGGACAAATAATTTTAAAAGACTTAAATTTTCTTATACATGCTCATAAATAAATTAATAATACCATTTGTTTTATACTTTTATTTTTTTAAAATTTATTTATTTTATTTTATTTTTGCCTGCACTGGGTCTTCGTTGCTGTGTGCGGGCTTCTCACTGCGGTGGTTTCTCTTGTTGCGGAGCACGGGCTTTAGGCACACAGGCTTCAGTAGCTGTGGCACGTGGGCTCAGTAGTTGTGGCTTAGTTGCTCCATGGCATGTGGGATCTTCCCGGACCAGGGCTCGAACCCATGTGCCCTGCATTGGCGGAAGGATTCTTAACCATTGCGCCAACAGGGAAGCCCTGTTTTATACTTTTAATTTTTTAACTAAAAACTAAGTTATACTTTTAACTAAAGACTTTCTATGTGTTTTCTGAATTTGACCTTAGTAAGATTGCTAAACCCTTTTCCACATGCTTAAATGAGAGAATAGCATTAGACAATCTCTAAGGATACTTTTTGTTCTAAGATTATATGATTCTAATTAACTGCACTGCATATCTTGAGCAGAGAAATTAAACTGAAACTATAGCTGAAGTTTCTTTTCCATTGAATTAATATTTAGGGACTTGGGAGAGTAGAATCAAGGAAGGTAAAACAGTATCCTTACAACAGATCATAATAAGTTTACTAACATTATAGGAAGACCATTGGCTATAGTTTGTTATGCTATTTTATCCTGGGCCCTTTCCACTCTCACTAACTGTTACACATATGTTTCTACATCCATTATTCAAACATGATTTAAGTTAAACCTATGTCTCTATTTTCTCTAGATAGAATTTCAGAACTTAGGAGCATTTAAATTTGTAGGGAATATAGTACCTATTATCTCGCCTTGATTGGAAAAGAATTAAATAAAAATAATTTACCAAAATATGTAAATATTTATTTCTTTTGGCTAGGTTCCAATTAATTTATCTTTAAAAATATTTCAGTGACTTATAAATTTTACAAATCCATGTAACTCACATAAATCAAATTTGATTTTTCTCTAGTTCATTTATTATCTACCAAGGGCAAGATAAAGCAACAATCAAATTTTAAACATAATGCTCTTCATGTCTCTGTTATGAGACATTTCATTATTATTGTTATTCATATTTTTCTTATTATTGAATGCCTGCACAGGTATTTCCAAGTTGAAAGTGTAGTCGCAGATAAACCTTTTCAATATTCATAGTTGGAAAGGACTTGGCAACTTCTTCAAAGTAGAGACTACTAATTGTCCCTAATATGCTTTCTTTCTTTCTTTCTTTATTAATAGGACCTTAAATACATATGACCATGAGCAGATTACATTTCATAGCTTCTTATCCAATGATTAATTTTTATCATGCATAATATGAATGATACCATGGGCATAAATTCCAGGTAATTTCCTAAATACAAAGCTGATTGTGTTAGACTTTTTCTTATAGTTCTCCCTGGGCAGGAATGCAGAAGTGCTGCTAAACTGCTTCAACCGTAAGGATGACACTGGAAGACAGGGTTATCGAGAGCAACAAGACAGAAGTCATATAGGGCCCAGAATGAACTCATGGAAAAGATAATCTCTACCAGCTCTTTTGATTGTTGGAGAGACACAAAACACTGCATTAAGTGCCATTTCTTGTAATAGTCATTCTTGAGTAAGAGATGACAATTATATCTAACTATATTTTTTTCTCCCACAAGTTGCTGAGAGGCAGACTTTGTTTATTCTCCAAAAGGAAAAGAAATAGCAAAAGCAAACAAAAAAAGCCAAACAAACAAAACCTAGATTATCTAATTTCCAGACTGAGAGGGTTACCACAGTATTTTCAAAGACTTACATTCTTCCATTTCCTTACCTTGCTGCAATATCTGTAATTTATTTCATGCACTAACATCAAAAATAGTGAAGAATATTGGGCTTCCCTGGTGGTGCAGTGGTTAAGAATCCACCTGCCATTGCAGGGGACATGGGTTTGAGCCCTGGTCCAGGAAGATCCCACATGCCGTGGAGCAACTAAGCCCGTGTGTCGCAACTACTGAGCCTGTGTGCCACAACTACCGAAGCCCGCACGCTTAAGAGCCCATGCTCCACAACAAGAGAAGCCACCGCAATGAGAAGCCTGTGCACCTCAACAGAGTAGCTCCCGCTCACCGCAACTAGAGAAAGCCCACGCCCAGCAATGAAGACCCCATGCAGCCAAAAATAAATAAATAAATTAAATAAATAAATTTATAAGAAATATTGAAGAATATTTATCAACAGTTTATTAACCATGCATATTCTCAAAGAGAGAAATAAACATCACATAACCCAATTCCAAACAGGATTATCCAAGATTCTTTTAAAATATGCCACCTCTTAATTCCTAATTTGTAATCGATGGGCAAAGTGTATTTGAACCACATTAGTACTTTAAACTTGGTCTTTTTCAAGGTAATGCTGATGATACAAAAGCAATAAAGTTGTTTTGAAAAATAAAAGTGAATTAATGACTATTTTTGGCTTATCTCATATGACTTTATATGAGGTTCTTTTCAATATAGAACATGACTAAATAGTCAGAGAATTTTGCACATACCTTATTTACCTAAAAGATGTAGTAATCTAGGAGGAAGCTTAAAGTGATGTTTCCTTTCATATAGTTGTCATTTAACTGGAATATCACACATCCTTAAAAGTATGCATAATTTTTCCAAGGGGTATACATCCATAGATAGTTGTAAAGGAATATTTCAGGAACTGTGACGGATCTGAGATTACACCCTACTAGCAAGCTTACAAGGTAGCCTGCCTCATGGATTCTGGCAGATGACATGTGACTCCTTGGTCAAAAATGAAGGACTTTATTATTTGCAGCAAGGCACGCAGATGCATGAGCTTCATGTTCATGTTGGTTCCTCTTTCCTCAAGCCTGATGGAGATGATGCCGAGGGGCTCTAGTGAATGCTGTACACACAGTTACAGCTGAGGCACCTCAAGTATAGGCAACCCAAATCTTTAATACACAGCAGTAAGCAAACCTGTCTGACGTTTCCTATAAAGGGAGACACTATATATTTTATACTGGAAAAAAAGGAAAATTTGTTCTCTGGTCTATAAACACT
Source organism: Tursiops truncatus (assembly GCF_011762595.2). NCBI lineage: Eukaryota > Metazoa > Chordata > Mammalia > Artiodactyla > Delphinidae > Tursiops > Tursiops truncatus. The sequence continues at coordinate 10,905,946 of NC_047038.1, forward strand.
ATCTTGGTCTTCCAAGGCTGACTACTACTTAGAAACCTTGGAAAAGATGGTATAGAAAAACTACAGCTAGTATTCTGCTCAGAAAATACACAGAAACACTAGAGGCCAACTGAGAATTATCTCTGAAGAAATATATTTCCATGTTTCCAGTTTGTTCTTTCCTAAAACTGAAAGGCTGAAAAGTACTCGTACTTAAGATTCATACCACTTCTCCTTTCCAAGTTGTTTTTCTTTTGGAAACAAAGACTAACTACAAGAACCCGAATATGCTTTACAGTCTCTGTGCAGTTTATGTTGTTTGTCCCTGTAATTGTTTGTCTTCTGTGGCTCAAATCTCTTATACTGAAGAATTTGACACTTCACTGTATTCAAACTTGTGTAAACAGACACAGAAGGTATATAAAACCCCCTTTATCAAGTTATTAAGTTATAATAACAAATAAACTTAAATATGCAATGCAAATAATTAAAATAATGCTTGAGACCCTACATTTCAGGGTCTTTTGATCTAGAGTTCTTCTAGAGTTCTGTATTTACTAATACATGCCAAGTTTGGAATTTCTTGCTAGTAAAACCAAGTATCAGTTTTCAGGCTAAATTTTAAAGAAATAATGTCTAAAATTCCATCAAACCAATGCAAACTATGTTTTCATTCATTTCATTCAGAAGTATAGGATCAATTATTTGACAGATTTATATGGATGTTGATAGCGAAAACTATTTTTATTTGCTTGAATGACAACATAACTTAGTAAATGAATGTATTGATTTGTCTTCTCGAACACCCTATCAGCCGTATTTCCATGAATTCTTCCTTAATCACCGTGAATTCTCTCATCCAATTATTATATCTAAAATAAATTATCAACCACATAAATAATGTGCTACATGATAGCTACATCACATGAGCTAGATGATGTGAAATATAATTAATAATAAACAGACTCTATCCTTAAATTCTATAAAGCCATGAGCATTGAAATTATAACTATGTTACAGAGCAGAACCTACCTGCCTATTAATTATACCCTATAAAAGCAATATACCTTCACTAATTAATTATACTTGAAGTAACAACTATGGCTTAATTAAGTGCACCATTCTTAATAATGAAATCTTAAAATAATTGGTATCTTCTGCCTAGAGGCTGTAATAATTATTGTCATTAGAAAGGGAATGAAACATGGCCACACTAAACAAAACTGTTTCACAAATGACATTGAACCTGAGAATAACCAGGGCAGTCATTCACAACCCATTCTGTAAAGGGTCAGCTACTAAATATTTTAGACTATGTGTGCCGTATGGTCTCTGTCACAATTATTCTAATCTGTCATTGCAGCATGTAACTAGCTATAGACAGTATGTAAAAATAATGCTGCTGCTCTATTCCAATAAAATTTCATTTACCAAAACAGGACATGGGTCTGGTTAACCCTGTTGTCTGTAGTTCGATGACCTTCAGTGTTGGATCAAATTACTGAACTCATCTTTGCTACATTTCTAGATTTTCTAGTACGGCAATCTAGGTTCCTGTTCTCATCTCTCGACCTTGATGCTTAAGTTTTAAGCACCCTTATCATATACAATATTCTAATAAGTTACACTGAAATGTATTTAACACACATTTTCCTTTCTCTTTATAATTTAGCATTTTTGAGATATTAAGCTTTAGGTTACACAGAGACTTAGACACTATGAAAAGGTGCTTGTTTTCGTAAATGTTAATAAAAGATAGTAGTGGCCACATTTAAACTGTACGGTATGACCCACCCAAAAATAAGTAAGGAAGAGATTAAGTACATAAGTAATAGAATATATGAATTATTTTCTTAATGTGAGCCCCTCTGTCATTTTATAAACATGTAATTTCTTTACGATAGAAATTTGGGAAATAAATAATACATAAATTTTACAACTTCTTTTCCCATATATATACAGATGTCTTTTTTTTTTTTTTTTTTTTGCGGTTTGCGGGCCTCTCACTGCTGTGGCCTCTCCCGTTGCGGAGCACAGCCTCCGGACGCGCAGGCTCAGCGGCCATGGCTCACGGGCCCAGCCGCTCCGCGGCACGTGGGATCTTCCCAGACCGGGGCACGAACCCGTGTCCCCTGCATCGGCAGGCGGACTCTCAACCACTGCGCCACCAGGGAAGCCCACGGATGTCTTTTTATGAACAAGTGCCTGCTCCCATTCAGTGTCTACTGACTATTGTTTTCCACTTATTAAAGAATTCCCTGTGCTCTGTCTTCTTTTCCATTTTTCCTATCTCAGTCATTAATTTTCACTCAAATTAATAGCTATTGACAGTAAAGCAATTAAGGTCAACCCAGGAAATATTGTGAAAAATAATGTGCAAGGTATCCATCAAACGGCGATCCTGCAATTATTATTCAGTATCTTATTCAAATTTTTCTCCCACAGGATTTACATGGTTGCTATAGCCAATCTTTCTCCCCTCTGCATCATTATTTCCATTTTTCTTCTATTTGTCATTACTATCCTCATATGAGTATGTTTTTATACACCACCTTCCAAAAATAAAACTTCCCCTTATCCCACATTTCCACAAATACTGAACCACTTCTTACTTCTACTTCAGAGCAAGCCTTCTTTTAAAAAGTTATTCAGAAAGTACAATGAGTAATAGAAGCAGCAAGTGAGGGCATTTGTGTTAGGCTTAATGATAGCCTCCAAAGATATCCAGGTTTGTCATCCCTGGAGTCGGTAAGTGTTACATTATATGGTGAAAGACTTGCAGATGTGATTAAATTAAGCATCTTGAGATGGGAGATTATCATGGATTATCTCGGTGAGACTTACATGCAAATATAAGTGTCCTAAGAGCAAGCGAGAGGAATGTTTGACACAGAAGACAGAAGGTTATGTGATGATGGAAGTGGAGAGAGGTCTGCAGATGATACACTGCTGCCCTGAAGACAGAGGAAGGGACTATAAGCCAAGAAATGTAGCACTAGGAGTTGGAAAGGCAAGGAAACAGATTCTCCCTGGAGTCCCTGGAGGGAGCACGGCCCCGCTGACACCTTGGTTTTGACCTGGTGAAACTGATTTTGGATTTCTGGCTTCCAGATTGTAGAAAAATGAGTTTGCATTACCCAGTTTGTGTTAATTTGTTACAAGAGCCATGGGAAACTAACGTAACCCTTTTCCTATTCATAGATTTAAAGGGTGGTCTTTTAACATTTCACATTCTATCATAAGCCACTTATAGGATTTCGAAAGATACCTTTTATCTGGTTAATAATGTACATATATATATATTTATATATAATGACTTCATAATGAATTTTATCAAATACTTTTTTCTGTATCTATAGCTGTTAAGACACACATTTTATGCATCTATATTGAGATGATGTGATTTTCTTCATTTAAACTGAGAATATGGTGAATAACATACATTTAAATTAGATCTCAGTTATAAAAGTTAGATTAATCATTACCCTCAATGTATGACATGCTTTTTCCCCATGCCTATTCAAGGTCAGCTTTTATATACAGTTGATTAAATAATTATTTTACTAGTGTGAGAGGCACCGAGAATGCACCACCTCACATGAAAGCTAAAACCTGGAGAATAACCACACCCAAGTGTGTAATTTCCCACCTCCATGCCACACTACTTACTGCTCTGCACCACCAGCTGAATTATAAGCTCAGCACTCAGCCTTCCACCTACTGTTTCCTGTGGAGCTTCCTGAAGTCTTACCTTGTACATGCATGTGTCTGAAGTGGGCCACACATAAGGAGACTTTTACGTAGATACTTGGTCAACTTCTCTGTGGTTATGGTCTCTTTTTCACATCAATATTTGGGAAGTCCTGTCAGGGAAAAAAAAAAAAAAAAAAGGCTGGGCATGTAATTTATCTTGTGGGCTTATTTCTTCTTAATAATAAACCCCCTCAAGTCCCATATGGGTTGGTTATCCTCCAATGCCTTCAAACAATATTGCCCAGATTTTATAGCTATCTTCAGTATGTGGGCTTGTTCACTGTGAGCTACTCTATCAGGGCCGGAACCTGAAATCCTCTAATATGTATTTAAGTGGATAGTTGCTATAGTTTATGTCGCACTTCTTGTTTTTCTAATGAGAGTTTTTAGGTTTTCTATTATGCCACAATTCTGAAATTAAGGACCCATTTATCTTATTCTAATCTAGTTTCTTATCCATAATTTTAATGAAAGTGTTCTTTTAATGGCTGCTGATAACTTCTATACGGGCACTACTCACATTTCCCAGTCTCAGCAGCATTTCAAATAACTAACAGCTCGTTCCTCTTCAAAACAGTCTCCTTTATGCATTTTCTTAAAAATACACCACTCCGGATTTCTCCTTACCACTCTGAATTTTTTATTCTCAGCTTAATTTGGACAGGTTTATTTACTTGGCTTATTTTCTATTAATTTCTATTGGCTGTCTAAACCTTTGCTTGGGTGATTTAATCCCCCAAAAATCATTATTTTAAATGCCTATATGTTAATAACTCCCATAGTTTTATTTCTACCTCTGACTGTTCTCTAAGTTTCAGACTTCAAAGTATTGTTTATTCACGATCTTTCATTTCTCTCGTGTAAATAACTGATAGACCTGTTATTTCTTTCTCCAAAGTATATCCCACACACGTACACTCCTTTCTATCACCATTGCCACTGTTACTATAAAAGGTGTCATCATCTCCATTCTAGAATGGGACAACAGACTCTTGCATCCATTCTTTTTCCCTTAAAATTGATTCTCCATAGAGTAATGTCAAAGAGAACCAGAGCCAGACAGTAGTTAAGTTGGGTAAAGATAGCTTTTATTCAGAAATGACTGCAATAGGGTAAAAAAGACTTCAGTATAGAAATGAGCTAAACTCCAAATACAACAAAGCAAAGCAGGAACTGATACCCAAAGAACATTTGGGTGGGGGGTAAGGGGGCCAGTGGATGGAAAAATGTTAAGAAGAGGCATCAAGGGATGGAGGATTTTTGATAAACCAACTAACAGAATTCTTGCTGAAGGTTGGCCAGGGGAATCAGATATCAAAGGAGATCAGATATCAGAGGTGGGGGCATTCTCTCTAAACTGGCTTAGTACGAGTCTGGCAAAAACTGGGCTATGTGGACTTGGCAAGGAAGTGCAAAATCAAAGCCTAATGGAGAAGAAGGTGGAGAAGTTTGGTCAAAGAGAAAGTCTTTACCACTAACTACAGTTTTAAAACTTCGAAGTGAGGCTTATTTATATTCTCCAATTCTTGCCATGGGTAAACTATGTTAAAATCCAGTTTTAATACATATCTACATATGAATAGATATATATACATCTCCTGTCATTTCTGCTTTCTGAAAGTGGTAATTTTGCACATTTTATTAATATCTATTATATTTTAACTGTACAGTGAAACCTTTAGCATAATGAATTTTCCTTCCCTACCTTGTTACATATATTTTGTACTAAACTCTACCATGTCTCAAACAAAATTGTGACACCTGCTTCACAAACTTACTATCAGACAAGAGCAATATTTGATCCTCCTTTTATTTTAAGCCTTCCTGAATTGCTGTGTGTAGGTATGTCTCTTGTACACAGAATGAATTAGATTCTGCTTCATTAGCCAATCTGAAAATACTTTACTGAATGATGAGTTAACCCATTTATATCTTTGATATACTTAGTATGTTGGTTTTCAGTTCTGTCATGATATTTTTACTATATAAACTATATATATAAAATCTTACACTATATTTACTTTTGTTCAATTTTGGGGGGATTTGTTTGGTATTTATAAATGTTCCTATATCTATTCATGTCATTATCTTATATAACCTTATATAATAAAATATACTAGTCCTCCAATGCATTTTAATATTCTCTATTGATTTCTTCAATGAGTAATGATAATGATCTCTAGTAACCTCTTTTCTCTCCCTCCTCTCTTTTTGACTAACATTTACTTTTATTCACTACTGTCCTTTTATTGACAGTTAGACACTATCGAAACATTCATTAATATTCTTCTTTCACTTATCTTTCCCTTTTCTTCAATTTTTTGTGAATTGTAGTATCTCTACCTTTTTAGTACATTTATTAGCAGCATAACTTAGTCTTAATTCAAAATTTAATATATGTAATAATTATCCACAGGCTTCATGCTATGTTTGAACTATTTGTTGTCAGTAACTAGGAGATTACTCAGGGAGTGATCATAGGAACTGTATTTCCAGAGTTCCCAAATGTCCATGATGCTCTGTGTTCCTTAGACATGATGCACGGTTTAAGTGAATGACATATAATTCGGCTTCTGTGTTCTTTCTTTCACAATCATTAAAACAATTCTTCATTATCTTCCTATATAAAATGCTGTTGTCAAGAAGTCTGTTGTCAATATTAATTTCCTACCTTTTGACCCACATACTCAAGTAATTTATCTCTCTAACTCAATTTTCTTCTTCATAAAGAAGACATTATTACATATGTGTTGTCCTCTTTTGCCTAAGTTCTATATTTAGAATGTTCTTCTCGATTTTTTTAATCTCTCCATTTCGGGTTTACCTATTTGCTCATATTTTTCTCCTATCTCTTATTATGTTTTGCATCATTTCCATTTGATTTAATTTGATGTTCCTTTTAAATAAATCTTTATTTCTGAAAATTATCTTCCTCTCTTATCTCTCCTCTTCTCATCCTCCACCAGACTATTCCTCTCTCTCTTTTCTCACTCTCTCTCTGGTTCTCTGATTAATTTTGATTGTGTTCCCAAGTGTTTTTTTCTCAGAGTAGTTTTTTTTTGTGCGGGGAGGGTGACTAATTGTGGTGATTTCTGGTTGTGGTCTATGGATTGCGGGACCTTTCAATACTTCCCTTTATCTTCATTTTATCTTTGCCAGTAGCCCAGCCCAGTGCTGCCCCATTCTACTAAGTATTTGGCTAATTACTCTTGTATTCTGAATTTTATGTTGATTACTTGTCATCTGCTTTTGTTGATGATGTTACCCTGGGTTTTTCCATTATGTCTCTTAACAACTCTGCCTGGTGTTTTCAGTTGATCCAGGCATACGTTAAAGAAAAAGATATATATAAATATTGATACCATAGTGTGCTGTTGAAAGTCTCTCCAGTTTTATCTTACTTAATTTTCTCATTAACAAGAAACTATGCTCTGCAACAATAAAATAACCTCGCTTTCAGGCAGTAATCTACAAAATATAGTGCAGCTAATATCTCAGTATACTTGATGTTATATTTTACCTGAACATGAATAATTGTGAAACACTTTTGGTTGGTATCTGCCTTAGTACACTATTATTTTTTAGATAATGTAACAAAAATTAAATAAAATTGGCCTTTCTCAGAGAAGATATTTATCTCTAATGTAGTAGCAAAATAAATATCTATAGACTGAATGAATTTATCTCCCTCTAGGTTTAAATAAGAAATGGATCTTATTTCTCACTGGCTTGTTTATATCCTAGGTCCTCATTCATATAATTATCTGCTTTTATTGGCTCCCATATTATATCTTACTTTGGTAGCCTGAAAACAAAAATATTCTTACAGTCCCTAGTCAGCATTTACTGTGTTTTCTTATTAGGCTCTTTGCTTAGCACACACTTGATGCTGATTTTATTTCTCTTTTTTTCATGACAAAAAGAAGCAGAAGTAAGATCTCTGGGAATTGGCTGTATGACATGGTTAAATGACACTAATATGAGTCTTGAGCTCTTCATCTATAACATGGGAATAATAAAAAACAGCAAGCCCCAGCTGCACACATACAAAAAAATTATGTGTTATGAGTGCTTCTTGGAAACATATCTGTGCATTTTGTCTTTCACATCCTTTAAAACAGTTTTTGCAATAAAATAGTTTACGTGTAATAGTTATAATAGGTATTATACGATTCCCTAGTTTCCTTCACTTGGTAACTTTATTCTTCATATTTTAAAATATATTTTCATAATCTAATATAATGCTGATTTGCAGAAAAGGAAAACAAGTTTAATTTTCTTCCTTCAGGTCATTTTAAGTATACATTTCTATATCCGGGAATGCTGGAGAACAAGATCGTAATGAGCTATTTCATGGAAACTCAGTTTTTCAAAACTTATCCTCTAAAGTTTAGGAAATAAAAATGCTTTCACACTCTTCCCATATGCTTAATGTAAAGTTTTTTTCAGTAACACTGTATAGATAACCAGTTCAAATTATCATAGGTAACAAAACACACATTTGTTAACCAATACAATATGAAGAAGAAGGAAGGCTTCATTTGAAAATGGAAATTTTACAATATTTAGAGTTGTTAATATCTCAGCTACTCACTAGCACATAATCTGGAGAAAGATGTTTACTTTATCACAAGCCAGTTTTTTTACCTCTGAAAATTTGTCACTTTTGTGACAAAATGTAAACAGGATATTATATCTTCTATATAAATGCTATAAAATACCATACAAAATATTTTTGTTACTGTTACTGTATGCTAATACAAAAATTTGATTGATGGCTTTAATAATTTTGTGCTTATTTATAAATGAAATACTTCTAAAGTTAAAACTTACCTATATTATCTTGATTATGGTGAAACTTTTGAACACGCAAAAATAGCATTTTTATTGCCTTTTTTATAGAGCCTAAAAAGAGGATTAGAAAAAGCCAACATGTCAAAAAGTTAAAAGACAGATACAGCTTTTTGTTGCTGGTAAATTTAATGAAATCTTATGTTATTCGACTGGCAAGTCCCATTCCTTTGAGTGTCTCAGTGAAGACTGTCAAAAATCATCAAAATTCAACACAACAGAGTAAAAGCTAATAGCCTTTTTGTTATACCAAAACTAAAAGGATTGGTAAGACTCAAAATGAAATGCTATTACTGAAAATCTTCTTTTATCTAATGCTTTGTGCAGTGAGTGAAAATTGAACAAATACATACTCTTTCATGGTGTTAAAATGAATTCTGACACTATTAAACAAATATTCTTTGGTCCTAAAACCTCTTAAATACTTTTTACACAAGTAGTATTATTAGAATATCCTGTAAGAGTTTATCACAAAATATTCTGACTACCCAAACAAAACTATTCTCTATAAAATAAAAATTAAGCACTCTATTTAAAAAATACTATAGCATGATGAATTTTGGGGTGGTTTTCATCTTAAAGGAAGTTATATTGTAATCATCCTTTCATAATCTCTAATGTAATTAAAATCTCTCTTCTACTCCCTTCCCAGTTCTTATCTAAATAACAAAAACTGCAATAAGATAAAATACATGGCAGGCAAAGATCTCCAAGACATTCATTTTTCTCAAGAAATGAATGCAGTTAAAGAACTATGATATGATCCATATTTTTTTGTTTATTGACAACAAAAGCAAAATTCCAAAAAAATAATGACTTAATATGGATTTTAGGGAAACAGTAAATCAGAATTGTAAGCCAAGTGAGCATGACCACAAAAGATTTCTCCTTTGGAATGACATTATATGTGAAGTATATTTCATAGTTTTCACTCATTTATTTATTGATACACTTGTCTATTTATTTAACATATACTCTTTGAGTACTAAATATATGTCATTATTATAGATGTTTAACCAATCTGCCAAAAAGTGAAATGTGCCATAGGAATACAAAGCAAATGCATAGATATATTGAGTATACTGAGTATAACAAGTATCTCACTCTTAGAGAAAAAGCTATGTGTGTTGGTATTAGAGAGAAAAATTACAGTAAGAATGAAGGGTAGACTAGAATAAACCTTGTGGTGTTGGATAGAATCAGAGATACCAATTTTCACATGTGTGTTTTTTTTCCCTAAGATAAAAAGAGAAATGAATATATAAAGAAATAGACATAAGCAGACATGTGTATGTGTCTGTATATATACATACATATTTCTTAGCTTTAACCACTGAGAAGACCTAGAAGCAGTAAAACTCTAATAGCAATGAGCATACCTAGCACTCTGGATTCACATTATTCTCCTATTAAAGGAACTAAGACTCCTTGAAGCAACAGCTGATTCCATTGCTGGAGCATAAAAAAAACAAGATGAGTGTGGAACATTTTTTGATGTAAGAAAATGAGAAGGTCTCAAGAAATAATGAAAATATGTCATAATGAACACTGGAGCTAACTTGAAGTGGCTCTCAGTAGCCAAAATTAAAATAATTTGAGCAGGAAAAAAAAAAAGATGGTAATGTATTACTAAGATTAAGCAAACCAAATACACATAAATCCATACTGATGTAATTTAATAATTGAATAAATAAATGAAAGGGGAAAAGGGAAAGCTCTCCCACACAGTAGAGTTCTAAAGAATAAATATAGAAGAAGTAATAGAAATAGAAACTCAGTAATTGGAAAATACCATATAATTGTTTCAGGGAAGAGTGCTAAAATTAGTGGGTGATATTATGATGAGAAACAGGATGTTTACATAGTCTCCTAAGTATCTCCCAACAAAATACTTATTTAAAAATAATAACTTTAAAACTGAGAAACCTGATAGACAACATCTTAACCAAATGATTAGAGTTAACATCACCAGAAATGGGACATGGTGATGTCATGTGCCCCCTGATATGATGCACCCAGAAAGGCAAGCTCAACATTGTGGTACTTTTGTCAAAATACCTTATTTGGGGGCTTCCCTGGTGGCGCAGTGGTTGAGAGTCCACCTGCCGATGCAGGGGATATGGGTTCATGCCCCGGTCCGGGAAGATCCCACATGCTGTGGAGTGGCTGGGCCTGTGAGCCATGGCCGCTGAGCCTGTGCATCCGGAGCCTGTGTTCCGCAATGGGAGAGGCCACAACAGTGAGAGGCCCGCATACTGCAAAAAAAAAAAAAAAAAAAAAAAAAAAAAAAAAAAAAACCTTATTTGAATTTAACTATAAGGAAATACCAGAAAAACTCAAATTTCAGGATAATCTACAAAATAACTTGCTAGTACTATCAAGTTCATGAAAGACAGAGAAAAACTGAGGGATTGTCCTAGAATAAAAAAGACCAAAGAAATGTAGCAACTAAATGTGACAGATGACCTGGTTTTGATTCTCATCAAAGATATTAGTGGAAGCATTAACAAAATATGTGAATAAAGACTGTAGATTAATACCTAATACCATATCAATTTCCTAATTTCAGTAGTTGCTTTGTATGATGTTAATATTGGGGGAAACTAGGTGAAGAATACATAGGAATTCTTTGCAGTAGTTTTGTGAATTTTTGCAAGTCTGAAATTATTTCAAGATGAAAATTGTAAAGTAATTCAGAAAAACCAGTATTTCTTAATCTTTTTACGCATAGTACTAAATTATAAAATTTACGTTCCATCCCTGAGGGCTCTTATATTACAATGTCTAAAATACAAATAAGTATAAACAAATAAGCAAGAAAGTGACAGAATATGACAAAAACTATAAGATAAATCATGTTTGTTGTAACAAATAACTGGTGATATCCTGGAGTCCGGTGAGGCCTCTCTGAGAAAACAAAATGTAAAACTATCACCTAAGATGGAAAGGAATTACTTTATTGAGGAGCCAAACAATGAGTCTTCTAAGACAAGGTTTTCCCTTGTGCAAGATCTCTACCATGGGAAAAAGTGTGCTCTAAGACTCAAAAGACGCTTGATTCACAAAGAGTCAGGGTGATGAGTGTGCTTGTGGGTACAGAGTAGAGAAGGGCTCAAATCATGGAGGGATTTTTCCATCCTTGAAAAGGATTTTCAACTGTATTCCAAATGTAATGTAATTTAAGGATTTGAGGCAGAGGAGGAAAAGTATCTTAGTTACATTAAAAAAAAAAAGTCTTTTAGCTGAGAATTATTTTCACGGGAATGAGAATAAACCCAGTAAAACTGGTGAGGAAACTATTTAAGTAAAAGCATGAGAAGATGGAGTCTTTGTGAAGGATAATGAAAAATATATTTAAGAGATGTTGATGTTTGAAGAACAAGAAGTACTGATGGGCAGGATTGGGGAGCATTAGAAATGACAGAATCAATAATAATACCAGCTGAGGTTGAAAAAAAAAACAACTTTGAAGCAGAGAACCAAAATTCTGTTTGAACAAGTATGAATTTGAGTCGTCCATGAAACATTCCAGGTGAGATATTGAGTAAGTAGATGACTATATCAGAGAATTTATCAGAGTTTGGAATATTCTCAGGAGTCATCATTATATAAATAGTCTTTAAACCTATGGGAATGCAAGAGAACATTAAGGGAGAAAAGCTGTATAGAGAAGAAACACTTTCAACAGAGAAAAAAGAAAGAAGTTGACTAGGTGGATTAAAGACAGCACAGGAGATACTAAAGGAGATTTTCTATATAATTATTTTGTTGTTATTTTCTTTGAAAGGAAGATTAAAAAATGAGGTGGTAACTGGAGGGAAATAGAAGGTCAATATAAAGTTTCAGCAAGAAAGGAGATACCTGTTAATGAGAATAATCTAGTAAAGTAAGAGGCAGAGTTGAGGGGTTGGAATTTGATAGAAGGAACAGTTCTGTTATGAAAACAAGAAGAAAGAAAAAAGAGGAGCACATGTAGACAAGTTGCAAAACTTGTGATGGAAAAATGAGGTTGTTCCTGCCTGATGAGGTCTATTTATTTAAAAGTGAGAAAGGTCATCAGCTTGCCATTACATGTGTGGTAACTGGATGTACTGGATAACTATGACACACCTTATCTCATTTATCCACACACAATTCTTATTACTAACAAGATGGATTAGTTACAAAAAGGATAGTGTAACTGAAATGAATCAGATAGTCTAATTAAGATTGTACTAGAACCTAGTTTCTCTCATAGTATCAAACTACCTTCTAAACAACAAAAGAATGGGTTTGGTTGCTTATCTATTTATACTTTATCATAATTCCCAAATTATACTAACATGGAGAGGGATACATAAATACTTTACTGTTTTTAATAACCCAGAATAAAGAATTTAAAACAAATAATTTCATTAAGTTAGAATACTTCAGGCTGTCTAATGAATGCCTGAATCTGTTATTAATTTTGGAAAGTGCTGTATTCCCCCAACTCCCTCTCCATTCTACGTTACTATCATGCTTCTTTTTTTAATCTATAAAGATTGAACCCAGTACACGATTCATAGGTATAGTTTTTCAGATACCAACTTTACTTAAGCAATACCAAGATACATGTGATGACCTTAGTGGTAATGAATAAAAATTTTTTTAATGTGTCTTTCAAAGGAAACACCAAACAAGTACTTTCATGCCATTTATTTCTAATAGAGAACATTTCCATGTTATCTTAAAAACTATAGGTAGACATGCTATAATGAGTAAGACTTTATAATCCTCAGAATACTAGAAAGAAAAATATGTACCTTCAATATTTTTTCTTTCCATTCTATCTAAAAATTATCCTAATCCTTAAAAAGAGATTATTAGCTGTCCCCTGAAATGTCAGGAGAAAATCTGTTAAGACCGATAGCTACATTTTTCAATACCACACATATAAACAATTCAGAGTTTTAATACATTGGAATTATAACCTCTTGTTACTTAGAAGAGGTGCTGTACAGGTGAAGGACTCTGTGTTGATATTTCTTGGTATGTCAGCTAATTTTTTCTTGAATCATTCCAGAAAAAGGAAAAATAGCGAGAAATCTTCAGAGAATAAAAACAAAGATATAAGAAGAATAAGTTAAAACATTTAAATTGCCACTTTATTTTTCAGCAAAATTTAAACTTACAAAAGTATAAAGATGTGTGCAAACTCTTGAGCAATAGTCATGAAAATATAAAGTACATGTTTGATCAAAATTCCTCTGCCTGTCTTATCAAATATGTTTAGGTTGGAAATAGATGGAGAGCTTATTCCACAGCTCTCCTGGGTTGAAGGTAAAAAGCTTCTATTCCTCAGGAAAAGAAGTAAAATATATTGGTTATAAGTAAGCATTGAGATTCATTCATCTATAGCATTCCAACATAGAAATTAGCTTTGAAAGGTCCCCAGAATGATATTTAGAAAAAAGGCCACAATTATTTGAGTTTGGTGCAGATACAAAAGCAAGACTAGAAAGTTACATACTAGAAGTAGTACTTGAATGGATGAACTTCAAAAAGAGAATAACAATTACATTTCTATCCATTGAAATTGTTTGCTATTTATTTTTTAGCTCATTGTTTTAATGAGCCCTTTTTCAGCTCATTGCCCACTTGAATTTACTGACTGTATGCCAATTAATCTTACTCTTCAAACTGATTTTCCTCTAGTTTTTCTTCTCAAGTTATCCCACAATGACATTCTACCATTTATTGAATAGTTTACTCAAAGGAATGTGTGGTATGCATGGCACTAAACTAAACCTTAGTTAGAATACACAGTATATTAAAGAATATACTCCCTGCTTTCTTAAAGTTCGAGGTCTAATTATCTTTATATTTATAACTTGTCTTCTCCTATATTTTCACTAATCCTTTTTTCTTAGTCTCTGAAAAGTTTTAAGATACATGATTCAATCATCTTTGTATTATCTAAGCTTTCACTGGCCATCTAACTCAATTTATCACATGGATAATGCCTTTCAAATATGCTCCCAACTCTGAAAAAGAACTAAGAGTATGATAGCTCTTACCTTCAAGTAAATTAAATTTTAGTCTAAATGATAGAGTCTATAGAGCTAAATTCATCATAAGTTACAAAAGATAATTGGAATGAAAAGGTTGGAAAACGCTATGGTACATGAACATGAAACAAAACAGAATTAAAAATGCAGCTGGATATTGCAGAAAAATATATGGTCTCCTTTCTACCCAAATGATTTTTGGAACTTATCCAAATCCCCACCCTACTATGGCATTGTACTCCAGTCTTTAGTTTATTCCATCTTCTATTTTACACTATTTTCTGTCTTTTTTCCCCCTCCTTGTTCAAGTAATTATTTCCTAGAGATAGATTCCCTCTTAAGATTTTATGACTATATCAACACCAAAAGTTATTATATAATATGAGCTGAGACTACAATATCTAGCAATTTATCAGTTGCCAAAATTTCCTCAACTACAATTTAGAAAATATGTCAAATCACATGAAGAGTTGCAAGAATAATAAAATGAATATTGATATGCTTGTAACTCAATCTGTATATGTGTGTGTATGTGAATTTTGTTAAACTGATTCAAAAATTGCTTGTAAACAACATGATGATTCACCGGGGTCAGCAAATTATTTATTACTTCTAGGAATGGCAACGTAGTACCTATTTTAGGCTTTGTGAGCCTTATTGTGTAGCCTCTGTTGCAACTTCTAAACTCTTCTGATGCAGAGCTAAAGCAACCACAGACAATATGTAAATGAATGGGCTTGGCTGTGATAAAACTAAATTACGGGGTTGGCTAAAAAGTTTGTTCGGGTACTTCCGTAAGCGCTTATGGAAAAACCCAGAAGAACTTTTTGGCTAACTGACAGTTTCATAGTTTTTAGACGTCATGAAATATTATTCTTCTGTTGACTTTTTTCCAACCATTTAAAAATGTAAAAATCATTCTTAGCTTGCATGCTGTATAAAAACAAGCAGCAGTACAGATTCAATGGATGGGCTGCAGATTGCTGACCCCTGTGCTTCACCTGTAAATACTACTACGTGTGTCTCCTAAAACCAAGGGCAGTGTCCTACTTATACACAATATAATTATCACATGTTGAAATTATATTAAATACAATGAAATTATACAAATAATACAGGAATGTATAGTATTATCCTTGAAAAAATATCAACGAATTATAAACAAAGCTATTGTGTGGCAGTTCATCCCCAGTCACTGCTGTTGGCATGGTTTGTACTTCCATTTTCCAAAGCAATCACGTAAGTTTATGGAAAAACGTACCATCACATGTTTTACCTATAAACAATCTATAAAGAAAATGGATAAACAATAAGTCGTCAATTCATCCATTCTTTTCTTTTTTTTTTTTTTTTTTGCGGTATGCGGGCCTCTCACTGTTGTGGCCTCTCACATTGTGGAGCACAGGCTCCGGACGAGCAGGCTCAGCGGCCACGGCTCACGGGCCCAGCTGCTCCGCGGCACGTGGGATCTTCCCGGACCGGGGCACAAACCCGTGTCCCCTGCATCGGCAGGCGGACTCTCAACCACTGCGCCACCAGGGAAGCCCTATCCATTCTTTTTAAGAGGGAACATGCTGGAGACAAGGAAAGAGGGCAGATTTCTTTGTAAATATGGTACTGACAGACCTCCTGGCAAACAAACTGATGATTTTTCAGGCGTGAATTCCTTACCTATGGAATTCTTTTAGCAAAATGTACATTTATTTCTAGGATTATTTATGGTAAACGTAAAATCCTTTGACTTATGAAGCATACTTTTGTGGACCATCCAAAAACAAATAGGTATTTTATGATCTAAATGTCTCCTTCAGCTAAGTGAGGTGGCTGAACACTGTTATACTTGACCAGAGCACATCTAACATGGGAAGAAGTGGATTAGGGAGCCTCATATGACCCGAACTCATCTCGCTTTACCTGTGCCTTTGCAACAGTTAAGTTTGCGTAAGATCTTTGATGCATGTCAGATTTGATAATCAATATTTTGTGTATTTTTAAGCATAAATGTAGTTTTATTTTTTAATTTAATATGCTTTCTAAATCTTATTGATTCAGCACATGTTAACCTACATCATTCTGTTAACCCTTCCATATGTCATTATTTAGTTAGACAGTTCTCTGTTGATGGACATTTAACATATTTACAAGGATTTGAGTATTACCAAAAAAACTGCAATAGACATCCTTGTAAAACATTTTATGGGCACATGAGTTAGCATTTCTCTAAGACAGACGGTGCCTTAAAGGAAGCTGCATTTATAAGATACGCCTGTTGTAAAATTTAATAGATGTCTAAAATTGCCACTTAAAATGGTTTTCCATTATAGATGGCAATTTGATATTATTAAACTTTACATTTTTTGCTAAGCTGATGGATGAAAAATATGATTTTGTGAAATCTCATATACCATAGGAAGAAGTATAAATTGATATAACTGATTTGAAAAGAGAATTTATCAGTCTCTAATTAAATAAACATCCACATGTCTTTGCCTCTAAACTTCCTTGGATAGTTATATGCCCTAGGTAAATGTATGCATAAATTCTTCAGATCATATGGCCAAGTATTTTCATATCGACTTTGTTCCTAAGCATTCAACGTTGCAGACAACCCAAACGTGTATAAAAATAAAATAGAAAAACTGTAATTAATATAAATTATGGAATACTACAGAGCAGTGAACAAATAAACTACAGCTATTGCAATAACAAGAATTTCTCTCATAAATATATGTCAAATAAAAGAAATCTGTGTTCTAATGTGTTTTACATGATCAATTTTATAATTAGTATATTTTTTGACAAGAATTCTTTTAATTTTATTTTTAATAGATCTTTATTGGAGTATAGTTGCTTCACAATACTGTGTTAGTTTCTGTTGCACAACAAAGCGAATCAGCCATATGCATAGTGATCTGTTCTTTTGCATACCCAATTAAAATGTTGTACCTCAGAAGTTTAATTTGCTTTACCTGATGGTTGATACACTTAGAGGTCTTTGAACCTACTGCTTTGATTCTTCCATTCATATGCTTTTACCATTTTTCTATTCAAATATTTTTATTTTCCTAAATGATGTGTAGATGTCCTACTATAATCCTTTGTCACATGTTCTAATTATTTTCTCCTAGTCTATCAACTCTCTTTGAAATCTGTTTATGATTTTTTTACTAATAGAGAAGACTTTAAATGAATGCAGTCAAATGAATCAGATTTTTCTTATGCCTATTGATTTTTGAGTTTTGTTTAAGAAAGTGTTAGTCATATATTACATAGGTGTACTGAGTGTGGGAACTTGGGTCAGAAATAAAGAGCAGTTATCAGCAGGCAATGTATATAGATATACATTGCCTAAAGGGCATGGCCTCCTTCCTTGACAGAAAAAGCTCCTACTGAAAATGAAGCAAAGTGTGGGCTACAAAAGCATGAAAATCTGTCCTCCATCAAGCACACTGCTCAGTAAAAACAAGGAGTCTGGCAGAAATTCATCTTTTAAAGTAAACGCAAAGTCTAAAAGAAAAATCAACAGTTATCTTGAGACACGTCAACATTATAAGTACAGAGGGCAAAATTTAAAACTAAAATGATAAAATAAAACAAATGAAGGATGTATACAAAAGCAGAGGAATGACAGTAAAGAGCAGTAAGAGGACTTCCAAATGAGTATAATTAGTATCCTGAAGGGATGCAAGAAGTTGTTGATTCCTTAGAAAAATAAAAGAGAAAAGCTAAAAATGACATCACTGAAATAAATAATACATATGTGATCATCTCTCACTGAATAATGACTAAATGAATATATAGAAGAAGAAAGCTGAAATATTCTTAAACGTAAAATAAGCACACTAAAATAAATGAGGTCAAATGAACACCACAAATATCATTCTTCCTGGACACCTGCTTGCCCCCCCAGTTCTAGTCTTCACTTCTCCCTGTACTTTCTGTCCTGGAAGCTGCTTGGTATGGACTCTATCAACAGGCGCTCCCTTTTCCTCTGGCTGCCTGGTAAATTCAATGGGGTAGAGCACATGATTAAATTTGAGGGAAGGCAGAGATCAAGATTAGGATATTTTAAACTCTGGCTCCCAACCAGTGACTAGCTTTGTCCCTAAAGTATAGATTTTTGTTCCTCTCAAAATGGCTTACTGTCTCCTTCTGCAGTTCAGTTAACTTGCCCTGCCAGTGGCCCTGTAAGCCAAGGGGGGATTAAAAACATCCACTCTCACTAACCAAGCATTCTGTACTCCCTCTTGTGTTTTCTCACCCCTTCAACAACATTGTAAACAGTATTTAAACCTTTATTTAATTGTACCGTTAGTTTATTTTAATGAACCTAATACATGGATTTCCTCCTTATGAAAACTGATAAACTTATTTTTTTCTCATGCTCAAAGCTAGACGGTAAATATTTTCTGCTAAGAATGTGAAGCAACTGAAGTGACAGTTTGGTTTAGAGCTGCATTGTAGAAGTACAGCTACTATAAAATAGTTTCATTTTTCTAAGTTTGTTCTCTGCTGTCTGGGAGATTTGCATTTGCTTTTCCTATGGAGAAGGCCAGAATATGATGGAGTGAACATTATGAACAACTTCAGAAGACTGTTTAAAGCAAAGCGTGCTCTAAATGATAATATTTCTGAAGGTCCTTATTTTGAAATTTCTCATTTAAGGTCAGTGATTTAGAAATCAAGTCAAAATCTTGTTACCAAATGAATGCATTTACTGATATTAATAAAATATTAAGCATACAGCAAAGGAAACTATAAACAAGACGAAAAGACAACCCTCAGAATGGGAGAAAATATTTGCAAATGAAGCAACTGACAAAGGATTAATCTCCAAAATTTACAAGCAGGTCACACAGCTCAATATCAAAAAACAAACAACCCAATCCAAAAATGGGCAGAAGACCTAAATAGACATTTCTCCAAGGAAGATATACAGATTGCCAACAAACACATGAAAGAATGCTCAACATCATTAATCATTAGAGAAATGCAAATCAAAACTACAATGAGATATCATGTCACACCGGTCAGAATGGCCATCATCAAAAAATCTACAAACAATAAATGCTGGAGAGGGTGTGGAGAAAAGGGAACCCTCTTGCGCTGTTGGTGGGAATGTAAATTGATACAGCCACTATGGAGAACAGTATGGAGGTTCCTTAAAAAACTAAACATAGAACTACCATACGACCGAGCAATCCCACTACTGGGCATATACCCTGAGAAAACCATAATTCATAAAGAGTCATGTATCAGTTAAAAATCATGCCAAATTTAAATGCAGATTGGAATTCTATTCAAAGGGTTTGTACAGAAAGCAAAAAGTTCTTAACATTTCCTAGTTTTTATATGTGAATTATATCTCAATAAAGCTCAATTAACAATGCCCAGTGTTCAAAATTATAATAGTATTAATGCAATCTGTCTTAATTTTAAATTTGAAAAATTAATATGTGCTGTCAACATTTTCAAAGTTTTATGGTTAAGATTAAATAGGAACTAGACTTAAATTGCTTTTTATTATTTGGATGTAAAAATTTTATTTGTAATTTATTCCACATTAATTTTATACATTCAACACTGATGTATTTATTTGAGGAAGTGTACAAAATGTACAAAATGTTGAGAAAAAGTGTACAAAATGTTGAGAATATTTAAAAACTTCACATTGATCATGAATCTGCTTAAGTTTTCTTTCTTACGTTCTTTTGATTGTTTTGCAAAGTTTCATCTTGTATTTGTCGTAAAATAAATTTATCAATTAACTGGCAAATTGTATAATAGTTGCCTACAATATTATGACTAAAGCTGGGCTAGGAAATGGACTATCTGTAGTTTGATTGGCAGAGAAAAAAATACAAATGAGAAAAAAACAATAAATTGTTAATTCAACTGTGAGGTAACTTGTGTAATTGATTTAAAAATCAAATCAAATTTAGAAGTAAAATAAATTCTGGTATAGAAAAATTTGGTCAGAAACATACAACTTTCAGTAGTATAGACTTTTCTTAAAGCTGCAAATGGATACCGTCATTTAAAAAATTCTAATTATACGTTTGGGTCTGCTCCTCCCTGTCTTATTTGTAATAAATTTCTCATCATCTTCCTTTTGAGATGTAAATATTTACCAATTTAATCGTTTCAATATCTCTAGAGTTTCCTCATTTCAAAGGGATTTTGATCTGTTCTAAATAATAAGCAGAGGGAAGTAGTCTATACCTGTTACTTCTCTGCTTTGCTACAGTAGGTCAATATCCAAACCCACACATATTTTCCAATGCTTTACTGTTGCAAGTATATCCCTACAGTGCCTACATGTGGACAATAAAATTACAATTATAAGCATAAATTCATATAATTTATCATTATTCTCTAAACTCCAAATGGCTTTATTCCAGTACTTGAGTCAACAGCCTAAACATCATATGGCATAAAGTTAATATAAAGTCCAGGACTTCTGCCAGCTATTCAGCCTTGTCAGGAACCTCACTGTGGAAAGTTTAATTAAGATAAAAAGGTTGACATAACTAGACAGAACACTTTTCCTCAAAACTCTTGAACTAATTTTGCACTTTTCCCACTTTCTGTCTTCTATCAACTCAACATAAAAAGCTTTGACAAAATAACACAAAGTTTATTTTTACACCATAATTCTAGGATGTGAGGTGCCTACCTTCCCTACATTTGCTTAAAGAAAAAGACATCTGGGGAAAACACAAAAACAAACAAGAAAGAAAACACAAAAATAAAATAGGAAAAATCATACCAGTTAACATTTTCTAAGGTAAAAATAAAAATTGTTTGGAAATATTTTAAAACTGATATGGGATATTAATTTATTGAGGGAGATGTTATATTTTATTTTATATAGTAAGATTTATAGAAGTTAAGATTTTTATCTTGGCAACTCAGTATATTTTTATAATAGTAAATCAAACGAATTTCAGCAGAAAATCATATTAGCCTGTTACGTCTCCTAACACATATTGTCATAAAATCAAATCCATGCTATATTGTGGATCTAAAAATCAAAACAATAGCTTGTAGAATATAACATAACAGGTTATATTCATGGCCTCAGAGTTTTAAAAAATCAATTAAAAAAAAGTCTAATAGAAACGTGTAAGAGACTTAAAAAGACACATAAAATAAACAATTCTGGACTTGAGGAATAACACACTCTTTTAAACTTTGAGATTTGCTGTTTTCCTTTTTTCTCTCAAATATTGTCATTTTATCATGTACCTCTGAAAATGGTCTTGAAAACTTCCAAGAGAAAACAACAGTCACTGTCATGTTCAGAATGTAAGAATTAAATGTCACCTTACAGAATTCTTTACAACTGAGCTTAGATGAGATTTTAATTACCATTTTCAAGCCACTTATAAAAGTTAACAAGCAAGGCAGACTTTCAATGCTAAAATAAGTAAATTTTCTTTGAGTTAATGATTAGTGGAGGATTGAATATAAATAATAATTCTTTACAATTGCAGATTTAACATTAAGAAGAAAACTTAATAGACATTTATCTATCTAATTTTATAGAAATAAGAAGATTTGGACTATTCTCTTCAATAATGTTGTAAAATATATTTAAAATACATAAATAATTTTCTACCCCAAAAATGAAGCATTCAACTCAAAAGTTACACATTTTTAGCAGTGTTTAGATATTGTTTTAAGAGGATGACATAGCCTGTGTATTCCCACAGATGTAACAAATATGTCGAAGATAAATATTAAAGAATAGTGAAAGCTATAATCTAGAAATATGAAAAAAATTCAGCACAATATAGGCAGAAAATCTTAGGACTGGATTGAACTGGAATAATTGAGAAAGTGCACTTGTTTCACTGCATATGAAAGATACATCTAGGAATTAAATTAAGTAACCTGGGATAGATTCACAGAATCCAAAGTAAGAGCTACTTACAAAGTTGCATTGGAGAAATAAACATGAAAATGACTAAAATAAACCACTGGAGTTAGCAACATATTCTCGTTAGATATGTACATCCTACAAAAATTTATTTTTCTAAGACCCTATCATTCGGGTAATTATAATGATGGAATATGCAACTTTTCCTGGACAAGTAGGGAAGAGAAATAATGAGAAGTCTACAGGAGAGAGAAAAGATAGTGGAGTCCATAGACTGACAATCGTCAAGAGGTCAAAAATCTGAGCTAGTGCAAATCTTGAACAAGCGGTGATGGATGAAATGGTCAGTAGAGATGATCGAAGAGTAAAAATATTTTAAATTATTTTTTAAATGTCAAGAAACACTTGCTCTCCAAAACAAGGAAGAAGGAAAGTTATTACAAATGTGGTGTTCAAGAAATTGAGGGGTAAGATTTTGAAGAGTTATCAAGTTGAGAATTAAACTAAAACTAGTAGAAAATAATGCAGTTTCAGTTGAGGGAATGTCTTTGAAAGCTAAAAGCAAAAGTGTCATTGTGGAAAGAGACCAAATAGTTTGAAAGACCACACAGAAATGGAAAGTTTGGTACAGATAAATGTCATAAACAATATGAGCACAAAGTTCATTGGCAATATTTGTGTGTTTGTTTGCAGAAAGACAGAACAATAACAGCCTGGAAGTTACAAATTAAAATAAAAAACATAAGATACCAACCTCTTCCCCATTAGGTATGTGAAGCTGGGATGGGCAAAACACAGCATCTTGCTGAAAGGGTCACTGAGGTTATATTTTCCAGGCACACTGGATTCCAGTTTCCACTGAAAATATGGAATCGTTTGTTAATCAGAGCACAAGCATTCCAGAAGACCTATCAAGATGTGAGATGGAGGATAGGAGAATGATTCTGGTGGAGATACAAAGCCATGTGGCAATAAAAGTATAATAATAGATGATGTGAAGGTGAGAGATAAACAGGAACACGATGCACAGAGTTTCATTCCTGACAGGCTCTTTGAAGAGAACAAGAAGTTGTGACTTTTAAAATATTATACTTCACCTAATATTTTTAGTAACTTCAAGAATCATTTTGATGACTTAAGGGACTGCAACTTCCTGGAACATCATTCAAAGTAAGAGCTTATAAGAATTTTACTTAATGAAAAGTCTCATAATGCTTGGACACATAGAAAACTGTCTTGTATAAATCCAAATTGGTGTACTTGGAAGTTATGATTACAGGTATATATCTCATCTTTTTGCTACATTTGTAATTTTTTCTTAGTGAAATATATTGCTTTCACTTTATATTTATTTATTTTTTGAGGGTAAATTCTATAATAATTTTATTTATTCCATGGGTATCTTTTTTTAAATATTTTTATTGGAGTATAATTGCTTTACAATGGTGTGTTAGTTTCTGCTGTATAACAAAGTGAATCAGCTATACATATAAATATATCCCCATATCTCCTCCCTCTTGCATCTTCCTCCCACTCTCCCTATCTCACCCTCTAGGTGATCACAAAGCACAGAGCTGATCTCCCTTTGCTATGTGGCTGCTTCCCACTAGCTATCTATTTTACATTTGGTAGAGTATATATGTATATGCCACTCTCTCACTTCATCCCAACTTACCCTTCCCCCTCCCCATGTCCTCATGTCCATTCTCTACGTCTGTCTTTATCCTGTCCTGCCCCTCAGTCCTTCAGAACCACTTTTTTTTTTTTTTTAGATTCCATATATATGTGTTAGCATACAGTATTTGTTTTTCTCTTTCTGACTTACTTCTCTCTGTTTGACAGTCTCTTTATCCATTCATCTATTGATGGACATTTAGGTTGCTTCCATGTCCTGGCTATTGTACATAGAGCTGCAATGAACATTGTGGTACATGACTCTTTCTGAATTATGGTTTTCTCAGGGTATATGCCTAGTAGTGGGATTGCTGGGTCATATGGTAGTTCTGGTTTCCGTTTTTTAAGGAACCTCCATACTGTTCTCCATAGTGGCTGTATCAATTTACATTCCCACCAACAGCGCAAGAGGGTTCCCTTTTCTCCACACCCTCTCCAGCATTTATTGTTTGTAGATTTTTTGATGATGGCCATTCTGACTGGTGTGAGGTGATACCTCATTGTAGTTTGATTTACATTTCTCTAATGATTAGTGATGTTGAGGATCCTTTCATGTGTTTGTTGGCAATCTGTATATCTTCTTTGGAGAAATGTCTATTTAGGTCTTCTGCTCATTTTTGGATTGGGTTGTTTGTTTTTTTGGTACTAAGCTGCATGAGCTGCTTGTAAATTTTGGAGATTAATCCTTTGTCAGTTGCTTCATTTGCAAATATTTTCTCCCATTCTGAGGGTTGTCTTTTGGTCTTGTTTATGGTTTCCTTTGATGTGCAAAAGGTTTTAAGTTTCATTAGGTCCCATTTGTTTATTTTTGGTTTTATTTCCATTTCTCTAGGAGGTGGGTCAGAAAGGATCTTGCTGTGATGTGTCATAGAGTGTTCTGCCTATGTTTTCCTCTAAGAGTTTTATAGTGTCTGGCCTTACATTTAGGTCTTTAATCCATTTTGAGTTTATTTTTGTATATGGTGTTAGTGTTCTAATTTCATTCTTATTTTTAAAGTGAAACTTTAACACATTCAACTAATTAATAGAGGACTATTCTGTTAAATAAACACAATGAATGTTTCTTATGCTTAACATGTCATAGTTGTTTCATATTATTTATAGATTTTTTTCTACTGCATTGAAATTTACAGGAATACTGCATATGTTTAGCTTAATGTAATCATTTTCTAACTGTGCTCTGTGGAGACAACCCAGATTCAACAAAATTAGCTCTAATTTTGTGTCTTTTATTTGTTTCTGCTTCTAGGTTAAATATGGTTTGAAAAAAAATGTGTTAGAAAATTGTGAAAATCACTGGCTTATTGGAAAGAGTGTTCCATTCAAAGATGAAGCCCTGTCTCCAGCTTACTTTAAACAGTCCTTTTATTCCAATCTGTGTCTGGGTTTTCCCATCTCTAAAATATTTCCATGGAACATTTCACTTCTTTCATAGAATTAAGATATATTTTATGTTTGTAATTTATTAGAAAACTATGATATTGCTTTTGCTATGTTAACACTCCCTGAACCACTCTTCAAAGTGAAAAGCAACCCCAAAATAAAAAACTATTACTAATATTCACTCTCTTCTCAAATTATTTCCTTGTCAACATCTTATCATTGCTCTGACTTCAGCTGATTAATGTATTAATGGATTGATTTATTCATCTGAACTTGTTATCTTTGTGAATGTTATCTTCACATATGCATGAAATGGGTGAAGTATAAACAGCAACACTAGTAAAACTATCAGCCACCAAGAAAGATTTACCTAGTAATTGTACTGTTTGTGGTATTTATTTATTTTTAATTCAGTAGTACCTCATCTATAAGTATGTTTCCTTTACTTACTCCATTTTTAAATATCTTGGTCATTAGAGCAGAGCATCTTTATTTTTCCAGAATCTTACAAGTTACTGATAACAGTAACCTGTGATAGGTTTATTTTGTGTGGTGCTTTGGTGATTTCCTGATTCCAGTAAGTTGTTCTGACCAATATCAAAATGCAGATTAGTTTAGAACTACTTTGATATTTTTGCAAATCAAAGAAAAATATTTATTTCTTCTGGATAGCCACGAGAGAACTAATAACTGTTAGTATACCTAAATTCATTAAAAATCTCCTTTTGAGGGGCTTCCCTGGTGGCGCAGTGGTTGAGAGTCCGCCTGCCGATACAGGGGACACGGGTTCGTGCCCCGGTCCGGGAGGATCCCACATGCTGAGGAGTGGCTGGGCCCGTGAGCCATGGCCGCTGAGCCTGCGCGTCCAGAGCCTGTGCTCCGCAACGGGAGAGGCCACAGCAGTGAGAGGTCTGCGTACTGCAAAAAAAAAAAAAAAAAAAAAAAATCTCCTTTTGAAATGTATTATTATCAACAATTCAAAGTACAGTAGCAAAGTAAATCGGCAGTGCTTCTCTCTGCAAACATTCTGAAAGTGAGCCGCTGTATTTACAAAATTAACAATAATAAATGTCTTTAAGAATGGTTGTATTATCTTGTAATTTTTTAAATTTGTTTATTACCTCTCCAAAATAAAATACGCTTTAAAATTATTTTGAGTATTCAAGCATTAGTATTCCATATCTTCACTACATTTAAATGTCTGTTTATAAGAAAATACTGGAATAGCTATACAATTTTTGGGGCCAAGTGCAAAATGAACATGAGCAATTGTGGCTTGCTCAAAACCTATTAAGAATTTCAAGATGGTGACAGCAGAGCATTAAACCACATATGAGGTCATTATACCCATCATGTCCTGTGTGACTGCACAGGTCACACAAACATGAAGCTGGCTCTGAGCCTATATCCAGTTAGGTTAATTTTACAGATTCTCAAACTGAATAAAAAAGAAAATGCATTCCAGGTGTGTACTCCGTTATTTAAATGATTATGAATTAAATTGGTAATGATATTAGGATTTGTGCTCAGAATCTCAGTTTGTATCTGAATAAAAATTTCTATATGAATTTTTACAATAAAAAATTTTTTTTCTAAGAAGAGGATTCCTGAAATAATGAAATTAAAATAATTTATAATTTAATTCTATATTTTAAGTCATATAATTAAATAAATATATATATATTCCATTACTAATTTAAATAAAGTGATCAAGAGAAAATGTATAGTTGAAATTACTCTACTTATTTTAAAATTATATATATTGCATTGAACAATTAAGATCTAAGAGCATAAGGGAATTCCCTGGCTGTCCAGTGGTTAGGACTCTGAGCTTTCACTACCAGGGCCTGGGTTCAATTCCTGGTTGAGGAACAAAGATCCTGCAAGCCGTGCCAAAAAAAAAAAACCCAAGATCTAAGAGCATAAATGAATGGGCATTTTTGAACACGTAAAATGCTCATTCTGGATGTTTCTGGAACATGTTTTAGCAGAGCAGGAGCTCACCACTGATCCATCCACCTCCTGCTTGAACAACCCAGTAATGTGATTTGCAGGTAGGTTGTAATTTCATCCAAAACATCATACAATAAGAAACGTACTTACTCTCACAGGGTTTGACCTACATAAGAATTTGTAAAAGAGAAAAATCATTGTCCTTCTTGAACTTAATGACTGTCTTTCTGAATTCACACGCATATTTACCTGACCAGTCAGTCGTTCTCACTCTGGTAAAATTATCTGGTAAAATTAAGTTGAAATATAATTGATGGGTTGTCTGTTCTGAATAAATGTGTGTGTTACACATGCAAATGCATTTATGTATTTTACAGCTATGCAGTTTCAAGAACTGACTTATTTCTATCTGCTTTTTATTCACTTTTTAAAATTAGGCTACTGATGCATATTAGAATTTAATTACACCAATTAGTGCTGCCACATCAGACATATGATGTGCCTTCAATTAAGAAATACCTAATGGGTATTAGTACAATTTAGCTTCATAATTAAAGTTCTAAGAACATCACAAATTAAACATTATGATTACTGAACATTAAAAATCTACTGGTAAAATTAAAGCTGAATATTTTAGCGTCTCCTTTTAAGATGATTTTTAAAAAGAAAATCAGGATTACGTAAAACACAATGTTACTATTATAGAAGAATTCTTAAATAGAGATTATGCATACATGTGCACCCATTTGTGTATATACAATGATGAAGTCTTTAGGAAAGTATGAAACCTAGCACTCACGTCATCTAATGGATGTTAAAGGTTATCATTTCAGGGTTTTGTTTTGTTTGTTTTCTGTTTCTCCTTTTTCATATGTAAATATTCGGTTTTTGTGGTAGCCACTTAGAACTCCTGCTTCAGGGAACAAAGACCGTGTGCAGCCCCAGCTGCGGCCCATCTGATTGTATGACTGTGTTTGCATTGAGGCCATGTTTCCTCAGGCTGCTCCTGGCCACTGGTGAGGGTACTAGTGCAAGAAACATTCTTAGGAACCCTAGGACTCTTCCTGCAGAGGACTTTAAGTTGAGGACTCCTCGTTGGTCTGTCCAAAGCTAACTAAAACTGAGCTGTGCTGTAGGTTGAAAGAAAATCTGTCCCAATCCTTCCTTCTTCCTCTCCTTTCACAAGGATCAGAACTGCACTGCTGACTGAAGGCTCCCTACACTTATATCTGCTCTCTCCTCAATGCTTAACAGGAATTTCCCCCCTTATATCTTTTGTGCAACCAGTAACTTCCTGGTGTCAGAAAGTCTTACCTAATAAACTATCTGATATGAAACATATACATATATACTTAATAATTATTGTCATTATTAGAGTACTTATTTTTAAATATTACCTCTTTAGAGATATCATCTCTAGTACTGTATTGAAAATTAGGATTATGGTAAATTTTATATTCCTTCTTGTAAAGAAAAATATTTAAGGTAAAAATACCTTTTCCCCACAATTTACATATCAAAAACAAACGCAGATTACATTAAGACATTCAAAACCCACTGATCTCAATCATTTCCATTGATTTATGTGAAAAATAATACCAAAATTATAGACTAATTCATATATTTTAAAATTATCTTAATTACTCATCATAAAAATCCTACAAAATTATTATGCTTTATTACAGATAAGAAAGTAGATTAAAGAGAGGTTTAGGTGAGTGCCAGCCAAAGCAGTATTTTCTTAAATCCATGAATAATACGCATGTACACTTAATCAGAGGTACTCTACTTGGTGGGTGGTTATGCATGTATATCATATATGTATGCATAGGTCATGAAAATTGCCTCTAGAATTTTGATGCCTTGGGGCAATGCTACCTTTTATCTACCTTTTTTTTTTTTTTTTTTTTTTTGCGGTACGGGGCTCTCACTGCTGTGGCCTCTCCCGTTGTGGAGCACATGCTCTGGACGCGCAGGCTCAGCGGCCATGGCTCACGGGCCCAGCCGCCCCGCAGCATGTGGGATCTTCCCGGACCGGGGCACAAACCAGTGTCCCCTGCATCGGCAGGTGGACTCTCAACCACTGAGCCACCAGGGAAGCCCTATCTACTGTTTTAAATAAAGCTTTTCTGGAACACAGACAGGCACATTTATTTACATATGGTCTATGCCTGCTTTGGGGCTAAAAGTAAAATTACATCGTTGCAAGAGACTGTATGGACCCCAAAGCCTAAAACACTTTCTGTTTGGCACTTTACAGAAAAAGTCTGCCAATCTCTTACGAAATTCAAAACACTGAGACAACACAGACAGTGGTGAGTTGGTACTAAAACCCAACGTTCTGTGTTACAGCTCTTAAAACTAAGAAACAGAAAAACTGAGTCAAAATGAATTGGTTGTTTGTTCCAGAAAATTTTTGCTCAAAAAAAACCCCACCTGTAAATCAATAAATAACTTTACTGTTTGCTTCAGGAAATTCTTGCAGATCAATTTATCTGAAGCAATATTCTATTCACCTGGGTAAACAGCTCCCTTAACAAACAATGGCTTATCAAAATTGGCTTCTAGACTTTCACCTCATTCTATTTATGTCTTTAACTACTAGCTCACAGTTCCCTGCCCTGAAAGGTCACAATTATTCCACTTGAGAGCCAACCATAAAATCTTCTAAATACTCTCATCGCCAGATTCCTTTCTCTGAGGTACTGAAACTCTGCCAATGTCCTCTTCTTGCTCACAGGTATGAATTTTAAAAACTATGAAATTAGGGCCCTGAATGTAAGTTAAATTTTTAAAGCATTTTTTGACAGATGATAGATGTACGATACCATAAAGAATAACAGTCATCATCCAATATCATGGGAAGTAGGTCAGATACAATAATTTTATCTCTGATGAAGGACAGTCAAGACATATTACGGGAGGTAAGTAAAAAACCTCTATAATTCTAAAGATGATCAATATCTAAGAATACAATGGGATGCGACTCAAAATTTGCATGGCAAAGAAAGTGTTCTTTCATTTCCAAGGGGAAAACTTGAGTTGACTTAAGATTAAAGGACTTTGCTTTCCTGAAATTTAACTGGATGCCTAAGCATCATTCCTTCTCTATCAAACTGGATTAAGTGAATCCCTATGCATTAGACTTTCCTTTCTCAGACAGAGATTACCTAAATGATCCCCATTAAATATGTTCATTTAGTATTTGTATCCCATTTAAACACGCAGAGACTTGTACTAGATTATGTAGTGGCCCGGTTAAAGTCTTACTCTACACAATACACCTAGGGAGGAAAACAATGTCTAAATTACTTGAAAATCCCAGAACTGCTGATAGAAATTTTTAAAACACATAGACCCTTCTTACTAAGTATTAAAATACAGAACATATATCAAGGTAAGCTAGAGTTTCTCAAACCAATGTTTCCTGGTTGAAAAAAAGAGGAAAAGTGACCCCAAAGAAAATATACCTAAAAGACAGGAGTAGCCTTGGCTAAGGACAGAGGGTTCAGGTTCATGCAGGATCATTTATTCCAGTGGAACAAACTTACTGTGATAACTAATCTTCCAGCATCTTGATAAGTACAGGAAGAGGCATGGCTTTCAGATATTGGAATTTATGGCAATAAGGGAGAATGAGTTCTTAAACAACTATTTGGAGAAATAAAAGAGGTATGTTTTTCACCAGATGAAGGTGGTCAAACCAGTTACCACCAAAGTCAGCAAAAAGAATTAGGATGAATAATAGATAAGACAGAAGTAAATTAATAAAGAAGCCTAATTTTACACCAGTCTTTCTTTTTCAGATGATTAAGTAAAAATGTCACCTGCACTTTTAATTCTGCAAAATTGTTTAGAAATATATGCTCTCAAAAAAGCAAAGTCCCTTGTTGTAGCATGGTGAGATTGGGGGAAACCTTGTTTGGATTTGATCTAATTAGACTTCCCCAAAATGAACACCCAAATGCTGGGCTGTCAGGGTAACGCTGCTGTGGGTGTGGCCATTTCAGGGCCTGGGGGCCACCTTCACCCTCGTTAACCAGAAGTGGTTTCCGCAGGAATCCTTGGGCCTCTACCCACCCCAGACCGCCCTGGGCCGGGGCCTGCCCCTCCTCTGGCCTCTTCCCTCTGCCCCCAGCCCAGCCCCTCACTGCGGCCCATCCTCTTCCGAGGGAACCTCACGGTTCCCCAGCTGAAGACGCACTGGAACTCAAGTCCCAGCTCCCAGGGACACACACAAGGCTTCCCGGAGCCCCCTGCCTGCCCAAGAATCACGGGCTCGCAGGTGAGGGCAATTGGGAGAGGCTGTCCTCTCGCCTCTTGAAGGGAGCAGGCCCTGTTCCCAGGGCTTCCCTCATTCCACCCTGCCCCCCACGTGAGGGGACTGCCTCCATAGGACAGAGGGGGGCTTTCGGGATGGGGGCACTGACCCTCCAGTCGAGCTTGAGCTTGTGCATCCTCCTGGGAGGATGCGGCATCCATCCTCTTCTAAAGATCCAAGTTCTCCAGCAAGGAGAGAGTTGGACACACGAAGCAACACTGAGGGGGCCTCGGCTCACCTGCAGCCTGGGAATCTTGACTCGCTTCCCTCCAGGAGACGTGGCCTGGCTGAAGCCCCAGCCGTCTTCGTGCGCTAGACGGAAGCCCAGTGCGGGCAGCAGGGCTTCAGGGGGGCCGGCAAGGCGGGCCGGCAAGGCGGGCTCCGGGGAGGGTCTGGCTTGGTGCGTCAGCCGGAGCATGCGCCGCTGGGAGCGTCCTCCTCCAGCCGTGGTCGTGGTGCCGGAGAACTCTCCAGAAGGGCCGGCCCTCCGCGGCCAGGATCCGCCCCTAGCAGTGGACACGCCTCCCCCCGTTCTGCCCGCCTTTCCTCTCGGGCGGCTGGAGGGGGCCGGGCGACCTGGGAGGACTGTTAGTAAAGGGTGACGCTCCTCTGGTTGCCTCACACTTTGGGGCCTCATTTTTTTAAAGCGGATGCATCAAATCTGCTTCTTTCCCGTTGACTGAGAAGCTTGCTACTTCGTCTGCGTGCTGAGCTCTGGTTTCCTCCTCGCGGTGAGCCTGCGCGCCGGGACCTCCCTCGTCTCCACTCCGGACCCGCCTCCCGTCCCGCGCGCTCACCGCTTTCCCTGAGACCGCGGGGCCCTGGAGGAGGGCCGCGCCCTGGGCTCCCCGCTCTTTCCTCACCAGGAGCCGGAACGGCAGCTCGGGATAGAGAAGAGAAACTTGCAGAAGACTCTCCAGAAGCTCTACCAGAAGCGCCTACGGAAGGAGACGCGGAACGAAGGTAGCCTCGCTGGGCGCGGGCCCGAGCAGGGTCGGGCAAAGCTGCCCTGCCCCCCAGGTGCCCGTCCCCCAGGCTCCGAAGCAAAGACCGTGATGTCCAAACTGAAGGGGCAGCTGGAAGAAATAAGGTCCAAGTGCAGTTCCTCGGACTGGTCAGGAAGTACCTACTGGTGAGTGT
The DNA here is from genome assembly GCF_011762595.2 of Tursiops truncatus. Taxonomy (NCBI): domain Eukaryota; kingdom Metazoa; phylum Chordata; class Mammalia; order Artiodactyla; family Delphinidae; genus Tursiops; species Tursiops truncatus. The sequence continues at coordinate 10,938,911 of NC_047038.1, forward strand.
CCTTGAATTTCTGCACCTCGAAGGCCTGACACTCGCCAGGCTTTCTCCGGTTAAAGCCTTGGAAGTCAGTCCGTGTGAAAGCCTACCTGACTTCTGAGAGGCCAACCCCGGGGTCAGGGGCAGCGTGACTGGGCAGCAGGTCAACCAGACAGCAGTGACTTGCTGCCCCAGGTCAGGTATGTGGAGAGCTGGGATGATCGTGAAATCGCAACCACCCCTGGCAATTCGCAGGACTTCAGCCACTGGACAGCCTCGTCCCTCATCTTCTACAACGTGGGCGAGAACTCGCTGGGGTGAGCAGAGGATGGCCTGAGCCCACCTCGACCCCAGGTGCAGCCCAGGCCGAGGAAGGAAGGAAGCCGGCCTGGGGGTCCCTGTGCCGCGCAGGCCTTTGCAGACAGAAGGGGAAAGGAAATCAAGAAATCGGTGCCCCCGGGGGTGAAAGGGTCAGGAAAGACTTCGACTTCCCTCATCCGAGAAGGGTTTGCACAATTTTTTTTTTTTAATTTGGAAAGTTTCCGTCAGAGCTTTTAAGTCGCCTCGTGTTGGCGGACCCTGGCCTCCTTTGCCGGGCGCCTGGCCGAGTGGCCTCCGAGCCGTGGCCACTACCGGACCCGCCCCTGCGGACCTGGGCACCTGATAACACCTTGTGGCGCTTCCGCAGCCCGGACTTCCTCGTCGACCGCATCAGCAGCTTTCCGCTCAGGTAAGGCTGTGACCCTGAGAAGGGTGAGGGCAGAGCCTGGCTGGAAAAGGCCGAGGCGAGGCCGAGGCGGCGAGGGGATGCAGACAGGTCAGAGAAAAGGGGGCCAGCGGTGGCAGGAGGAGACACGGCGGCCAGGGAAAGGCCCCTGCTGCCCATGGGGGTGGGACGGGGGACTAGCGGGTGGGGCAGGGCCCATCGGCTGGGGGAGGGCACGCGCGGCGGGAGGTGTGTTCCAGGACGATTGCCAGGTGGGTGGAGAGGTGGCAGCAGACCCCAGCTGGCCGTTGCCGGGCCCCTCTTCTCTCCCCGCAACCCCGCGGAGTTTGGGCGGGCGGGGTCAGACTGAAGTGCCCCTGGAAGACAGAGTCTGTTCAGACCCTACTCCTGTCCCTTGGCTTGGCAGTGTGTCCCAGAGCAGGTGCCTGCCGGTGCTGGACCTTCAGGGTGCCCCATGATATTGATGTGTAATGCTAAAGAGAAAGCATTATAGGGCCAAGCGGAAAGATTAGGTTTAACAAGTGCTTGCCTCTTTGAGCTACTCCACTCCACATGTCTACTCTTCATACCTACAACTCCCATCCAGAGCAAACATCTGAAAAAGAGACTGTAAAAATGCATACCTTTGTCCATTTATTCATTCACTGAAACAAAATGTATTAATCACAAGCTTGAGGTTAAGTTCTGTTCAATGTGCTGATGAATGGGATGGAAAGAAGTTCTCAGGCTTACAGATTGTATAAATACTAATCTGACTGAAGTAGCATTCATTTGAAAGGCAGCAGATGGTAAGTCACACTAGAAAAGCATTTCAGGAGAGTATATGAGGAGCAACCTGGTAGACTAGGCTGGAAGACTTTTCCAAAACCAAATAAAGTAGAATGATTTCCAATATAAATTTAGTTATGGCTTTCCCCCAGTGTTCTTGATTTCTGTATGTTCTTAATGATGGAGGGTATAATGTATCTGTTAGCTCTTTAAGATCATCTGGACCCTTAATGACGCAATTTATGAGATGGCATCTACTTTCTTGTTGAAGTCAAATCTAAGAAAGTCTTTGGATCTAATTCTGACATACTCTTTCAGTCTGCGGCGCAGTGGTCAGCATAGAGTTTATTTTCTTTTTGCTTCTAGATTAATTCTGTTTCTTGGATGCTATATATTAACTTTTTTATCTCAATTTTTCATTTTGCTAAAGAACATCTCAAGTAATTTTTTTTTCAGAAGAGGAGTCTGGGAATTAACTTTGGTTATTTTTAATATTTATGAAAATTTATTTGTTAGTTAAATACATTATCCATTGTTTTGCTTCCTTATAGAATTCTAATAAAGGAGAATTCCCCTATACCTGTAAAGAAACTGTTCTACTGTCAACTGGTATCTAATGTTACTGATGAGAGATCTGATAGCAATATAGGTTTTTTTCCTATTTAGGTAACTGTTTTTATTTCCCATTGGCAATCTTTCTATTTCTTTAAAATATCACCAGGATGTATTAAGATAAGGGTACTAGTACTCAATAAAAACTTTTACTTGATTCCTTATAAATGTATTTAGTGTAGGAGATCTTCTTTTATTTATTTAGCATTTGCAACCCTACATATTCTTTATTCTTTCTGTGTTCAGAGCTCACGTTCAATGAATGTTGAACCATCTGGATTTATCCTCCAGTTAATCTAAAATGGCATGATTAAGTTAGCAATGAAAAAACCACTCTGGCTGCTTTTGAGAGAAAAGAACTACCTGGCAGCAAGTATTGAAGTGGATAGAACCTTTGAGTGACTATTGCATGGATGGGATGGGAGGGAAAGGTGACCTGTTTTAGGATGAATAGCAACAATTAGATAAATGGTAAGATCAGTCAGTCTCATGGGAATTGGTTTGTTGACTGGATACCTTTGAAAAGGATGACAACTGTAGCAAATTCCGTCTCTGTCAAATTTTACCCACAAGGCTGATCTGCATTCTCTGGGTTCTTTCAAGATAATTACTAACAGCATTTGCTAAAAATATTCCCATGGGGCTTTTCACACGTAGAAGTTTCTTCCTAGTTTTGCAGGTATGGTGTCTGAAATGGCTTAAGGATAAGTAAAACACAGGGCCTTCTTCACTTGTGGTTTTATTTTTCTGATGGATTTTGGTTAGTTATATTTTTATTAACTGAAAACACCAGTAAGATCTTACCAGTCTTTCAGTTTCATGTTTGAGACTCCATTTGTGGCTAATCAGTGCCCATTACCAGGCCAGGTGCTGCTCTTTAAATATAGCCTATTGAGTAAGCAGCCATGTACAAGTTCTTTTCTTCCCATGGCCCATGGTGTTTTACACATACCCATTGATCTAAGATTAATCATCTCTTCCTGAGATTATTGATAGAATGAGGTAGATCACCTACAGTCTTTCTTTGCATAACATGATATACAATGTTGGTCCCACTTAGAATTTATCAGTTAAATATCCTTTATAGCAAAAGACTTCTCGTTTTGCTGAAGTGATTTGTGGGAGAAATTTGTAAACGAAAACACTATATTTCATCATTTCACTTTTTCCTACTCTTTCCAAAATTACTTAAGTTTCCAGAAAGGAACCAGGGATAAAGATTAGGAATAGACACAAAAGAGACTGGGAAAATAAGGAAACAAGATCCAAATATAGGCTGTCTGGATCCAAAAATAGACTTCTAATAACATGTTATCTATTAAGAAACCAAGGGAATTCTAAGCATAAAATGCAAAAGTGTAACTGCCTCTCTGTGGCAGATAATGAATGAAAAATAGCTGCAAAATTATTGATACTGTTCCGGTTTTTAAATTAGACTGTGTGCTCACATGCATTCATTCTATTAATATGTCTAATAAGTTATGTATTTTAATCAAATATTAAATAATAGAAATAAAATATAATTAAATGAGATAACTTGCAACACATTGCAACATAAAACAAAAATATAATTTAGTACAGGCAAAATTTTTTATGGCCTGACCTTTCACTATGTAAATAGATAACTTTTAGTCCAGGAAATCACAAAACCCATACTTTTTTAGGCCCAAAAGGGTGTAATGGAATAAATTAATTGTAAACAAAGGTCTCCTGAAGCCAACTTATCATATCACATAGGAAAATAAATAAATGAATAATAAAATTAGAAGTCCTAAATCTATAAGAAATAAAATTAGGCAAGCACAGATAATTTTATTTAAGTTGAATATCTTTTGTTCACTAGGTATATTTAATTTTTGTAAGTTTAGAACTACCTGGATTATTATTATTATTCATTACCAAGCACATTAAAATTTCACCTTAATAATATATTTTTTTACTTTTATTTGTATAATAATAATTGGTTATGATGGAGATGTAAAACCATAATAAAATTCCAGGTGAGCAATCAATGTGTAAGTCAGCAGTATGCATTGATCCTTTATTTTTATTTTTTTAAATTTATTTATTTATTTATAGCTGTGTTGGGTCTTCGTTGCTGCGCGCGGGCTTTCTCTAGTTACGGCGAGTGGGAGCTACTCTTCATTGCGGTGCGCGGGCTTCTCATTGCGGTGGCTTCTCTTGTTGCAGAGCACGGGCTCTAGGTGCGCAGGCTTCAGTAGTTGTGGCCCGTGGGCTCTAGAGTGCAGGCTCAATAGTTGTGGCACACGGGCTTAGTTGCTCTGCGGCATGTAGGATCTTCCTGGACCAGGGCTTGAACCTGTGACCCCTGCATTGGCAGGAGGATTCTTAACCACTGGGCCGCCAGGGAAGTCTGGATCTTTTATTTTTTTAAATCGTGTGGTTCATATATATATACATACACACAATTGAATTTATAGATCCTGCAATATGGTGCAAGTGTACTTGCATAAGCTTAATAGCTACGTTAAGGGTAACAAAGAAAAGATATTGTATAATTAAAGACATAAATAAACACACCACTCAGTGTAATTGCTCATTAAATATAACATCCGTGTAACATGGGTCTTTGTTGCCTTGAAGTAACTCCCCATGAGATCCGACACTTAATCTTATTTCATCAAATGTCACACAGTCTTTGGTTCTGATCAAGTATAGTACTATAAGCAATGTATATCGACACTGTACTAACTCCTAAAAAAGTAAAAGTTGTATATATTTCCCTTTTTGTTTCCGTTTTAGTATTGTATTTTCATACACATACTAAATAATTTATTAAAGTCCACATGACCATCTCTCAAATGCGGCAGTTACCATGGTTTTGCCATACCTGCTTAATGTATTCCCTTTCTGTTTTTTGCTAAATTATTTTCAAATCATATCCCAGCATGCCATTTCATACCTACATAATTAAGGGTGCATTTTCAGAAAATACAGATAGTTAGTAATGCATTTTTAAAAGAGAATGTTAATTTCCTTTAATGCAGCACAGTTCAAATGTTTGTTTTTAATGAGCCATACTTACTATATATTTTTTTATTATATATTTGAGAACATGATTTGGAAAAAATATATTTGAACCAAAAGTCATGCTCAGTGAATAATTTTACCTTCTCAACTAATCTACTAAATAAAAAAATGACAGCAGTACCCATTTCTCTTTCTCTAAGTTACCTCATGATATTTCCAGATTTTGATATCCTTCACAGTGTTCTCATTATTGGTTTCAAGTACATGGTTCCTAACTCTTCAATCTCCTCTATAATCAAGTGCAATAGAAAGGATAAAATAGACCCTATGATTGATTGTGGAAATGAGTATAATATCTAGTATAATATTAATAGTATAATAATAACACTATATTAGAGGTGGAAAATATATTATGTAATAATCATATAATAAAAATGGGAAATGTAGTTCAAATTTCACAGAAAAAGAGAAACATAAACACCTTGAATTGATAGATACATAATTAATTGGAAGCAAAGTTATTTACTTAAGCTATTTTTACATATTAATCTTTTCCTGAGCTTTATTTATATAGCATTGAACAAAGTATGCCTTCAAAGAGCACAGTGTTTGAAGTGAATATAGATGAAAAGTAATGTAAGCAAATAAAGTGTGACAATTAAAGTTAAATTTAAAATATGAGAAACTTTATTGCGGTACGCGGGCCTCTCACTATTGTGGCCTCTCCCGTTGTAGAGCACAGGCTCCGGATGTGCAGGCCCAGTGGCCATGGCTCACAGGCCCAGCTGCTCTGCGGCATGTGGGATCTTCCAGGACCGAGGCACGAACCCGTGTCCCCTGCATCGGCAGGTGGATTCTCAACCACTGTGCCACCAGGGAAGCCCCAAATATGAGAAACTTTGAGATAACATAAACACACGTATACTTTACCAGTAGGGAAGTAAATACAAGCTGAGCTAAGTAAATATATGTTGCGTGAGGCAGGGGCTACAGTAATAAATGAAAGATGAGAATAAGGACATAGACTAGATAGGAGGCTAGTTCATATAAAATGTTACAGTTAAAGGAATCTGAGCTTCTGGTTGGGTTAATAGAAGCTGTTGGTACTTTTAAGCAGGGGACTGATAATGATGAGATTGCACTTTTCAAGAAATAACTTAACCAACATTTAAAGAATGGATCAGAGAAGTTTGACCCTGCAGGTAATGAAGTAAAATAAAAGTCTTTAGCAGTGATCTAAGTGAGAATTAGATGGAAGTCAGAGCTAGTTTACTCAGGTGGGCTGAATCAAAATTGGTGACTAAGTTAAGGAGAGTGAAAGGTCCAAGACTGTGTCTTAGGTATCTGGCTTGGGTAATATTAACATGGAATGACAGTGACATATGCAGTTCTGTTCAGGGTCGGTGAGCAAGTTCTGGGCCATAAGATGGGGATGAAATCACGCAAACCATTTTCAGGTGTTCCTCTTAAAACTTCCCCCGGCAAACGTAAAAATAAGAAGTTATTTGTTGTAATAGCCCATCTTGAGTAAAACCAAGTTGTTACCTTTGATGGAGAAACATGAACAGATATGGCAGGGTCAGGGAAATGAAGATCAGCAATTTATTTTGAGGAATGTTGGTTCTGACATGTCTATTAGATATCTGAAGCAGTGAAAGCCCAACCCAGGAAACAGAAGTCATTGCGAATTTAAAACAAAGGGAATTAGTGCAGGCAGTTGGTTCAAAATAGCTTTAAAAAAGCCAATCAGGAGGTAGTGAGGCAACTCAGAATTAGCAGCAACAGGAGGCTGCTACCACTTGGATGGAGGGAGAAAAGGGACTGCATTACTGGAGTTGAGGAGAGGGGTTGCTGATGGAAACTGGAACCACAGTGGGCCTGTGTAAAAGGAGCTGGAGCCATGGAAGAAATGCAGCTGTTATGAGAGGTGACACCAAGACAGAGAGGGATTGAGAGAATAATTATATCCTTCCTTTCTTCTCCTTTTCATCTTTCTACATGTGTCTCCCATGGTTTGATCCCACCTGGAAGCCAGCTTACAGGAAATGCTGAGATACACAGCCTACAGAGGTCAGGTCCTCTGTGTTATGAACTGCATAGGGGAGAGTGAGGAATGAATTACAGGAAAAAGAGACCCATTATAGTCACAACATTTAAGTAGAAGTGTAAAAAAAATGTAATTGAATTTGTTCTGTGTCGAATTCTGGATAGAGATATGGCATGGAAATACAAATTTGGGATTCATTAGCATTTAGATTGCACATAAAGCCGTGAGATGGCATGAGACCACCAAGGAAGTAAGTGCAAAGAAAGATGAGGGGGAAAAAATCAGGTGCTGAGACCTAGGGCATACCCACATGAAGAAGCCTAGGAAAGGAGGAGAAACCAGTGAAAGAGACTGAGAGAGAATTAGAAAAAAAAAAAAAGACTAGAGAAATAATAGGAAAGTAGAGAAGCTAAATGAAGGAGAAGGTAGTGATAAACTACTTCAGATGCTGCTAATAGATCAGGTAAGGTGAGTAAAAGAGGAAAAGAGCCATTAAGAGCGGAAGAGAAGTTTAATTATTGTGCTGGGGGCAAAAACTGGTATGGAGGAGATTTAAAGGAGAATGAAATGAGCAGCCATGGAGACAGTGAGTATAAATGATTCTTTTGAGTATTGGTGGAAAAGGGATTAAGTTCCCTGGGGGTGTCTGGCAAGGAAAACCTGATATGCAAAGGTTTTTAGTTGATTATTTGCTTTTGTTTTCTAAGCTGGGAGAAATAATAGCATATGTGTATGACTGTGAAATGACCCAGTAAGGAGGAAAACATTGATTAAGAGAGAGAGAAGCATTCCTTGAAAGGAGTCTGTGTGCAGCCAGAGAGAGTTAATGAATAAACAAAGAGGCTGGCCTCAGTGGTTAATTAACCTCAGTGGTTGGCATGAATATTTCCTTTCTGGCAATGGTTCTCCACAGGGGGAAGTTTTGCAAAAATTGGCAATGTTTGGAGACATTTTTGGTTGTCACAACTGGTGAATGGGGAAGAAGGAGCTACTTGACATGAAATAGAGGTCAGGGATGGTGAATCACATCCTACAATGCACAGGACAGCTCCCACTCTCTCTCTGGCCCTGCTCAACGAAGAAGCATTGTCTGGCTCAATACGTCAATAGAAACAAGGTTGGGAAACACTGCTCTATGGTAATATGCAAGATGAGTAATATGGAAGCTAAGATACTGACTGATATTAAGTATATGTGGCAGTGTGATCCTGTGCACTTTTCCTCCAGATAGCTTTAATTTTTTTCAGTGACATAAGAAACAAGATCATCAGCTGGCAGTGAGATTGGGGAAGAAGACGTGAGAGATTTGAAATGAGAAAAGAATCTGTAAACTAATCTTATATGAGAGAAAGAAAGTGATGGCTTATGGAAGAGTAGTGGGCTTATTTGGCAGCATTAAGGGCACACTTGATTTTCAAGGTCATAGTTTTAAAGTGGTTAACAATCAGCATGATACAGTTGTGCATTTTTCTCCAACTGCATTCAGGTGCATGAAAGCAATTCTGGAATTAGTGGAGACATTCATGAAACAACTTAGTTTTGCCAAGTGAGTCATTGTTGGTAGATAAAAATTATTTGATGACTAAAGGTAGAACAAAATATTTGAAGAACTGAATGTATGAAATAATGAAGCATATTTAAGAAACAGCAAATAATCTTTTGTAGCGGTGATCATTTAATGCATCCTGGAGAAGAAGTAACGACTGTGAATTCATTTTGTATTTATGAAGTGGGCAGAGTAAATGATGTTGAACCTGGGCTCAACAATCAGATTATCTCCTTAGAATAATCAGAATTGCGCTACGGTGAAGAAAAGATTGACGGTGTTAAGTTTAAAAAGGAAGCCAGTGTTTAATACATTAGTCCAAGTGTGAATTTACGGAAGGCTTAACTGTAGCAGTGACAATAGTAATATAGATGAGGACAGAGATTGGAGAGACATTTATTGCGTGGACTCAATTGGGTTTTTAGCTTCATTACATATTATATTAAATAAGGAATATATGATTTCTAGTCAATATAGAATGATGCAGTTTTCAATGTATAAGAAAAATAAGTAGAAATAAAATATTTAACTTTAAAAACATTGCTTCTGTAAAAGAAGCATGTAAGAGACTTCTGTACAGAAGGTATAGGTTCGAGAGTCATAAGAGGAAGGATGGCATCTCTTGATCAATTGTCTCCCCTGATGGCAGCAGGAGTGGGGAGAAAATCCTGGGAAACAAAGAAGGCAGGTGTTTTGGTCTAATCTTTTTGTAAACATACTAACTCAGGGATTCTGGAAAATAAATAATTTTTGGTAGCACGAGAGTCCTTATCTATAAAATGTTGTTAGCAGATTGTCATAGTTGTCCAGAATTGCTTATGATAAACAAACCAGGAATCCATAAATTTAAGGTCACGATTCCCAGGAAAATGTCATGTTAGCTATGCCACTATCTGAGTATGAGGAGACGTTGTGTGATTAAGAAAAGTCCATCTGTGTAAGTAAGGCCACTGAACATTTTACTCAGAAACTGAATCTGGAACCGTGTGGCAGAGCCCATTCAATGACCAAGAAAGGACGCAGGCTTCTGTACTACACCCCAAACCTTTCCCTACTTCACCAAGGTATCCTTGAAATTATTAGTAAAACTTCATACTGAACAAGATCTCTGATTTGTGAGTCAGATTTGACAAACAAATAGTTTGTGTGAGTTCAGATTGGTTTTGTGGATAGGATTGTTAAGAACCCCAAATAGTAATGCTTAAGGAATTTTCTTTTTCTATGTAAAAGGAGATAATGGAAAAATACAGTGAGACTTTGATTCCAAAACTGTTGGCTACCCATTGGCAGTGTGACATGGTGAACATTTTGAAGCATATGAAGGGGGTAAGTCTCACCACGAAAAGGAAGTAAAGGAAATAGACTGAGATCTGGAAGCACAGGAACCGAGTACAAGGACAAAGGGAAGCTGGAAAATTCTATTACTGGCTCTTGCTAGCACATCTGTAAAAGTCCAACCTTTAATAGTAGTATTGTGGGAAAATCTGTAAGATTAGACTTCTTCACTTGAAGGCCTTCTTGTATCTCTGTGGCTTCTTGGAGAAATCCCATACCCCCTTGGAAATGATTCAAGTCATTGATTACTTGAAAAACTGTTCATGAAACTGGAGGCCAAGATCAGGTGATGACTGAATATTAAGGGTATTTTGTTAAAGAAATGCACATTTACCAGCAGAAGATTGGTGTATTGTTATTGGCATGGGTTCTTCAAATTAATGATGGAAGGATGTGTTGCAATTCTGTTATTATCAAATGGAAGGGATTGCTCAGGTTAGTGACTACTCATTAAGTGGTTGCGAACTTTTGAAAAGACACTTCCAGATATTATGTCAGCCCATCTGCTGCTACGGTTCAGGCAGGGTTTGGCAGGCCTATGATGACGGGAGAACTGCTGCAACCCCGCCCCAAATCGACAGCGGTATACTCATTTTCATATGAAAGGAATGGGACAAGTGCAGGTAACCTTAGACAGACTTTATATTATCCAGAGATATCTTAGTTAACACTATTGACATTGACAATGTAATGAATGGGGGCCAGGTGACACTCCTCTGCCTTAGGAGCCTTATGTATCCTTGGGAAAAAAAATCAAAAGGCAGTGACAGAGATACAGACTTCGTTACTACACCTGGGACTATGTGGAGGAAAAGCTTCCCTGTTATAAGCACAGTGGGAAGAAATCAAAAATAAGAGAAGGAAGTAAAAGAAAGCTCACCTGAACAAATGTGCTTTTGAGGAAAAGGTGAATAGGGTTAAAAAAGTGGACCTTGGTAGGATTCCCAATAAGAAACTGAACTGCATTATCAACTTTTGAATTGGAGGAAGGGAGTGCTAAAGTCCAAGACCATTCCTTGAAATATACTTGAACAGGGGGTAGGATTTATCCCCTTAGTTAAAGCCATAGAATCTGAGAAAGACTGAAGGAGGGCTGAGATCTGTTCACTCAATCCCCAGTCTGGGATCTAAAACCATATGCAATAATTTGGGTAAAGCTGCCTAGGATGGTATACAGACTGTCTTAAGATTGTTAGAATGGAGAGCAGAATGTACAATAACCCTTATGGAAGATAGGGATGGTGCTTACAAGGTTCTAAGGTAAAAGTTGGAGTGTATGGAGAGAACACAAGGGCAGAAACCTAGGTGAGGGTGGGGTTACAAATTGGTATGCGTGATTGCAGGGACTATTATGTGGTTGTGCTGCCTTTACATGAATGCAAAATTAGCACCGATACTGTATATGAACTGAACATTGTTGCCTTTGCCCTTTTCACTGAGCATAGTGACTAAGTCCATTTCTCATCAAGTTTTAATTAGCTATGATAAGTGGGATCCTTTGGAATTGCCCAAACTCTCCTCAGTAGTAAACACTGAGCGATGCAGACTTCCAGGGGGCCATAAGTTACTACTGTTCTAAGAAAGTGGTTGAGAAGGAAGCTTTTCTTCCATATACTCCCTCTTAATATTTCTGATTGGTCAATAAATAAGGCAGACTATTCCTGGATGTTAACAGGAGACCATGGAGGTGGTTCATTTGAATGTTTCTCATCTGCACCTGATGTGATGAAAAGTGAACAGAAAATGAAGTAGGCAAAGAAGGATTGATATGTCATCAGGACTGGGTATATAATTCATGGGGCTGAGTGAAAAATGAAAATACAAGGCCCCATGCTCAAAAATTGTTAAGAATTTTAAGATAGCTACAACCAAGTATTGAACCAGTCTCAAGGCCCTGTATGACTCCACAAGGAGTTGCATAAACCTGAAGCTGACCTTATACATCATTACAGATCTTCCTAAGGTCTTCTTTCCTATCTCAATTTTGAATTCCAACTAGGCACAATTTGAATCTTGTGGAATGGAAGGAAATGCACATTTACTGTCTGAACACAGATTTGCTTTAATTCAGCATTATTTGCTTTAATCTAGTAAGGCGGGACTAAAAACCTATTAAAAAATGTTCATACACTACACTGATGCTATCATGATGATTTTCTTCTCAGAGAAAGAAGTGGGAGAGGTGTTAAGGACCTTAGTCACCTATATTACAGATAGAAGCTGGCTAATAAATCCAGCTAAAGTCCAGCCAAATGTGTAAAATTCCTGGGAATTATTATGAGGAAACCAGGAACATTCCTTCAACTGTGAGAAGTAATTTCTCCCTCACAGAACCTGCCATTAAGCAATAAACTCAGAGACTGACAGGGCTATTCCTCATGTTAGAATCTTGTTTACCCCTGTTTACTGGAAATAATTCTGGAATGTGAATTCGGCACTGTATTACTCTCCTAGGGCTGCTATAACAAATTTCCATAAACTGTGTAGCTTGAAACAACAGAAATTCACTCTATCACAGTTTTGGAGCCTACAAAAGACTTAGCAGTTCAAATAGGGACAATAGACAGAGCTTGCTTTTAGACGACTAGGTGCTGCTGGAAATCAACCTGGGTAGAAGACAGAGCTCTAATTGAATGCACCAAATGAATAATGACTCTTCCATACTCATTAACAATGCTAGAAGTAAGCTTGAACCTTTACCTCAGAAAGACTATTGGATATTTTAATCAGTACAGAATATTATGTCTTTAAATTTCAGTGGCAGGAATTTCTACAGAGCCAAGCTAAAGAAGTAAAATTACAGAAAAACTATACATAGTGTAAGTTGTGGCTAGAAATCACTAAACAGTGTGACCTTCAGCATTATTCTCTAACAGAGAATATGGATATCATACAAATAAAAAAAAAGTTTGTCTTCCATGTTATGAATTGGTTGAAATTGGATGGATAAAGTATTATTCTCTGATATCCATGGACTGTGGATGGGGAGTAGATGGGCTCTATTACAGAAAGATTAATGACAATCAGTGTCTGTAAAGACCTGGAATATATCTAGGATATGGTTATGTCCAAGAATCATATGAAATACAGTTTACTGAACAAGGACCTTTTTTGTTTTTTGAATATGAACTTGTAATTACCACTCCAGTAACTGGAAATATATGATGTATAAGAAAAACATTTTTGCCTGGAAAAAATATCATTTTCACTTATGTAAGGTATGTCAAACATTACCATAATATTTTTGTTGCAGCTAAGTAAGAGCTCATAATTTCACTTACAGAATTAAATGCAGAATACATTTATGTAGAAGATGATCTCTGAATGAGAAAATGTTGTGGAAGCTGATATGAAGACCCCCCGATTAAAATGGAATCAATAGAAACTATTTTTTCAGAAAAAAGTTGAGAAAAATTAAATATTCAATTAAATAAGCCCACGTACATATAGAGAATGATGCAAATAATTAAAGTTGATGGAGGAAAAAAGTAACTGAGTTGCTAAATGAACATCACAAGACCTATAAAGGAAGATGTTAACAGATAATATATTTTACAGAAGGATTTCCTACTCTCTATTGAATGGTTCAAATCAAAGTCAGAGTGTTAAAAATATACAAACAGCTCATGAAGCTCAATATCAAAAAATCAAACAATCCAGTCAAAAAATGGGCAGAAGATCTAAGTAGACATTTCTCCAAAGAAGACATGCAGATGGCCAAAAAGCATATAAAAAGATGCTTGACATCATAATTATTAGAGAAATGCAAATCAAAACTCCAGTGAGGTATCACCTCACACGGGTCAGAATGGCCATCATCAAAAAGTCTACAAACAATATATGCTGGGGAGGGTGTGGAGAAAAGGGAACCCTCCTGCACTGTTGGTGGGAATGTAAACTGGTACAGCCACTATGGAGAACAGTATGGAGGTTCCTTAAAAAACTAAACATAGAGCTACTATATGATCCAGCAATCCCACTCCTGGGCATATGTCAGGAGAAAACCATAATTTGAAAAGATACATGCACTCCAGTGTTCATTGCAGCACTATTTACAATAGCCAGGACATGGAAGCAACCTAAACATCCATCGACAGATGAATGGATAAAGAAGATGTGGTACATATATCCAATGGAATATTACTCAGCTGTATAAAATAATGAAATAACGCCATTTGCAGGAACATGGATGCACCCAGAGATTGTCATACTGAGTGAAGTAAGTCAGAAAGAGAAAGACAAATATCATACAATATCACCTGTATGTGGAATTAAAAAAAAATGGTACAAATGAACTTATTTACAAAACAGAAATAGCGTCACAGATGTAGAAAACAGACTTATGGTCACCGGGGGGAAGCAGGGGAGGGATAAATTGGGAGATTGGGATTGATATATACACACTATTATATATAAAATAGATAGCTGATAAGGACCTACTGTATAGCACAGGGAACTCTACTCAGTGCTCTGTGGTGACCTAAATGGGAAGGCAATCTAAAAAAGATTGGATGTATGTATATGTATAACCGATTCACTTTGCTGTACAGCAGAAACTAACACAACATTGTAAATCAACTATACTCCAATAAAAATTAATTTTAGTAAAAGTCAGAGTGTTAGTCTGCTTAAGTGAAATATTGCAGAAAATTTTGTAAGATAAATAGTGAAAATATACCACAAATATTTGCCACCGAGATGTTTACCAAGGTCAGAGGATGGATGAGGAAATAAAAATTCTAACAGCTAGTCTGTGATTCTCTCCTGTTATTGAGGAGAGGCCTTCTCAGCACACAAAGAAAGCACGTGACCCAGTATGAATGTGTAAACGTACTAACAGAGATCCTGAAATCAATCTGATATATATATATATTTTTTGCTAGCAGGAGAGTGATTACCTATGCAATAATTTTAGCAGAATGTGCCTGGTTGTTTAGGATTGCTTTGGTTAACAAAGCAGGGATCCATGTGTTTATGGGACATGGCTCCCTGGAAAATGTCACATATGCTATGTAACTCTCTAGGTAAAAAATGAGGATATTTTATGTCTGAGAAGGTCGCTCCATGTAAGTGAAGTGTTCACACACTTCTCTAGAACTTCCATCTATCTGCCTGGGCAGAGGAGTATCTGATGAAAGCATGGGAGAAAAGATTTTCCTGTGTCATCTCTTCCTATGAGATGCAAAGGAAAAAGCTAAGAACTGATACAAATTCAAGTCTGCAATTATAAAATGAGGAAATTAACATTATGCTGGAAAATAGAAGACAAAATCCTTCTGCTAAGGATAAGAGGATCAAGTGTGGACTGGGTTATCTGAAAAGTGGGTGAATGTTTAGAATATCCGTTGTGCAGAAAAAGAGAAAAAATTGATCAAAAGGTCAAATAATTTAAAGTGATAATATGGAAAAGTGATCCAGACAGAATTTGTGTCATTCACAAAGGCAAAGAACCAAGAGAGAAAATTGTGTGTCTTGGGAGGAAAAGTCACCATTTGAATTTCATTATTAAGACAGTGTTATTTCTAAGAAATTTTAAGCTGTTTCTAAGTATTTATTTCTAAGAAGTTAAGGAGTATATGCAAATGCAGCATGAAATAAATAGATGACAAAATAGAGAATATTAGCAGAAATGTGTTTTTTTAATGTTATAGTAAACACTATCAAAGCAAATAACTTGGTGTAATTTAGTTTCAAAATGACAACATACATCAATTTTAACCTCTGACCAAATCCATAATTATGTGAAAATAAAGATTTCTTTAACTTTTTAAAAATACTTAGCAGATGTAGAATATTTAGCTCCAGATTAATTGGGAGAACTTCATAGTGTCTTATAATTAAGCTGCCTTTAAATATGCTTGAACCTTCAGGCCAACGTCTGTGGGTATTTGTCTCCACATGTTCCAGCACGACAAGGTGTTTTTAATTCAGCAACAATTTTTTTTTTTTTTTGCGGTACGTGGACCTCTCACTGCTGTGGCCTCTCCCGTTGCGGGGCACAGGCTCCGGACGCGCAGGCTCAGCGGCCATGGCTCACGGGGCCCAGCCGGTCCGCGGCATGTGGGATCTTCCCGGACCAGGGCACGAACCCATGTCCCCTGCATCGGCAGGCGGACTCAACCACTGCGCCACCAGGGAAGCCCTCAGCAACAATTTTAATAGCTTACGTTGAAATGGGAATTATCCTAAGGGTATCTGGTGGAAATGCACTCAAGAACAGAAGAATCATATATATTTCTTTCATGAATATTTGCTGTGTTTTGATGTAGTAAGTTATTGTTCATGGCCAAACACTTTATGAGGATAAATGACTGATGTAATGGATGACCTAAAGATGCTCAAGAGCACATGAAAACAGAAATGCTTTTGTCCTGAAGAAGGGTGTAGTCTTCCATCTATAATTTGAATGTAAAATTTGAATATAAAAATTGTGGCTGAAAATATTCTAAAATCACAAGAAACTGCATTCAAACTAGTGCCATGGTATCCATTCAAAACATCTGAAGTCATTTGTCTTTCTGAATAGCGCCCAATGTAAAGCTTTTTCACACAGAACAAAACAGAAGTGAGCATCAGTAACACTTCCAACATGCATACACTTTGTTCTAAAGGAACAGCTGTTACTTGATGAGAAGAATATGAAAAATGCCCAGCATTTGTTTTTTTAAAAAATTATCACCCAAATAAGAGTTGTTGGGAACCAGATGTTAAAATTGAGAGTGGTTTGTTTATTTCAGTTGAGAGTGTTATAAAAATGTTAATAAGGTGTTTTTATGTCTATTACACGGTGATGTTGGACTCTTTAATGTGCTTTTTGTTATATTTGACTGTTGTTTCTATGGACTGGTATTACCGGTGTTAGATCAGTGAAGAGTAAATAAAGAGAGGAAGAATGCTTTCTTGTAACCAGGATACTGAACTGGAATGGAGAGAGGTGGCAGAGTTTTGCAGATAACGTACAATGAGAACTTTGAAACACTAATATCTTTTCTGTGTTGAGAAATAACCTCATAATAATTAACAATAATTATCATCTCAACCAAAGGAGCTATGCCACCCAAAATGTTACTACCCTAGACATCTGCAGGAGACCATGATTTATTACCTGAGTACATTACTACTCATGTGCAGCCCGTCTCCATCCATTTTAGCAGGTTTCAATCAGCCACTTAATATTTAATATGTAAATTCTTTTAATTGCATAAGTAATGCATGCTCCTTATAGAAAATTAAAACATTTCAGAAACACTTAAAGCCCCATTTGGATATTATCCAAACCTAGTCCATTCTTCAGAGATAACCTTGGTTTCTATTTTGGTGTGTGTTTTCCTCAAATATATTCAATGCATTTATAAATGCATGTACATTTATCTATTGAAAATAGACACAGTTTACTTTTGTGAGTATGCTTTACTTAACTCAGGTGCTTCAAAATGGGTCAGTGTGAAATGTCTTTTTTTTTTTTCTATTTGATGATATACCTGAGAAGTTTTATCATGAATAATTTTAAAATTAAAAATAATAAAATGAATAATATTAGACAATTTATTTGGGTGCTGTCTGTGCACTGGATATTAAGTGTGACATATTATCTCACCAAACTAATGAAATATGTAATGCTGTTATCTCCATTTTACAGAAGAGGGGAAAAAAACCCCAAAAACTAAGGTCCCTGTATTGATCTCAAGGTAAATACAGGGAACAAATGATTCAAATCCATATAGTTCTGCTTTCAGAGGTCATGTCATTAACCATTATGCTATAATGGCAGCATTATAGTCAGCATAATGAATAAACTGTTTTTGTTTAGCCATTCTTAATACTGATGAATATTTAGAGTTTTTCTAATTACAACACAATACTGCAGCTGCTATTCTTGCACAGTTATCAACAATGTATTTCCAAAAGTGGAAAGGCACAGCTTTATATTAATTACTTACGGACTGTAGAATATGTCAGAATTGAACTCTAAAGCAACTCCCAGTTGTGCACTTATACCAGCATAGTTTGAACCTGCCCATTTCCCTACATTCTCATATACCTTGTTAATATTTTTATTTTTGTCAATCTGATGGAGGAAAAAAGTGGTACTTTGTTTTAATTCATTTACCTGATTATTTGCATTATTAGTATTTGGATTATTTCATATGTTTATCACCATTTGTATTTCTGGAATAGTTTCCAGAAAAACTGTTTTTGCCTGGTTTTCTATTATGTTGAGTCTCTCCAAAAACTAGTTAAATGTCAGCTCTTTCAAAGAAACTTCCCTGGTTCCCACAACTTGAAACACTCTCTTCTCTTCATTTGATTTTATCTGCACTTCTCTTATGGCATCACTTTTTACTTTGTATAATTGCTATTTCTGTATTATCTAAACTCCTCCGTAATCTCCTTTGGGGAATAGTTTATTTTGATTAATCTTTATGACTTATATTAAAATTAACAAAAATTAAAATAATAAACATTTTAATTAATTTAGCTTTTAATTTTTTTTCAGATATTATGTATGCCACCTACTGAGAGACTTAATTTTGGGGATGTCTTATGAAATAATTAAAAGCAAACTGGAAAAAAATAATTTATCCCTCTATGATCATTCAGATTGGAAAAATGGTCTGTTCTAAATAATGAGATTTACTCTGTTTATGTATTATAGAGCAATTCATCATATGTCTAGAAACTTCTCTGATTTTTATCATTCAGGAGAAATTTTTAAAAATCTGTTTCATTAAATTATAAAGAAAAATCAGCCAATTAAATAAATCTTGAAAAACTCATAGAAAAAAGTGAAAACATTTTCCATTATTAAAAATGATGATTATGAAAAGCTCATAGTTATTATTTAGCTTATTCATTTAAGGGTCATTATGCATAATATTATGGAATACGTGATTTAAAACAGTAAGTAAGAGCTAAAAATACTGGACTTTAAATAGAATTCAGAATGTGAGTGAGGCTGATTTGAAAATTTCAACGAAAAAAAAAGGTTCTCTCATGTAGTTGACTCTTCAGTCTCCCTCAGGTTTTTTTTTTTTTTTAATTGATGCTTTTAAAATATCTGTTAGTTATATGTACTTTTCTTTTTTTTCTTCTTCTTTTTAAAAAGTTTTTATTTTATTTTGGACTATAGTTGATTAACAATGTTGTGTTAGTTTCAGGTGTACAGCAGAGTGATTCAGTTATACATGTACATGTAACTACTCTTTTTCAAAATTATTTTCCCATTTAGGTTGTTACAGAATATTGAGCAGAGTTCCCTGTGCAATACAGTAGGTCCTTGTTGGTTATCTATTTTAAATATAGCGCTGTGTACATGTCAATCCCAAGCTCCCGATGGGGGTCCAGTAGTTAGGACTTCACGCTTCCACTGTCAGGGGCCCAGGCTTGATTCCTGGTTGGGGAACTAAGATCCCACAAGCTGTGCAGCCTGGAAGGAAGTAAGGAAGGAAGGGAGGGAGGGAGGAAGGGAGGGAGGGAGGGAGGAAAGAAATCCCTCAGGTTTCAAACATCTCCCCACATGACTCTTAACTAGTAAGTACAGTTTACTTTGGACTTTTGAAATCTATGGGTGACAGTAAGTCATTAATATTACTATAGAAGCCCCAGAACTAATGCTTTATATCCCTAGAATTAGTGTCTTATTTATCCGAATCCACAAATATATTGAAGGAAATTCATGGTTATGGAAATCAGGTTGATAGTTGAATACTTTATTTTCTATGGTAAGTTGCTCTCTGGCAAATGCAGAGAAGCAGCTTAAAGTTGTGATCATGGTCCCCAGTTCAGTCTCTCCAAGTGTTTACTTTTTGCTCCTAGGAAGGATTCTGCCTATGTATGTTTCGAAGCACCAGTGTTTTAATGATCTGTAAAGTATTATTACCCAGGAGTAGCTGTTGACGAATCAAGAATAGGATGTTAATGATCTCAAAGGACAATTCTCCCATATGGTGTTTCTTGGGGACCCTAGTTTCTTGAGATAGAATGAAAGGGGAAATTAATTTTCACATGTAAATAAATTCGGGAAAACTATATACTTTAGCTTCCTCTTGGAGATCCAGAAAGAACAGTAGCATATTAACAGTTATAAGACAAAGAAATGTTTTTAAGTATGTTTAAGCTAGTATAAAAAAGCATATTCAACAGGGGAAATCTTCCCTCCATCAGGATTGCACTTTCAGAATATGTAAGGCTTGTCTATGTGGTTTCTTGTGGTAAACACCATGCAGATATTTTTCATGAAATGGGTATACATTTATGTGGATATTTCTTAGAGGTATTGCTTGATAATATTTGTGCTTGGTTGGCATATTTGTTCCTCATAGAATCAGCACTGTTCACTTTAGAAAATATTTCGGTAGCTTGCCTGTTTTCTCAGGTGGTTTCTCTGATTGCAATCAGCCATAGCAGTGCATCTCTTTCCTTTGGTCAAGGTTCACATTTAGCATAGAGGATAAGAATGGGGTCTTTGGAATTTCATAAATATGGAATGAAATTTCAAGTGTGTTGCTGATTAGCTGTATAAAATTAGAGCAAGCTTCTGAGCCTCTCTCATTTGTAGTTTCCTTATTTGAAAAGTAGAGATATTGACTCTAGAAGGGTAGATTAAATTGCTATATAGGAAAAACTCAATAGATCATGACTATTATTGTTATTAATATTTCCTAGGTGTGAAGGCTGCCTTCAGAGGGGACATACCTACTAGAAAAAAAAGTTTTTACAAAGTCTAGTCAGCAGAAATGGGTTGGTTTTATACACACACACACACTTTTTTTTTTTACTTAAAATGTAAAAAATAGGTTAATTAGCCAGCCATTTTGTGTGACAATTTTCTGATACATTTTTAAAAAAAGAAATATATTGGCAGACACTGTTGATAGGCTATGTGATAGACTATGCAAAAGCTATTCATAAACTTTTTCTCTTGCCTATATTTTTTCATCTGGTAAGCTAAAATATCAATGCTTCCTAGTATGGCTGTTAATCCAGATGACATATAAGTGGATCTCAGAGGTGAGGTTTTCAGGAAAGTCTTTAAAACAGTACACACTCGATTTGTATGTCATTGACCCTTTGTCCTTTGCTGCTTCAACGTCTTTTAACTGCGTAGAATGTTGCCGTTATGCCTCAAGATGCTATAGACATTATGCAACTTTATGTGACACCTGACTTTAAGGACATGCTAATAATGTCATTGCATAGCTGTAATTCGAATCTTCAATGTCACTGTGCTGCTACTTTTCTCCCAGTTGTGGACTGCCTTCACCTGCTTTTTTTGTAAGAGAAGATAAACCTCTTACATGTTGCCTACTTTTATTTGTGGTCTGTGTTACTTAGAGCCAAATCCTGTCCTAACTGAAACCAATATTAACACTTTTGTCACAGATTTAGTCTGAAGATTATATTAGCTTAAGCACAGAGTTCCATTTATTCAGTAACAAATCTTTTTAAGTGACTGGTAGGGGTAATGTGATATTGAAGCTACTGGAATAATGAGGTAAACTGAAGATATGACCTGGAACTCTTGGAACTTACATGAAAATAAATGGAGACAGCAGAAAGCAAGTAAATAAATAGATAATTTCAGATTTTGCCTGGTTTTATAAAAATGATAAGTAAGGAAGAAAGGACTGTAAGGGTAGGAGTTGAGGAAGCACAGGTAACTATGAAAAGGTGGTCAAGGAGATGTACTCTAAGGGAGGGCATTTGAAGACAGGGACATTTGAAAATGTCAAAAGTTACATAGTATTGTTTCTGTTGTATTGTATTGGTCCAAGAAGTCATAGGTCCTCCCAGATTCAAGGTCAGAGTCATTAAACCCCATCTCTCAGTGGATGAGAATTGAAGAATTTTGAGGCTGTATTTTATAGCCATAATACTAAATCAAATGGGGGGAAAAACAATATACATACATATTTTTACTGCATCCATTTTCCCCCAAAGTACTGACTTTTCACTACCTTCACTACTCTGATACTCACAGTCTTCCTCATTTTTTTCCAATTAAACCTTGTCTTTCAGGGGCAGTTCTAATCAGCTATTTTACATTAATTTGTAAACTAAAGATAATTTTGAAGTA
Organism: Tursiops truncatus; assembly: GCF_011762595.2. Taxonomy (NCBI): domain Eukaryota; kingdom Metazoa; phylum Chordata; class Mammalia; order Artiodactyla; family Delphinidae; genus Tursiops; species Tursiops truncatus. The sequence continues at coordinate 10,960,989 of NC_047038.1, forward strand.
TTGCCATTTTCGGGGGAGATATATTTAATTCACAAAATTATAAATTAGGATAATTTATTAAACTCCATATATCCTAGGTGAGCCAGAGTGGATAATGAATATGCTTATATTACTTTAGTGTAGAAACTGTGGTGAATTGGAGAGCATGTGTCCCATCTAAAAGGAATACCCAGTATTAATATTTTTTCTTCCCATATGAGAATGAAGGGCACATATTGCCAGTTTTTATTTTTCCCAGATAAGCCAGGAATTGGAATTTTCCTCTGAATTCTTTTAATTATAAAATGATATGTTAAAATTTAAAGCAATCCTGAACTGTAAGCCTTTATTCAGCTGGGGACTTCCAGCTCATAAACTTTCCTCAAATTAGAATAAGATACTAGTCATAGATTTTGAGGCAGCAGTGGAAATAGTTAATATTTTGTATGTGGTAATCATTACCACAATTCCTGAAAATATGAAGTAGTTGCTTTGTATAATTATTTGTTATATTACCATCGGATTTTTCTCTTCCAATTCTTTTAGTAAGATAAAAAAATAAACATTTCTGAGTACATCTTTATTTTTAAATGAGAATTCTGCAACATTGAATCATTTACCTAATTATAGAACTTCATTTAATATAGTGCATTGTATCACTAAATCAAATAATTATTTTATATTTGTAGTATTTCACAGTTTTGTTCTATTAATAATTCATTTTCTTCTATGAGAAATTTTTTTCATATTTTAATTGAAAATATTAGAGCTTCTAAGAAAGAATAGAAACTAGGATAGACTAATCCTAATTTCAATGGTGTACCATGTCTGCCATTATGTGAACTGTTTTAAAAATCCCCCTAATTTTGTGCCATATAAAAAGAAATTGAGTGTCAGGGTATTCAACAGAACCACTGTCATAAACCACAGTCATGTCACTAGAACACAGTCATGAATGATGTAAAGAAAAAGCATAAGGATATGATTCCTGTAAAATTAGAGTAGGATAGAGTCACAGTATTTGTTACCTCTAATTTCCAGAAACAGTCATGGAGTTTATAAAGAGAGAATACTGTCAGAAAAGAGGCATTTGTTACAGTCTAGAAGGTTTTATGTTGTTGTTTTGTATTGTTTTTATCAGCCACAAACATTTACATACTTGAGCTCTCATTTTTATGTTGACAATTCCATAATAACTATATTTACCTTTATTTTTTCTTTTTGTGTTTGTTTGTACCTTTGTATTTATTCGTACAAAGTAGTTGCATGGAATTTATATGAAAATGAAAATTTCCTTTCAAAAGCAGAGCTTATCAGATTTGTATTCAAGAATTTCTATTACTCTGTCTTCTCTGTTTCTGCTAGTGTAACCACCATCATTGCCCTCTATCAGATACATTGAGTCAATTGGTAAATCACTTGTGTCTTTTTTATACATTGTTTTCCATGAAGTTTTCCAGTACCATTGTATCTCACCTCAGATATCAAAATAGCAATTATTTTGATCTCTTTACCCCCAAACATTCCTGTTCCACTTAATCTAACACAATTCTCTCAGTGTTATGACAGATTACAATTCTGTTCACAGACCTCAAAGACTTTCCACTGAATTTTAACAGAATAGATGATTACTTCAGTCATGTGTTAACGTGTAACAAAATACCACAATCATCTATCCTTTTTCAAAAATCAATATATTTATTAAAATATTCAACTTCCAATTATGAAATATTTCAAACATGCCAAACATGGAAAAAAGCTTTGGATACAGCTACAAAAAAACCATAAACAAGCTACTGGCTTAAGTTTTTTTTTTAATTTTTAAATTTTATTTATTTTTGTATACAGCAGGTTCTTATTAGTTGATGTGTACTATTCCCATGTATATTTCTGTACTTTTACCTATAACTGTATGTATAGAATATTTATATACAGTATATAGTGTTGTTTATATCTTCAAAATTAAATATTACCATTTTCTATGTATAACTTGAGGTGTACTTTCTGATCTATTATATTTTTGAGAGCCATTCCTAATGATACTTGGATACCCATTTTTGTTAAATTTGTATATGAGATTTCATTAAATAAATGATAGAAAGCTTTTACATATTAAAATAGGACATTTAAAATGTATTTTAAATGTTTGCAAGTAGTCCTGGAATTAATATTCGTGGACACCTTGTCATATACGTTAGAATTTCTGTAGGATAGACATAGAGGAGGAGATTTCTTAACTTTGAGTACGTGCATCTTCAATCATTCTATGTATTGCCAAGTAGTTTCCAAAATAGTTGTGTGAATTTATCTTCCCACCATACAAACATTAGAGTTCCTGTTTTCTCCTATAGCCTCATCAACCAGGGGAGACTTTCTCAAGCAGTAAATGGTAATGTAAAATGATAAATGTGATCACTTGAAATACTCCATTTGCTTAAAAAATATATATTTTACATTTTCTTTAAAAGTGGCACAATGTGTTTTTCACACTTGAAATTAGTGTGATGTTGGGATACAATTTATAATTTTCCATATATTAATCAACTGTACCACTGCTATTTTTTTGAATAGTTGCTCATTTTCCTGGTTGATATGAAATTAGTATGTACGATATCAAAAGATTTACATCTATTTGTGATTTCACTATCATGCTCCAATAGTCAGATTCTTCATGTCTGAGTCAATGCCACACTGCCACAATTACTATAGATTTATAATCAGTGTTTATTCAGTGTCTACTCAGTTCCAGTATATGTTTGCTAGGGCTGTCAACAAATTACCACAAACTTCTTTGGATTAAAGCAACAGAGAGATATTCTCTCACAGTCCTGAGATCTGAAGTCCAAAACCAAGGTGTAGGTAGGTCATGATCCTGCTAAAGTTTCTCGAGGTGAATCTTTCTTTGCTTCTACTAGCTTCAGGTGGTTCCAGGTACTCTTCAGTTTGTGACCGCGTAACTCCAGTCTCTACCTCTGTCCTCACATGGCCTTCTCCTCTTCTCTGTGTACAAAGTAATGTTTTAATATATGTATACATTACAAAATGATGACAATCAAGCTAATTAACATACCTATCACCTCATGTATTTACCTTTTTGTGTGTGTGGTAAGAACACTTGAGATCTACTGTCTTAGTAAATTACAAGTATGTAATAATTATTATTAACTATAGTCACCATACTTTTCCAGTATTTTAACCATCTATGCTTTATCCTTACAATGAGTTGTTTCTATTATTGTTAGTAATCATAGTATTAGAGTTTTCTAATAGTCAGTGATCATTTAGATTTGCCTTGACATATAACAGTTCTTGTATTTACTGTTACTACTTGCTTCCCACACTTTTCTTTTTAGCTCCATTTCCTTCTTCCTGTACTATTTTTTTAATAATAGTTCTTCAGCAAGTCTAAGAGTTGTAATTTCTTAAAACTTTTGTTGACCTAAATGTCTTTTTTTAAAATTTCACTTTCACTGCTGTGTATAGTATTTTAGCTTCAATTATATTCTTTTGCACTTGGAAATTTATTCCATTGTGTTGCTGTATTGTTCCTGTTGGGGTGAACTATCTTTTTCTTTAAGATTCACCAAATAAATGCTATTTCTAGTTTGTATTATTTTTATTCACTGTTAAAAACTTATCAAATTCCTGAATCTGAGGATGCTTTAATGATTTGTTGAAAACATCCTGTTATTGCCTTTGGATGTTGCCTCTTTACCTTCTTAATTTCATCTGAAAGTTCTAAAAGTGTTGGGCCATCTCAACCTATCTTTTATAATTTTATTTCTCTGTCATCTGTCTTTACTATTATAATCCTGTATTCATCTGTATCAGTTTTTTTAATTCAGTGACTTTATTTTTAGCTGTCTTTTTGCCAAAACTTGCTTATTATTCCTTTTTAAAATATATTTACCTATTATATATGTGGTTATTATGTAGTACAGTTATTTCATAATTTCTTTCAGTTTATTCGTCTATTATCACAGATCTTCATAATCCTGCTGTTTTGTGTCAGCTGACTCTTGCTGATGGTGGATTATTTTTCACCACGTATTTTATAATTTTTTGTTTGTGAATTTTTTTTTGATAGAGTTTTAAATTTAAGGGCTTTTTTTTTCTTCCCCCATTAGGAATTCCTCACAATTTGTGACACTGGATCATTTCTCTAGAACAGCTTCATATTTCTTATGCTAGGAAACTCATGGGAAATACTGGCTTTGGTCTAATTTTGATTTTGTTTTCTCTTGTTTAAGGTTCCTGGCCTACATGCGTGTTACAAATTCTTATTTCAATTCTGAATATGGCACAGGGTGCTGGTGACAAATTCTCAGCTATGTTTTCTTAAGATTTGAAAACAGTAGAAAATGTCTCATGCCCTTCGATGTTGAGCAAAAATCTTCATCTAGACACTGACTTCTGTGTTCTCAGTATATGGAATCGCCAGGAGGTTAAAGATATGTAATCTCCGATTTTCCATTGAATTGTGATTTTTAGAAAGTTGAAATCATAGCTCCCAAACAATATAAAATGCATACACTTTAAAGAGGTTATCTAACTTACTAATTAAGGAAGGAACCAGTAAGATGTTCTTAAATGGTCCAAAGTACTTTCGAGAAGTTGAGGTATTTAGAAGCAGTTTAACTAAAGAATCTTAAGATACAATTGCTGGATTAGATATAAAACTGATTTACATATAAAAAGGTAATAAATCTGTGAGGTTATCTGTTCCATAGGAAGAAATATTTCTATTTGTATAGGAAAAATAATTTAAACTTAATAAGTCCCTTTACTAAGTCCGTGATCTTTAATCATTACTGAAGAGTGAAATAAACTAACTGCATTCCCCTAGAAAATCCTTCAGTAGCTTTTACACCCGAATGACCCTGAAGTATATGCAGCCCAAGTTTTTCTTTTTTATTTAAATGAAGTTTTCTTTATTTCTTTTTTTTAACCTTATTTTACCTTATTCCCAAGTAAATAATTTTCCTGACACCCCACCCCACTACACTACTAAGGGTATTTACTTCTTAAAATCCAATTCCTTCTGTTTCCTTTCCTCTATCCCATTCCTACTCAGAGGATTAAAATCTTAACTTCTCTTTGGGTATTCCTATTTCTATATTATTTTATTTAACTCAACTATGCATTTTAAACACAGATTGATTATTATATTTTATTCAGCATTTCTAGGCATTTACGCTGCAAAGGACTTCAAGTTATCTTTCTTACTTCTCTACTTAAATTAAAGTGCCCTTATTATGGCCCTTCTCAAACAATTGCAATTCCATGAAAACTTTATTCAACACTCAATAAATTATCTTTTCCTGTCTCTGAATTTAAATAATGGTTAGTTTCTGTCTCTCTTATTGTTATTTATCTAATTTTATAATTTTGGATAGTTATATATGTTATATATATAATGTATATATATAATGTCTATATATAATGTGAGATATAGTGTATATATAATGTGCGATTTAAAATATAAACATATTTAATGTGAGGTATATTATCTCACTCTTTATACACACGCACACACACACGCACACACACACACACACACACACAGATTCACACCTTATGAGGGAGAACTTAAGACAAGTCTTGAGTATAGTCAAAGTATCCCTAAAAAACACCAAAGCTGTCTTCCAAATAAAGTATCTTTTTACATAATTGTACCACTTTCACTAATTATCAGTTAGTCATGGTTTGGTTTTGTTTACTTGGTTTTTTTCTTTGTCATCCTCTCTCCTCATGCATGCCATTCAACTAGTTTTGGGTTTTTTTTTTCTAAGGAAGCACAATATCATTAAATGTAATGGTGGGTTGAATCACCCACCACTTATAAATATTGCTTTTTTAAAAATTTATTTATTTATTTTATTTTTGGCTGTGTTGGGTCTTTGCTGCTGCACACAGGCTTTCTCTAGTAGCCACAAGTGGGGGCTACTGTTTGTTGCGGTGCGTGGGCTTCTCATCGAGGTGGCTTCTCTTGTTGCAGAGCATAGGCTCTAGGCACGCGGACCTCAGTAGTTGTGGTGCGTGGGCTCAGTAGTTGTGGCTTGTGGGCTCTAGAGCGCAGGCTCAGTAGTTGTGCACAGGCTTAGCTGCTCCACGACATGCGGGATCTTCCTGGACCAGGGCTCAAACCCATGTCTCCTGCATTGGCAGGTGGATTCTTAACCAGTGAGCCACCAGGGAAACCCTAAATATTGCTTTTGGGGGGTTATTTCTTTTCCTTTTTTCTTTCTTCCCTCATCGTCTCTCTAAGTCCCACTGTCCCTTCATTCCTACTTCCTTCCTAGAGGAATAATTTTCCTTTACCCTTCTAGGTTCTTCTAGCTGGTCTAAGAATTAAATTGACATGAGGCAGATTAACAGGAAAAAAAAATGTTTAATAACAGATGTACATGAGAGAGACCCAGGAAAACTTAGTAACTCACCAAAACCCCAAAATCCTTACCATAAATACCATCCTCAGCTAAAGATAAAAAGGATGTTGAGGGCGGGGAGAATAAGTTTTGGGAGGTGAACAGGAAATGCACAGTAAACAAGGGTAAGAATGTGATGCAGATTTAAGTCACGGCTTTATCCACTGTTGAGAGTTTCTAAAGATTTGGTCATCCTCCTCTTCTAGGTAAGGCAAAGGACGACACTCTTACAAATGTAAATACTGTTTACAAAAGGATAACTTCTACTTCCTTTTCAGAGTTTCTCCCATGTCTGCTGTTTCTTGGAAAATAACCAGCTTAAAATAATTAATATGCCAAAGAGACCTATTTTAGGGTGGCAAATTTTGCTCCCCTACACTTCTTTCTTTCCTCCTTCCTTCCTTCTGATGCCAAAAACTCAGCCTCTGTGCACCAGTGCTGAATCGAATCTCAGAGACAGAGTTTTGGGTAAAGTAGAAAAGAATAGCTTTATTGCTCTGCCAGGCAAAGAGGGATACAACGGGCTCATGACCTCAAAACTGTGTGTCCCAACCCAGGGGGTTTGGTGAGGAGTTCCATAGCAATGGTTCAAGGGCTGGGTTGCTAATAAGGACACGGGTGTGTGCAGGGCCTGTATTCCTTTAATCTGGCCTCAGGTGGTCTCCTGATGAGCTCTTGTGGTTCCTTTAATCTGGCCTCAGGTGGTCTCCTAATGAGCTTCTGTGGTTCTTGAGGTTATCAAACTGTGACCTTCTCTCTGGAATGAAAAATGCTTCATCAAGTAGTTAACATCTTCCATTTGTTGGGGATTTTAGTTCTGCAGAAGAGCTCAAAGATATTGTTATGTGCATCCCTTGAGGCAGAACCAGGACCCTGCCCCAAGACTGCACTACTGTTTCCTGACTACTGCCCCCTTGTCTCTGCATCCCCTCCCTTCCCTGATTAGCAACTGTTTGAACCTGCCCTTTGGAACTCAGAAATGGTCATGAAGGCTGAAGCCTGTTCCATACAAATACGAAACGGGGGACACAGAAAGGTTTCCATGCCCAGGAGCCCCACAGGGTCCTGCTCAGTTTTCCTTCCTTCCCTCCTTCCTTCCTTCTTCCTTTTACTGGTAAGATTTTGTAGTTTAATTTGTACAGTTGGTGAATAGAGCATCTTCACTGTATTCGTATTTACGCTTCAATTGGATTATAAATTCCTTGATGGAAATATAGCTCTCTTTGCCTCTTCAAGGGCATTATTTAGGCTTTGAATAAATAAAGTATTGATAAATATTTGTCTTTTGAAATTGAAATAATCATCAATGGCTAAAGCATATGTAAAATCTCATATATTCTCAAAATTATTATGCATACTTTCATCTATCTGTGCATCTCCAGTACTGCAGAAAAATTGGGATTGTAATAAATGGAAAGGCATCTACACTTACTAAAAGCAAATTTCTAGGTAAGATATCTCATAAAGCCTACTTTAGGAAACAGATCAAATAAAAATAATTCATGATAGAAAAAGCATGGATTTATCAGCTTGAATATTGTTCTAGGTAGTAAAACATTAAAACAAAAAAAGGAGGTGCTAGTAATATAACCTGATATTTCCTGATCTTTTATATGAGTTCTTTTATATAACGAGTGCAGTGGACTTTAGATAAGGAATATTTTTCTTTTTCTTTATGGAGATAAGTATAGAAATTCCTAATGAAAACTGTCTTTTAAACCAGTTCCTGAGCTCTATGAAAGTGCTTATTGTATTTTATTTTAGCAGTTTAGACATTCACATGTCAATCACTGTGGAAGTAAATTCAATTAACGAGGTATCAGCCATTGTGCTAGTACTTGCTCACATTTTCTCATCCACCTAACAGAATCTTCACAGCATCTGAGTGGATGCTAATTCACAGGCATTTGATTAATTGAATAGCAAGTATCTTTTCATCTGTTTTTGTGTTTTTAACATATACAAATCTAGCTGGTTTCTAGCGGTGAGTTTTCATAAAAATTACATTCATAACACTCAGTCATTAGCTTGCACAGTTTCAAGTTGTTACCATGGTAGATATTATACGTGTATTTTCTCCAATTCACAAAAAGTGGGTTTTTCTGGTTCAACATAAATTTTTGCAAAGAATGCATTTCAGAAATATTAACTTCAAAAATATTAACCTATCTTTTAGAACAAAAAACAAATCAGCAAGTAAAAAATTTTTTTAAGATGAATAACACTGTAAATATAAGGAATAAATGTTCATTTTCAGTCATTGATGCCAAATATTAGATGTTGAAGAGTAACTAAATCAAACCATCCCTAAATATTACAATTTTGCTTACAAACATCAACAGACATTCTTGCCCATCTGTGGATGGGTGACTTTAAAAGGATGTTGATGTTTTTAAAAATAGCTTTTAGAAAAATAACAAAGTGTTTTTTATGTCCTAAAGTGAAGACCTTTGGAGGCATTTTTTCACATGGCCTGTCAAACTGTATACCCAAACGATAAGTGGATGTCTGAGTAATAATTCATCTACCTTTATGTGATTTGTCAGGTTTTATTTTTCAGAACAACAGTTGGCATCAGCAGTGTCTTTAGTTGATTTTTTTTTTTTTAGTTATTTACTAAGATACCTATTAAATAAAATTTGACTGAGTAAATTTGAAGATCTAACTAGCTTTATTCAATGATTTGTGAATCAGGCAGCATCCCTCCTAGTAAATAGAAGGGCACTCCAAGGAGTTACACAAAATGAAAGGTTTTTACAGGCAGAAGGAAGGTGGGGTAAGGGAGTTATTAACAAAAGAAAAAAATTGTTTCAGGTCTGGTTATCTTCCTTTGGGGGTTGGAGGGAGGAACTGCATGGGTCTTATTATGCAGATTACCTTACTAATGCTGATCAGGAAATTTCAGATTGTCTGTTTGAAGGTCACATTCTTATGAGAGGTTGAAACTGATGTTAAGTCTTGGTTTGCTGTCCTGGGAGCAAATGATTATATTTTGGGCTTGTGATTTATTTTTATGTATATATAAAGTGTATGTATAAAGTGCTTTGGCAGAATAATTATTAGGTAATTAGAATAATTATTAGGTAAAAAAGTCACATGAATCTAGATAATCAAATAATGATACATAAATAAAAATATAATTATGTCATGAATTTATACAAATTTCCAAATGTACACATTAAATCCAGCTACCCAGAAAGGGTCTGTGGAAAACAGATATTAGTGTCAAAGTGCAGGTTATAATGAAAATTCAAAGTGGGCTATTCTATTCTATTTTGGAAAAATATTACTAAAGACTTGTGGAATAAATATTTTGCTACTTTTAAAAGGTCTTGCAAAGCCATAGGATTATGATAACTTAAAAATATTTTTAAAATATTACTACCTTAATTTCCCATTCCACCTGGTACTATACTATACAAACAACAGTGTGGAAAAATAAAACTTTCCTGGGTTTCTCTGTGCCACTCCAGAAGCCCTAGCCTCTTGGAACTCCACACATACTGTTAGAATCATGAGCATTAAGTTTGTAGCCATTTGTCTAGGTAATTGCTCTGATCTGGAGGCTATAAAATCCCCTTATCTTCTTAAGAGGGTCAGATTGTTACAATTATTCTTAAGATTACTAAGTCTTCAATTACTAGGTCCCCAAATTAAGCCACAGGATTTAGGAAACCTAGACCTTTATCTCTCTGTGTGTTTACATGTCAAATTTGAAACTCCAGAATTTGGAGATAACTATAAAAGCCTCCACAGGTGGGGCCATCAAGCTCCTAGAGAGATTTTACTTTAATTACAAAATATTGGCATATGGAGCAGACCCCTTCTGGAGGGGAGGAAGACAGCTGCATAAGGAAAGATAAAAACATTTTTTTTCTTTATTTCTTGTCCATGGAGGGCCTGGCTACTCACTAGGACAGTTGACCTGAGTCTCATCACTTTCTCCCAGGGATAAAGCCTGGAACAAGGGACAGCCTAGACACATTACTAAGAGATGTGTCTGACTGAGAATACTTGTGTACATATTCAAGATATAATAAATAAAGATGGATAATAAGACTCAACAAACAAGCTATCAAATTTTGTTGAATAGGTGAGTGAATGAATGAATATGAAATAGGAATTGAGAGATTGGGAAGGGTTTTCACTCAAAGATGTCAGAGAATCAAAATCTGAATAATTAAATTTGTAGAATATTTGTCTGATTAAGCAGTAAAAAAGAGAATTGGTGTTCTTATTTCAGAGAAAGTTAAGCCAAAGCAATTTAAACACAAATTATTGCCAGGAACAGAAAGATTCCTATCCATCTAGGAGTGCTTAAAAATGAGTTGCTTATTGAGAAGAGGGTCCAAGACAACATGGACGTTGATAGCAATATGAAACATTGTTTGATGGTCTGAGTTGTTAAATCATGAAGACTGTAGGATTAAGTAAAATTAACTTTTGGTACAGCCCTTTCATGAGGAAATAAAATTAACTGATATTTTTGGGAAAACAAGTCCCATTTTACCTCAGTCTGGTCTCTAGCATTGGCAAAACAAGTAATATTTTGATAAACATTAATAGAATTGACTTCAGAGCATGATAGCCTTATGAAAGTCCTTTCAGAACAGTAAGATGGAGGAAAGGGGCAACTCTACCCTCCACTAAAAAATAGCTGAAAGCCATCACTTCGCAAGATACAGGAGAGGGCTGTGCCATGCTGCAGGCCCAGAATGAGGGAAAGATATATGAAGCCAACTTCTGGAACCAGTGGTTATATTTATGTTATTGAAGCGAACCTGGGTCCACTCACCTGCCATGAAGCAAAGTCAATTTACTGACACCGGGTTGCGATGAAGGAAAGTACAGTGTGTTTTGCAGGGCCCAAACAAGGAGTAGGGGCAGCTTGTGCTCAAAAGACCCAAACTTCTTCGTGGTTTTCAGGGAAGAGTTTCTAAAGGCACAGTTTGAGATGAAGGCGGTGGGTTGTGTGACTTTCTTCTGATTGGTGGGTGGTGAGGTAACAGGGTGGTGTCCCAGGGCTCTAGTGCTCAGATGGAAGTTACCATCCTTCACCTGGGTGGAGGCCTTAGTTCCTGTAGAAGAACTGAAAGATATATTGTTATGTACATCCCTTGAGGAGGAACTAGGTCTGCTTTATTGCTGCACTGTTGTTTGACTGCTTTTCCTTTGTTTCTGCATTCCCTCCATTCTTTAATTAGTAACTTCCTGTGCCTGCTCTTTGAAATTCTGGAAAGACCAAGGGAACTAAAGACTTTTTTTTCTACAAACAAGGAATAGGGGACAGAAGGGTTTTCATACCCAAGAGGGTCCCACAGGGTCCTCTGTGCTTCATTTACACTAAGTCCACTTGCAAGGAAGTTCTCTTACGTTTTCTTCTTCCTGACAGAGCTTGAAGAACATAATTTCAGGTCCAAATATCTGAAATAAATGTGCATCCTCGAAGCAAGTTTTTTAACTCTTTATTTTAATAAATACTCTGATTTATTTTTAATAAATGACAGATCAGAGTCATGATCCTACATTGTATAGTCACATTTCAAATCCTTAATCTTGGTCATGGTATATAGGGAACTAAATTATACATTTTTTTTCACTAGGCTTAGTTCTGTATTTTAGGCTCCTATTTTTTGTACCCAATTAAAAAATTTTAACACATTTAATTAATATTAGTTGATATATAATGTATCACCTTTTGGCTCAAATGACAGAAATACTTGTTGAAAATGATCACTTGTAGACTTAGATTCCATTAGCAGCAACTTCATTTTCTCTCTCTCATCCTTGACCTCAACTTTTAGATATTTGTCTTGCTTATCTCCTTACTATTTTTGCAATGGTTTAAAACTGCTTCAAGAATTTTTTTCAAAGTTTGTTTTTGTAATTCTGCTCATTTATGCCATTTAAAACATTCTGATGGAATGTTTTCAAATAATTTTTGTAAGATCTTTTTCAATTTTTTCATTAAAAGCATATGAATCATGTGTTTAATCTAGATTTAAATTCACCTTTTTAATAAATGTTTCTAAGCCCCTGGTATTTGGTTATCTGCATAGAACTCAATAAACAAGAAGTAATGTTTGATTCAACTAATACCTGGCAAGTAATTTTCTCTATGAAACCAATTATCATTGATAACTTTGCTCAGTGACAGCAGTGAGATTTCTACTAGTCTGTTTATGTATAAGGCTTAAAGGAGGAAATAAAATTTTGGCATTAAGGCACTAAATACCTCTGTTATTCATGGGTTAGTAAGACTTTTAGTAAATATTTAGGAAGACTGGGAGATGGACACTATTTATTTTTGTACTAGAATACTCATTTCTAATGGATATGATAAAATCAGTAGGAAAGTGGTTGAGTAAATCTAGTCAATTTGAGATGGTTGAAGAGTGAGAATTCCATATCCATAGCAATTCGAAATTATTTTTGCTATTTACTTTTCACAGAATATAATAATGTTGACAAATGAACAAGGCAATTCCTAGCTGAAATATAAAATTATTTGCAGAAATTTCAAAGATATTGATCTCTCTCATTTATAAGTAATTCATGGGAAACAATATTAAACAATAGATAAAATATCCAGCAAATATGCTTCAGGGCATCACTCACAGTATAATTAAAAATGAACTTACTTTTTTATTCCAACAGCTTCAATTTCCATTCAACGTAACTGTGCATGATAAATCTATTGGCAAATTACTAGCAAACGTAAGGTTAAAAAAGATTTTTACATTAAGTTCACAACATTTTCTCTTTCTCTTTTAAAATGATCAATATTTTATTAATTTAGTTTTCTTTAACTGCTTATAATTTGAATTGAGATATTTGGAGAGAAGAATAATTTTTAAATTATCTATAAAAATAAGAATAGCTGTTCTTAGCCAGGATGCCAGTCCTACCAAGAAATGTTAGAAATATATAAGCAAAATTCCAAACAAAATAAATATCACTGTCTGTGTAGGCATATTCGATACGCTTCTTCTATTTAAGCATTCCCTAGGACTGACTGCTCCTTCACTTTATTTAGACATATTGTATTCATATATTGAATACAATTATATCCACCCTCATTTAATCCTTATGGGTTGTGTTTTGACATCTTATCCACCCTATATTGCCATTTAGAATCCTGGGTACTGCTGCTTTTCCACTTTCACTTTTACTTAATGTGAGCAGTAATCACTTCCTCATAATTAAATGTTACGAGATAATCATTTTATGTGTTATCCAAATTGGTGCACTGTTTTGACTGCTCCAGGCAAATCAGGACATATGAACACCTTTCTATGAGAGAAAAAAAGTTTTATTTTTATTTTTATTAAAAATAGATTTTTCTAGAAATTATATAATACATGAAATACACAATTTCAAATTGGATATTTTTTATGATTAAAAATATTTTTACTGTATGTATGAAAATCTTTTAATCAAAAAAATTTTTAAATGACAGCTAAATTTTATTTAAAGGAAATGAGAGTTTTGGCATGTCATTTGCAAAAGGTCTACAGCATTCCATTAATATAGAAAGTTTTGTATACTAATTAAAATATTTATAATTTGATTTGGGTATTTTGCTTTCATGAGGAGACGTTCAGAGAATTTTGAGCATGGTGTAGATGTGAGAAGAGTGGTTTAAAAAATAGGAAGCTGGCAAAGGGAATGAATATTAAAAAATGATAAAATAAAAACAAATCAGTAATATCTGCTTGATTAAAATTAAGGGTATCAGAACATGACTGGGCATATCCCAATTAGCTGTAAAAAGTAGAACAGCATTGTAAGGACAGAGCATGGATCTAAACCCATTATATAAATTGAGGCAGATCATAGCTATTTGATGTATGAAAGCGATTTCTATTTAGCAGATATTATTAAAAGTACAAAAGAAGGCTAGGAAAGAGAAAGAAAGAGAAAAGAACTGCCATAGGACTTAAGCAATTTGTTCTCCTCTAGAGCAATAATGGGGTTATTAACCAGATTACAAAGATAGAAATGGCAATAAGAGAGAGAAATAGGAATAGAGAATACATCCTTAACACTAGTACTGCATGTCAGGACCTTGTTATGAGACTAAGTGGATGCTCACAGGTCAGAGCTGTAACTCTGACCAGTGTCACATTAACAGATTGAGAAAACATGGGGTTAATAGTGGCGATACAGAGAATAGAGATTTTAAAATATTTTTTATATGTAAGGCCTAGTAATTTATCTATATTAAGTACTTCTGCTTTCCCACTTTCATTTTTACTTAATGTAAGCAAATATACACATATATACATGTATATATATACACACATATATGCATATACACACACACATATATATGTATGTATGAAGAATGGAGAAAATGATGGTAAAGAGGAAACAGTACTGAGAAGACTGTAAAATCTTAGAAGAGGAATTTAGATTGATATATGAATGAAGGATGACCCAATAGTTTTGTACCAGCAATTGGAAGATAGGTTTTATACCAGTCCAGAAAACAGAGACTACCTGAAGTTTTCAGAGGATAGACGGTATAAAGGGGGTAGGGTCGGGTGGTTACACAGTTGCTGAGAATGCTCAAAGAGCAAAAGGGGGCTGTGGCATTGCTCCAGATGAGGAGTAACTGAAGGGAGCCACCAACCATCACCCCTAGACTGGAAGAGCCAGCAGGGGAAGGTGGTGCACTCTCTAGTCCCCACATTTCCATACCAACCATAGGCCTGACTGGACTGCAACTGCTGTTAAGCAGTAACCTTAGACTCTAAACTCTCAATGCAGCTTCTGAAGACACTGATGTTGCTACTGCTGAGGTTGTTACCATTGTTGCAGCCAAGAATAAGACCAGGAGCCCACAGTACCACACTGCTGGCTGTGTCTTTGAAACTGGACTGAAACTATTATCCATTTATATGGAATTCAGTATCAGACAAACCTGGATCAAGAAGGTAAAAAAAGAGTAGTGGTTGCCTGGAGTAATAACTGGGAGGGTTCACATTAGAGACTTCTGGATTCTAGTAATATTCAATGTATATTTATCTGAATTGTGATAACACTGGTGTTTTGTATCATGCAGTACATTTAAGATCCGTGTTCCTTATATATGCATAATACACATTATATTTTAATTAAAAAATATCAGTAGCAGGAATTCCAACTAAAGATACAATATTGTGCAATGTTCTAAACCGTTCTACTCCTAAAGGTCCTTTAACTATGAAAATAAATGTAGAGCATTTTGTTAAAATAATATGGCAAATCTAAATATGAATAATATTAAATTGAGGCAGGAATTTGAATAAGACATTTATATGAAGTTATAGGAATTTGAAATCGGCAATATGTAGAACATTACTGCTGAATTTAAATCCTGTTTGGTGAATCTAGAAAACATTTACCAGTGTGCCAGAGTTTAATTGGAAACACTTCTGAAATGTTTCATAATGGCACATAAAGCAATAATAAATGACATCTTAGATTCCATGAAAAATAAGAAGAGTGGCTTTCATGTAAATATTTGAGAAGTTCAGTGATGTTATGATAGCTCTATTGTGTTGGTTTATTTTGTTGTTTTTATATCTTTAGACTCATCTCCTCCTCTTCATATATGAGATAACTTAAAACAGGCTGTGAATTCTTTACAATTGTAACAGGGATAAAGGACACACATACTTCTTTTAAGGACACCAGTTGTGTGCTGCATTTACGGCTTCTGCTCACATGCCGTTGTCCAGAAATTAGTTGCATTGCTTTTAGATACATTCAGCAAAGTCCAAGGAGGCTGTTAATGTAGATTTTGGCTTGCTAAGTGTCTGCAAAATAATAGGGATATGTATTAAGATGACAGAAGAGAAAGGAAATTAGAACTGTTTGTCGCTTTAACTCCCACGTATCAATGTGCATTCCCAAAGACAGAATATCCCTAATTCCTGTTTGATTACTTCTTTCAGCTCCTTATCTATGATCTCTGTTTTGTGGCAGTGCTTCTGGCAGAGACTGTTTACAGTCCACTGCTCCATGGACTAATTGCTTGGGAGAATTCAGAATATATACTTTATAATTTTCTGTCTGATGTACCCTTGCTGGAATTTTTTCCAATGGTTCACTAATAAAGTACCTTTTAAAATAGACATGTTATTCTTTCTCTCTCTCTATATATATTTTTTTGCGGTATGCGGGCCTCTCACTGTTGTGGCCTCTCCCATTGCGGAGCACAGGCTCCGGACGTGCAGGCTCAGCGGCCATGGCTCACGGGCCCAGCCGCTCCGCGACATGTGGGATCTTCCCGGACCGGGGCAGGAACTCGTGTCCCCTGCATCGGCAGGCGGGCTCTCAACCACTGCGCCACCAGGGAAGCCCTAAATGGCTTATTTTGAAGTAAGTCAATAAAAAGTAATTTCATCAAATACCAAATGTGATATAATTTTTAGATTATATGAAAACAGAATGTGTATCAGAATAAGAGGTAACATATATGACAGATGAAGAGTAGTAATGGCCATGTAGACAGAAATTGCCTACTGAAATTGCCTACTAGTCAAATGAGGACAAATTTTGTTACATTAAAATTAGCTGATGATAAGAGCTCCTAATCAATTCTTTTTGATAGCTAGATTATCCCTGGATACCTATTTTCTTACCATATGCTATTTATAGATATTGAATTTTCAAACTTCCAAGGACATAAATATAATTTTAATTGATCCATATGGTTAGCATTTTTTTCCAAAAACCCTGAAGTTAAAAAAAAGTTCATTATTCTGTTATACATTAACAAGATTGATTGTGATTATGCAGGATTTTTTGGGGGGTGGGGTGGGTTGATGATGTGTTTTTCTGCTGAGAAAGAATGCTGTTCATAAACTTAAATTATGTTAGGTTTTAGAAGCAATAAAAATCGTGGGATTTCCTTAATGGCTTTCTTGACTTCAGTTCTGAAATATTTATCAATCTCAAATATATTGTACTTTATATTGAACAGTGACTATTGATAGTATTTGCTGAAAAAAACTTGTCAACTGATGACAGGTTATCATTTGAGAGTTGAGCTCATAAAAATATAAATAACAATATTTGCACCACAGCTTACTAATATCTGTCAATTTTTAACTCAGTATAATCATTTTATTGATTTCTTGCTATATGCCTAAAATTGTGTACGGTAATATTATGCAAGGTACTATGAAAATGCTTAAGCAGTATATATGACCACTGCTTAAAAGAATATCAAAAATTAGGAAGGCAGACCTAACCTAGAAGAAACAGTGAGAATATCATGCAGATAAATATTAACTTTGTAAATGTATATGATACAGACAAAATATATACGATATCATCTATAAGAAAGATGAGATAGCTCTCTACTAAGATAATTCAAAGAAAATAGAACAATTAGAAACAAAAAATGGAGAACTATTTTGAAGACTGTATTAGTAGAACTTAATGATACATTTAATAGAAACAGGAAGATTAAAAATGCAAAGATGAGTCTAAAGTTGCATATATCAAACAAGAATTTACTATTTAAACATTTTTAATAAAATTATATATATTTAAGTTATACAACTTGATGTCTCATGTACATATACATATACATGCACACACGGTGGAAGATTACTGTAGTCAAGCTAAAACTGATTTTTTTGTGGTGAGAGCACCTGAAATCTACTGTTAGCAAATTTTCAGTATTCAATACAGTATTTTAAACTGTAGTTATCATGTTGTACATTAGGTCTCTAGACCTACTTACTCATCTTATATAACTACAACTGTGTACCCTATGACCAACATCTAAGTTTTCTCCACTTCCCTATTCCTGGTAACAACCATTCTACTGCCATATTCAACTTTTTTGGATTCCACATGTAAGTGAGATCACACAGTATTTTTTTTTCTGTGTCTGATTCATTTCACCTAGAATAATGTACTCCAAGCTTATCTATGTTGTAAGCAAATGGCAGGATATTTTTTTAGGCTGAATAATATTTCATAGTATATGTACATCACAGTTTCTTTACCATTCATCTGTCAACAGACACTTAGGTTGTCTCCATATCTTGGTTATTGTGAATAATGCTGCAGTGAACATGGAAATACTGATATCTATTCAAGGTATTCATTTAATTTTCTTTGGGTATATATCCAGAAAAGGGATTGCTGGATCATATGGTAGCTCTATTTTTAACTTTTTGAGGACATAAATATAATTTTAATTGATCCATTATGGTTACCATTTTTTTTTTTTACAGTTCTTCATAATGGCTATAGCATTTATATTACTATCGACTAGGATTCACTTTTCTCCCTGTCTTCGCCTACATTTATCTCATTTTTTAATAGCCATGTGAGGTGTGAGGTGATATCATATTGTGACTTGGATTTGCAGGATAATTTGGATTCACTTGGATTCACTGATAATTAGTGATACTGAGCACATTTTCATATTTCCATTGGCCATTTGTATGTCTTCTTTGGAAAAATGTTTTTTCAGGTTCTTTGCCCAGTTTTCAAAGTGGGCTATTTTTTTTTTCTTGTTTTGCTATTGAGTTGTACAAGTTCCTTATATATTGGATATGGTTACCTTATCGGATTTATAGTTTGCAAATATTTTCTCCCATTCTTTTTCATTTTGTTGCTCCCTTTAATGTGCAGAAACTTTTTAGTTTGGTGTAGTTCTACTTGTTTATTTTTGCTTTTGTTGCCTGTGCTTTCTGTGTCATATCCAAAAAAACCATTGCCAATATCAATGTCAAGGAGCTTTTTACCTAAGTTTTCTTCTAGGAGTTTTGTGTTTTCAGGTTTTATGTGTAAGTGTTTAATCTATTTTGAGTTGATTTTGTGTATGGTATAAGATAATGGTCTACTTTAATTCTTTTGCATGTTGGCTGTCCAGTTTTCCCAATACTATTTATTGAAGACATTATCCTTTCCCCATTCTGTATTCTCCCTGTCCTTCTCAAAAAATAGTTGTTCATATATGCTTGAATTCATTTCTGGGCTTTTGATTCTGTTCCACTGGTATATGTGTCTGTTTTTATGCCAGTGCCATATAGTTTGATTACAATAGCTTTGTAAGATAATTCGAAATTAGAAAGTGTGATGCTTCCAACTCTGTTCTTCCTTCTCAAGCTTGCTTTGGCTATTTGGTGTGTTTTGTGGTTCCAAATGAATTTTTGGAATTTCTTTTCTATTTCTGTAAAAAAATGCCATTGGAATTTTATGGGGAGTGCATTGAGTCTGTACACCACTTTGATTAGTATGGACATTTTAACAATATGAATTCTTTCGATCCATGAACATGGATTTATTTTTACTTATTTGTGTCTTCAGTTTCTTTCATGAATGTTTTATAGTTTTAAGTGTACACATTTTTTATCTCCTTGGTTAAATTTAGTTCTAAGTATTTTATTGTTTAGTAAAATTGTAAATGGGATTATTTTCTTGAATTCCTTTTCAGATTGTTGGTGAAAGAAATGCAACTGATTTTTATGTCTATTTTGTATCCTGAAACTTTACTGAATTTGTTTATTAATTCTAGTAGTTATTTTGTTCAATATTTAGAGTTTTCTATATTTTATATCATATTATCTGCAGATAGAAATAATTTTATTTCTTCCTTTCTGATTTGGATGCCTTTTTTTTTTTCTTGCCTAATTGCTCTGGTTAGGACTTCCAGTACTATGTTGAATAAATGTGGTGACAGTGAATACCTTTGTCCTGTAGATTGAAAGATAAAAATTACATGGTCATCTCAATAGATGCAGAAAAAGCATTTGATAACACTCAACACCCATTCATGATAAAAACCCTCAACAAAATAACTATAGTGAAAAATTTCCTCAACATAATAAAGGCCATTTTGGATAACTGTACAGCTAACATCATAGTCAATGATGAATACTTTTCCTCTGATATCTAGAATAAGAATTTATTAAATGTACAGTATTCAAATCATGGTTTGGATCTGAGGAGACTATAGAGAAGGAGAAGGCATAGCCCTTTATGATGGTCATGAAGAACAATTATTTTTTGTATGGAAATAATGTTTGGGGGATATGATATTGGGGGGAAAAATGCCTTATAGTTGTTAATAAAACTTGCTTCTTCTAAACTTTTTACTATATATTACTTTTCTGTAATAATTAAGGTAACAGTAGTAGTCCCAAAGTAACTAATTCTCCAAATTTTAAAGCAAAACAAGTTATTTCTCGATTATACAATAAATATAGTCCAAATTTACTATGCAGAAAAATAAAAACTGGATTTTGTGTTCAGTTAACAGGTTCTAAAAAAATCCGTAGCATTGATGTTAAATGACTCTCCAGTTTTTCATTAATAGCATATGCTATTGGTTGTCTATCAGCATCTGTATTCTCTCTTTTCCACTCTACTACAGAACATGTTCAGTATATCTAAGCTTCCCAGTGCATCATTATCCCTCAAAGTTGACTATTCCATCCCCATATTCAGGTTTGATGTGGTTAACCTACGTGTAGCCTGTTTCTCTTCACCAATGATTAGGACAGATATAAGCATATGACCCAATTCAAAATAAAAACAAATGAGGAGAAATCTCCTTATAGGTTCCTAAGAAAAATAAAAGAAACTATGCCCTCTCTTAGACTTCTGGATATTGTGGTATCTGGAACTGATATACCCAAACTTCTGCAGACATTTTTGCTGCAGTATTGAGGCTAAAGGTGAAACAGACAATAGCAGAGAATAGAGTTAGAAACAACCAGAAAATTGGTGATATCTATTAGATGAGTACACGAAGTCTTAGGCCACTAAACCTCTTGACCTACTACTATGTTACTTAGATTTTTCTTTATTCTGAAGAATTCGAAATAGTATTTGGCAGGCAAGAAGGTGTTCCTCTCAGATTTTCATTCAAGAGAAACTTCTATAATGAGGGTAATTGGTGAGCTACATCCAGCTGCCCTATTTCAGAGCCACCACATTGTTAATGCAGATGCTGCGTTCTTCCCGGGCCAGTGGCTGAGCATTGCAGGTTTACTAGACCTATTCAATATGGAACTCTTCCAAATGGTAATGTTTGTTCTGGAGCTCTTTTACTGTGGCTCAGAATTTTTCAGATCTGCATTGCTGTCTGAGGTTCTTCTTTTCCAACCATCCTTCCTGGTCTCTCTCTTTTTAGAGATGTCAGACTTGCATCGCAATCTGGAGTCTCTTCTATCCTCTTCTTGCTCCATCTTCTCTTTTTCTTTCAAAGGTATTTCTTCCAATTAACCTCTTGCGTGTGGAATTCCATCTTGGCATCTGAGTCTCAGAAGACTCAAACTGACATAATTTTTCTTACTCTTAGTAAAAAGTTTCCTCATCAACACATCATTCATTAATTCAAAAACTATATATTAAGCATGAAGGATCATGCTGTGTATTGTGGAAACCATGATGGCAAGGTACCTAGAGTCATATAGCCTGTTATATGCTATAATAAGAATAGGGAAAAAGTACTATTGGTTCATACAAGTGAGATTTAAGAGGTTAGAGAAATTTAAAGTGAAAACTACATAACAAATATGGATTAAAGGAAGATTGATATAAGATGTAGAGTTTATAAAAATAGGTTAATAAATTAAAATGATATACCCAAAGTCCTTACCATAAGGACCCAAACAAGAGTCTAATAAATTTTCCCATCCTTCCTTTGTTGTTGGTCTTGATGATGCTGTTGCTGTTATTCCTGTGCTTGTCTTGACACAGGGTCAGCTTCGTACAAAAACTCAGGGCCAAGAGAGTATGAACAATATAAAGATCTGTAAGGATTCCTGGGTGGGTGAAATATGAATGGCCAAAATGGTAATACTTGACGTCAAAGAAGTAAACAAGCAACAAATATCAATTCCCTTGCATATTAAAATCTAAGGATTGTGCTCTTTGCCAGTGATGAGTATGTATGTTTCATGAGAGCAAGGGCCTCAAGTACTGTTTTACTACTGCATTGCCAAAACCTAGCACAATGTTGAATAGGTAATACGCAAATGATTTTGAGAAGGCCTCAAGTACTTATTTGTAGGAGTCAAGACTTTCTGTTGGAAAGCCTCAACCCTGTATTTGTAACTCGTAAAATTGGTTGGAAGAGAAAAAACTGAAAGGAATACACCATATACAAAAACTATTTCAGAAAATTATACAAATTTTTTTCGGTAACTAAGGAAATGGTAGATAGGGATTAGAATTGGTAGCTAGAGATATGGTTCAGATTTACACTAAAATGTGAACGGTTTCTTATTTAATGATAGAAAAAAACAAATAAAAGTATATTGTACATGTGAGATAGTTTGAACGCTATAGAATATTAAATAGTAAATATATTGGAAGTGATTGAATGTATAGAAATACAGATACAGAAGGCAACAGCACTTACTTGTTCTTGATAACTGAATTATTTGTCAAATTAAAAGATATTTTGAGACAGCTTAAGAATGTATAGATAATTTCCATTCTGTATTTTATTGAGGAAAAAGGAAATACAGGGTCATATCTATTTGAACTCTCATTGCTAACGTGTTTCCTAAAGACATAAAGTTAGTAAGTGTATTCAGATATAAAACAATAAATAACTATATTAAACCCTCCCATTCACTTGGGAAAAATATGATAATTGTATACATATGTTAAATTAATCAAAAACAGTTAACTTATAGTGTATGATACATTTTCCTTCAGCTCATTGAAGGGAATCATAACTGAAACATAAGAACACCTGATGAAGCTCAACTGAATCAATCCAACCATGAAAAATGAAATGAGTAGTGGTCATCTCTCCATTTTTATTAAAAGAGTAAACTACTAGGAAAGAAACTCAGTTTTTAGAAACAGCTGTACATTTGCTTAATTTATTCATATTATGTTCATTGTGCTTCAGAATTAAATGGCTGCTTTAAAAAAATGATACAAAATTACATATTCAGAGATACTTTCCAGAGGGTTAATTGAAAACCCTCTGGAAAGGGTCGTTATGAAGGCATCACCACAAGCCACAAATTGAGCCTGTTTTCAGAAACTTGTTTTAGCTGAGATGCTCAATGTGCAGATTTGCCGATGTGCAGTTTTATGGAGAGGCACTGTTTATTCCCAAGAACTCAAGGGGTAGCCATTTTTGGAAGGAAAACCACATGAAGTAAGTTTTGTTGAATAAAGTGTGTTTTATTTTAAGAAAACTACTTAGAATTCTCTCTTTTTTAAAAGGCATTTATTCTGAAATCTGACAAAGCCAAATAGATACATTTGATACTTGACAGAACACTATTGGGTTTAGCTGGTCATAAGATAACTATCCCTAACTTACTATAATTTATTAAAAACGTTTAAAAAGGGAAGTAAATCAAAATAAAAGTGGCAAAACAGTACTGGAAAGTGACTAAGTACTAGCTTATAGAATCAAGGATTCATTTCCGCTAGTTATGCAATGAATGAAACTAATTGATTAAATATTAAAATATATTGAAGATAGTAGCAAAACAGCTTCCCTGGTGATCCGTGGAACAGAAATCAGCTTGGCACCCTGTGCCTCTTTGATATTGCTTCTTTCTTTTAATGTTTGTATGAAACCATGCCAACTTCGAGAAAGTTGCTAAAGCAATACAACTGCCATGTAACTATTACCCAGAGAATTCCTTCAGGTTCACAAACTGCCCCAATACTTTCTATAGTAAAACAGTCCACTCCAGGAGAAAGTATTGCTTCTGGCTGCATTTCTTTTCAGTTCCTTCAATCAACATGAATTTCGTAGTCCTTACTTGACTTCCACAATATCGCAAACAGTTTTGAAGATTACAGGCTGGGTTAATATTTCTTTCAGAAATTTCCTCAATTTCTTTATCTGGTGTTTCCTCATGTATAGATTTCGAGATCTGCATTTTTGTCAATAACATCCTCAACAAGTTGATGTGCAGTTCTTACTGCATCCCATCTGGTGGCATATAGAATTCATTTGTCTAATCTATTTTTTAGGCAGTATTTATATTTTTGTTTCAATACTGCAATATCCACTTATTTTTGTTTAAAAAATATTAAACAAATAATTCATGAAGACTTTCAAAATTGCAGATTTTTCTTAGCTTCAATTTTATCATCTGCCATAAATCAGAATATCTTGTCATTATAACTATATTAAAACAAGTTTAAGATATCTTAAAGACTACTTGGCATATGTTATATATTTTATATATATTATTTTCTTCCCATCATTTTCTGATTTATTTTAGCTATTACACATTAACAGCTTGATGGCATCTAAACCATCACCATGTGTTTTTCTTGTTCATTTGTTTCCTTTTATATACCTCACAAGTATATAAATTCCTTGGAATCAGGAAACTTGTCTCCTTCATTTTAATACCCCACTCATCTGCTTAGCAGGTTCTTAAACATAACTGTTCCATAAATGTTTATTAAATTAATTAGTGTTAAATATGTGCATGCTTTACTCATTAAACTACCAAAGGGTTGATCTACTTAAAGGTTAAGGCTTTTTTGTTAAACCATAGAATTTTAACTCTTTTGCAATATTTTAAAAATAAAAGATCTTTAGGAATTAGTTAAAAATGAATATTTATACTTATAAAATCATGGATTGTAGAAGCATTGTAAGAAACCACACATTTTGGAGTAAACAATGACATTTATTTTTAAAGTCTTTCAAATTATCTTATTTACTTTCATTTTCTGTAGATTAAATTTTTATTTTGTATTTTATTTTTAGGTAAAGCTCTTAGAATCTTCAACTATAAAAGGTATATGTGTGTGAAAATATTTAAATCAACTTAATCTATAGAAATGTTATTAACTAAGTTCAAGCAAAATTACTTAAAGGGCAGTAATGCATTTTAGTTTCTTTCTCACATTTTCCTAATGAGTCTTGGAAGTTTATATAATTATTTTAATTAGGGTTATAAACTTCTACATGGGCAGGTGAGAGGCTAATTACCTAATTTATATGCAAACTGAGCAATTTTCTCTAGGCTCTTTACCACTTCATCTTTTCATTTAATTTTCTTTATTTAAATCAATTAACACTTATTTTGTTTTTGTTCTATTTAAATGAATGACTAAAAATTACCCTCAGTGTAAACTCCATGTTGACTGTTCAGACTGGGAGCATTTTGTCTGCAATATGTTTTGGGTGAAAGTACCTTTAATATTTTGTGTTTATTTATATTTGTACAAGGCAAATTATAAATTTGAAAAGAACACAGTATCAATTAGCATAAAGTCCAAGTTAGCCTTAAAATAGTAATAATAATAACACAATGAAACAATTACATCAGTGCAAAGACTGCTGGTAAATTCTTATGTTTCTTTTAGTGAGTAGAGCAAAAATGAGTAATAAGAAAGCAGAAGAAAAGTCCACTTCATCATTGTAGCAGGTACTTGAACATGAAGTCACAAAATGTATCTATTTTTATTTCTTATGAGATTAGCACCTTATCTAGAACATAAATACTGCATAAAATTTTTTGAACACGTGAACAAAAATACTTGCACTTGGATCTGAAAAGATGAATGATTACAGGGTTGTTCATTTTCAGTGCACTATTTGTGGAAAAATTCAGAACAGTGAGTGGTCTTTAAATTAAATTTACACATACATCATCAGATTT
Source organism: Tursiops truncatus (assembly GCF_011762595.2). Lineage (NCBI taxonomy): Eukaryota > Metazoa > Chordata > Mammalia > Artiodactyla > Delphinidae > Tursiops > Tursiops truncatus. The sequence goes on from NC_047038.1 coordinate 10,987,015, forward strand.
TTAAATGCTAACTCTGTTTCAGCTATCCGGGAAATTTTATATATATATATATACACACACACACACACACACATACATACACATACATATGTATATCACCTTTGCTAGAAGTATTTAGATTCTTTTCCTCCAAATTATTAAACTTTCTAGCTCTCTTTCCTTAGTGAAAAAAATTATACACACACAGACACACAAACACACAATCAAGTCACAGACATTGTATTATTGCAGTGTTCAATAAGATATTTTCATTAATATTTTGAGTAGAATTTGGAAATTGTTTTTTTTTTTTCAACTGATCCTAGCTCAAGCCAAGAATGATGATCTAAGGGAGTAATGTAATACAAAATCATTGTGTTCCTTAATAGGAGGGGAAAACATGAGTCACGTTAAACACCTGAAATGACAGTTAAATTGTATCACAAAGATATTAGCTAATTACACTTGGGGAAAAAAAAAAGTCATACAAGCACTATGTAAAGCATTGTACTTTTCCTCTGTTGGAGGGCATTTATTCTTAGACGTGTGTGCTTTCTTCCCAAGGGGTGAGATTGACCTAGAACCCTATGGACAGCTTTTCACCATTAAGCTTGCCAACTATTTGTCAGAGATGATTAGTGGAGAATAAAGAAACAAAATTTCCCCTGTTGATAATAGGGAGCAAATAGAAGAGACTCTGCAATTGTCATAGGGAATCACATTTGTCCAGTAAAAACACTTTGCATTTGATAATATATCATCAATGACCAACCTTTATTTTTACATATTTTATTTTGTAAACTTTTATTGAATTTGACAAGTTTGAGATAATAAAAAAGCTCTATGCCAGCCCACAAATGGGTGTGAGCATTGTAATCATTTTTACTATAAACAGTAACTTTCTGTTGACCAGGTAAGAGGAAGTATTAATTAATTGTAGTATACTCTTAATCACACTTTTTGAAACACTTTAAGTATCTTTGGATTTATAATAATAAAAAACATATATTTTATGTAAAAAATTAAATGAGAGCTTATTTACAACTCTATTTTGGCATGTACTCGGAATATATTACAACACAAAAGCTGAAGAAAACTGTAAATTTTCCTAAGCAGGTGCATAAAAGCCTCACATTCCTTATTATGAAGTCAATATTAATGCTGAAATAATATTTTAATTTACTGTATTTACGGGTTTAATGAGAATTCTTTAGCTGTCATTTTGAATCTTTTTAATGGGATAAACAAGATGACACATGTTTGCAATTCTGAGAAATGTAACATGTGAAATTTGTGTAACAAGTTTGAACAAAAGGTGCTGTAATTTTGGATGTATATTGACCTACACTAGGTCCATATGTTGTACAAGGCAAAATATCCTTAAGAACTGACACCAATATTGGATTATTGGATTCAATAATATTTCATATTAAACATTGAAAAATATTACCATATTCATTTACAATCCAGAAAGAAATTAACTCCTGGGAGAAATTTAAGTTTCATGGCTCCGTATGCTAATAACCTTAAATTTCAAATGTTAACTTTTTATTTCCATTTTATTTAGACTGCATTGCAAATCCTTAATAAAAGAGGATGGATTCTTATTTTTAAAACTAGTCTTTGCCCTTTTTTCCTGCAGTAGTGCAGAATAGAAACCCTAAGCAGTTCTACCATTAAAATAATTTTTAAAAGTTGGACAAACATAAAAATATATTCCTTCAGTGCTGCAGTGAACAAATAAGAATATAAAAATTACATAGATTTTGCCCTTTAAAAACTTTCATGATTGAGCAGAATCTTTGGAGTTGGTTCTTGAACATGAGTCTACCTTAGTCCCACGTTACCAGCCTCCTGAATTAACAACCTTTCCAACCAACCGAAAAAAAACCCAAAAAACCATAGAAATCAAGCTCTCACCTTAAGAGCATATACTGGTTCTTCTCCTAAGGATGAGCTCAGATTCTTTGGGATCCCGAAGATAAAGAACACTGAGATGTTAGAGATGTTGAGAATCAAAAGGCAATCTGATGGTGAGTTCCCTGGGTTTTGTTTTTGCCTCCTGCATATCCCAGCCTGGGTACTAGGAACACTAGGAACCAACAAGATGCACAAACAAGGATTCAAAAAAAAGCCTTCTCTCTCTAGCCAAAGGACTGGAAAGAGTGCAGTCTTACAGAATAGAACCCTTTTGACTGCACTTGCCCTACCCAAGGTGAACATCACAAAGGAAATTGTAACCTTACAATTCTGTAACCCACAGAATGGAAGGAAATATTTGCAAATATTAATCCCCAGCAAGGGATTAATCTCCAAAATCTACAAACAGCTCATGCAGCTCAATAGCAAAAAAAAACCCCACAAAGCAACCCAATCAAAAAACGGGCAAAAGATCTAAATAGACATTTCTCCAAAGAAGACATGCAGATGGCTAAAAAGCACTTGAAAAGATGCTCAACATCACTAATTATTAGAGAAATGCAAATCAAAACTACAATGAAGTATCACCTCACACTGGTCAGAATGGCCATCATCAAAAAATCTACAAACAACAAATGCTGGAGAGGGTGTGGAGAAAAGGGTACCTTCCTACACTGTTGGTGGGAATGTAAATTGTATACATGTATGGGGGTACCTTAAAGAACTAAAATTATTATCCTGCAATTCCACTCCTGGGCATATACCTGGAGAAAACCATAATTTGAAAAGATACATGCACCCCAATGTTCATTGCGGCACTATTTACAATAGTCAAGACATGGAAATGACCTAAATGTCCTTTGACAGATGAATGGGTAAAGAAGATGTGGTACGTATATACAATGGAATAGTATTCCATTCAGCCATAAAAAAATGAAATAATGCCATTTGCAGCAACATGGATGAACCTAGAGGTTATCATACTAAGTAAAGTAAGTCAAAGACAGTTATCATATATCACATATATGGAATCTAAAAAAAAAAAGATACAAGTGAACTTATTTACAAAACAGAAACAGACTCACAGACTTAGAAGACAAACTTACGGTTGCCAAAGGGGAGAGGCGGTGGGGGGATATATTAGGAGGATGGAATTAACATGTACACACTACTGTATATAAAATAGATAATCAACAAGAACCTGCTGTATAGCACAGGGAACTCTACTAATACTTTGTAACAACCTATATGGGAAAAGAATCTAAAATGATGTATGTATAACTAAATCACTTTGCTGCACACCTAAAACTAACACAACATTCCAAATCAAATATACTCCAATATAAAATAGAAATTAGAAAAATAAAGAATGCGAGCTACGATCTCTGACTGTAATGAAATTAAACTAGAAATTTACCGCAAACAAATTAGGATAATCTCCAAGCAATTTGAAATTAAATAATATATTTCTAAATAACCCATTGGTCAAAGAAGGAATCTCAGTGGTAATGAAAAATATATAGAACTGGATGAAAGAAATTAAATATAGCAAAATCTCTTATTAGAGCCAGGGAGGTGGTTAGAGGGAAATTTATAGCACTAAACATTTATAATTCTATCCTAAAGAAGAAGGATCTCAAATTAATTTTAACTTCCGCCTTAAAAAAAAGCTAGAAAAAGAAGAGCAAAATAAAGCTTAAGAAAGGAGAAGGGAGGAAATATTAAAATTAGAGAAGAAATCAAACACAGTAAAGAAAAATCAAACAAATGTTGATTGGGGGAAAAATAGATCTCTAATAAAGCTGACAAATTAAAAAAAAAAAAGGTAAAAATTACCAGTCAGGAGTGAAAGATGGGATATCACTACAAAACTTGTATCAGTTGAAGTTTAATTAGGGAATGTTATTAACAACTCTACACATAGAAACTTGACAACTTAAATAAAAGGAACCTCATCTTGAACGACCACAGTCTACCAAAATTCATCTAAGATGAAGAGATAATCTGAGTATTACTTTAATTATAAGAAACTTAAATTCATACTTATGTATGAATACTTACATAAATTCATAAACCATCACACATCCTCATCACTATTGATACTTTATGTCAAATAATTATTCATTGTGGTAGGCTGTCCTGTGCATTGTAGGATGTTTAGCAGCATCCTTTACTTCTATCCATTAAATAAAGTAAAATAAAATAAAATAAAATAAAATATAAATAGATGCCAATAGGACCTAGCTAGCTGTGACAAACACAAGTGTCTCTGGTCACAACATTCTCATCAACTGAAATTATATAGGTTTGTTCTGTTCTTATAAAGTAAGCCATTCTCATCAGCATTGAAAACCTGTTCTTGCAATAACCCTTACCCTGAATAACATTTAACAGATATTTTAAAAATTCTTGCATAGTCTTCTGACCTGCACAAATACTTCACCTGCAAGCTTAACATTTTTCACACTGTATTACCTTTTGAAACTTGAAAACCAGCCAACCCTAGCCAAGAAGGGTTTAACATTTTCCAGATGCTGAGTAAGATGACTGTAAATTTCTGTGGCTTGCATCCTTACAACAATGCTGTCCACGTCTCCTTTTTTTAATCAGTCATCATCTCAACAATCTATAAATTTAGCCACATTTCCGTCTTTTCCGTAGCTTCATCATACACTACAGATGTTACTTCAGCACTTTCTAAAGCAGCCTTATATACAGATCAGCAAATTTCCTCTTTCTTTTTCTGTGTGTACCATATTATTGATTCGTTAACGTTGAACTCATGGCCAACAGCACTGTAACTATGCATGAATGAAGCTTACCTAACACATGTATTTTCTCTGTAAGGCATATCTCATCCTTTTGTGCTTAGGGAAACTAGACAGCATTTCAGCACAATCTTTTTGGGGCCATTTTAAAATCGCCCCAAAATCACCAAAAAATACCTCACAAAAATGCAAAAATAGTGGTACTAAATAGACCATGATAAGGACACTTGTTTATATTATAAGAGATGACACAAGAAGGCAATGCATTACCTTGTTTGATCCAGCTGGGAACATGGGTGTTGGGCAGCTCAGTTTTTTAGCTGCTCTGATTATGTCTGAGAATGAGCACAAAAGTGTCATGAGTATTGATTCTGGGTTTATAAATACATTTTAGTCAGTAGGTGACTTCACAAATAATAAGGATCAATTGTGTACTCTTTTTCACCTCTTCTGAAATTTTCTCTGAGGATTTCTCTCGCATTTGAGTAGTTTCATGTTGCAAGTATACTTATGCATTGAAATATGTCCTCTTGAGTTAGCATTTATTAGTGAAAAAAATATTGGAAATTTCTTGGCCAATTCAACGTAACTTAATCTGCCTTTAGTTGTATATATGTTATATATATTAAGAAAAGCATTCATATTTCCCTATAAGTTTGAACCTGAACAATGTATATGAATGCACACATCTATTATAAATTTTCTTACATTCACATTTTTCCTTTCATGTCATATATCTTACTCACAAGATGATGAACCTCACTTTATTGTGGCAGAGCATAATAAAGTAAAATAAACCCAGTCAATATGAGAACACCTCAGATTCATGTGAATTTCATAAATGTTCTTCATATAAATTAAATTTTAAATAAAATATACATATTGAGATATATATATATATCTATATATATAGATATATATATATGATTTTTCAACTCCGTGTGGGTTGGTGCCCCTAATCCCCATGTTGTTCAAGGGTCTACTCTACATATACAATTTCAGAAATGTCTGCTTGCTTTTTCAAACTCAAAGTTTAAAATCATTTGTTGTCATCTTTATTTAAACAATTTCTGAGTCAGCTTCTATCTGGACCTGTGAAGTGACTGACACACATATGGAAATGAAGAAAAAATTTACAGAAAAATGTTCATATGGATACATTTTAGACTGATAATCTGATTAGCATAATAGCCACCAAAATGTTGAATGAATAATCTGTTTTATTTTCTTTTTAATATGTGTCTATTCTGAACACTATAATGTTATTTAGTAAAGCAGATTATTTCAACCCATAAATCTATTGTTAGTAACTTGCCAGCTAAATCATGGAAATTATCTGTGTTTTGCAATTGATTATTTTTCCAAGTTATTTTCTTTCTTTTTTTTTTTTTTTTTTTTGCGGTACGCGGGCCTCTCACCTCCACGGCCCCTCCCGCCATGGAGTGCAGGCCCTGGACATGCAGACCCGGCGGCCATGGCCCACGAGCCCAGCCGCCCCACGGCACGCGGGATCCTCCCCGACCGGGGCATGAACCTGCGCCCCCTGCATCGGCAGGCGGACTCCCAACCGCTGCGCCACCAGGGAAGCCCCCAAGTTGTTTTCTATAATGAGCTGATGAAGGTTAATGAAGATTAAGTTATTTATTATGTAATAAAAGCCACTGTAGAGATACTGACATATGATCTCTATAGTTCAAAAATATTCAGGTCTTATTCTCAGATTTTTAATAGTAGCTGTAAGCATTCTTTTTTGTTTTTTGTTTTTTTTTGTAAGCATTGTTTAATAGATATAGTAATCAGACAACTTATCTGATTTTTAAAATATTTTCTTAGTATACTGTTGATGTTACACAAGCACAAAACAGATGAAGAATTCTTTAAATAAATTTAAAATGTAATGAGGGCTTCCCTGGTGGTGCAGTGGTTGAGAGTCCGCCTTTTGATGCAGGGGACATGGGTTCGTGCCCCGGTCTGGGAAGATCCCACATGCCTTGGAGTGGCTGGGCCCGTGAGCTGTGGCCGCTGAGCCTGCGCGTCCGGAGCCTGTGCTCCGCAACGGGAGAGGCCACAACAGTGAGAGGCCCGCGTACTGCAAAAAAAAAAAAAATTAAATAAATAAAATAAAATGTAATGATTTTTTTAAAATTGAAAATTCTGTGGATTTATCAAATACTGCAAATTTCAATGAATTTAGATTTCTATGGTCTTCAATATTTCTAGCACACAAAAAAATATTGATTTCCCTGGGAATGAATATTTGGTACTGGTTTATGAGCTAAATTATATTTGACATTGTTGGAAAATGCTATATTCAATATACCTATAGGTATTTAGAAAACAGTTCAACGTATGCTAAAGATGAAGAAGAGGGAGAAAAATGAGAGAGGGATAAGAGAGAATTAAATAACAACAAAATAAAACCAGAAAATGTTAGATTGATATTTAGTGGTTACAAATATTTATGTTCTGTATTGCACCATTGTTTAAAGCATTTTGCTTTCCAAATGAAAAAAATTATTTTTTGAAACTATCATTTTCTTTTCATAGAAAATGCTACCTTTTTTCTTTTCAAATTAAATTTGGAAAGTAAACCAAAGAATAAAGTCCAAATACTATGGGTAAAATAATTGTTTTTTTGATACTTTGTTGATACTTTTATTTTATATATATATTTGTATGTATATCTTATATATAGACTATATATGTATATTATATAATTTGAAATATATATACTTCAAATTGTATAATTGTATAATATAGTATAATTATATAATTGACAATATGTATATTTCAAGTTATATGTATATTTCAAATTATATAATGAAAAAGTATATAAAATAATTACATATACATAAAGATGTTTCATATTATGTTTTCCACATTTTCTTTCTTTCAATATACTTGTCAGATATAGCCATTCCAAATTACTCTTTCACAAACTAAGATGATTCACAGTAGGGAAGGCTTTACCTCACGTTGTTTTCATCAAAGGGAGCTTAGTCTATATTTGCCTGTCTGAATATTGCCATTATATTACTAATTTACACATTGGGAAAAGGGTCAGGAGTACTCCAGATTTTTGATGACTCAATATGAACCTGAAAGAGGAATGTTAATAACTGATGAAATATATCCACAGTAGCTCAAATCAAGATAGTTGAAAATTATGTATTTTAAAATAAAAAAATTCTACCCCATATTGTTGAACTATTTTATATATTGGGCTTTGGTGGATTAGTATTCTTTACTCAAGACAGCTAAATGTAATTTATATTGAGACTACATAAGTAAGGTAAAAATAACAAAAAGAGTACATATTAAAATAATATTAACCAGGTAAGATAATATTAAATATAATAAATGTATTGATAAACTAATGCAGTTTTATAGTGTTCTTGTATGTTAACTAAAACAAATTATTGAAACCATTTTGAAAGCCATTATCATTGAAACTATCACACATACTGTAATACTCAACCATTATTTTTATTTATATTATTTTATTAAAATAGTTTCCTGTGATCCCTTCTTAGGTAGTCATAGTCTCAATAATATAAATAGTATATTGTTGCCTCAAACTGTAAAATAGAAGCATACTTTTAGGCATTGCTGAAATATATACTGTTTTTCTTACTCTAAACTTTGCAACTGTGTATAGTATATTTTGTAATTTTATAATTTATTTAAAACATAATAGAATCTAGATATAGTTATTTTTTATTGCTTAGTGCATTGGAACTTATTAAGTGGTATACATATCTAAAAATCAAAAGTTCAGAAGTATGTAGATTAAGTTCAACAGTCTAATATCAGAGAAATTTAAGAATATTATTTTATACTTGTAAAAAAAGAATATTTTTGAAGATAAGGTCATTGAAAAATTGTGAAAATAATATTTCCAGTAAAAATATTATATTTTTCTGGAGTTCTTCAGTTATAAAAACCACAGAATGTATTTTTATGACATTGCATGAAAAATGAAAAACTGCTATTTCATATCAAAATGGATTAGCAATCAAGCAAGTTGTTTATATTGGCCCATTAATATATTAGAATATGCATCATTGTTTTGAGCATATTTGATATCATAGAGTTAACATTTTGATACTGACAGAGATAATTAGGAGTTCAATACAGAGAAAAGTTATGAATAAAGAAAAATAATAGAGCAGCGATCAAAATTAGATGCAGAATTGGAATGATACTGGAAACAAGAGGTGGAATTGCAGAAAAGACTGTAGAAGAACATCCATTCATTTCTTTGAATGGTAAAAGTAATTACTAGCCTGTTTTAACAACTGAAATGAAAAATCAGACCCAGAAGGAGATGCACATCATAAAGTTGCCTACCCCTATTATTTTACCAATTGTAGGAAGTATATGAGAAAGACCTTGCTTGTTCATTAGAAATCCTTTTTCCTAAAATGGGAAGGAAGCATCTTTTTCATTTCCTTGCTCAAATGTTTGTTGTTTTCCTCACAGAATTTAACTTAAGAATTTTTCATCATAGGTGCTTCCCGTACTGTACAGTTGGATTCATAGATGCGACGTCTCATGCCAGAATATGTTCCCCCATCAGACAGCATGTCACTAATCTCCAACTGTGTCACCAGAGAGTATTTGTATATCTCCACATAAATGCAGCATTGCAACTTGAAAGATTATTCTGAGAAATTGTTGCAATATCAACATCTATCACTTCAAAAAAAATAAATAGAAAAGGATTAACAAATAAATGGGTTGAAAATCAGAAATTGAAGGATGAGAGTATAGCTTACTCTTCCAAAAATTTTGAAAATGAAGGGAAGATAATTTGCTAGAACAGCTGTATTATCATTTACAAAAATGTTTCTGCAACTGTAAAGCAAGCAATTACTTTGTCATCTAATTTCCAAATGACTTAAAGAACATTTGTTTTCCAACTGTCCCTTGAAAGAGTCTGGCAGGCTGTGTTGGTAGCCAAATTGTTTGCATCTCTACATGTAGTTTTCATTTATTTTCTCTATAATGCTGTGCATACCTTCAAATCTGAACATACAGTTGCCTTTTTTTCTATTCCTTCTTAAACAAGTCTGTTCTCTGTAAGTCCCAATCATTGATTAGCAATTCCTCTCTATCTTCCACATTTTCTCTAAACATTTTCACAAATATCCTTGCCTAAATTTGTTACTGGCTTTTCTTCATTCTAAACCTTGACGTCATACTCTGTTCTTTCAATTCTCTGGGGTTTTTTGTGTTTTTTTTTTTTTTGTTTGTTTGTTTTCTGTTGAAAACATTCATCCTCTAGGTTTCACCTATTTTGCTACTCACAGTTTTAAGTCTAAGGTAAATATTTCCTTATGTTTCTATGTAAGGAAACATACATAGAAACATATGTATGTTTAAACATGCTCCTTTAAATTTTTTTTCTTTTTATTATCTTTCTCTTGGTAACATAATTATTCCCTTTACTAAAAATGTCTATTTTGAACTAAAGTATTTGTTTACTTTCTTAAAATTGGCTTCTTAATGTATACTGTGAGATCAGAGAAGATAAGTGGGGTATCTGCATGTTAATAGTTGCCACTTTGTGTGTGTATTTTGTTTGAATTTATTTTATTTTTTAAAGTTATTACAAAATAATAGCTGTATTTCCCTGTGCTGTACAATATATCCTGTTGCTTATTTATTTTATATATAGTATATATATATATACTATATATATAGTATATATATACTATATACTCTTAATCCCCTGCCCTTATCTCACCAATCCCCCATTTCCTCTCCCTACTGGTAACCACTAGTTTGTTCTTTATATCTGTGAGTCTGTTTCTTTTCTTTTCCTTTTTTTTTTTCAATACAGCAGGTTCTTATTAGTTACCTATTTTATACATATTAGTGTATGTATGTCAGTCCCAATCTCTCAATTCATCCCACCACCCTGTCCCTGCTTTCCCCCCTTGGTGTCCATACATTTGTTCTCTACATATATGTCTCTATTTCTGCCTTGCAAACCGGTTCGTCTGTACCATTTTTCTAGATTCCACATATATGCGTTAATATACAATTTTTTTTGTTCTCTTTCTGACTTACCTCTGTATGACAGTCTCTAGGTCCATCCACATCTCTACAGATGACCCAGTTTTGCTCCTTTTTATGACTAATATTCTATTGTATATATGTTGCAATGGTGAATGGGATTGTTTCCTTAATTTCTTTTTCTTACCTTTCATTGTTGGTGTATAGGAATGCAAGAGATTTCTGTGCATTAATGTTGTATCCTATAACTTTACCAAATTCATTGATTAGCTCTAGTAGTTTTCTGGTTGTATCTTTAGGATTATCTATGTATAATATCATATCATCTGCATACACTGACAGTTTTACTTCTTCTTTTACAATTTATATTCCTTTTATTTCTTTTCTTCTCTGATTGCCATGGCTAGGACTTCCAAAGCTATGTTGAATAATAGTGGTGAGAGTGGATATCCTTGTCTTGTTCCTGATCTTAGAAGAAATGCTTTCAGTTTCTCACCATTGAGAAAGATGTTTGCTGTGGCTTTGTCATATATGGCCTTTATTATGTTGAGGTAAGTTCCCTCTATGCCCACTTTCTGGAGAGTCGTTATCATAAATGGGTGTTGAATTTTGTCAAAAGCTTTTTCTGTATCTATTGAGATGATCCTATGGTTTTTATTCTTCAGTTTGTTAATATGGTGTATCACATTGACTGATTTGTATATATTGAAGAATCCTTACATTTCTGGGATAAATGCCACTTGATCATGGAGTATGATCCTTTTAATGTGTTGTTGGATTCTGTTTGCTAGTAATTTGTTGAGGATTTTTGCATCTATATTCATGAGTGATATTGGTCTGTAATTTTCTTTTTTTGTAGTGTCTTTGTCTGGTTTAGGTATCAGGGTGATAGTGGCCTCATAGAATGAGTTTGGGAGTTTTCCTTCCTCTGCAAGTTTTTGGAAGAGTTTGAGAAGGATGGGTGTTAGGTCTTCTCTAAATGTTTGATGGAATTCACCTGTGAAGCCATCTGGTCCTGGACTTTTGTTTGGGAGATTTTTAATCACAGTTTCAATTTCATTACTTGTGATTGGTCTGTTCATATTTTCTATTTCTTCCTGGTCCAGTCTTGGAAAGTTATACCTTTCTAAGAATTTGTCCATTTCTTCCAGTTTGTCCATTTCATTGGCATAGAGTTGCTTGTAGTAGTCTCATGATGCTTTGTATTTCTGCAGTGTCTGTTGTAACTTCTCCTTTTTCATTTCTAATTTTATTGATTTGAGTCCTCTCCCTCTTTTTCTTGATGAGTGTAGCTAAAGGTTTATCAATTTTGTTTATCTTCTCACAAAGAACCAGCTTTTAGTTTTATTGATCTTTGCTGTTGTTTTCTTTGTTTCTATTTCATTTAATTCTGCTCTGATCTTTATTTTTTCTTTCCTTCTACTAATTTTGCATTTTGTTTGTTCTTCTTTCTCTAGTTCCTTTAGGTGTAAGGTTAGATTGTTTGAGATTTTTCTTGTTTTTTGAGGTAGGATTGTATTGCTATAAACTTCCCTCTTAGAACTGCTTTTGCTTCATCCCATAGGTTTTGGATCATCATGTTTTCAGTGTCATTTGTCTCTAGGTATTTTTTGATTTCCTCTTTGATTTTTTCAGTGATCTCTTGGTTATTTAGTAACATATTTTCTAGCATCCATGTGCTTGTGTTTTTTACGTTTTTTTCCCCATAATTTATTTCTAATCTCATAGCACTGTGGTCAGAAAAGATTCTTGATATGATGTCAATTTTCTTAAATTTACCAGGGCTTGATTTGTGACCCAAGGTGTGATCTGTCCTGGAGAATGTTCTGTGTGCACTTGAGAAGAAAGTGTAATCTGCCATTTTCATATGGAATGTCCTATAAATATCAATTAAATCTATCTGTTCTATTGTGTCATTTAAGCTTGTTTTTCCTTATTAATTTTCTGTCTGGATGATCTGTCCATTGGTGTAAGTGAGGGGTTAAAGTCCCCCACTATTATTGTGTTACTGTCGATTTCCTCTTTTATAGCTGTTAGCATTTGCCTCATGTATTAAGGTGCTCCTATGCTGGGTGCATATATATTTATAATTGTTAAATCTTCTTCTTGGATTGATCCCTTGATCATTATGTAGTGTCCTCCTTGTCTCTTATACCATTCTTTATTTTAAAGTCTATTTCATCTGATATGAGTATTGCTACTCCAGCTTTCTTTTGATTTCCATTTGCACGGGATATCTTTTTTCATCCCCTCACTTTCAGTCTGTATGTGCCCCTAGGTCTGAAGTGGGTCTCTTGTAGACAGCATATATATGGGTCTTGTTTTTGTATCCATTCAGTAAGCCTGTGTCTTTTGGTTGGAACATTTAATCCATTCACATTTTAGGTAATTATCGATATGTATGTTCCTATTATCATTTTCTTAATTGTTTTGTGTTTGTTTTTTTAGGTCCTTTTCTTCTCTTGTGTTTGCCACTTAGAGAAGTTCCTTTAGCATTTGTTGTAGAGCTGGTTTGGTGCTGCTGAGTTCTCTTAGCTTTTGCTTGTCTGTCAAGCTTTTGATTTCTCTGTAGAATCTGAATGAGATCCTTGCCAGGTAGAGTAATCTTGGTTGTAGGTTCTTGCTTTTCATCACTTTAAATATATCATGCCACTTCCTTCTGGCTGTAGAGATTCTGCTGAGAAATCAGCTGTTAACCTTATGGGAGCTCCATTGTATGTTATTTGTCGTTTATCCCTTGTTGGTTTTAATTTTTCTTTGTCTTTAATTTTTGTCAATTTGATTACTGTGTGTCTCAGCATGTTTCTCCTTGGGTTTATCCTGCCTGGGACTCTCTGCACTTTCTGGACTTGCGTGACTATTTCCTTTTCCATGTTAGGGAAGTTTTTAGCTATTATCTTTTCATATATTTTCTTAGGTCCTTTCTCTCTGTCTCTTCTCCTTCTGGGACCCCTATAATGAGAATGTTGGTGCATTTAATGTTGTTGCAGAGGTCTCTTAGTCTTCCCTCCTTTCTTTTCTTTCTTTTTTCTTTATTCTGTTCCATGGCAGTGAATTCCACCATTTTGTTTTCCAGGTCACTTAACTGTTCTTCTGCCTCATTTATTCTGCTATTGATTCCTTCTAGTGTATTTTTTACTTCAGTTATTGTATTGTTCATCTCTGTTTGTTTGTTCTTTAACTCTTCTATGTCTTTGTTAAACATTTCTTGCATCTTCTCAATCTTTGCCTCCATTTTTTTTCCTAGGTCCTGGATCATCTTCACTATCATTATTCTGAATTCTTTTTCTGGAAGGTTGCCTATCTCCACTTCACTTAGTTGTTTTTCTGATGTTTGATCTCGTTCCTTCATCTGGTACATAGTCCTCTGCCTTTTCATTTTGTCTGTCTTTCTGTGAATGTGATTTTCATTCCACAGGCTGAAGGATTGTAGTTCTTGTTTCTTCTGTGTGACCTCTGGTCTGTGAGTCTGTTTCTTATCACATTTCCTTTATCCTTTCATCCCTTGATGGACACTTGGGGTGCTTCCATATCTTGGCTGCTGTAACTAATGCTGCTGTGAGCATCAGGATGCATGTACCTTTTCAAGTTAGTGTTTTTATTTTCTTCAGATATATACCCAGAAGTGGAATGGCTGGATCATATGGTAGTTTAATATTTCATTTTTTGAGGAAACCTCCATACTGGTTTCCATGGTGGCTGCACCAGTTTAAAATCCCACATATATTATACTATGGTTCCCTTTTCTCTACATTGCTTCCAACATTTGTTATTTATAGACTTTTTAATAATAGCCAGTTTGACAGGTGTGAGGTGGTATCTCATTGTGGTTTTGAATTGCATTTCTCTGATGATTAGCACTTTTGTGCATTTTTTCTTGTGCCTGTTGGCCATGTGTATATCTTCTTTGGAAACATGTCTATTCAGGTCTTCTGCCCATTTTTTAATTGGGTTCTTTGTAAGATATTCAGTTGTATGAGCTGTTTACTTTGGGTATTAACCCCTTATCAGTAGTATCATTTGCAAGTATATTCTCCCATTCAGTGTGTTGTCTTTTCATTTTTTTTTCTTTTTTTGAATTTGTTGATGTTTTCCTTTGTTGTGGAAAAACTTTTAAGTTTAACTAGGTCTCATTTGTTTAGTTTTGCTTTTATTTCTTTTGCCTTAGGAGACTGGCCCAAAGAAATATTTCTGTGATTTATGTCAACGAGTGTTGTGCCTATGTTCTCTTCTAGGAGTTTATTCATTTCAGGTCTCACATTTTGGTCTTTTTAATCCATTTTGAGTTTATTTTTGTATTTGGTGTGAGGAAATATCCTAATTTCATTGTTTTACATGTAGCTGACCAGTTTTCCCAGCATCACTTATTGAAGAGACTGTCATTTCAACATTGTCTATTCTTGCCTCCTTTGTCATAGATTAATTGTACAAAACTGTGTGAATTTATTTCTGGGCTTTCTATTCTGTTCCACTGATCTATGTGTCTGTTTTTGTGCCAGTACCTTGCTATTTTAATTACCATAACTTTGTAGTATAGTCTGAAGTCAGGAGGCATGATACCTCCAGCTTTCTTCTTTTTCTCAAGATTAATTTGACAGTTTGGGGTCTTTAATGATTCCATATAAATATTTTGATTATTTTGTTCTAGTTCTGTGAAAAATGTCATGGGTATTTTGATAGGAATTGCATTAAATCTGTAAATTGCTTTGGGCAGTACAGCCATTTCAACAATAGTAATTCTTCCAATCCAAGAACACAAGATATATTTCCATTTCTTTATGTCATTTTCAAATTCCATCATCAGTGTTTTACAGTTGTAGTATTTCTTAAATCATTTTCTCCATTGTATTTTATAATTGAACTAAGTTACTTATTGGTCAAAACATTCTAGCATTTTGATGCAGCTATAGGGTTAAGCTTGGAAAGTTTTTTCATCTTTTAATGTAGAAGCTTTTCTTTTTTTTTTTTTTAAGATTTAGAACAACATTTTCAAATCTGCTATGGACATGTGTCTATGCCTTATAGGTTGAAAAGTTCACCTCTACCAGTTAATTAGCATTTTAATTTTTTGACTTAAAATAAAAGTCTGTCAATATCTTTATGTACAGGGTGTGACTTGACTGTCCTGTATTCTACATAATTATCATAAGTAATAATTCAGACAAATAAAATGTTGACTATTTCTTTTTTATTAGCTTCAACCTATTTCACTAAAATTATCCCTACGTTAGGCTTCCTTGATGATTGCAGTGTATAATAAAAGTAAATTTTTACATTGAGCATTTGAAACATTTGAAAACTATCCTTCCTGTTTGTCAGGCTTTTCTACTATTAGCATGATGCCAGGCTAAGAGCATGTTGCCATATAACCTGTCTCCTAGTGATCTGAAGCATAGATTTCTCTGATTCAAAACATTTCATATGTCTTGAGTCAAGTTACAAAAGAACAGTCAAGCCATGTGAAGATGTGATATTTAGAATACCAGTTATATAATAATAAAGGATAACTTAGTTTTAAAATACCTACCTCAAACAAGACATATTTAAATCTAATTTTCAACTTACTAATGCTTCAGGAACTTTCACAACCACTAAAAGTAACATGTAAAGCAAATTGACTTACTAATTAAAACCTGGGAAGATTGACTGTAAATCTTGAAGAAAATACAACAGACAAAAATAATCGTCATTTGATTATAAATAACTTCCCCAAGTCCAAGTGAATATTTTAGTAATAGAAAAAAATAAAAAGGAAAAGGAAAAATAAAGTAATACTATGTAGGATATACATATATATATATATATAATTTTTTTTTTTCCTTAAATGAAATGTCAGTAACAAACAGCAGGAGAACTGGGAATCCTATCTAAAAAATATTATACAATCTAACCTTAAAATAGATCATATGTTTATAAATTGACATAACTTTATAAAACATATACTTCTGAGGATAAACATGCATAATACAAAAAAATAATCATTTTATTTTAAATTGTCAAAATTTCCTTAATTGCTTTTCTACACCTTCTGATTACTATCAGACAATCCCAATGATAGAAGGATAAGTGGAGTTTATCATCCAAAAGAGAAAATTTTGGCATTTGATTCCATTAGATGGAAAATTATAATCTTTTACAATGGTGTTAATTGCAAAATTTATGTTCCCTGTTCTAAGCAAGTGCTTAGCAGGGTGAATCTGGATAGTCTGTTAATGATTATTTGAGTTAGACAGAGACTCAGAGAGGTAGCATGGCAGAAATGTTTATTCAGACAACACTATTTAAATGAGAGAGACAAAAAATCTGTAAACTTATTATAAATTCAAAACAATGAAACTATTTATAGTTAAGTAAATAAATTAAATTGTCCCTTTCTCCTTCACATTTCAGAGTGTATTGTTTTATCCAGTTCACAATGAAAGCTTCTCATTTTTCTACTCATTTTAACCTGATTTTTGTATGACAATATTAGGAAAAGGAAAATAGAAAAAAGTATGTGATTTCCCCATATATACCTCTCTAGGGAGAGCTCTGGAACTGAATCCTACATCAGTTAGCTTCATTTTCAGTGTTCTTATTACAAATGAATTTGGAGTCCTCCATATTTCCAAAGCTGCACAGCAGAACAAAGTTGACCAATAAAGTTGGATGGTTCTCATCCCAGTTATAGAATTAGGGCAAGACACAGATAAGTAACAGATACTGATGATCAGAAAGAGTTGCATATTTAAATATTTTGATTTTTGTAACAGCCTGTTGCTTAGTGATGATATTTAGCAAAACTTACTTTTTAAAAAATACTTTTCATAGTATCAAACTTCTGGTCAAATTATATTACTGACTCAATTAGCAGTTGGTCAAACCAAATAATATAGAAAACAATGCACTGAAAGTTAAGAAGCATTTAAAATGGAAATAGATATCTGTTTTATATCAGATGAGAATTATTGACTGCCTTATATCACAAAAGTCATACAGAAAGCATGTTCACCCTATGAAAGAATCGCTAACAATATTAATAGCAATGACTTGTAAGGATATACAAGTAAGAATAAACAAAGAAATTGTACCACCAAATTCTCAAGGGTTAGGCATAATTTCATTATTCTTTTTGTATCATTATGCATTAAGCAAGATCAATATAAGAGCAGCAGTTTGCTGAAAGATAATATTAAAGTATTAAGGTGACAGTATATTGAACAAAATTCTTAAAGCTAAGAGAAGAGGAACAAACTAGTAATTTTCTTTCATACCCTCTTATTGGTCCTTTAATGGAAAACAAATATTTTCTAATTAGTATTTCATTTACATTGGGGACAAGTACATAATGCAGTCATCAGTTTGCTTAGATTCTGAAATACCATTCATTTATGTACATATTTTCTCTATTCAAATTCACTATTCCTATCACTTGTCAATTTGCATATATTAAATCATCATGCATATCTTACCATATTTTGAATACTTTATTAATGAAAGTCCTTTTCTAAGATTTTTATGTGCTCTTAAATTTTAACACTCAAACATTTAGAAACCTAAAGCTCAACAATTCAGTTTTAAAATCTTATTTTTATGAAATGAAATATTACAAATGTTAACTATATGCTGTTGCCCTGACTATTGGGAGGGACAGTGAGTAGTTATGATAAGCTCTTTTGTTAAAAAAAGGAATTTTTAAAAAATACATATTCTTTTCAAACTACTTTGTTATTTTTCATTTAAAGTTAGCATAGACATACCTCTACCTGGCAAATACTTTAGTTGTTCTTCTCCAATAATTCATGACTACTTTAGCTCATGACTTTTTATCACGGATGATGATGTTTAGAAGTTGCTTCATTAACAATGTGGTGCACTAAGGCAGAATAAAGTTAACTGATTTTGACAGTTTTATGTTTCATGGGATCTATTTCCAGCATTCCAATCTTATTTAATTTTACATGCATTAAAAATAAAATTTCCAAATCAAACTAATTCCTAGACAAATAAATGGAAAGTTATTATATGAAAAAAGATATACAAAAAGTAGACTTAGTTTCACAATATGAGAATGAATTGTAATTGACAAAAAAATCTGCATGTCTTACTGAGCAGTTCTACTTCAGTAGTTAACTAATACTTTGGTAGTTCTGTTAAAGTAAAATTATTCTGACACTTGTTAAACCCATAAGAAAGACTTTATTCAGAGCTGTTGTGATAGGTGTCAAGATTATGATAATAGAGAAGAGAGATCAGGTTCAACCCTGAATACAGCAAAGATAGCTGGGGATGTATAGCCAAGGAACAGAGTGGGAGGCGGGGTCAGTGGGTGGAAAATTACTAAGAGCAGACATAAAAGGTAGAATACTTTTGTTGAACTGACTGAATAAGATTCTTGCTGAAGGCAGGCCAGAGTGACCAGATATCAAGAGTAGGGGATGACAAATTTGATCAAATGTCATGAGAGATCAGATATCCAGAGTGGGTTTAATTTAATTCCCTAAACTGACTCAGGAGGCAGGATTCTTGCTGCAATTGGACTAGGCAGGCCGAGATACTGCCCAGAGTTGGACCTAGTCAAAAAGAGGGCTCAGAGGAGCCTGACTAAAGTTTGGTCAAGAAAAGAATCTGTCACCTCAAAAATTACTTCTTAAGCTTATGTTTCAGCCATGAGCATCCTGCTTATTGCGTTGTGTGGAAGAGTGGACCGAGCAGCATGTATTTTATGAAAGAAAAGAGATTAGGGAAAAATCTCTGAAGAAGTTAAAGGCAACGTGAATCTGGCCATATGATAAAATCAAACAGAACTCTTCTGGTCATGAGTGCTTTATAAAAGAGCTACATGACCCTACAATCTCTGACTCTCTCACTGAACCGTATTTGAATTAATTAATGAAATTAAATCGAATATATATGACAGTGTGTGAATTAATGGATGTAAATATCAGACATTAAAATCAAAATGGCCATTTAGATTTTCATAAAAAAGATATTTCCAACTACAAATCGTTCTTAAATCTGACTCATATCAATTTAGAGTATTCCAAATAGTTATTAAACTGATTTACTGGAACAAATGTAAACAATCTTATCTTAGTATACTTGCCTGTTTTATTATATTCCTAGAAGTTTGGGGAAACATTTACTTCGTTTGATTGAATTAAGGTTTTTGGCTTAGTAACAAATGTAATATGAATATTTCTGCCATGGATGGAAAATTCTCTGAATTATTTAGACAGACTTTCACTGCAAGTAACATTTGCCTGTGTAATATGGGCTAATATTAAAATCTGTTTTCTCGTTTAGCAAAAGTTGGCGAATAATGAATTTTCGAATGGTTCAGATACACAGTGTTATCAGGGTCAAAGTTTCCCTTTTCTTTTGACCTTTCTCCCATGCTTTCCACTTCATGTTTCAAGATATCAGCTGTTACTTCATTTATCCCATCCATAGTCAAGGCAAAATAAATAGAAGCAAGAAGGCTGACAAGCGCGTTTGTGGTTTTTCACAGAAACCTCTGCAGAGGTTCCCATCTCTGCCTCAGTATAGGAAAGGGTTCACATTGCCAAACCTTCCTGGATGAAGGCTGGGAAATTAAGGAAAATAATCATCATGCGCACATGAGAGCAAACATATCAGTAATTCTGGGCTTAGGCACAGTGACCACTGAGGTTCTATAAGTAGGAAATTAGGGGAGAATTTATGTTTGGCTGGCAAGATCCATGTCTGTCTGCCTTTATGCATAAACTAAACTATATATTACTAATCATGATATATTGGCTATTTCAAAAATGTATCCAGTGATTTATGACTACACCTTAAGATATATTCATTAACCGTTGATATACCTTGGCATACTTAGATACATTTTTTAGTGACTGATAGTGCAGAAAGGAGGGAAATCTAACATTTTAGAAAAATCAAAATAAAAGATGAAAACAGTATAAATTCAAGTAAAAGAAAAGGTGGGAACAAAATTTTCTACTCCTGTATTAAATCCCAGAAAAAAAGTGAAACAATTTGTTGTTGTATTTGTTGAGTATTGAAGAAAACAAATGGTGACAAATATAAATGAGTTAATGAAAAAATTCTGCATATTAACATTGAATGATAAAACATAATGCAAAAATTAGTGATAATGGGAATAATAATACCCACAAACATAACAGTTTTATGTCTGAAAGCCCGGTTTTCCAAATTCAAACTGGTAGCTCACAGAGATCCTGGGAGAGGTTAGGAGTTTAGAAGGATGATAACATTTTAAGCTATAGTATAGGGTCATATCTCAGCACCACTATCCAATGACTTTAATCTTGTTCATGTTATTGTTGGCTTCAGTGTCGGGAGGTACCTCATTTCTGCTGACTTTCTAATTCTGAGTGAAGGGACATTCACCCCCTCCCTTACTCATTCCATTGAGAAGGAACATTTTAGCCAGTTGATGGCTCAGAGCACAGCAACTATTTTCTCCTTCAGTTTTGAACAGAATTAACCACATATATAGGCCCGTTACTTTATTTTACTCCCCAATTTTGACTCAAGGAGTACAGCCCTCAGTGATTCCTCTCACACACTGCATCTATCCACCAACACTTACCTTTGAGATCTATCACATGACTGTCACTACCAGCCACCTTCCGGCAACCATCAGGGCACTTGGATCATTAGAACATTCTCCTTGTTTCTCACCCTGTTAACTAGAAGCCATTTTCCATCCAGTAGAGTGATCTTATTAGAGCATAGATCAGATTACATCACACTTTTGCGGATAGCTTTCTGAGAGCTCGCCTTCTCAGAGTAAAACCTAAAAACCTGCCACTGCCTGTGAATCTTCACACTGTCAGGTTCCCCATAAATCCGGTCCCTCAGTCTTTCTCTTTTGCTCTGGTCATTCTCTCCTCAGTATCCTTCTCCTCAGTACTCCTTAAAAACGCCAAGCTTCTCTCAGGTTAGAAGCTTCACTTGACCCAAGGCCTGTAGATGCTGCCATGCACCCTCACTTGTCTCTGGGCCTGTCCAGCTGACACCTTTTCAGAGGAAATCTCCCTGACCACTTTCTCACCAGCACTCTTAACCTGCCTTCAAATTTCTCTCTAGAACTTATCAGCATCTTAAATACTGCATTTTTCTGTCTCTTTTTAAAATACCTTCATCCACAAGAAGAAAGAATATAGGTTCTTTAGTCAAGAGCCTGTATTTTTCTCTGCACTCACTGTCTCACTTCAGCACAAAGACATTTCTGGCCTATAGAGTAGATGCTTAATAAACATTTGTTGAATAATCTTGCATAAATTCACCCTTAGTTTATAAACTGCTGATTCATTTTGCTCTGAAGTCAATGACAGAATAAAACAGTTGTACTTCTATCTTTTACTTCTTTACTCAGAGCAAATATTTATTGCCAATTTCATCTGTGCCCTGCAAACTGCTGAGCTTTTAAATCCATTATCTCTATTTATCTTGTGAAGTAGACAGATAGTCACTGTATCGTTCAGGGCATGTCCAGGGAAACAGAAACGAGTGTAGGTCTTACAACAATCCGATTTTAATACAGAGAAAAAAGTCATGCAGGTCGTTAAAGGAGCTGAGAAACAAAAAACAGGAAATAGTGAGAAAACCCCATAATTAGCACCAACCTTCTTTAGGGGATGGAGAGACAGTGGTCAAAATGAGGAATCATTTTGTGATAGAAAAGCTGCCTAGTGAGAGGTGGGGTCAGGGAGAAAGCTTGATCTCTGGCAGAGATATCATCAAAAGCAAAGAAAAACGAACAAAACAAAGCAAAAACACAGGAGAATCGGCCCACCTCCTCACCTGTCCCTGCTCTGGGTCTTCTGCTTTTGCCTTCCATTGTCATTTTACAATGTAGAATATTTAAACCCAGAGAGGTAAAATAACTTGTGAAGATCCTACAGCTTTTTAAGGACTGAACTGGGATTGGAAATTAAGGCACTCGGACTCCAGATCCCTCAGTCATTGCTAATAATGATATTTTAAGGGAAAAAAATGTGTTGGTTTTCTCTGAATAGGCAGTGTTTTGATATCACCAGATATGTATATATTTGTAGTGTGTGTGCGTGTATGTTTGTGTGATGAGTCTACATACATTAAATCAAGCAGTTAAAAGAGAGAAAAAAGGAACAATTTTCCAGTAAGGGCTGGTAATATCCACCAAGGCACATTTTCAGGCACTAAAGTGATCTTAACTACCTTTTAAGGCACACCATGGCAGCCCATAACATGCTGTCTGGCAAACAGCAGGCACTCGATAAGTGTCTTTTGATTGTTATTATGACTTTGAGGGTGCTACGATTCCAAAACTTCTCTGTGTACCTGAGATTGAACAAGGTTTGTGATAGTGGTGATTGTTCCTATAATTCATATATAGACATTGAATTTTTAGTGCGAATAACCAAGATATTTCACTTCCATTTACCCTCTGTAACATTTACTTAATACAGATTTTGTGTTCTTGCTGAACTCCTCTGTTACCTTTTGGAAAGTTTTATTTGCCCTACAGGTTAATCGTGGAAACACTGTTTGATTCAACATTAAAAGAAGGACTTCCCTCATTCCCTTATTTCTACATGAACATTTATTACAGATATATGGATTACTTAAGTGGCTGTTTATCTGATGATTCACAAAATGATTTGAGAAAAATTTAAAGTTATGTGGTCTGCTTTCTATACACATACTCCACACTACTAAGTAATTTATAAAAATCCATAAAATAGGAAATTAACTTAAAGGTCACTAGGCTCTCAGTAGAATAAATGAACTTTGATGCTGGAAATCACTGAGGCTTTTTTTTTTTTTCAGGTTTTGCATAATATATTATGCATCACTTCTCTCAAGATATCTCTTGTAAAAATTAAAACAAAACTCACACAGAATAAAGCATTATAAAATATGTAAAAATTTTAAGATTTTCATAATTAGATGGATACCTAAAGCCCTACACTGGAAATAGAATTAGAAGATAAAAGGACATTTCTCTTAAACTAATAGTAGGTTTTCTGCTATTTAAAGTTGGTAGAGATAGAGATTCTTAGAAAAAGAATGATAAAGTGAAATCACAGTAAAACTAATCTTTACTGATCAAATAGCAGATAGAACAGGATAAAAAAATCTTTTTAATAAAGTACTTATCTTGGATTTGAAAAAACCATCACCATGTATAAAAGGCCAATTTCATGTCAAGAGCTATCCTGGCTTTGGTCTAAGCTAAAATTATGAGGAAGGGTTTCTCTTTTGGAGAGATTCTCCTGGGGTAACATTTTATATTAATCGTTTTTTTAATATACCCAATGCAAAATTTTGAAGCAAAGTGTATGATAGGTATTTCTCTGTCTGCCATGCTTCTAGGAGTTGATATCCTTATCTTATAACATCTGGCTGGTCTGTGGTCTCCGCTAAATGCCTGCTAGGATCTGGAATCATTTCCTGATGTCAGATTGCCTCTTTATCACCTTCGAATTATTTCTGCACAGTATCATATTTTTGAGGGCTATATTTCTTATATTTTAAGCATTTAAAAGACAAATTTTGATGCTATTTATTCACAACTAAGTATGTACTCATTTAAATATTAATTCATTGCCCATTTATTGGATGCATATCACATGCTGGATATTCTTCCAGGCCCTGAGGATAGAGCAAGGTAAAAAACAGACAAGTCCTTGTCTTCATGGAGCAGACAATAGATAACTCCTTTGTCAAGTACTAAAATACGCTGTGAGAAAACTAAAACCAGAATA
This sequence comes from Tursiops truncatus, assembly GCF_011762595.2. Taxonomy (NCBI): domain Eukaryota; kingdom Metazoa; phylum Chordata; class Mammalia; order Artiodactyla; family Delphinidae; genus Tursiops; species Tursiops truncatus. The sequence goes on from NC_047038.1 coordinate 11,011,442, forward strand.
GTGGCTAGGGGCTGCACTGGAAGTGGGGAGGAACTGAGAAGAGGGGTTACTATTCTATATAAGGAAGGCAGAGAAGGTTTTTAAGATTAGGTGACATTTTAATAGAGATCTGAAGAATATAAATGAGCTCAAAGCCATATCTGAAAAGAATGATCTATCATAGGAAACAGTAAATGCTTATGCTATGGGGAGAAATGTTCTTTATGTATGAAACAAGCAGTAGATATGTATGGCTAGAGTGGCATGATCAAGATGGGGCGTCTTAAGAGAGAAAGACAGGACAGAGGACCTGATAATTTAGGAACTTGTAACCCCTATTATAGGATTCTATTTTAGTTTAAGTGAAATGTGAAGAAAAAGGAAGATTTGGACCAAGGGAACAATTTGGCTTATGTGTTGAAAATAGCCCTTTGAGAGCTGCATTTAGCATAGGCTATAAATATGGAAGCAGATAAGGAGGCTGTTGAAATTATCCGGAAAAGAATAATACTGCTTTGGAGCAGTAGTAAAGCTGACATATTGTCCCAGGTGAGAATTGAACCATTATCTTGATATATTTTAAGGGTGAGCTAAGCAGATAATCTAATGGATTGCTATGCAGTGTGAGTAAATAAGAAAAGACAAGATTGACTCCATGATTTTTTAATAGAGCAACAAGAAGGATGAGGTTTCCATTTATTGAGAAAGCAACAATCGTGGGTTGTGTTAAGATAATTTTAAGGTGGGGGGCTTTTGTGGAGATCACAAGTTTGGTTTTGGATTTGTGGTGTTGGAGATGTATTTTGACACCTGAGAGTAACAATTGGTTGTTGATAGTTAGTATCTGTTTGTTGTTCAGTGTGTAAGTCCAGGGTGTATAAAACAATTTGTGATTATCCAGTGTAGAGGAATCATTTTTAAAGACATGTAACTGAATGAGACCACCTATTAAGTGAATGCATATAGAGAGGATAAAATATCTAAATATTGAAACTAACATGCCCTAATGTTTAAAGGTGAAGGAACTGATGATGAAATAGCAGAGTGAGGTTTCAGAAGAAAGTATTTTAAGAAATAAGCAAAGATCATCAATTTAAAATGTGGCTTGGAACTTCCCTGGTGGTCCAGCGGTTGAGACTCCGCGCTCCCAATGCAGGGGATCCGGGTTCAGTCCCTGATCATGGAACTAGATCCCACATGCTGCAACTAAAAAAAAAAAAAAAGATCCCACATGCCGCAACTAAAAAAGATCTTGCACACTGTAACGGCAATGAAGATCCTGTTTGCTGCAGACTAAGTCCCGGCACAGCCAAATAAATAAATAAATATTATAAATAAATAAATAAGATGTGGCTTGATAGATTGATTTAGACACAACCTGAGAATTCAGTATGGTATCTGCCAAAGTAGAGATATGTTTCATTGAAGTTATGAAGATTAATGTTTACCGCAAATGTGCTCAAAACATTATGAGAGATTGTGGAGTTAATAAAGGTAGTAAAGAAATGCAGCTGTAGTTGGAAAAGGATGGGATATTTGAAGGATTTTTTAAATTAATTCTTGTTTTTATAATGGGAGATATGGCAAGTTTTTATACTGATGGTGATGACTTAGGACAGAAAGAAAATTGATTTTGTAGGAGGAAGAGAGAATAACTGATGAAGTACAAGAGTTTGAAATAAGATGACATTGATTAACAATTCATGCAGGAGAGAAGGTAGATTATGTAGATTCAGGTGGATTAGGAAATATTATGATGGGAAAATGTAGTTCTGTTATGATTGTCTCAATACTCTCGGTAAATAGGAGAAATTATTGTTAGGTTGTTGTCCATACTAGGTATTAGCCATTAGTTTTTGATATTTGGCATTTTGGGAAATAATGCCTTATTGACAAAGCAAAATACATGAATAGTAGGAATTCTTGGTGGTTTGAGGGGGATGGAGAACGAATGTGTTAAACTGTATTTCATGCAATGGAACCTCATAATGCTCCTCACATCATGGTATAGAAACTGTCAGTGGCATATTGCTCATTGTGTGTTGTTTCCTCATGTGCTTTATTAGCTTTGAAAGTGTGATGTTCATCGCCTGTGCCAAAATTATTTTAGACAGTTCCCCAATTCCTGGACTGAAGACTTCTCACATAGAATAATTCCCTTTATTTCTACCAGACATCTCCGGAGAGATCATCCAGAGCAGGATAAATTAATAGCTTCCTGGACCTCCAAAGAAAAGCAAATAAATCCTAAAAATCCCTGTGACATACAGCCTGTGGATTCCTCCTCAAAGTCACAGCTTTTCCTCTTTCTAATTTTTAACCTGCTTTATTCATTTGTAAATAACACTCCACATTTCTCTGGAAGTGGAGAGGGAAGAGTTAGTGAACCCAGAAGTGGGATTGCTGGATTATATGGTATTTCTATTTTTAATTTTTGGAGGAACCTCCATACTCTTTTCCATAATGGCTACACGAAGTCACATTTCCACCAACAGTGTACAAGGGTTTCTTTTTCTCCAAATCATTGCCAGAACTTCTTACCTCTTGGTTTTTGATAATAGCTATTCTAACTAGTCCAAAGTGATACCTCATTGAGGCTTTTATTTGCATTTCCCTGATGATATTAGTAATGTTGAGCACCTTATTTCATATACCTGATGGCCATAAGTGGTGTTGGGAAAACTGGATACCCACATGTAAAAGAATGGAATTGACCCTTATCTTACACCATACACAAAAATCAACTAAAAATGGGTTAAAGATTTGAATGCAATACTTGAAACCATAAAACTCCTAGAAGAAAACATAGAGCAAAAGCTCCTTGACGTTGGTCTTGGCAATGATATTTTGGATATGACACCAAAAGCTCAAGCAACAAATGCAAAAATAAACAAGTGGGTCTACATCGAAGTAAAACAAAAACAAAATCTGTACAGCAAAGGAAACAAAACAAAACAAAATTTCAACCTACAGAATGGGAGAAGATACTTGCAAACCATCTATGTGGGGTTAATATCCAAAATATATTGATACTAGGAACACATCCAACTTAACAGCAAAAACAAAAACAAAATTTAAGAAAACCCAAAGCACCTGTTTCAAAAATGGGCAATGGACCCGAAGACATATTTTTCCAAAGTAGTCATTAGTTTTATTAGACATCATTATCAAACTATCTCAATGTACTTGATAAAGGAAAATGTATATAGTGCTAAAATAGTTGTCCTCTCAGCTGGCATATAATTTTACTTATTTATTTTGAAATATGAAGTAGGATTGTTAATTTTTCTATTAAATAAAACCAAAAATATCAATTTTAGTTATAATAAATACTTCATGATATGTTTTGATAAAAGTGTTTACTGAAAGAACATTCTAAATCTGAAAGATACTACATAACATTTTCTATGCATAGTTTTACTGGAGTCTGCTGAAAATTTGTGCCGGTTAATATGATATAGACAACATAATAGATACACTAACTTATACTGCTTCACTTCTTCAAAGGTATTTTTCTTTCCAGCTAATAACTTCTGAGAAGAGAATTAAAAGTAGCTGAAAGCATTGCTTATGTTTAAACATGTGGAGAGAGCAAGATTAAACATTTAATATTCATTGCCCACCTCTCCGATACATTTGTTTTGCTGTCAAGGGATTCTCCCTTCAGAGGAATTTGTGTTTTGACACTAGAGAATGGAAGAGATTAGGCTGTAGAATATTGTCAACACTCCCACTGCTCCACTCTGCAATTTTTTTTTAAATTCAAAATACTCCCAAACAAATATTTTTGATAAAGAAAAATAATATATTATAATATAATGAAGTATCTCAGTGCTTTCATTAATTATTAAAGAAAGATTACCCTAAGACCAGATTCATCCCTGTGCTTGAAACAATCAAACAATAAAAAAAAAACCACACACACCAGAGATACGACACTGGATCTGCTTAAAGAAGGGCAGTGATCTTTGAGAAAGAAAACCAAAGAGGGAGCCCTAAGACTGCCCTTGCTTACTTACTGCCTAGAGAGTTTCCATGCAGTGGGACAGGGGAAGTGGACTCCTGACACTGAACAGACAAAGCCAAAGTTCTGGGGAGACCACGGTGGCCAAAGTTGGCAGGTCTGAGAGGACAGGTATTCAAAGAGAGAAATCTCTGGTGTCTGCTGATCAATAAAAACACAACTCCTAATTCAGAGGGCATTTGGTAAAGTAATCAAGAAAGTCTTGCCTCTGGAGTAGGAATTAATTGCCTTTAGACTGAGCATTGATCTGCACCCATCAAAAAATTATAAATTTAAAATCTGAAAGGATCAAACTGTTTCCAACTAAATTATCTGTGTTCCAGAAAAAAGCTGAAAAAATATATATATCAATACAAAAAAACAGCATCTACAAAGATAAAAGTAACAAAACTACAGACAAACTAAAATTTCTCTAACAGATTCCTAAAGAGATTGACACCATTGTTCTGTAAGGATTTGGAGCAACAAGAACTCTCACAGCTTGATGGTAGGAATGTAAAACGCTTTTAACAACTTCTCAGAACTCTTTGGCAGTTTCTCATAATGTTAAACACACATGTAAACTATGACCAACAACTTCACTGTTAGGTATTTATACCCCTTCCAACAAAATAAATTAAAACAATATGTTTAGAAAATAATCTGTATAATAACATACATGAATTTTTAATTTAAAATAGCCCCATTTTTGAAAATTTCTAAACGTCCATCCAAGGGAAGACAGGTAATCAAAGTGTGATATAGTCATATAAGAGATTACCTTTCAGCAATGAAAAATTATGAGCTTCTAATAAACACAGTGACACAATGAAACCAGGCATAAATGAATATGTACTGTCTAAAGTTCAAAAACAGATAAAACTAATGTATGATAAGAAAGTGATTGCTTCTCTGATGAAAGGTATTGCCTAGAAAGAAGCTTGAGAAAACTTTCCTAGCTCATATTAGTGTTTTTTTAATGAGGTAGAATTTACTTCGATAAAAATAAAGATACTAGCATGTATTCAAGGATTTATAACATATATCCTACCATAGGAAAATATGTTTTAAAAAACACTCTTACAAAATGCTGATTTAAATGAAATAAATTTGCAACCATTTGGAAATCTATTTGTTAGTTTTCTATAAAATTAATTATTCACCTGCCCTATTGCCCTAGATCAATAATTACTCCTAGGTACTTATTCAAGAGAAATGATGACTCATAACCACAGAAATATAATTATTTTTGTCCTATTATCTGGAAAATTTCTTCAATATCAAGTTTCAAATTTCTTATAGGTCATTTTAATTTGTCATCATATTAATTCCCAATATTTCTTTATAGTTTTCTCCAAGCATCTTTTTCTTTTTTAAAAAAAGTATAATTGACGTGCACCTTTATTGTTCTTGTGTTTTGGATATAAGTTTCTAGTAACACTCTGAAATGAATATTTTAAGCATTCTTTCTCCTCTAAATTGTTTGTTGTCTGTTTGTTTTGGACTCTCTTTGTGTTAGGTCTGTCTTCACCATTTGGTGCTCCATGCTTGTCTGCTTCTGTAAGAGTGTAACAGTAAAAACCTGGATTGAAGCTTACTTTTACAAGGTTCAGTGATCTGGTTCAGTTATTTAGTTGGGGGAATACCATGTCAAAATCTTTTACCATTCTGTTTATCAGTCAGGGTTGAACCAGAGAGGTAGAACTAGTAGAAGACACATTATGAGGCTTATTGTTAAGGAATAGTCCAGATAGACAAGAACATTATCCTTATTGCAGACTGTGAGGAAGGGGAAGTTGGAACGCTGGTGCAGACACTGAAGCTGCTGTCCACAGGGGGTATTTCTTCCTCCAGGGGAAGCTGGCTGTCTTTTTAAGGTCGTTCGTGTAATTAAATCAGACTCACCCAGATTATCTAAGATGATGTCTTTTACTTAAAGTCAACTGATTATTGACTTTAATCAAATTTAAGAAACACTTTCAAAGCAACACCTAGATTAGTGTTTGAATAACTGGGAACTATAGCCTACCTAGACAAGTTGAAACAAGGAAAATATCACATTTAGATTCCTAGAAAAAAATAGGTATCATGACTGAATCCTTTATATCCATTCATACTTAAGTCATTTTATGACTAATTTATAAAAGTAAGAGTAAAGATGCAGTGAAAAACAACGTAATTACAAATTGTAATAGAAAATTTAAACACAGCACACCTAATTTTTTCCCCATATTTTTCTAGTTTGAAGACGTTTATAACCTAACTGGGCAACATCCTCTAAATTACTCAACTGGTGTGTGTGAAACTGGAACATATTCATCTTGTAAATACTGATTCCAGGATTCAAATATCTCTAATAAATTCTAGCTTACCATTACCTTCCCCCACCTCAGTTTTATTGAGATATAATTAACATATAACATTGTGTAAGCTTGAAGTGTACAATGTGATGTTTTTATACAATTCTGTGTTGTAAAATGATTGCCTCAATAAGGCTAGCTAACACGTCCATTGCTCACATACTTACCATTCATTGGGGTTGTCAGAATTTTAAATATGGCAAAAAAAATTTTTTTGAAAAACAAGTATTTTACATATTTTGTCAAAACATTAATTCATAATGTTCTTTTTCTTTGAGTCCTAGATTTTCTCCAGTTTGAACAATTATTGGCATTATTAACTCTACGCCTACACTGAATAACTGATTAAAGACACATCATGAATCTATTTGCATGAATGTGAAAATGTTATTTTGAAAAATAGGGAGAAAGTTAATGAAGATATTTAAGCCAGAGAGTCCATTTATTGGATAATTCAGTCTCATTAATTAGATGACTCATTATTAGGTAGAGAGCCTTTGAATTTTCTTAGTGGCTAGAAAAAAAGAAAGCTCATGTTTATAAACACACTCTATTAAGAAACTCAAAGATTAGTTCATTGCTGTTCATCAAGTTAATATGACAAGAGCAGTAAGATAAAAGTGAATGGCAGTCACTTCCTGGGTTGGAAGCAGAGATTTAATAAAACAAAATCATTCTTACCCACTTGCTTAAAAACTGAGACCACATTTTTCATAATATTTTTTTGTTTACTGCATGCCAGTTCTTGAAAACTAATTATGAATGTCATTGTCTCAGAAGACTACAGTTTTATAAAAACTATAACTGACAGGCAGATAAATAAACATAAAAATTGTAATAAAATACCATAAATATACATCTTAATGGAATACTTTAGAGTGAGTTTCAGCAAACTTTTTCTGTTAAGGGCCAGATAGTAAATATTTTAGGCTTTAACAGTCATGTAGTTTCTGTTACAACTATTCAATTATTCAACTCTGCATTATAGCATAAAAACATCCATAGACATTATGTAAATGAATGATCTGTGCCCCAATAGAATTTTATTTATAAACAAACTGAAATTTGAAATGTTATGTAATTTATGTCACAAACTATTTAAAAATTTTAAAAATTACTTCAAACTCTGCAAGCATTATTACCTTGCTGGTTGTATAAATACCGTAGGCCGTAGACTGCTAATGCCTGCATTAAAGAAACAAAATTATGTTATCAGTAAAACCTTTCCATGGGAAACAGTTTGAAATTAGAGTATCAATTATGACTAAGAGAGTTAAGTGAAAAGTCTTTCTAGCAAGATAGAGTGGGTTTTGCAGGGTATGTTTGTGAGAAAGAGTACATAATTTGGGAGAATGGCAAGTAATTTTGTGTGTGGGTAGAGGGCAGATGTCAAGAGATGAGAATAGAGAATTCAGTTTGGGCTAAATTACAAATGCCTTTAGATCATCCAAAGTGCTTATAATTTATTCTAATGGAACTGACAAGACTTTACTGGGATTTAAAATAGGGAATAAAAGAATCAGATTTGGGCTTCCCTGGTGGCACAGTGGTTGAGAGTCTGCCTGCCAATGCAGGGCCATGAGCCACAACTACTGAGCCTGTGTGTCTGGATCCTGTGCTCCGCAACAAGACAGGCCGCGACAGTGAGAGGCCTGCGCACCACGATGAAGAGTGGCCTCCGCTCGCCGCAACTGGAGAAAGCCCTTGCACAGAAACGAAGACCCAACACAGCCAAAACTAAATAAATAAATTAATTAATTAATTTAAAAAAATCAGATTTATATTTTTGTAAGTCTCACCTCAGATGCATAGTTTGGGAATACACCATAGACAAGACTGTAGGCAGAGAGCTTAATTGGATAGTACATTTGATAGTGCAAGAGAAAATGCAGGGTGACCTGGACTACAGTAATAATATGGGTTCATTTATACATATGTTATTTTTTCATGCCACTGAATGGAAAATTAAATATGTTGCCACGTGGCTTAGATGTTAAATCCTTTATTATCAAGAAATAAAATTCATATTATACAATAAAATCAGTGAAAAAAGCTAAACCCCAATGTACTCTCTTGACTGCTGTCAAGAGGTTACCAACCCCATCAAGAGGTGGTCAGTTAAAACAGTAAGCTAAAGGGCTTCCCTAGTGGCGTAGTGGTTGAGAGTCCACGTGCTGATGCAGGGGACACGGGTTCATGCCCCTGTCCTGGAAGATCCCACATGCCGCGGAGCGGCTGGGCCCGTGAGTCATGGCCGCTGAGCCTGCGCGTCCGGAGCCTGTGCTCCGCAACCGGAGAGGCCACAACAGTGAGAGGCCCGCGTACCGCAAAAAAAGAAAAAAACCCAGCAAGCTAAAGTGGAAGTAGTAATGTTACTTTAATCGCTAACTGAGAGTATAAGAGGCTAAACGAAAAAAAATCTCTGGTCCCCACTATGTTCCATTTTTCCCCATGGAACAGCTCTGGGCAGAGGTCAGGTGGGATCAGCACAGGTGTGGGGATCTTCTCCTCACCCAGGAGTGATGGATGAAATGCTCCCCCTATTTTATAGACCTAGGGACTGGGGAGCGGGGCGGGCAGAAGAAGAGGAAGGACTCTAGGAGTGGAAATGTACGGAGCACCAAGTCAGAGTGCAGAAAAATGTCCTCAGGTTTTCCCTTCCCCTCCTCCCCCGATGCCAGTAAGGAAGTCTGAGGAGGGGCACTTGGAAAAGACTTCTGCTAAGGGACTCCAGTCAGGAGGTCTCAGATGCAGGGGCTTGGGCCAGGAGTGGCTGATTTGCACAAAAGGAAAGCTGGCCATCCATGGGCGGGGTCTGAGTCCTTGACTGCCGCCCCTTCCAGAGACTGCAATGCATTAGCTGTGCATCCAGTCTGATGTTAGGGGAATATCTTTCCCCTTTGAGGCCTGCTAGGTAAAGCCTCTATAATTTATTATGATCAAGCCTGAAATATCACACAGTGGATTTTGGCCTGGAGTTGAACTCTTCAAATGCCTCCTAGATTTTCTGTCAAGTGGTAAAAGTTAATGAAGGATTAGAATTCCGTTTTGACAAGACAACTAAGAGTCAGATCATGAGGAATGAAGTTTTGTTATGGAAACCTGGATAATTTAGTACCACATAGAGAAATGCAGGATGAGTAATGTAGAAAGAATGGCATGAATACCATTGAAATTTCCATGATCAGATATAAAATCAAGTATGTAAAGGATTCCTGCCTTTTCTTCTTTCCTGCAATGTCATGTCTGCATTTATTTACCATAATTTTCCCTCTGTTTATTCCCTATAAGTTTGTTTTATTGTTTTATTTTTTATTGAAGTATAGTTGATTTATAATATTGTGTTAGTTTCAGGTAAACAGCAAAGTGACTGTTATACATATATATATATTTTTTTAAAAAATTCTTTTCCCTTACAATTTATTATAAGATATTGAATATGGCTCCTTGTGCTATGGGGTAAAACCTTGTTGTTTATTTTATATATGGTAGTGTGCACCTGTTATTCCAGTACTCCCAATTTATCCCTCTCCCACTTTCCCTTCGGTAACCATAAGCTTGTTTTCTATGTCTGTGAGTCTGTTTCTGTTTTGTAAATCAGTTCATTTGTACTATATTTTAGATTCCACATATAAGTGATATCACATGGTGTTTGTCTTCCTCTGTTTAACTTACATCACTTAGTATGATAATCTCTAGGTCCATCCATGTTGCTTCAAATGGCATTTAATTCTTTTTTACAGCTCAGTAATATATATATGCCACCTCTACTTTATCCGTTCATCTCTACTTTATCCATTCATCTATCAGTGGGCATTTAGGTTGCTTCCATGTCTTGGCCATTGTAAATAGTGCTGCTGTGAACATTGTGGTGCATGTATCTTTCAAATTAGGGCTTTCATCTTTTCTGTGTGTATGCCCAGGAGTGGGATTGCTGAATCATATGGTAACTCTGTTTTTAGTTTTTTAAGGAACCTCCAGTCTGTTTTCCCAACCCTCCAATAGTGTAGGAGGGTTCTCTTTTTTCCACATCCTCCAGCATTTATTATTTGTACACTGCTTTTTCTTCCTTCCTGCAATGTCATGTATGCATTTTTTTACCAGACTTTTCTGTCTAATTTTTCCCTATCATTTTTAGTGTATGTTGGTTTGGATAACTTTATAATTTATTAGCTGATTTCAAGAAATTAAGACATATTTGGGAATGGATCAGAAGAGGAGTGACCATCACAGTGACCTGTTTTGGGGAGGACCAGTGCATTTTAATCTGTGCAAAATATAATTGAACTATGTTAGACTAATCATGTACTAGATACATGATTAGTACATGTATCTAATCATGTACAAGCTATTAGTTGAATTATGTTAGACTAATCATGTACTGTTACTCTTTTGAAGTTAAAATTCGGAAAACGCAGGTGCATGAATATTGAATAGTCTTGGAGGGGACTGTTCAGATATTTCAGATTGGCTTATTCAGACACATTCCAAATCTCTTGCAGTCTGGCTAAGTACCTACTCAATTTGGAAAAGCTAAAGACTGTGTTCTCATTGTACTCCCTTACAGCTCAGATTTTCATATGACCTACTTTCTGTAAGAGGGGAAGATGCCTTTTTATTCTTTTTCCTGACAAACAAGGTAGCAGGGCCATTTACTTTTCTATGGTAACAGTAACAAGGGAGCCAGTTTCTCGTCCCTAGCTTTGTGGCTGATGCCATTCAGTGTTGTTCAGAGATTGTTCAAGGCAGAGATGCTATGATCATTGAGCCAGCAGTTGAGGCAGAAGTTTCTTGACGGTTAGAGAAAAACCAAAACAAGCAACTTGTGCAAGTTTGAGGTGAGTCTGTGGATACCTGGATGGAGGTGACTTGCACCAGCTGGGTGATCCCTCACTGACCATAGCAGCTTCATTTACGTCTATCTTCCCTATTTAAATAACAATACAACCATATCAGAAGCAGATGGATCCCATAGATAAGGCTCTTGAAAATCATATAGCTACAGAGATCCAAGATACATGTTTAGTAGTTGGACATACTGCATTTTTTTGGTAGCTGGATTTAACACATTTCTTGAGAAAAATAAATGTACTCTAGAGAATGCAATTGCGATTTCAATACAGAGGCAAAATTAGGGTCCAGATCTATCAGGAAGATGGCAGATGGTGTCTCATACATTTCCTGCCATGTAAATCAGTAATGTATGGAGCAGAGATTATACGTCAACTAAAAATAAGTACACAAAAAATAGTCAATGATCACCAAAGTCTAAAGAGGAGGGAAGAAGAGGAAGACCGCAAAAGCAAAGGGAAAAAGAAATGCGCTGGTATGAGAATGGACTATGTCGTTTTTCTATAAGAGACATGAATGGAGGCTCCCAGAGGACATTCAAGACCAACAGAAAAGAGAGAAACAGAAGAAATTTTTGTTTGTGTCGTTAAATTGAAATGCAAACATTTAAACCTTCCAGCTTCAGCTTCAAAGTTGAGAAACAAAGAAATTTGCGTCAGAAATTTTTATCTAGCTTTTATGAAGTGTGAAAGATAGAGAAACATTGCCTTTTAATGCAGTTTTCATGGAAGCCTATTTTTGATGGACAATGTACCGTAAGTTACATGAAATTGCATATTATTTTCTATGAAAATACATGCTTAACTTACAGAAGTTTATTATTATTTGAACTAACCATTTTGCTTAGATTTTACATTGTGATAAAATTTGAAACTGTGGAAAAATAATTAACAAAGTTAGCATGACATTAGAGCCAGCAGTTATGAAGGCAGTATTCTGAATCTCCAGCATCTCTGTCATGGCAAAAGGAGCAACCTTCTGGCTATGCCATTGTTGTGATGAGCTCCAGGAATTCTTTAGAAGCTCTTCTCAGAAACTGCTCAAACCAGCCCTTCCAATAATGGGTGAGAACCTAATTCCATATATCATGTTTTTGTTTGCTTATATTACCGGTAGACTTATTATTATCTCTAGAACTAAAAATTGACTGATACATTAAGTATATTGATGAAATAAGTTGAATTTCTTTAAATAAATTGTTCCCTCTTAATGATAAGTTCATTTCTTGAAACCTTAAGCACAAATATACAAAAGTGAAAATATAATGCAATTAGAAGAAGGAAGCAGCTCTATAAACATTCCAGCTTTGTAGAGTGAAATTGCGTATGGAATATAGTTCTTTTGTTTAGTCAAATATTTATAATGCATAATTAAACAGTGTTATTTGAAACACAATTTTAAACTTACTAAAGAGTAATTGAATTGTATAATCATATTAAATATAGAAGTAAATGGGATTAATGTTATCTTTATAATTACATTAAAACAAAGCACATCTGAATTTACACAATAATGAAAATGTTCTATATCTGGACTTTGGCAGTGAATACAAAACTATATACATTCGTCAAACTCATCAAATTGGAGAAAAATCAGTAAATTTTGCATAAGCCAATTATACCTCAATAAATAAGGTTAAAAAACAACCCAAATATTTGTACTAATCCACATTAATAAAAAACCCATGGTATTTCACCATTATTACATAATTTACTATCTAGTTAGAATAAACAATGGAAGTATTATTTCATATTTTAATATTTGATTAGAATAAATAAAATCCTGTTTATCTCCTTTCAATTTGTCACTCACTTCAAGATGCTGTGAATAAAAAGCTACTATGCTGCAATTGTTTATGCCATTATATCATTAGATTTTACTTTTCTTGATGTTTATAAAAAATAATTTTAATTAGAACATTGAGAGCATTATTTGTAGAATATTGTTATTCTGCAATATTTGAGCATCATGATTGAACCAGTTCTCAAATATGACACCTGAAGTAATTATAAGCAAAGAGAATACCAGTCACCAAGGCTCCCAGATGAAGCATGTTTCAGTATAAAATATGTAATGGACTCCTGGTTCAGACAATATTCCACAGAGCCATTTTTTTTCTTGTTCCTTCCTAGTATGCAGAACTATAAATTCTGGAAATGACACAAGACATAAACAAAGGAAAACCCTGAAAGGTGGTAAAAAACGTGAACTGCTTTGGGATACCAGGAGCTGGAGGAATAGCACATTAGCAAAGCATCTGGTTTGACCCCATCTGATAAGAAGGCTCCCAGACCTATTGTTTTCTGATCCCCCTAACCTAGCAAGAGAAAGCAGCCTAAGTTGGCTCCTTCTTCCCTGTATCAATTAGGAGCCACTTAATCAAGATACCCACCAATAACAACAGCTGGGAAAAGTGCTCTTCTTCTCTGCTATGCCCAAGCATCTTCTCTCTATTCAGAAACACCAAGGCAAGATTTACTCCACAGAGATAGCCAGTGATGTAAATGCTGTTCTTATCCTTAATTTGCAAATAAGAAAACTGAGGTAAAGAGAGGTTAAGGAATTTTCCAGTGTCTTAACAGCAAGGAAGTGATGAAGCCTGGATTCACCTCCAGTTAATCTGACTCCAGAAATGGAGAAAATGCCTGAGTGGAGAGTGGTGTCACTGAAGGCAAAGGAAGAGGGTCTTCAGAAATGAAGGGAAAGAGAAGATACTTCAGTCATTTCAACAAAGATGGCTGGGATAGGGAATGAAATGTTACCTCTGGGATCAATAATAATGGTGCCATTGGTGACCTAGGGAAGGACATTCTATTGGAAGCCAGTTACTAGCTTAAGGTATGGGGATGAGGAAAGTAGTGTGTGTGTGTGTGTGTGTGTGTGTGTGTGTGTGTGTGTGTGTGTGAAGGTGTGCAAGCATGTGTGTGTGCATGCACGTATGTGTTGTAAGAGTACAGAATTGAGTAAACTTTAAATGATGATAGAAGAATTCTAAAAGGGAGAGTTTGAAGACAGATGAATGAATGGCATAACTGATGTATGCAGGGCTCTGAAGAGTTTGGAGAGGATAATATTGCAACAACGTTGGTGGGATTAGGCATACAGGGAAAGAAGCACGTACATCTTGCCCATGGTGATATACCATGGCATTTGTTGACCATTACCGTAAATAGAAACTTAATGACATTTCAATCAAAGAAGTACAAAGGATTTTATTTTTAAATGAATAAACTCATACTGGTTAAAATATTCTCTTTATGTCTTAATATGGTGCTATAATAACCTTTCATAATTTGAAAAAAAATGTTTTCTATCCTCCTCTGCATTGAAATGTACTATATGCTAAATTGTGTCAGTTTTTCCAAGGAAGTCGCTCAAGTTAAAGAATATTAATTTGGAGTTTGGGTGTGAAGAGGATCAGAAGCCTGTTACTGAATAAACTACCTTATATAAGTAATAAAACTGTAATTAAATAAGTAAATTTTATGAAAATATACTTTAACTGATTTTTTAAATATAAAGTGCTGAGTTGTATATCACAGGCTTTTAGTTGGTAATCAATTTTTATGATATCTCAATTAGCTTATTTTTGTTTCATAACTAGATGAATTTAGAATTTAATTGCAGTTCTCTAAAAGAACGGTTTGTACAGTCCTCTATGGTGTTTACTATGCTGCTAATGCAATATAATACTCAGGGTCAGAAAATTGATGCTGAATCAAAAACTTTAGCTAAATTTTTAAGATAAATTTAATATTTACTCAGACCTCAAAAAGTATAATAACTTGAGCAAGTACCTAATATGTTATTCAGCAACAGAATAGCTGGTTGAGCTACTGAGATAAATCTATCAACATAAGAGCTTGAAAAGATTTTAGCAATAAACTGTACAAACTTTTCATTTTCATTATGAGAATATTGGCCTCCAGTATCCTCACAGTTACAATAAAACTAGTGAAATAATAGAAATAAGGTTGAGACAATACATGTATTGTGACAGTGAAATGAAATTCCTATATTCATACTGACTCTTTTGAAACAGTCTATTGTAGCAACTATCTATTCACATTTATTTCTTTATAATCGTGTCCTGAAGCATGGTAGCTGAAAATGATGACTTATTCAGTTGATTTCAAGAATGTTAGGGTTATGAAATTTTGATTAATTTTAAAAGGACCACTATGGCCATACTTTGGATATGTTATATCCTTCAAACATCTACATTTGGGAATATCATTGATACTGTACAGTCCAAGGCACCATCTGTAAAGAGGTTCTATAAACTCACAGGTTTTCATCTTTTAGAAACAACCAAAAATCAGTTTAAAGTTTTAAAATATTTTGTCTATAAGAAATATTAAATACAGAAAACATAAATGTAATGTTAAAATCACAAAGAATAGATATTTTTTGTATTGTCACAGCTTTATTTTTGTCTGTAATATATTAGTTTAAGTGATATTTTACAGATAATATCTCACAGACCAGCAAACATATTAGTATGTGTAATGAAGGGACATTATTGATTTTCAATGATTATTGTCATTTGACTGGAACATATGTAAAAGAGAAAAAACAGCTATGAACTAAACAAATAAAACATTGGGTCTAATTTACAATTTGCTTTTTTATTCCCAAGTAAATCATCAGAATTGTTCATGATAGTTTCAAGTTAAAATATTTTTTGAAAAGTTTCCTGAAAGAAGCAGTAGCATGTTCTGATTGGATTGCAAATTTTCACTCCTTTCAACTAGACTAGCCAGATTCCTCAAGAAGTTATATTATGAGCTTTGTGATCATTCAAACTTAGGAAAGATGTGTGGTAGTAAGCCATTGTTCTGCTGAGATATAGATAAATAAAGGATAAATAAATAATTGAAGAGTTTGTGACAGCTGGGTGTCTGTAACAATTGAAGCAGGGGAAATCACACTGTGAAGCTTTGAACTAAAGCATCTTGTTCACATAAACTGACAGGGTAATGGAGAGGATTAAAAAGAAAGACAATACATATAGCAAATGCTTGTCTATGATACACAATTCACTAAGTGGGAATTTGTTATTTATATTATTTACATGGGTTATTTGTAAATTCCTTATGCTCCTACTACAAACAATTTAGAAAAATCCACAATAGTTCTGGAGAGGGAATAACACTGTCATACATATCATGTTAAAAACCTTTGACTGTTGTTAAGTATTAAGCTTTCTGATACTCTTCCTTTGTACATCTTTTCTCCACTGAACGAGGAAATAGAAACAAATTTAAACCATTTGTCCTTCAGTCACATAATAGCATTGTAATTCTCATTCTGCAATAGCCTTAATAAGGCATCACTGAGGGTGAATGCTTTCGATTAGTCATATTCCATTATTTCAGACATTCATTTTCTTTCACTTTGCAAAAATCATATCATAAGTGCATTTTTAATATACCTGTAAAAATTGAATTATTTATCCAAAGCTTTGTATCATTCTGATAAATTAGATCATCAAGAAATAATTTTTATTTCACTTCCAATATAGGATGTCATATGAAGAACAATTCTGGGACTCAAAACTCTATGAATACCTATCTCTATATAAGTTAGGTAGCTTGCAAAATACATTTATAAGCTATGGGCGTATGTTGTGTTCGTGTGTGTGTTTGAGTATGTATCCATTCTCAAATATATATTCTTATATATATGCATGCACACATTATATATTCTTAATATATCTATTATAAACATATACACGAATATATAGACACATTATATTCCTCAAAAGAAAAAAACACTCCAGGTATCAAAGATTCCCAAGAATATTCAGTAATAAATAATACTAAATTTTAAAGAAGAATTTATTGCATGCATGATTTATAAAAGACAATATAAAATATCATGTAAATTGCTATTTGGAAGATACTTTATTATGAAAAAGTCAGATAAAATTAAACTGTTAATGGTATAACAGAGGCAATGGGCATATTGGTGTTTGCTATAAAATTACTTCACCTACTTTGGGTGTCTGAAAAATCTTTATAATAAAATGTTTAGAAAGAAGTACAATAAAAGTGTGTATAGTTCAGTGCATTTTTACAAAATAAATGCACTAATATAACCAACTCCCAAATCGAGGCATAAAACATCACCAGAATGAAACAAAAGCCCCTTCTACTCACTTTCAGTAATCAATCTCCTCAAAACTACAGGATGTATAAACCTAGAAATAGAATCACTGCATCACAGCTATGCATACTTTCACCTTTAATAAGTATTGCCACTTAATTTTCCAAAGTGTGCGCACCAGAGTCACCACTACCACAAGGAAATGAGATTTCCAATTATTTCATATCCTTGTCTATACTTCATATTTTCTTTTTTTTTTTCACTTTAGGCATTCTGTTATAGGTGCAATGGTATTGTATTATGGTTTCAGTGTGCATTTATTTAATAATAATATTGAGCACCTTTTTCTTATTACTAAGCTGGGCATCCCTTAATATGGTCTCTTTGTGTATTTTGCTGATTATCAATTTGTATTGGCTTTCTTTTATGTCTTAAAAAATTGATATATGGATGTTTTTTATGTATTATAGTTTTTAGTCCATTGTCAGAAATATCTACTGCCTTGATCTTTTCTTGCTCTATGGGTTACATTTAATCTCAGGGTTTTCTTTTGATAACAAATAAATTATTCATTTCAATATATCCAAATCAATATTTTAGTAATCCTTAAGTAATTTTTGTGTCTAAGAAATGCCTGTCTATTCTAGGGTCATGATGGTAGTCGTATATATTTCTTTTCGAAGTTTTATAATTTTACCTTTCATATGAAGATATGCGAAAAATCTGAAATATCCTTTTGTGTACTGTGATAGATAGAAGTTTTATATATTTTTTGAAATGAAGGTTAAGTTAACAAGCTTCTTTTATTAAAATGTCCATCCTATCCTTTTTGCACTGTAGTGTCATATTTATCACAAATCAGGTGACCATATGTATGTGGTCTTTTATTGGATTCTACTTCATTGTTCTATTTCTCTGATAGAAATTAGAGAATTTCTAAATTCACACTAATACCACACTGTCTTAATCACTATAGCTTTATAGGTCCTTGTTTATTTTTGATTTTTCGTATTTCCATAAAAATTTTAGAAATACGTCAATTTACACACACACATACACCTATCTAATCTCTAGATCAGATTGAGGAAAATTCATATATTTCCAACATAGGATCTCACAACCAGTGAATAGGATATAGCCTTCATTTATTTAGAATTTATTTACTTATCTCAACATTTAGTTGGAATTTGCAAGACAAAGCTCTTTCACATAATATATTTTTTAGACTTTTTTTCTTTTTTGTCATTAAAAATGACTTTTTCCTTATTGCTGGATTCCATTTGCAAGAATTTTTTTGAGGTAATTTTGCATCTGTTTATAACAGAGTTGGAAGTGTGATTTTTTTTCTGTTTAATGTTCTTTCAGTATCGAGTTTATGCTGGCCTAATTAAAGGGAGTAGGCACTTTCTGGCTTCTACTTAGAATGTAAAAAGCTAGTGTCACTCTGACATTAAAAGTAAGTGGAAAAGAAAGATAATCTAAGACATCTTGAATGCATTAGAGAGCCGAGACTGGAAGGCAAGCAACTAGCCTGAAATCTAAGAATAAACTCACACTTTCAAGGAGACATATGAATACAAGTACTGCCTTACTTGGAGCAGAGCACCAGAAAAATATGGGAGCTCTATAAAAGCAGATAAAAAATGTAATGAATTGCTCAAAGCCTACTGTTAACTAAAGTGTATAAAATATCTGGAAGCCACAGATTAAAGGAAAAAAAATGGGTTTGCACAGACTTGCAGGCTCTTCTCCTCAGACAACAGCATGAAATTTTAAACCAAAACTATTCAGCTATATTAAGCAAAAGATAATCTCAGTATTGCTCGTGAAAATGATCTGATTTGGTACTACCATAGAGCCAAAGTTATTGCTTCCCAGTGAATAAGGGACGTGTTGGATAGACTTATTTTATATTGTTGTGTTGAACAATGAAGAGGAGCTCTGAACCACAGAAATTTTGTTTGTACAATAGTTATTTAATTGTTTTTAATTACATTACGTGGTTGAAATATTCAGTTACTTTTCTATGTTCTGGTTGTTTAATAATAAAACAGTATCACAAGCATTTATAGTGCATCAGTTAAGATGTCTTTGGATTCAAGAAACAGAAAGTGGGAATGAAATAAACAGGATAATATGTTTCATAAATTATAAGAAATATTTGTTGATTTAATGTCTCAATGTTTCTATTTTGGCTTCTAAGCAATTCTTTTGACTTTACACTGCTACTTTTACAATGAGTTCTAAGCATCACATCCTCACATGACAATATTCAGAGGCAGTACAATAATAGCTTCTGTACTATGTCCTACTTGAACTGTTTCCTCAGAAACTCCACTGGATTTATCCTTCGGTGTTATTGGCTAGACCTGTGGCATAATCGTGTCAATCCAATCATTGCCAAGGGAACAGAAATGCCATTGTTGCCCTATACTAATTAGCATCTACCAGTTACCCAAAGCACAAATAAAATAATTATTCTTTTAGTGAGGAAGTAGAGGGAGGGTAAAGGCTGTTTTGTTAGCAGCCATGCAGGAATATTACTTTAAATTACAATTTATATGTTTAAAGATCTCACGATATAGTATTGCTCTAATGAGAAAGAACCCTTTTCCTCTTCTGAATCCTTCCAGTCTTATTGCTAGTGTAGAATTGATGCCAACCACATGCAGTTGGCTGAGTCGAGGCTAGTCTATTGGGAGGAGAACTGTGGGTAGCAAATGTGTGTAAATACTTACCTTGAAGGGAAAAAAAACCCAAAAAAACCCCTCATTAAGCCATGGAAGAAAGTTTCTCGTTCTATGGATACCATTGCCAAACACACATCGTTTGTAGGCTTTTAAGGATGGTTTAAAATAAGAGGCTCATAAAATTGGTGAGATCTTTATCTCAGTGTCTTATATCTCCTTATTTCAATATACTAAGAATTAAACTTGACTTTGCTTAAGAAGCATTTCAAATTACAATGAGAGAGGATCAACTTAGACTAAAGAACTCCAATTCATTAATGGATAAATTTTAAAAATTGATAATTATTATA
Source organism: Tursiops truncatus (assembly GCF_011762595.2). Taxonomy (NCBI): domain Eukaryota; kingdom Metazoa; phylum Chordata; class Mammalia; order Artiodactyla; family Delphinidae; genus Tursiops; species Tursiops truncatus. Next base: position 11,031,783 of record NC_047038.1, read on the forward strand.
ATTTGGCATCGATACTCAGGCAAAATTAATTACAATGAGAATTGCATTAGTTAATTGGTAATGAGTATTTCTTTATTAACGTTATTTATATTGGTTTAGCCAGGTATTTTCCATTTTGATCTAAACACATATATATAAGAACAGGTGAAAGAGAAAAATACTTCCTAGTCTAGATTGTTACGAGAGTAAATAATGTAAAGCATAATAGAATATTCCAAAATATTATAAATCATAAGTGTCCAGAAAAAGGAAAAAAAATCAATACAGGATGAAGTTTGGGAGAAAATTCATAACCTTGAAAATGATTAAATATTGAATAGGTATAGACTCTAAAGGACGTTTATCATGCCAGGCAATGAAAACAGATTGAGAAGGGGTTCATATAAGGACTAACGCATGTGAGCAAGGAAACCCTCTCAACAAGAAAAGAGGCTTTGTGTAAATAAGTAGCTACAATTGGAATTCTTTGAATACTGTTTAACTTTTATCAGCACAAAATTTGTTTTTGAAATGAATGAATCTGGAAATTAGATGAGAAATTACATTGAATTAGAAAGAGTTAAAGGATTTTAATGTCGTTTTTTTTTTTCTTTTTGTTTTTTTGCTTTAAAGTAGAGAACAATTCGAATGCTAGCTGTATTCCAGTATTTGAATTACTATCATATGGAAGAAAGATATCCCAGGAAAACTTAACCCAGTTTAATATAAAGACAGAAATGCATTAGTCATCAGCAACAACAGATAAAAATTATATCTAGCCATTAAAGGTTTAGGTAAATAATAAATGTATTAAAAGGTTAGAAAGATACTTTAACCCTTCAGAATGATTCTGACCTTGAGATTTTGTAATTACTTTGACTTTAGACACTTGAATCATTTGGGGAAGCTAAATATGTTCTGCCTTTACCTATTTCACTCTGGCAACAATTGTCTTTTATTTATTTTTGTTTCCCTTTTCCTCTCTGAATATTAATTTTCTTGATTGAGAACACAGAAAAACTATGAGTTAATTCATGCATAAGTTTTATTTTTTTATTTTATATTTTAAAAATTATGTCTTACCTTATTACTAATATTATTTAAATTTTATAAATTTTTTCTTGAATTTTCTTCAGATATATTCCTATATTTTACTTTTCTTTTAAATAAATCTTGGACATATCATAGAATGTCACTTGTATAGTTAATGTTGTATACATTTCTGTATAGAAAGTATTGACATTTTTTGTGTCCTGTATGAACATATAATAAAATTGTTCCAAAGACCTGGAAAAATAGGCATTTTTATTCTTATAGAAGACACATTTTTATAGAGTATATTATTTTAATATGATATATACATGCAATATTTACACTTAAACGTAAGAGGAATCATATAGCCAACGTCTATCTGCCATGTGATTCAGTCTAATATATCAATGCATCTCCAGTAAATAATGTTTAGGTGATTTTGACTCGGCTATTCCCTTATACTAATATATTGGGATGTGAATCTTTGTCTTAAACATTCCTCCATATTCCACATGTTAGTCTGTGTACTGAGTAAAGTCTACATCTCCTTTTTCTGAGGAGTAATATGTTTAATTATGAATAATAATTTGTGGTACTTGCTACTGAAGTTTCTAGAGGCAGATCCCCCGGCTGTATACCATTTACTAGCTCTATTACTTGGGCAAGTTTCTCAGCTTCTCTGTATCTCAGCTACTAACCATAAAGTAATTTAACTTTATTATCTACTATTGAGGAGTCCTCTGAGGAGAAAATGATTTAATTCCCATAAAGTTCTTAGAAGAGAGCCGAACAAGTACTCCTTAAATGTTAATGGTTAAGATTACCATCCTTTCCGTCTTGCTTTCATAGACAGCTGTCCTTTATAGATATAAGATAAAATGATCTCTGTGTAGCCCAGGCTACTCTACCTGATGCCCCAGGCCACTGCTTCAGGCTCCAATTTTATTACCAAAACTCTGAGAAGAGATTTTGTTATTTCAAAAATACAGAGTCCAATATTTGACCCTTAAATATATATTTCTATGCTTCTTAATTTTCTCTTGCTACTCACCCTTTTCTTTCTGCCTAAGAATTTGACAAATTTTTGAATATACTTTGAAACTTACACAATACTGTAAAATTGATAATAACTCTAAGAGTATGCATCTTTTCTGCACAGCATTACTTAATGCTCTTACAAGCTATCTTTTATTTTTCAGCTTATATCTGGGGTGTTTACTCATCTACAGATAAAGATATACACTATGCAAGTATTCTTAAAAATCCTTACTATATACCCTTAACTCAATTGAAGCAAGATTTCAGTGCCCCAAAGTAACTTATTTATGACTGAGCTCAATTTAGCTGAAACTTATTTCTTCTTGTTGGAATGAACTCAGTATTGCTAAGTAAGGGTAAAAAAAAAAAATCTCTCCTTTAAAATTCTGATATTTTTAACCATTCTAAAATAATTTCATGAATCTCTTCTGTCCTCCTCTGAGAACTCTGGAAGTGATCTGAGTTCAGGACTAGTGATCAAGTTTGGAATTATAAATCATCCTTGCTCAGAGCTTGTGGGCTGCTTAATTCATAAACATTCTTTGTCCATCCTGATATCCACAGAGCTCTCAAATCACTTAGTATGTTTCTAGCCATTGTCTATGTGCCTCTACTGTTGAAGCCCTTCATTACAACATGGCCTTTGACCACCAGTTTCATAAGTTCTTTGATTTCCTACTTTTCTCAAGGATCTTTTAGGTACAGTAGACTGCACTCAGCCTATCTTTTGCACTCTTAGTAGGCTGGTTAATGTTTGAATGCTTCTTCTCACCACATTGTGTATTTCAGTGTTCTCTAAGTCCATTCATAGTCTCTTTTCCAACACAGCTCCCTTAAGGCTTTCGCTATCACACTGGTCACAGACCCAATGTAGAGTTTCCCTGAAAGTAATGTGGTCTCCTAAAAGTTCTAGGTTAGTAGCTTCCAAGGTGGTGGGGAGGAAAAAAAGAGAGGAGGCAGCATATGTTACCGGGGGATCATTTGGAAATGTGTGGGGAATGCTTTCTGTTTGTCACAATGACTGGGGTGAATGTTAAAGATGGACCCCTGAAACTAAAAATAGTCCTCCACAAAATGTCATTAACATCCACTTATGAAACACTCAAGGAATAACAAAATTTTACTTACGAAACACTCAAGGAATAACAGAATTTTTCTTATAGCTCTCAGATTAACTCTGTAGTAGAATCTACTGCTTGAACCTTTTCTTCTGCCCTAGACTTTGAGCCAGAAGAGAATTTGACTCAGGAATCAAGTTATATCAACGCCAAATCTCTTGCTCCTGCAAATTTGCTGAATTATTTCTTTTAGCTTGAGGACTGTTTCATGGATAATTGTCTCAAGTTTGTTGTTTATGATTAAGTCTCATGCTTTTTTTGCCTGAACTTTTTGTTCTTTTTTTTTTCTTTTTAATTGGGAACCTCATCTACTTTAGTAAAACAATAACTTTTCTCTCTCAAATACATAACATTTACCTTGATTAATCTTAAATTTTTTTACTCTAAGAAGTTCACTTTTGCTAAGGTTTAAAAAAAAAAAAACACATTTTAAATGATGCAATTAGCTTATTTGTCCTAAGCAGCTTTCCCTGAGAAATGGGAGGTAAGATCTCAGTATAATAAGAAACACTGAAGAAAAGGAAAATCTGTTTACAATTTCCAAATTAAATTTGACAGATTGATTTCTGATTCCATGTACGTTAGGCGCTGATTTAATTTAATCAATGTGTAATATATTGAGTATGGTCTCTAACATTTCAGACCTAAGTAAGGTCCTTTTTTTAACACTGTTTGATAGATAAAAAGATAAATAAATGGATGGATAAATGAAGAGATAGATACTATTTCCTCTTTATTATTTATGAGATATAATTTCAATTTTGGAGAATGTAAAACATCCGTGTAATCAATACCTCTATCAAGAAATGGTATATTTATACCAGAAGTCCCCTCATGCTCCTTTCCAGTAAAACACCCTTTTCCCAATACCTAATCAATCACTACACTGATTTTTATTACCATAAATGAGTTCTGCCTCTTCTAGAATTTCATATAAATGTAATTATACATTATATACAGTTTATGTCTGACTTTATCCACTCAGTCATTTTCTCAGTGTAATGCTTTTGAGGTTCATGCATGTCCACGTGAGTATTACTAGTTCATCATTTTAAATACTGAGTAATATTCTACTGTATGACTATCACACTTTATTCTGTTCTTCTTGATGGGTGTTTTATAAGTTTCTAGTTTCTTGCTATTTTGAACAAATCTGCTATGAAGATTCTTGTGCAAGACTTTTGTGGAGATACGTTTTCATTTTTCTTGAGTAAATACCCAGGACATAGCATTTGCTATGTCTCATCGTAGCTATGTGTTTACTCATGGACAAAAATACCAACAATATTCCAGTTTCTTCATCTTCTCATCAATAGGTAGCGTAGTCACCTTTTCATATTAGTCATTCTTAATGGTATGTAAAGTAATCTTACTATGGCTTGATTTGCATTTTATTGGAAAATAATATTTAGCAGTTATTCATGTTCCTGGAAATTTTTCTATGTGTAAGGGAGTGTGTGTGCCCTTGCATGTATGTGTTTCTGTGTGTTTGTGTATGTGTCAGATAGAGAGAGGGAACTCAAGTAATTTGGTCATTCTATTTTCTGTAGAAATTATTTGTATGTTCTGGATATAAGTCCTTTATCCAGTACATATTTGGCAAAAATCCTCTCTCCTAGTCTGACTTGCATATTTATTTCTTTGATAGTATCTTTTGAATAAGCAGATATTTTAATCTTAATGGATTTTAGTTTTTCAATTTTGTCTATTGATTAATCCAGCTGTATATACACTTTGAAATTGAAAAGTCTGATTTCTTCCATTTTGTTTATTTCAACATTATTTTGGCTGTTTTAGATCTTTTGCATATTCATACATATTTTAGAATCTGTCAGTTTTTATAAAAAATGAGTTGAACTTATGGATTGTTTGGGGAACTTATGATTGTATGGTTAGCATGTTAACCATATTGAATATTCCAATATATATTGAAGAGCTTTTCATTTTTGTAGTTCTTTAATTTCAATAGTTTAGAGACCTTAGACATATACTATTAAGCTTCTGAAGCATTTTATAGTATTGAATGCTTTTGTAATTTGAATCAGTCTTATTTTTTAATCTTTGTTTTGGTTAGCATATAGAACTTTATTTTATTTTTGTATAATTCCTTTATATGCAGTGACATTGTTAATTTATTATTAGTTCTAATAGTTTGGGTTAGACTCAGGATTTTCTCTGTGCAAAACTGCACCATCTATAATAGAGTTGCTTTCTTCCTTCTAAATCATTAAATATTTGGATTGTTCTTTCCTTTATCATGGCTAAGACATGCAATACCTATTAAATAAAAGTAATGAGAAGAGGAATCTTCAACTTATTCCTAATCTTACAGAAAAAGCATTAGTATTTTGCCAATAAATATGATATTAGTTTCGGTTTTCCATGGATCTTTTTCATCAGATTGGGTATACTTGCTTCTATTTCTGTTTGCTGTGAGGTTTCATAATGAATAGCTGCTATATTATGTCAGTGCTTTTTCTGCCGCTGTTGTTTTTAAGTCTATTAATATGGTGAATTGCATTGTCTGATTTCAAATGTTAACCCACTCATTATTTCTAAGAATCACTCATCTCGATTATAATATATTACTTTATCTATTTCTGTATTTAATTACCAATAGTATGTTAATATTTGGGGATGATTTTGTTTGTTTATTTTTGCATACAGATTCCTGAAGGATAATGGTCTATGATTTTCTTTTCTTGTAATATCCTAATCTGCTCTTGCTATCAGGGTTATGGCTGCCCACTAGAATTAATTGGAAAGTGTTTCCTTTTCTGTTGTTACAAAGATTTTGTGTATTATTTATATTAATTCTTTAGATGTTTGGTAGAATTTACCAATGAAACCATCCAGGCCTGCAGTTTTCTTTGTGTGAAGGTTTTTGATATCATTTTATTTTTTAAAAGAACAACTCATTGTCAGTGGATTCTAGGAAGCTGACAGAGTAGGAAGCACCAGAAATCCATCGGTCCACTCAATTACACTGGCAGAATCTGTCTGATGTTAACTGTTTTAGAACTCTGTAGTCTTTTGAAGGCTTGTAACTTCCACAAGAAGGCTTAGTTGGTGAACTGCGGTTAATTTTGGTCAACTTTAGCTCTTAGTTCAGCAATGGCTACCCATGCCCAATGCCTCACCCCCACGCAAGCAGCAGAGCAAGTTTTCCTGGTGCAGCGTGCAAAGAAACAGAAAAGTATGTCCAGTTCAAAGACGAAAAATAAAACAACAGAAACTTTCTCTAAGAAAGACATGCCAGATCTACCAGACAAAGACTTGAAACAACTATCCTAAAGATGCTCAAAGAACTAGAGGAAGACATCGCTGAAGTCAAGAAAACAATATATGAACAAAGTGATAATATCAATAAAAAGGTAGAGAATCTAAAAGAAAAAATTTGGAGCTGAAAAGTAACTAAAATAACTAAAATGAAAATTTCAGTAGAGGGTTTCAAAAGGTAGAAGAAAGATTTAACACCATTAAAAAATTAACAAATTAGCTAATTTGGTTTATCCAGGTTGAGCAGAAATATTCGTAAAAAAATATTAAATTCTAAAGTGGAAACAAAAAAAAACATAAAAAATTTTAGATAGGAAAAACAAAGATTAACACCAAAAGAAAAAGAATTTGTTTGACATTATACCTCTCATGCAACAGCACGTTAGAGGACAGTGGAATAACATTTAATGAATACTGAAATAGAAGACAATAGAGCACATATACTAGTTCAGAGAAGTGGATTTTGGACATTGAGAAATTATCATTTGTACTACATCAGAGGTGGTCTGCATATATAAACCCTTCCTTTCTGGGTGGGTCACTAACATGGTGAAGAAAATTGAGAGCGCCACAAGCTCTACAATGTATGATGGAAATTTCCTTTTTCTGCTGATAAGCTGAAGTATAATGAAACTATTTTGAAAAACAATGTAAATGAAAAGATATATTTAGAGGTCCTCCCCGGGTCAGGAGTGTAAAACTAACATAGTACATACTGTATTTGCTTTATTTTGTGGTTTGGAAAGTAAGCTCTTATGGATTAACTCTTCTTTGTTGTTATTTGTACAGCATAAATGATTTGTGAAAATAGTTGTCTTTAAGGACACCAGTAAAGTCAAAGAAAATTATGTATTTAAACAAAAGTTAAACTCTAGGAATTATGCATTTTAGAAATGAATCTACTAAAGTACAGTTAATGACTAGAGCATGGCTGTGATAAGTATTCGTATTCGCGATGTGTTATAAATTATCCAGCATTGATTAGATGGCCACTGCTAATTCAGAACAAAATTGAGAATCAGAGAAATGTGTTAGCAGCTTTCAGCTTCCTTTTTTTTTGGTTGTTTTTTGTTTGGTTTGGTTTTCCTTTCTTTGGACAAACCGCCTCTCCCCTTAAGCTGGTGCCAGTACCTGTTGATACCTAAGATTTCTGAGGGCATTGATTCCTAAAGTGTGGTCCTTGGATCCTTGAAGCTCCTTCTTTTATAGGGGCCAGTGTTGGGATTCCACCAAGTCAAAACTATTTTTATAACACTACCAAGGCACATTTCACCTTTTTTACTATATTGGATTTTTCACTGATGGTACAAAGCAATGAAGAGTAAAAGTGCTGGCACCTTAGCATGAATCAAAACAGGCACAGGACTATACCAATAATTATTGTACTTTTTACCTCCACACACACAAGAAAAAAAGTTTAACCTCTATTAAAAAATCAGTAATATTTTAAATATTTTAAAATCACTGCCTTTAAAAAAATATCCTTTTAATACTTTGTGTGCAGGTATGAGAAGTTTGCATAAAGCACTACTTGCATTTGCTCCTTGTTTCTAACAACCAAAGCCTTAAGGCTAACATGTTCTCTGTGACTAACATATACTAAGAGCTTAATAAATATTCCTACAATTGATATTATTTATAGTATTAAAGTGCTTGCATATATAAAGGCACAGCATAATTCTAAAATTATACTGTCAGAAAGCTGCTTTCATCTATTTTGAACAAATGCTTCTTGTTCTCACCTCTGCATTCCATCACCGGCAGTTGTTTCTAGGCAGGATACACCTAGTGAATGTAAGCTTGACTTTGGGTTTTGGGGGACCCAACAGAGTCAGATGGAACAGAGCTCTAATCTTGGCAGTTGAAAAAGTGGATAGCAGTGAAACTGGTTCTAAAGAATACTCAAACTGGCCATTGCTGGCTTGGAGAACAGAGACTGCTGCTACTTAAAAACCAGGGCTGTATCTGGCAGCAAGCATAAATTGTATCATGAATATCTGAAAAGAAAATAGCATTAAACCTAAGGTGACCTATCAGGCTCACAGAGGAAAATTAAACAAAACAGTAGAAAAGTTGTTGCTAGTAGAATAAGCTTTGGAAGAGACGGGTAACAAACTGAATAATAGAAGGAGGAAAAAGAGAAAGAAGAGGAAGAGAAAAAGGGGGAAGAAGATTGAGCATTTCCATTACTACATTAGAACCAATATTTGTGGAATAAAAACATATTTTTACAATGTAATGTGTCCACATGCAATTATGCCAGTAGATGTTACTATTATGATCCACGTTAGTATTCAGAAAGATCAAGTGCAATAATAATACAAAATATAAAGAAATAAAAATAATGACAAAAAGGATAAGGAAATTAAAGCAATGCGAAAAACCTATGCAAAAAAATACAAGGGATGGACATTTAGAAGTATAAAAAGATATGGTGGAAAACAGGGGACTTTTCAGAAATAGTAGAAGCAATTTTATTTAACTTAAAAAGATTTTGAGTCAAAAGATTTAAAAGGCTAATTCAGTTTTAGCAGGGTTGAACAGAAATACTGGTAAAAATGTTGAACTCTAAAATGGAAGCGGAAAACCGTAAAAACTTCCAGACAGGTAAAACAAAAGTTAACGTCAAAAGCAAGAGAATTAGTTTGACATTATACTTCTTGTGCAACAACACACATAAGAAGATGGGATGGGGGAGGGGAAGAAAGGCAGCCACCAAGGAATTTTCTAGTCAGGTAAGATATTACCAATCAAGATGAAATCAAGGTGAAATCACAAATCAAGATGAAAAAGTGTTGTTGCAAGATTTGCAAGATTTTTGCAAGATTTTAGTCTGTACCTATGGTGTATCCCATATGTATTGTCATTGATGGAGTCTGCAGTAGAGAATGAATTTAAGTGACGCCCATGCCGATATTTCAATCTCAATCTTCTATTTTTAACCTTCTCTTTTCTGGTGACTTTTTAAAAATTCCTATTCTATTTAGGAAAGGTGCCTGATTGTGGATAACCAGTGTTGTCATCCAACCAACTAAATTGTATAGTTGCTACTATGTTAAGAATTCATCTTTGTTCAAGAGACAACTGCCATTTGGAAATACGTAAAGAAATAGCTATATAAATTTGAGTTAATGTTTTTTGTCAGGAGATAGAGACTTCTGAATGGTCAACTGCAAGTGATGCGACTTATTTAAATGTTTGGGTGTGGATCCATGGAGAATGAAACACACAAAAGCAATGAATTCAAAACATTTCCAGGGCAAATGCCTTACTAACAGAAAGGCAATTAAGCCATTTAAATATTTTTGAAGAGCATAAAATACTGATATATAGCATATGACATTATGTAAGCTACACTCTGCCATGAAATATACTCAGACTTTGTCTTACAAAATTCATGAAATGATTCATGTTATCATGTCTTTGCTCCTATGACCTCATAAACCAGTACTTTTTTAAAATCATTATTCAGTTAATGATTTCATACAATCTGGGAGAAAAGGAAACAACAGGAGGTTAGAACTGGGATTATATTCTGCCTAACAATCCAGAGCATTTTAAACTTAGACCATTGATTCATCAGTTTTAATTCTTAAAATTTCCAGAACCAAACACTATTAAGGTATTCAAATTTCAGAACTCTAAATGAAGTATTCTAGAAATTATTTTTATATTTAAGCCTTGAAGCTAAATGGATGCATGAATCTTTATTTTAATTAGAATAAAGTATTCCGACGTTAAATGTGTGTACGTGTGTGTATATTTTAAATCACTATCACATTTAAGCCAGTGTGATGTGAGTGGAGAGGGAGCAGTTCAGATTAATCTGAACAAAACAAACCTTTTAGAATATATATTGATTTTCTACCTTCCAAAATACTTCCATAAATCATGATCATTGTGTGCAATTCCTGTGTGCCCTTGTTTCTGCAAACTATAATCTAATCTTTTACCTCAAGCCTTAAGAAAAGAACATTTTTCTTAACATTTCTTCCTACTTATGCATTTTGCTGAGTTCCTCTTTTTTTTTTTATTTACCTACGATATTGCTAGCTGTACGCATGGTGCTGACATCTCAAGGTCAACAAAATGAACTAATGAATAATAATACTTTTGTTCTCAGTGGGATTCTTGCCTATGAGTTTAGTAAACTAGGAAAAAATAAGCTCTCAAGCACGTCAAGTGTTTGCAAGCTTCTAAATGTGATTTCTGAAATGTCTGTGGCCAAAATTACTTATGACTACAAACACTTTAAATTTATGACTTAAACTGTATATGGACCATCTTTACCTAGTATTTTCTATTTTCTGTATCCACAGGAACATCCTATATGATCTGACATTTGTATTCAGGATAAAACAAATTGATAAATGTTTTGTAATTTTCATTTCATATGAAATCAAGAGCAATATTATGCTGGCAACATTCAGGGAATGATTAGTCCTGTCTCATTTATATTTATTACTCTTTTCTATTTTGATAATTTTTCACATATTCTGATTATTCATTACCACTACTCACACAATTGATTGGCTATAATGAAAACTGTGAGCTCTACTCAACTGAAATAGCTCTTCTTCATAGGATTCATTGGAAAATAATAAAAATGTGACAGGTAAATATATTGGATAGGGGAGTGCAAGAAAATGGACTGGAACAGGACAATTGAAGAAAAAGAAAAATTATGAAAGACTTTATTAGAAAAGATAAATGTGCAAAAATAGCACATGTTAGCAAGAAAGAGATTCTGTGAATCAATTGTACCTTTGTATAGTGTTTCTTAATAATTTCTTCTCTTGAAACATGTTCTAAAGAATCTCCAAAATGAAAGAGTCCTTAATGGAATGCACCTTCGCCGAAGGGTAGCAACTTGACACACTTCTTTCAGCAGAGTTTGAATTCTATAATGGAAATATCATGACATTAACCAAAGGTGTTCACTAACTGATCTGAATTAAATAGATACAAACCAAAGGCAAGGTACCCTTAGGAATTTGAACATAGAATAATAATGGCCTAATTTATTCAGGGTATAAAGTGCAGCTTAAGTTCAGCAAAGCAATTATAATTTCTATCTTGCAGAAATGTTTTATTTTAATCGTACCGTCAGGTTATTTTTCCTCTTATAATAATTGCTTGCTATCCATTATCTATCTATCTGTCTGTTCATCTCCCTATATTTTAACTCATAAACGTAAAAGATGTTGTCACTTGAGATAAAAAAGTAAATCTAGGTTACCATTTACTGCAGAGACTCTAAAACTACAAACTAACCTGAGTAAACTCATTTTTAAATGAAATATATGCAAAAGTAGAAAATATTTTAAAAATAGTAAATATAAGACATGGTTAAGATCTAGAATTAAATGTGAAACTAGCACAAAGGAAGAGTCTAGTTATTTACCTCTGATTGGTTTGCAACCTTGGGATAATTTTTAATAGATCTAAAAATTCCTAAAGAATCTTTGTTCATCAGAATTTGGAAAAACAACTGCCTTTATTTTATTCCTATTTTTAATTACTATTTCCTGAATAATGTGAAACAAGTAATTCATGTACCTGATTCAATTTCTAAGAACAGTAATATTCTTAAAATGTGTTTCTTAAATAATATGCAATGCATTGCTTTTCATAATTGTCAGAAGTGCTTCATTTATTATTTTCCTCCTCTGTATCTAGTGAAGTTATGTTTGCCTTCACTAGATTCAATAAAATAAAATAAAAAATGGTGTCGAGTTAACAGATATTCTTAAATGCTTACAATCAAAAAGAACGTATTGTACAGTTTAACTCAAAGTTTTTGAAAGTTCAATAACTATTAAAGTGGATTGTGAAGGTTATCAACTTCAATGAAAGCTTGATTTTATTTTGTTCATTAATTTGAGTAAAGTACTCATTATAAATATAATTTAAGGTTAGAAATGGAAGTAATTTTGAAGGTGATATCTCATTTGTCCATTTTGAAGAATTGTTTGTACGTTTAACTTATTATGAAACATCATCAATTTAACTCCATTTGGTCAAAAATAGATAAAGCTAGACATTAGTTGAAGTGGTAAAAGTAGATTCTATTCTGCAACTAATGATAGTAGGGGAAAGAGTTGAGCTTCACTCCGATTTGTGCAGAGGTGATTGGTGCTTTACAGGAGAGAAAGGAAGTGAGGAGGTAGCAAGGCAGGTCTCAGTATGATCAGTCAGGGTTGGCCAGAATACATGCACTTAGCCCAGCTGTATCTGTTGCTGGCAGTTATGAAGTTAGGAGTTTATCCTGCCAGAGAGTCTGAGAGACGGAGACCTTATCCTCCCTGATAGATATTTCAAAGGAATGGCTCTCAGGTCCTTGAGAAAGACAATCTTGTGTGGTAGTAGATACATACATATATTTCTCAAAGAAACAGTGGTAGAATTTAAAAAACTGTAAGCTTTTTTTAAATAAATGTTCTAAGAAAGGGAGATGTTGGCTGGAACAAATGTCAGATTCTTTGGGCAGCCTCGTGCTTTCTCGAGCAGGCATTTTAAAGGGAGCTGGATTCCTCCTGGTGACAGGGTCTTAAGCTGTTAGAAGCTATGCTAGAGTTTGGTCAAGTCTCGTAGTGCAGGGGTTCGGACAGGGTCCTATGTGCCAAAGTTTCCTTGCAGTTCTCAAGTTAAAGCAGGCTTAACTGGTGGACTATGAAGAATTGGGACTGATGCATTGCTAACACATGCTTCTGCTAGGAAAGAGCTAGGGAAGAGCAGACCAAATAAAATTAAACAAATGGATTGATCTGTTCAACACAACAAAAAATCAGAACAAGAGGATATGTGAAAATTAATATAATTAATGGCAATATTAAAGAATTGATATAGACTGCATCTTTAGCACCCCCCCCCCCACCATTCATATGTTGCAACAGATCCCCAATGTGAAGTTATTTGGAGGTGGGGACTTGGGGAGGTGATTAAGTCATAAGCGTGGTGCAGTTACAAATGGGATTAATGCCCTAATAAAAGAGACCCCAAAGAGCTTCCTCACCCCTTCTGCCATGTGAGGACACAAATAAAATCGTTGTCTATGAATCAGGAAACAAGCTCTCACCAAACACTGAATAGGCCATGGCCTTGATATTTGACTTCTCAGCCTCCAGAACTGTGAGAAATAAATTGCTCTTCATTACTAGCCACCCACCTGGTCTGTGGCACTTCGTTAGTGCAACTCACTAACTAACACAAGCGTTAAGCACTCACATTAGAATATCTTATGAATTAGTTTCATGAAAAGTTATGGGAATTATTTACAAATTCAATAAATTTTACCCTTGATTCATAGCATTGATTATAAAATGGGAATAAAAATATACTAAAATATTAGTTCGCATTTTGTAGGCCACCAGTTCCCATCACTAATGCCAGATTCAACAGACTAATCACAGTACCCTGCTTTTATACTAGGAGCATTAAACAGACCCCAAAATACTTCCTCTAATCGTTTATTTTTCTGACTATAGATTTTTACCTGAATTTATTGAAATGAAATGTATAAGTTTGATGAGTTTTGACAAATGCATATTCCTGAGTGACCAGCATTAAAATTGTTTCTGTCACCCCAAAAAGTTCCTCTATCAACTTTTTTGTCAATCCCCAGACCAAGGCAATCACTGATGTTATATCTGTCACTATAAATTAGTTTTTCCTTTTTTAGATTTTCATAGAAATGAAGTGTTACATTATGTTCACTGTGTGTCTATATCATTTTGAGCATCATACTGTTTTTGAGATAAATCTGTATGTTTGAATGTAGCAGTAATTTATTATTTATTACTACAGAGTATAATCTAATTGTGGGCATACAACAATTTGTTTATCCATTTACCTGTGAATATAATTTTGAGTTATTTTTAGTTTGGAGTGATTATGAATAAAGGCTCCATGAATATTCGAGTATAAATTTTACTGTGGATTTATTTTTGCTTTGTAAGAAAATTTTAGCACTTTAAAGATATTGTTCCATTGTCTTATAGCTTGCATATGTCTGATGAAAAATTACATTCAGTAAAATTTTTGTAATTTTTCTCTTTATATATGTCTATATGTTTTATCTGCCTTTAAGATTTTTCTCTTTATTATTGATTTTCAGCAATGTGATTAAAATGGTTCTTAGTGTGTTATCTTTGTTCTTATCCTGCTATAGTTCTTTATTGCCTTCGTGGTCCACAATTGCACATCTGTTAATTAGACTGCTCTCTATTTTACCACTGGTCATGGAATCAGAATCTCTGTTCTTTTTTTTTTTTCCCCTAGTACTGCGTGCGTGTGTGTGTGTGTGTGTGTGTGTGTGTGTGTGTGTGAGAGTTTGGCTAATTTCTATTGCTTTGTCATCAAGTTGACTGATCCTGTCTTCTATGGTAACTGTTAATTCCAGCCAGAATTTTTTTTTTTAATTCCAAATATTGTTCTTTTCACCTCTTTTAAACAAGAAGTTATATGTGGTTCTTAATTTTGATGAGATATAGGACACTGAGTATTTGGTATTGTTGAATGTTGAGTTTTACTGTCTTCCTTTAAAGAGGTTTGAAACATGAACTTCAACAATTTGAGGCTTGTTTTTAAGATTTATTAGGACTGGTCTAGAGTAGCCTATAATCCAAGAACACTTTAGTCCTACTACTAAATTGTGACCCTACTCAGGTCTGTACTGAATATTCCAGGAAGATTGTTACTGTGCCTAGCTGGAACTCAAATTATGGCTCAATTTTCTGTGGGTTCTGTGCATTTTTGAGTTTGTAACACCCTTGTCATTATTCTTCACTCTGTGCATGCATACCTCATCATTCAGCACATATATCAAGATGACCCCCTTTGCAGATTTCTGCACCTGTTTCTCTGTGTAGATCCCTTCTCTTTGCTACTCTGCTTGCAAATTCTAGCCATTGTTTCCTTCTTGATCTTAAATCTCCATCTTCTTAACTCAGCAAGTTCTAGTGCTCTGATTGGTACACCTCAATCCAGATAGAAGCTCTAAGCAGAAGCCAGGGGCATCTCTTAGCTCTCCTATTTTTTATCCGTTGTCTCGGGGAGTATAGTCCTGTGCTCTTGTTGTCAATGTCTAAAATCCACTTCTTTCCATTCAGTTTACAGATGTTTATGATGGGAACACAAGTTTGATTCCAGTTACTCCTTTATCTTAGCTGGAAATGTGTATTGTGTAGATAGATAGATACAGATGTACATGTAGATATAGGTATCCACATCTATATAATAGCTTTATTTTTGAGGCAAAGAAAATTGACCATTAATACATTTAAAATTATTTTATCATTAGAAAACTATTTCATTCTTATTTAACTTGTATATAAATATATAATATCTGAAACACACACATATCTAAAATACAAAAAGTAAAATTTTCTATCATGTGTATCAGAAAAGTGATGGTAGCACTTTTCAAAAAGTTTAATGATTTTTTTTAACCATGTAATTGTTTAAAGATGATACAACTAAGAATTATTACAGACCATAATTAAGAATGTTATCTTTTATATGTGACAACATATTCTTTTTACACAGACTATATATGTAATCTCCATTTTAGTAAACGTCTGATATTTTAAAAGGGTGTTATAGTTTGAAATATTCTGAGCAATAAATCACCAGTACCTTTCGTGAAGAATAAAAGCTTTCTCATAGAAAACATATCAGTTTGAGAAATGCATTACTGTTGGTTTGTTGATATTTGTTCTACTCATCTGAATGGAGATGTGCTTATGATACTTTTCTGGACACAGTTTTTGTAATGGCTCCATGTTATTGTATTATAGAGCACCTGTTTGTGTATTTGTTATCACACACCCTCCATACATGTCTAGCAAAAAGAAGTTGAGCAGAAGCAAACATAGCTTAGTAGCTAGTTGGTGTAATGCACTTCATAACCTCAAATCTTTCTCTGTTTAACCCCATCTTGTTCTAATTCACCATAATACTTCTAAAACTCTGACTTTTGCTGTTTTTTTTTTTTTCCTGCAGCTTCATAAGCAGGTGCACGTTTGTAACAGTGAATCAGTGTAATTGACCCGATTGATCATAATATTAAGATTCTCTCTCTGAATTCACTAAAAACTACTGGGTAAATATAGAGCAAAGGATATTTTATGGACAGAGTAAGACCCTAATAGCAGTCTATCTTTTAAAAATACAACTGAGGTTTTCATTCTGGAAGTGCATCTTCCCCCTCACTTTGAAATGAGAAATACCATATCATTTTGTTTTCTGCTGCACATTGGCTACAATCCTTAAAGTTTTCATGCAAAGCAGAATAAATCATTCAGACACGTAATATTCACAAGCGTGGCAGTTTAAGTAAAATTAGGACTATTCCTTTTAATTCAAATTCCTGATAGATTTATTTTTGAAGCCAGGCGTACAAAAGGGCAGGAAAATGTAACATAGATATGCCTATTTAAATAAATTGGGCTGCCTGGCTTCTGGAAACTTTTTTGAAGGTTCAAATACATGCAGGAAAGGTATGCTTTAATGTCCAGTTGTCTTTTCTACCTAACAAGGTGTATCCAAAATAACCTTTTATTTGGCTATATCTCTTATAACAAGAAATGGATGGGCTTCCCTGGTGGCGCAGTGGTTGAGAGTCTGCCTGCTGATGCAGGGGACACGGGTTCGTGCCCCGGTCTGGGAAGATCCCACATGCCGCGGAGCGGCTGCTCCCGTGAGCCATGGCCGCTGAGCCTGTGTGTCAGGAGCCTGTGCTCCGCAACGGGAGAGGCCACAACAGTGAGAGGCCCGCGTACCACAAAACAAACAAACAAACAAAAAACAAAGAAATGGAGACGAATATAAAAGAAGTAGGTATGACTAACATGAAACAAAAAGGAAGGAAACTTTGTGGCATCTTTATGTAAAAGGTCATAGGGGAAGGCAATATAATCTTGAATAACCGACAAACTTTCCTAGGTGATAAGACGGTGCATAACGGTAGAAGAGAAAGTCATGTCTTTAACATATATCAGATTTAAAGAGACAAGTGCTAATAGTCAGATAATCTGTGTAGTTGACATTTGAACTGATTAAAACTATCTCATGTCAGAACTTACTATTGGTTTATATATTATATAATTCAAAATGTAGCCAGATCCAAAGCAGTCTTTCAAAGTCCATAATATACAAAATGCACAAGTATATATACTTGATATCTAATCTGTTTTAGATATTCTGTAAGTCTAATGAATCAGTTTATTTATATTTGAAGCAAAGTTATAAAGCAAACTTTTAAATGTTGTGAACATTTAATTGAGGCCATTACTCTCTGGTGAACAAGGCTGAACATTTGAAATACTTTTTAAAGTTTTTATTTTATATTGGAGTATAGTTGATTAACAATGTTGTGTTAGTTTCAGGTGTACAGCAAAGTGATTCAGTTACTGTACATATACATGTATCTATTCTTTTTCAAATTATTTTCCCATTTGGGTTGTTATATAATATTGAGCAGAGTTCCCTGTGCTATACTGTAGATCCTTGTTGGTTATCCATTTTAAATATAGCAGTGTGTACTGTCAATCTCAAACTCCCTAACTATCCTTTCTTTGGTTGAGTCCACACTTCCAGGCTGATGGGTGTGGCTAGGAAAAATAAAAGTTAAATAAGAAAATTCATATTAAAATAGATACATCTAAATTTAGTGACATATGGCAATCAGAATTCTAAGATGGCCTCATGTTACTTGTCTCCTGGTATTCATAAATTTCTGTAGTAACCATCCCTTGATTGTGAGAAGGACCCGTAACTTTCATCTAACCAGTAGAAGAATACAGTAAATTGAAGAGATTTTGCAGATGTAATTATGGTCCCATTCAGTTGACTTAATACTAATAAAAAGGAATAACATCTGGGGTGGTCTGTCCTAGTTAAGTGAGACTTGTAAAAAGAGGGTCAGAGGCAAGAGACCTGAAGCAATAGACTCCCTCTCTTTCTCCATTACTGGCTTCAAGTAATTAAGTTGATATGCATTCTGTGACCACAATTAATTCTGCAGAGAACCTAAAGGAGCTTAAAAGTGGACACTTCCTTAAACAAATCTAAAGATGAGAATGAAGCCTGTACAACACTTTGATTATAGTTTGGTGAGATGGTGAGCACAGAACCTAATGAAGCTGTGCCTGGAGCAATGACCAATAAAAATTGTAAGATAAAAACAGTGTGTTGTTATAAGTCTCTAGTGTATCATAACATATATATGTGTGTATATATATATACACACACACATACACATATACGCATACATATATACAATATTTTATATATGTGTGTGTACATATATATGTATATGTGTGTGTATATATGTATATTTATACATATTACAATACAGTAAGTTACCAAAAAAAAAAAACACACACATGATGTATGAGTCTCTCTGTATGAAATGTCCAGAATAGGAAAATGTATAGAGACAGAAAGTAGCTTGGTGGTTGTCTAGGACTTGGGGAGTTGGAGAGTGGAGAATGACTGCTAATGGACATGGAGCTTCATTTTGGGGTGACAAAAATGTTATAAAAGTGAACTAACATGATAGTTGCATAACAATGTGGGTATACTGAAAATCATTTCTTTAAATACTTTAAAAGAGTAAGCTGAAACATTGAATTATAACTCAATAAAACATTTTGAAATATGAAAAAGAAATGGACATATATCTGTTTTTCTCTTTTTGACTTACTTCACTCTGTATGACAGTCTCTAAGTCCATCCACGTCTCTACAAATGACCCAATTTCATTTTTTTTTATGGCTGAGTAGTATTCCATTGTATATACGTGCCACATCTTCTTTATCCAGTCGTCTGTCGATGGGCATTTAGCTTGCTTTCATGACCTATTGTAAATAGTGCTTCAGTGAACATTGTGGTGCATGTGTCTTTCTGAATTATGGTTTTCTCTGGGTATATGCCCTGTAGTGGTATTGCTGGGTCGTATAGTAATTCTATTTTTAGTTTTTTAAGGAACCACTATACCGTTCTCCATAGTGACTGTATCAATTTACATTCCCACCAACAGTGCAAACGTTGGACACCAAGGGGGGAAAACGGGGGTAGGGGTGGTGGCGGGATGAATTGGGAGATTGGAAGTGACATATATGTACTAATATGTATAAAATAGATAACTAATAAGAACATGCTGTATAAAAAAAATAAAATTCAAATAAAAAAAGAAATGGACATATAAAAGTTGAGGAAATTAATGTATGGCAGAACTACAAGGAATGTTAAAGAAAGTTCTTTCTGTGGAAGGAAAATTATATGTTCAGAGACTTGGTTCTACACAAAAAAAAGTGAAGAGCATTGGAAGTGGAATAATTGATAGTACATTAACAATTGTATTTTTATTCTTAATTACTCTAAAAGTTAACTCTTTAAAAAATAAAAAAAATAAAAGTGAAATGAATGACAAAGAAAACAAGAACGGGAGGGAGTAATGCAGCATATACTGTTACACTACACATGAAACAGTTGAATATTTCTTAAAGGCAAGTATATTATTTTTAAATGGACTTTGTAAGTCTAGGAAAGCTACTATATAGAACCAATAAAGGAGATAAAATACAAGTATATAAGTGCACAATTGAATTCATAGAAAGAAAAAAATGAAATAAAGATAGAGGAAGCATAAAACAGTGCTTAGAGGGAAATTTATATCATTAAATGCTTCCATTAGAAAAGCAAGGTCTAAAATCAAGTAATTTAGAACTCCACCATAAGAAATTTGGGAAAGGAAAGCAAAGAAATACAAAACATGTTGAATAAGGAAATGATAGTAAAAAATTAGAATGAAATCAATAAAATTGGAAAAAACAAAAGATAACTTTTTGAAAATATCAAAATAATCATTACACCTCTAGTGATGCTGACCAAGAAAGAAACAGAAAAAGATAAAATAAAAAAATTTGTCAATATGAAGAGTGAAAGAAGTAACATCATTACTGATAATGTTAATTATATGTAAAAAAAAAAAACCCTATACCAATAAATTTGGCAACGTAGATGAAATGGACCAATTCCTTAAAAGACCTAAACTACCAAAACTCAGTCAAGAAGAAATAGATATAGATAACTTTATTAGTCCTGCATTAATTAAAGAAACTGATTTTTTTGTTGTTGTTTAAAAACCTTCCAAAAAAGAAAACACCAGGGCCAGAAAGTTTCACTGATAAATTCTAAAAAACTCTTAAGAGAGAAGTAATATGAATGCTTCACAATCTGATCCAGAAAAATAGACAAAGGTGGAACACTTCCCAATACATTCTGTGATGCCAGCATTGCACTAATACCAAAAGTAGACAAAGGTATTACAAGGAAAAAACTATAGACCAATATCTTTCATAAATACACACACACACACACACACACACACACACACACACACACACACACACACACGTACATGCTCAAATACATAAATTCAGTCTCAACAGGAACAAATGCAGACTGTAGCAGAGGAGTTTAACTATATGATAGAAAGATGAGAGATGATGATAGATGGATGAATAGTTAGATAGGTAGGAGACATATAGATAGATTGATACAGAGAATTCAAGCTATCTTAGAAAGTTGCAATAAAAGAGCTGACTTAAGTACTTTAGCAACTATTTTTTATTAGAAACTCTAACATTAAAGACAGAAAAATTGTACGTACACACTGTACTCTAGTTAGTAAATTTCTTTCTTACAGGAATACAGGTTAGCAACTCTAAAACTACTTTGCATTTATGCAGTCTCTAAATTTGGTTTCAGAGTTAAATGGAATGATCTTTCATCTTATTCTCAGCTTTAATCAAGTATAAACCAATAATCACATTTTGACAAAAATTAACTTTAAGAAATTTCTTGAAAATAGATTCTGAATTTGTTTAATAGAGAAGAAAAAGGCACCACATGGTTTAAATATAATATGGCGGGATTTCCTCAACCACTGCTCAGGGAAACTCCAGACATTAATATGGAATGTTAAACCTGGTTGACAGCAATTTTAGAGGCTGCTGAAAAGTCACTGGATAATGAGCTATTTGTTAAACACGGTCTCATATTAAAGTCACTGGGCTAGCTATAGAAAGACAAATATTTATGTGTGTATTTAATTTAAAACTGGCCCTCACTTCTGAGAAATCTAGCCTATTATTAAAACAAAATTGACAAACAGGAAAAAATATATAAAATACTAATATTTTCAATTGCTTAACGCTAAAGCTATTTGGATTATGACACAAGATGTATAGCAAACAGTGTGAGTAATAGAACCAAACTGCAGATGTATAAAATGAGATTAGTTTTTTCGTTATGATGATATCATTAATCATATTTATTATACACCTAGGGCAATCATTCTTAAAACACACTTCTAATTTGAGAATATGTGCTATACAGACTTTATGGTGCTATCAGCATCTTTGTTTTATAAGCCTGTTTCCTCATTCTAAAACCAAATTGCTTTGACAAGATTAAAAGAAAGATCAGTAATTTCTAGGAAAAGCTAACTGATATTTAACTAAGAATATTTTCCATATTAAATGTTGCAGTTGTGACTCACCACAATAATAATGTGTTATATATATATGGTGCAGTTTAACTGGAAGAAAATGAAATAATCAAGAAATGATTTTTCCCTTCAGCCATAAAGAAAATACCTAGAAGTAATATCTAAAACTACATATAAAATGAATTATCTAATAGAAGTTAAATCTTTTAAAAGTTTAAATAAAATCATAATAATCTGTTACCTTTTTAGAGCTGGGCATAACCTTACCTGCTTGTCGTTTACCTGTACATCTAAACACAGCCTTTAGTAACATATGTGACTATTTCTAGAACCTGATTTCATCCCAGCTTCTTATTTAGTGATCACAATGTATTATGTATATATACATACTTGGTTACAAGTAATAATTTGGCAAAAGAAAATTGCTAATACTTCAGTGGTGAATAAATGTCACCTTCACTAGGATATACACAACCAATGGAGAAAATGCATTTTTAGTTCTCATATGCAGACATTAAGCAGAGGACTGGAAAGCATGCCATAAATACACGGTGCTGTAGAACACATTCTTCTTATTATCTAACATAAAATTATATTTTACTACAATTCATATTGTTAAATGTGCAATAAAGAGAAAGTCAATATTCCTTTTACCACTTGGTCTACTTTTATGTTAGTTTTAATTTTATTGAGCTATCCATCGACAGCATTTTTAACACCCCAATAACTCACTTCTGTATGTAAGAAAAGGTTATGAATAGAGAGGAAGCTAAGAGATACTTGCATTTTGGGTTGTTTCAAAGTCATCACCCCCGAAACTAAAATACAGAATAACAAATACATAGTTACCCAAAGATTGCACTTCTTGGTTGTTCAAATAAATCAGGTTTTTCAAATAAGTCAGGTGGCAAGGGGAGGTTGGATATATCATAGTACACTGAGACAGGGCTTCCACATGCAGGTAGGAATGCACTTCCTTTTACGGCTTTTGACCTAGGATTATCTGTGTATTTAAAAATAAATATTTCCAGATACATGAAAATATTCATTTAAATTTTATTGGGACTGCCTTGTTTCCAACCCCTCAAATTAGAGCATGAAAATAAATAAGAAAAAGGAAAAAAATCAGATTTAGGTGTATAGGCACTAAATTTTCCTTTTTCAGGCAAATGCGTCCAAACAGTTGGAATTTTTAATGAATTTGCAATGATAAGTCACTTTGTACATGGAGATGTAACTGCTTTACTTTTCTATTATCCAAAGACCATAATATATGTAGAAGAAAGCTAATGGTTATAGACCAATTTTTATTTGACTGCTTTATTATGAGTGTGTAGACTTTATAAAAATAGAAATCCCATTTACCTGTGAGTTGCACAGAACAGAAAAAGTTATTTGGATAGAGAAGGTTATGGTTTTTTGTTTGTTTGTTTTTTGATTTTTTTTGTTTGAAGGTGTGATGGTTTTATAATTCATGAGGGATCAAAGCTTCTCTTTCTGTTGCCCCATTCTTAGCACATTTCTTAAAGTTTTGTTGGCTGCTGTAGTGAGCTATCAAAAAATACATCATGGCTGAAACATGGTACAAGTAAATGTTTTATTTATTAAAAGTCCAATGTAGGTTTGTTGGAGGGTTCTCATTCAAGGGATGACCTAAACACACAGGATTGTTTATCCTCCTGGAGGACATAGAGGTGATGTGCCTCACTTCTGCCCACGTTCATTATATGTCTGCTGAGTGTGCAAAAACAAACACACAAAAATCATGATGATAAATATATAGACTAAATAAACATAGTAAAATTCTGAGATATTAACCCAAGTCCATACCTCTGCCGCACACACAAATTTATAAAGATTGCCCGAAGTCCTTTTTTTGGTTCAGTCATCATCAAGGATGTTTTCTATTCTCTACTGACAAGGGAAAGTAAGTGTAGCAGAAATCAAAGTGAAAAGAATTTTTTTTAAGTTAATAAACTAAATTAACTGAGTTTCAAAATGAGAGAAAAATTGGGTTTAGGGGGCTAACTTGATAGGAAAATTATGAGATGTAAGAACTTGGGCTGTTCAGTTTCACAAAACAGACCTTAAAAGTTTATTTTCTTATAAATAAGGAATACAATAGCTAAAGAACCAGATGACCCAGTTGACTTATAATAAGTTGTTTTGGAGGAATGAGTAGAAGCATTATTAGAAAAAGAAATATGTTTAGTTGCTTAATGAGAACATAAATAAATGCTCTGGTTCCCCCTACCGTGGGCTGATTCCTGAGAGGGGAGAATTGAAGATAAAAACCCCAAATGGGGGCTTCCCTGGTGGCACAGTGGTTGAGAGTCCGCCTGCCGATGCAGGGGACGCGGGTTCGTGCCCCGGTCCGGGAAGATCCCACATGCCGTGGAGCGGCTGGGCCCGTGAGCCATGGCCGCTGAGCCTGCGCGTCCGGAGCCTGGGCTCCACAACGGGAGAGGCCACAACAGTGAGAGGCCCATGTACCGCAAAACAAAACAAAACCCAGATGGGTTTGGAGGAACTGAAAGTAAAAACCTTGCCTCAATTTCTATATGAAGTCTGTGGATGTGTTGAGTTTTGAGAAGGATTTTCCATGCCAACATTGCACATAAATAGAGGCAAAGTGAGTCTAACCAGAGTCTTGAGGACCATCTCCTTTCAAAACCTTTACCCCAAATGCCTTGCATTTCCTCTACTTCCAAATGGAGCATCCACATTTTCCATAGCACATCCTGTTTTAGAACCACTGACATGTCAGAAAGGTAGTGAAAATATAAAGCAGTAATAAATGAAAAGATAGGATGAGTTTGTTCCCATTGTGGGAGATGGAGAATGTGTTTGTACCAAAGGACTCTATGACTTAATGTTATGTTATAGACTGTTCTCCCTCCAAAAATTCTATGTCAGCTAAGGAAGAATTAGGACAAGCTAAGTGAACACATTAAGAACTGGAAAAAAAACAACTGACTTTACCTTAAAATGGCTAACTTATAATTTAAGATATGAAAATGGGAGTTTTTGCTACAATAAGGTAAATTTCAGAGAAATAAAGATTATTACAGTTCTTTATCCCCAAGTTCATGTAACTGCAAGACTTTTGCTTACTAGTTCATGCAGTTAACTTTTAAATTATTATCTTTAATAACTTATACTGTGTATTAGTCTGCTTCAGCTGCCATAACAAAATACCACAGGTTTGGTGGCTCACACAACAGAAAATTATTTTCTCACAGTTCTGGACGCTAGAAGTTCAAGATCAAGGTGCTGTTAGCCTGGCTTGTAGATGGCCACCTTCTTTCTGTGTCCTTATATGGCCGTTTCTCTGTGCATGTATGGAGAAAGAGATCTTTGGTATCTCTTCATCTTCTTATAAAGGCACCAATTTATATAGTATTCGGACCCCACCCCATGACCTTATTTAACCTTCACTGTCTCCCTAAAGATCGAATCTCCAAATGCAATCCCATTGGGAGTTAGGGCTTCAACATACAAATTGAGGTGGGGAAGATCAGAATTCAGTCCATAAGAATACTCCCAAGATTTTAAAAGTAAATTCTGAAAAAATAAAATATTGCCTAATACTATTTCATTCAGAATCAACTGCTCTGAAGATTTGCTCACACCTCATATTAAGATTTATGGTACATTTAAATGTCAGTGAGTCAAGATAACTGACTGAAAATAAAATTTCAATTGTAGATTTATTGTAATTAGTAACATAATAAAATATAATAATGATTGCTTCTGTGAGGATTTCAAATAAAGTTAAACTTTCTTTACAGATACAGTGACCATTGTTATAAAATATAAATGCTAGAATATATCTGTATATGTTGCATTAAAATGATTTAGGTGATACATTTAGAGCATATAATGCTATTTCCTTCCAGAAGTCTACTTTGCAGTGTTTCTCCCATTTTTGTTCCTTTTGAGTGGCTCTTGGAAACCATTATGTCACTCTTTTTGAATTTTATTCACTAACTTGTGGACAATATTTAATGACCAAGTCTAAAGAACAGAGAGATGAAAAAGCCCACCTACCCAATGAAGATCTGCATTTCAGAGAATTTCCTTCTTTGAATTCTGAGTGTCTTTGTCAGGTTCATAGTGCTTTTAAGAAATATTTAAGTTGCTACTGTTCTTCTGAAGTTCAAAATATACTCAGTGGCTATCAACCCACTGATGTACTTTTCTATCAGTATATAGGCATTTGAATTGTTCTTTTTAAAAATTCTTTTTTATATTTTAAATTTTATTTTTTTATACAGCAGGTTCTTACTAGTTATCTATTTTGTACGTATTAGTGTATATCTGTCAATCCCAATCTCCCAATTCATCCCACCACCACGACCCCCCTACCCCAGCTTATCACCCTTGGTGTCCATACATTTGTTCTCTACATCTGTGTCTCTATTTCTGCCTTGCAAACCGGTTCATCTGTACCATTTTTCTAGATTCCACATATATGTATTAATATATGATATTTGTTTTTCTCTTTCTGACTTACTTCATTCTGTGTGACAGTCTGTAGGTCCATCCACATCGCTACAAATGACCCAATTTCATTCCTTTTTATGGCTAATGTTCCATTGTATACATGTACCACATCTTTATCCATTCATCTGTCGATGGGCATTTAGGTTGCTTCCATGACCTGCCTATTGTAAATAGTGCTTCAATGAACATTGGGGTGCATGTGTCTTTTTGAATTATAGTTTTCTCTGGGTATATGCCCAGTAGTGGGATTGCTAGGTCATATGGTAATTCTACTTTTAATTTTTTTAAGGAACTTCCATACTGTTCTCCATAGTGGTTGTATCAATTTACATTCCCACCAACAGTGCAAGAGGGTTCCCTTTTCTCCACACCCTCTCCAGCATTGGTTGTTTGTAGATTTTCTGATGATGCCCATTCTAACTGGTGTGAGGTGATACCTCATTGCAGTTTTGATTTGCATTTTTCTAATAATTAGTGATGTTGAGCAGCTTTTCATGTGCCTCTTGATCATCTGTATGTCTTTGGAGAAATGTCTATTGTTCTTTTTAGATTTTGCTTTTACATTTAAAGCAATAATCACCATTACAATGCACAAAGTATGCCACGTCTTCAATTTCCAAATACAAGGAAAGAGAAAGATCCTATAGGACTGGGAGACTAAATTGGCATAAAGCCATAGCCAGAGGACAAGGTATAGAAACAAATAATCAAGTATAACACAATAGAGGTGACATTGGGGTTACTGATTTTTGTAAAATCTTTGTAAGAGCCTACCTATTCAATCTGTTATAAAAAAAACAACTTTTTAAGTTGAAATTGGTACCTCACAATGCTTAGAGTATAAGCTATGACTACTGAATTTACAAATAGCAGGTTGTTCATAGTGATGTTGTTTAATCTTACTCAATTCCAAAGGAAAGAGAAGAATTGTTTCGATCTGACTGAATGGATGGAGGACAAGCATATTGTTAGACTTTGAAAATTTGCAACTAAACTTAACATTGAATTACTTTGTGGTTGAGAATCGTTCTGTATGTAGTGATAGTCACCCCGTCTTAATGCCAGCAGAAGGGAAAGCATGCCTTCACATCCAATTTGGATCTTAGCTTGTTCTATTTCTTACTATAAAAACATCAATTAAGAAACAAAAAACAATTTTTATTGTGAGCATCACATATAATGGAGAATTATAATACAACTTGCTGATTAAAAATGGAATGAATGAAATGGCACTATGATTTTTGAGCACAAATTAAAGTTGTATAAATGATGAATGGAAGCCACAGTACTGGCAATAACGCCACAATTAGTAATTCCGAAAGCCTATTCCAATTATGTACTATATTTGTAATCAAGCAAGGTATTTGAGCCAATGAGAAAAAAGTGTTATAATATGAAAATTAAAACCATTACCTATAGAAAAGCACTTCTTGAAGTGGAATCTATTTTAAAATTTGAATCACCATGGACTCCAATTAACTGGAAGAAATGTTGCTAAACCATTTCCCTCAACTATTATAATTTTCTAATTGAAAACCAAAACTGATTTAGTGAATATTATATATTTAATATCCTTCAAGTTACATGAGGATTGCAACATGCATATGAAAATGTTTTCTGAATTTCCATACCAATTAAGAGAAAGCAACCTTAGAGATAGAGTACTGACTATATATATCACTTAACTGCCTTATCAGTTCATAGGGTGTTAAAATTGTATGTTTAGAAACTAAAATAAGAAAATAGTATAGGTTTAAAAAGAACAGAAAGTAGATATCCAACTTTAAAAAAAATTGTACATTTAAATTTTCTTGGCCAGGTTCATGATACATTTGAAACAAAGTATTACAGTACGTATTCTCTCTGACTAAGGCTTATAAATATACCACTATAACTTAATTTTTTTTCTTAAAATTTAGATAGAGGATGAGTTTCGAAAATATATCTGAACATTATTAACATAGTTAGAAAGACATGATTCTGTAATACAAGTGTCATTTTTATTCTCACAGTTCATTCTCAAGGGAGAAGAACACAGCAGTGATCACTCGGGTAGAATAAACAAGCTTTAACTATTGCTTTACTTAAGTATGTTATCTCCTTCAAATCACAGATCATTAGGAAATAAAATAAAAAAGCTCTATCATTGATAAAATATCCTAACACAATAGGATAGACTGAATATCGGCCCTCCAAAGAGGCCCGTGTCCTCATCCCCAGAACCTATGAATATGTTACCTAATATGGAAAGAGGGACCTTGCAGAGGTGAATAAGTTAAAGGTCTTGAAATGGGGAGATTATCCTCCTGATGTGTCCTACATGTAATCATGAGTGACCTTATAACAAGAAGGCAAAAAAGTCAATGAAAGAGAAAGCAATTTGCCAACAAAAACAAAGATTAGAATGATGTGGCCAGGAGTCAAAGAAGCTAGCAGTCCCTAGAAGCTGGAAGAGGCAAGGAACCTCCAGAAGGAACCAGCTTGCCGACATCTTGAGTTTAGCCCCTTGGGACTCATTTTGGACTTCTGACTTCCAGAACTGTAGTGTAATAAATTCGGGTTATTTTAAACCATTAAGTTTGGAATGTGATTTGGTACAGCAGCAATAGAAGACTACTACAGCAATAGGTACAATTTTATATCTATTTGGAAATTTACTAATCAAACACATTTAATCTGTCTTCAGATGCAACCAATGGCATAACATATGTGAAATGTTTCTGATAACTGTATATTATTAACTAATACTAAATACTATTAAAACTAATAGTTCTTGCTGATACAATAAGCGGTAGTTAAAATGTTCACCTCGGTGCACAACTCCAGGTGCAGGATTGACATAATATTTCATAAAAGTGGTGCTCCTTGGAGTGGCATAATGGAATATCCTTACAGACGCTCATCACCCTACTGTCTCCAAGCAGCAGATTTAATGTTTTAGTTTCCCAATTCCTTGTACCAAGTTTTGTATTTGTGGTGTCATACCAACTTCAAATAACAGCAAATCTAATTCACCCTGGATTAAACAATAAGGATATTTTTATCTATCATAAGTTGGAAGGCAGTTACTCAATGTGTCATCAAGAAATCTGATTCTTGCTTCCTCTTGTCTCTGCTGTCCACAATGACAGCTATATGCTAAGGCCGTGTCATCTTGTCATTATAATATGGTTATCAATAGTAAAATAGACTATATTTTTCTTTATTTCATGAGCAGTATATAAAAGAGAGTAGCCTCACATACTAATAGAAGTCTTTGAGTCTGATTGAGTCTACTTAGGTTACATGCAAACTCTTAAAGCGACAACAATCCTTAAAAGCAGTCATACATTGTGTTTGAATTAAACCTTGGTTCCTTAACCAAATATTTTCAAAAAGGCATTAACATGGTTATCACAGGCTTATCTAATTCTGCACCTGGAACTGAGGTTGCCAGCTCTGAGCCCTGTGGGCTGCTTAGAGGAAGAGTGATTATCTGCCCAACATTTTTATGTAATGAAGGCAAGGGAGAGGAGGAATGTATGTTGAAAACAAGTATATGGTTCACTAAAATAAGCTCAAACTGAGATTTCCTCGAAAAGCCTTTTCTTATCCCCTTCTCGCCTACCTAGAACTGAGAATACTTTATTCCCCTTAGATTTTGACTAATACCTCATTCCTGATCTTATGCATGCATCTATTCCAGGTTCTTGTCTTATAGTACAAGTCCCCTTACATATGCATAGACGTCACACCCTCATCACATTGTCCTTTAGAGAATTGCGTCATGGGGAACAGGCACTAAGATGCCCAGTGAGTAAATAATTGATTTGTCCCATGATCCAGAAACCTTGTGTTTCCTGTCAGGATAAATACATTAATTAATTAGTTAACACTTTTAGAGGCAAAAATGAGATATAGTTGCAAAAACATGACCTTCTCAAAAAGAAAAGATTAGTGCCCTGTGGGTCAATGTAAATAGGTAGTTGATACGTTGAAAAGTGTTTGATCAATTGGGAAATACATTTTTCTCCACTCTGTTGTCTATAAGGAAGAATTGGGAAGGTGGTTGAAGGCCAATTAACAGAAGGTAGGGCTGAAACAAGAAGCCTGAATAGTGCATTTGTTTTTTGCTCTTTCCTCCAAGCAGCAGGAAACAAATCCAGGAGTCCTGAGAGCCAGTGGAGCTTTGGTGAACCAACTCATTTTCAGAAGTAGAGACATTGTCCATGTGTCCCTTTATTCCTTGTTTTGCTTCTACCCTGATCCCAGGAGATTTCAGGATTGCGGCTGAGACCAAAGTCTGCACCCAAGGAAGACTGAATGTCCTACACAATCATCCAAATATGTTGGAACTTCAGGGATAGGAGGGATTCAAAAGTTTATAGTTCTGTTGGAAACAGCCAACACATGGCTCTGCCCACCTGTGGGCACAGAAATGGATGATGGTGCCATGGAATGTAGGGTGAAATCCTGATAGGATAGAAATCATGGTGAGAGGTAGATGGAAAGAGTCCTTGAGCCCAGGCACTACCTAGGTACTGGAAAGTGAACAGGTGCATAAGCAAAGAAGAAAAAAAGTCTCTGAGGCTGCTACAGCCATGTCCGTAATTTGCCTCCAAACCTTCTCCCCCAAGCTCCAGTACTTTCCAGCCCCTATCTGGGAGATAAAATCATCTCCTGGGAACTCTGAATGTAACCTTAGGAATGCTGAACTTAACCTATAGGGTAGAGCAAAACTTGCAGTGAAGAAACATAAAAGAGGTTTAAATGACTTTGTATTGTTTTGGTGCTTCTACATATGAATGTATCATAAGAATCGATATTGGTTGTTATATGCCTGTAATTTCCCACCTCATAAGTAACAAAGGGAACATTCTGACAGGTGGAAAGCTGGAGATAGATAAGTGAGTCAATGGAACAAACTCACCTGCCAATAGCTTTGTTAGAATTTAGCATGAGCTTCAGTCAATTTGTTGGACCCTTTGGGTGCTGGGAATAGAACAGGTTTTTGTGGTGGTAATTTTTGCCAATTGGAAACTTCTGCAAAAACAGTATTCATCCACAGGGATGAAGCACTTATTGGCAGGTAACTTTGGGTGATTTGGACTTGGGGTTAAAGGGCTACTAGACACATCCTTTTATGACATGCGCCTTGCGAATGAGCTCCTGTTAAGTTGGAAGCCTCAGCCATAGAAGCCTGGTGACTCTGGGTTTTTGAGTCAAGTTGAAGTCTATGGCTAAGAAGCTAGAAAAGACCCCCAAAACACGTGGTCTAGAGACGATTGTGGCCAACCTATCCCCACCAGCTTCTTGGCTTTACATGAGAAAGTGACAGCAGTCCCTTTGAGGGGAGAAGGTGACATGGCAGGGAGGAAGGAGTTATCTCTTTTTCTACTGCCTGATATAAAGCCAACGCTGCTGGCTGTTTTGGAATCCTTGACTCACAGAATTTCCACTAAATGACAGGGCCTGAATGACTGATACTTAGCTAAGCTGAAAACCAATCATGAAAACTACAGTTATTTTAGCCTCAGTACCACATATTCCAAACTGAAAGCAGACCTGGTCATTCTACTCAGGGTACAGAACTCACACTCTGAGACTTGGGCTGATCAAGAACACTCTTTTTGGGGGGACATGGCCATGGAAATGGATCGTGAGTGTGGGTTGAACTGTCTGGGTCAGTTATGTAGATGCACTTGGCGAGGGTCTGTTTTCTGATGAGACGAACTGAAATTTAGGTACTGATAGGGTCACTTTGTTTCTGAGGGAGGGGCAATAACTTCAAGTCAGACTTAACGACTTCTACCCAAGATACCCCCTTTATCTCTAGGTTGGCTAGGCCATATTGCACATATTGCATGAAGTGTGCCCCTAACCTCTCCTGGCACATTAACTAAATTCATAGACTCAAAATCAAGGAAAAATGATCACATTGATTAAAGTCCATGTATCATCTTGTTTGATGACGAATAAATACTAACAAAATCCTTTGAGAGCCACCTTATCCTATCTAAATTTATCACCAGAAATAGCTATTTTGCATTAGTAATGTTGATCAAACATACTAAAACTAAACCTTTACATAAAAAGTTGTTTCTTGGGCTTCCCTGGTGGCGCAGTGGTTGAGAATCTGCCTGCCAATGCAGGGGACACGGGTTCGAGCCCTGGTCTGGGAGGATCCCACATGCCGTGGAGCAACTAGGCCCGTGAGGCACAACTACTGAGCCTGCGCGTCTGGAGCCTGTGCTCCGCAGCAAGAGAGGCTGCGACAGTGAGAGGCCCGCGTACCGCGATGAACAGTGGCCCCCACTTGCCACAACTAGAGAAAGCCCTCGCACAGAAACGAAGACCCAACACAGCAAAAATAAATAGATTAATTAATAAACTCCTACCTCCAAAATCTAAAAAAAAAAAAAAAATTGTTTCTTTTCTTCTTTCTCTTATATAACATGTTGTCTATATCAATAGGCAATTGACCTGCCATTGTTTTTATTCACCATGATTATGGATTGAATGTTCACGCACCCCCCGCCCCTGCCATTCACATGTTGAAGCCTGTAGATTGGAGAAAAACGCACAGTGTAAGAGCAGTGATTTCCAGTTTTATTCAAGGATCTTACTGAGGACTTATAGCCCAGGAGACAGGCTCTCAGATACTCTGAGGAACTGTTCCAAAGAGGTAGGAGAGGATGCAGTATATATATATATATGTGATTTTTTTGGCTGGGAAATACATGTAGTCAAGCATACATCTTGGTAAAAGATTACTGCTAATCACAAAAACAGACATCTTAAGTTAATGATTTTAGTGTTTTTCTATGTATGAGAAGATTCAAACATCTGAGGTCCCTGACATTCTTCTTTAATATGCATCTTAACTGTTTAGGGGCCATATATCCAAAACACTGAATGTTTCATTATGTTTTTCTACATCCTGAATTCCCCTCAGGGTGCACTGTCCATGGGTGACTGCAGTAGGTTGCTATTCAATCCCTGTAAAACTGGATGAAGAGTGATGCTTTTTGTTCTTTTTGTTTACAAGCCCTTCCCCCAACATGATGGTGTTTGGAGGTGGGGTTTTGGGGAGATAAGTTAGGTTTAGATGAGATCATGAGAGTAGGGCCCCATGGTGGGATTAATGCCCTTATAAGAAGAAGAAGAGAGATCAGAGCTCTCACTCTCACTTGTTGCAGGCAGAAAGAAGAGCTCATGTGAGCACACACTGTGATGATGACCACCTACTAAGCCAGGAGAAGCTTTGAATGAAAGCTACTTTGCTGGCACCTTGAACTTGGACTTCAGAACTGTGAGAAATAAATTTTTATCATTTCTATACTATCCTTTTTATGGTATTTTGTTATGGCAGTCCAGGCTAACTAAGACAGTTATCGATTGCCATCATCTCATCTTCCACTGTCTTCTCCTCTCCACTGATGACATCTGTTCCAGTAAGAGCAATATCGGTTCACAATAACTGGACAGGGATTTTTATATGGAGGGTATTTACATCTAAATCAGGTTACATTATTCAGATTATAGGGTTAATAATGTAACCACAAAATGGATTCAAGTTCTTGATCATTTTGCGAAAATGTTATATATGTATTTTCACTGTTGCCGAACTCAGGTCTGGCTGCTTGCTGCTCGAAAGCCAATACAAGTGTTGGTTGGAAAGGAAACGTTGCTTTATTCAGGAGGCCAGTAACCTGGTGAGAAGGTGGACTCATGTCCAAAAGGCAATTCCCCATGGCTGATCGGGGGCAAGAGCTTTGAAATGGGTGTTTCAGGGATCTATAGGCAGAGGGAGGGGGCTACGTGTAGAACAGCACAATCAAGTCTGACAATCATCTTGAAATTGATTATGCAGTGGTCTGATTAGCATCATCTTGATTGTTTGACGTATGGTTAATCAGCTCCAGGGTTGGTTTGTTCCAGTTACCGTGAGGCCAGTTCTTAGAATTGTGTAAGGTGGAGCAGCTTATGTCATGGCTACAGTGTGGTCATTTAGTTAACTTCACGGGGGTGTCAGTATATTCAAAACAGCTCAAAGGATGTGGCTCAGAATATTGTCTATAGCCCTTGAGGAGGAACTAAAGGTCCTTGACTTTGTTTATGTAATTATTTGGTCTTGTTTGACTGCTTTCCTTTGCTTCTGCATTTTCTCACTTCTCTGACTAAATTTATTCTTTGACTAAAGTTGTTTTACAGAAAAGAGGCAGGTGGACAACATGGGGTGGGGTTCTGTCCCTGGAAGGCCCCATAGGGTCTTGCTTGGTTTTATCACTATTCAGAAAATTTTGGCTTTAGAGTTCTAGCCTTATGCTTCAAAAGGACAAGGTTCTAAAGTCATAATAGCTTTAAGCTGGGACTTCCCTAGTGGTCCAGTGGTTAAGACTTCACCTTCCAATATAGTGGGTGCTGGTTCAATCCCTGGTTGGGGAGCTAAGATTCCCACATGCCTTGTGACCAAAAAACCAAAACATAAAACAGAAGCAATATTATAACAAGTTCAATAAAGACAAAAATAATAATAGCTATATAAGCTCTTTTGAAGTGTTTTGGGAAGTTTGCTTCTTTGTAGGTTTGTTGTTAAAATGTAAGTTCACAAGAGCAAGAGTGTTTTGTTTTTGTGCTCTTTTGATTTCATGAATTTCTATTGCTTTTTTTCATTTCTTTCTTCATTTTGAAGCCTGTCTCATATTCTGATTATTTTAGAGATGTTTACATTATTCTTTGATTATCCTTACTTTGAAGAAATGGGTGGCGAATTACTAATGTTTGTGTCCTTCATGGGATCCTGCACAGGCTTCTGTCTATGCTTGCTGAGTGACTGGATTGAACAAAATCAATCTTGCCAAGATGAGTTTCTCAAATTATACTTGTCTCTTCATAGGTTTATTGTGAAGAAGATTCATGTGTGTTTATTGATTTTTAATCAAAGTATTTTACCATAAGAAACAGAATTAACATGTTTTGCTGTGATTATAATCATCTACCTAAATAAAACTATTGGCAACTGGTCTGATTCAGAGAAGAACAAATAATTATGAAACATTTTGATGTATTATACAGCTGATTAGAAAATGACTGACACTATATTTTTTGGTTTAATTACAAATTTTGAATTTTTTTTCTTTTTATTATAATTATAACATATCACTTTCCTTTATTCTCATACAGCAGAATCTAAAATGACTAAAATCTTAATAACTTTCATAATAATTAATTTTGGAACCTATATATATCATCATTCTCTTTTCATTTACACATAGAAATTTCCCCAACTTGGATTAGTATTTAATTTTTGTCGCTCTTTGACTTCAAAGTGCCATTAGACTATTCAATAATAGACAAATGGTGTTTGTGGATGCCAGGCATTCAAAACTATGAATTTATTGTACATGAAATATGTGTTTCCCTTATTTTCAAGGATGTATAGATTTAGTTATGTGTGTTTGCATTCATTAAAAGGTAACAGAAGTAAATCATCACTATAATCCAGTTTTTGACATCTTTACTACATACAACTGCATAAATATAGGCTTATAAACTTTTCAAAGTATAGAAAGCTTCAGCTCACTGAGCCAAAGCCATTGCAGTGTTTTTATTCTACTTTGGAATATTACTTTGGTATTGACACTAAGGAAATAGTACAGTCGAGTAGCTGTAAATCTAATACAGGACACTTATGCTGGTTTTCTACCTTGGAGATATTGTCTCTCTGTTGAAGCTAAAGAGGCCAAAAAAAAAAAAAGTCTAAATAAATGTAAGTTAAATAAATTTACTAAGGCATGTCAGTTAACGCTATAGTAACCCAAACTTGCTACCAACTACATACCCCTAAAAGGAGAGGACTGTGGTTGTTTAGGAAACATAGATCTGAGAATAAAGATATTGGAACAATTTCTTACTGTCTCTGAATTGTGGGTGAATGTGGGAAACTGTGGGTGGGTATAAGATTCCAAAAGGAATGTGGCTGTAAGGCTTAACAAATCTCAAACATATCCAGCAAATACTTCTTTCCAGAATTTCACCCTCATGGGAAAATACAGCTACAGAAATTAAATTATACTACACAGGAGCACTCAGATTAATAAAAGTTTCAGATGGCTAAGAAAAAGGGACTCAAAAGACTTAGTTTCCATCTTGAAACTATCAAGTGTTCTTGACCAGACTTGACATTGAGGAATAGATGTTATATACTGAGGCCATATTTTAAGTCTTTTCTGGTAACCAGACTGAAGAGAGTCGTCAATCTGTGAAGCCAGAAGTGGAGATAGCACATATTCCACTATAAGCGTACCCATTAATGAGTCTAAAAAAATCCTTCACATTTATCTATGGGAAGCAGAAAATACAGCCAAAACCCCTTCAAATTGATATTTTAAAAATATAAAAATAAGCCAAATAACATCTTGACAGAAAATGAAAAGATATCAGAAAATGAACATACAAAACATGGAAACAATAGCTTAATATTTCAAAATCATCTCAGAAGAAAGCACTTAACATGAGTAGAAAATATTACAATTGGTATAGCTAGCCAAAATTCATACACCTGTCATATCAAGTGATCCAAGTGATCAAGTGGACAAAACTTAGTAAGATTACAGAAGACCTAAAAAACTTAATTAGTAAATATATGTGAAATCCTAAAACTACAGTAATGAAAATATACCTTCTTTTCAAGTGCTACGGGACATTTAGCAAACTTGGCCATATATGAAGTCACAAATAAAGCTTCAATATGTTAAAAAAACGAAAGCCTTTCTGAATACAATAGAATAAAAATAGATGTTAGTGAAAATTACCGTTAAAGATACCTTGTTCAAAGTGGAAATGCAAAATGAAATTTCATAATTTCTATGAGACCATGTTAAAGATGAAGACTATCAACATCTATGTGATGCAGTTCAAGTGGTGCTATTGATATTGACTGTATCTATTCTTCAACTTCTTTTTCATTACCATTGTTGGTCTTAATCATTGGCATATCCACAGTATGCAGAAAAGCACCTGGCATATAATAGGCATTCAATGACTATTACTGAGTTATCAGTTCTTTATTTAATGGAAAGTAGAAGCAGAAGTACTGAAAAAAAACTAAAAATAAGGCCATCAATAAAAGGATATAGCTACCAGAGTTTAAACCTTCTATAAAATCATTTTAATTACAATATTATATGATACTTACCATAATGAACAGATTTGTATGAAAAATACATGTATGATAAAAATGACATTTTGATATACTTTGAAATGATCTGGGAAAAAAATAGGTGTTTCCCACACTGATCTACATTTTAATACTAATTAGGGAAAGATTATGAATTAAAATCAAATAATTCAACCAAAAATATAAAACTAAATGTGAGCGTATTTTTATAAATTTAGGGTGAGAAATGTTTTCTAAAGAAAGACGTGAATTACAACAATCAAAATGAAAATGTAGATATATTTTGTTACATGCAATAAAAATTTAAAAAGCAAACAACAAACACATGCAAAGGAACAACAAACAAAAGTCTCATTGGAGTGTGGAGGGTTACAAAATAGCTGATGAAATATTGAAAACCCTTAATAAGCACTGAGCTTACACAATTTAATATAGAAAAGGAAAATTCAGTGCAAATAGTGGCCAAATTTTAACAGATAGTTCACAAAACGGACCTTTCCCAG
This sequence comes from Tursiops truncatus, assembly GCF_011762595.2. Taxonomy (NCBI): domain Eukaryota; kingdom Metazoa; phylum Chordata; class Mammalia; order Artiodactyla; family Delphinidae; genus Tursiops; species Tursiops truncatus. The sequence continues at coordinate 11,069,916 of NC_047038.1, forward strand.
TGACAAGTATGCACTCAACATGGGATTCAGTCACAGGAAGTCAAGAAATAAATGAATAAACAAATCCCTCATTTTAAGATTGTTTTTACAGCAGTGCTAGTGAATGTAAAAGCCTTTCATATCCATTGTTGGGGAAAGAGAATATGCATTTTACCTCTCAATAGAGTAATCAGAAAAAAAGGCAATTAAAATTAATCAATTCCTTATCCCATATGTTTCACTCTTTGTTATCTACTTTTTAGTAATAGAGGAGAGTATAGGGAAATATGCATGAGGGAATTTGTTGCAACAATATTTTTAGTTGCAAAACCAAATTATTTTATCCATAAAAGAAAAGAATAATTAGCTATTAAAAGGAATTAGTTGTTCCCTTTAATAGCTAATTAAAGGGATGTTCATTATTTATTAAGTGAGAATGTATGATAAGATTCTTGTAAAAGCAAGTAATAACAACCATAATAATAATAACTGTTATAATTACACGGTGAAAATTTATTCCTCATACTTGTTATTGTGGATTATCCCAAACTGTGGAATTTTGTTGAGGAGAATAGAAAGCAGAAAATTACAGTGTACAATAAAATTCTAACGTTGACACATCCAAGTAAAAATCCATATGTCTCATTCTCTAATCTTATTACAAAAGATAAATTTGTAACAATGCATGAAAATATCAAATGGGAGAGAAGGAATAAACTAAGAGGCCATGATCAAAATATAGCTGTGTTCTCATCAATTTCTTATCCATAACTTCATAACATAAAGATTTGGGGGAATGTTGTATTAAAGTTACAGTGGGGTACTTAATGCCATGATTTAATAAAATATCTTTATTTTTATCTTTCTTCTTTCTTTTTCCTGATTTTAAAATTCAGAAAGGTGTAAAAAGTGGGTACTGATTTGAGAAGTGTTGGTTAAAAATCACAGTATTAAAATTAGATATTTATAATAACAGTATGACTGTTAATAATTATGGTAACAAATAGCACTTATGAATACTTCCGACGGGCTGAGTAAGGATCTGATAAATCTTTAAGAAATGGGCACAGTGAGAAGGAGGTAATTTTCACACATTTGTCACAGAAATGACTTCTCCAGAGTCCCTTGTCTGACATGACTAAAGCAAGTTAGAATGAACTGATTGAAACTGAACTTCTCACCTGAAATCATTGGCCTACAGTAATATTGATCTCACGTATGCTTCACAGAGAAAGCTTAAGTTGTAACTACTTCACTGGCCTCTAACATCTTGTAACTGAAATCATTGACCAAAGATAAGCATCAGAATTGAGGCACTATCCACACTGACTAAATCAGATTCTGCGTTTTAACAAGATCCACAGGTGATTTGTAGGAACATTTAAATTTCTCAAGGACTAATCTACAGTCCTCTAAAGATGTGTACTTTGTGATCTGAAAGCATAAAATATTTAATTCTGTGTTATTAGATATTATATAAATATCAAAGCAAAATAAACTTAAAGGCTAATAATAGTTTTGCAGTTAAAAATTTTAGCAAAGTGTGTAAATAATATTTTTATTTCCTTTTGGATTTTTAAGAGGACATTCAAATACATCATAAGTGATGTTGAAGTGGAGAAATGTTTTCAAAATCAAAGCAAATAGAACTATTGCAGCTATTTGGGCTAAAATATTTAGTAGAGTAGAACTAAGATTAAAAAATCCCAAAAAAAGGAAAGTTTATTACACAGAATACATTATGATTGTTGTCAAAAAGCTATGTTTTTTAACTAAATTCAAAACTCAGTGTTTTCTATAAAATGTGTAATAAAAATAATAAATTTCATTTTAGTAACAATTTCTTCCAGTTGTTTGGAGCCTAAGTTACTTATCAGAACACAGAATGATACAGGAAATTTAGTTTATGTCTCTTAATAGTGCCCAGGACACTTAAGCTTTCATTATAGTTTTTTGTTTGTTTTCCTATTTTCAGAGGTACTGAAGCTTGCATTTATACTTTAATTTCTACTGTGTGTAGAATATAATTTATATAATTCATATTTGTAATACAGAAATACACATTTTCCTTCTAATACTTGTTATAGTGACCGAAGCATAATAACATTAAATTTAATAACCAATTATATTATTATTTATATTTTTATAATGGAGAGTATTAAAAAAACATATTTATTCAGCTTTGTATTTTTCTTGTGATTCTAGGATAATATTGATGGCTTATAAATCACACTGACACTGTGCTCTTCTTTATATGTGAACTCCCAGGGAGATCAGAGTTGCATAATCCGTGGTCTTTATGGAAGAACACTCCCTGAGTTATGCAAGGCATGATCTTTGTGTACAAATGTCAGGGCCTTGTAAGCTGCTATGCTTCCTCAAGGGATTACAACTGCCTACGTTCTGAGAAAGCACTCAGTCTCTCCAAATGCATTGTCATATATTACCTGTGGCCAACAATTCCAGAATAGCAGCATCCCCAAATATCCTTCAATATCATCTGCTCCTTATTAAGACAATAGGGGTATAAATATCAATAATGCTTCATTCCGACCACGGGTGCCATGTAGACCTGTAAAGCACAACAACTTTCTCTGCAGTATCCTGCATTCATCAACCTTTTCTGTCTTCGTAGCACTACCAACCATATCTTTCCCATTGCCCATCCTCACAATGACCTAGCAATTAACTGCCTGCAGCTTCTGGAAGTTCCCCCATGTAGGTAGCCAGAGCCCTGTCTTCACTGCACCTTCCCTAGAAGGTTCTCCATAACCAACACACAGCTTAACCCTCAATTACTCACGAAGTACCATTTTCAGTTGCCATCCCTCCTCATGCACTTCTATACAGGTTTTTTGGCTTTTTTTTTTTTTTTTCTTTTGCGGTACGCGGGCCTCTCACTGTTGTGGCCTCTCCCGTTGTGGAGCACAGGCTCCGGACGCGCAGGCTCAGCGGCCATGGCTCACGGGCCCAGCTGCTCCGCTTGCATGTGGGATCCTCCCGGACCGGGGCACGAAGCCGTGTCCCCTGCATCGGCAGGCAGACTCTCAACCACTGCGCCACCAGGGAAGCCCGGCATTTTTTGAAATGATTTACTGAGAAAGTAAGCTCAAGAATAGAATAAACTTAATATCTAAAAGAAAATATTTTCTCCCTTTTTAAGAAAATGTTGCCAGTGATCTTTTGGATACATTATCTATGCATCTGCTTTGAGAACAAAAGCTATAAATCTGATGAAAAAAATGTCAGACCTGGTAAGTGAGAATGGAAATCAAGTCTGTTTATAGCATGTGAACTAATCTTTGAGCAAAAGTTACCTCATAAGGCATAGTGTATAGGTGTTTTACTTAATTTCTATTTAAATTATTTATCCATATGAAGACAATGGTCTTTGAAAAACATTTTTGCTGTATATAGAACTTCATTAATTGGTCTGCTTCTTAGGTCTGCCTCTGCTATTAAAAGATGTTTTGTTTTAGAAATACCCTATGATTTTATTTGACCTTAAATTTTCATCTGTAAAACAACAGAGATCAGTTAATTGATCTTAAAAGCTCCTTCTAGCTCTACCATTTTATAATTTTATCACTGTGTAACAAAGATGTTGACATATGTATAAGTAAGATGATTCAGGCAATAATTTGCATAGGCTTTGGATACAGAGCAGTAGCTACAGTGGCAAAAAGACTTTCAAATTACAACAGAGCTGACTTTAAATAACTTGCCTATTAACTACATGTGTCCCCTTGTGCAAGTTACTTTAATTTTCTGAGATTCATTTTCTTCATCTTTAAATTGGCTAACACATGAGATGAAAGTTCTAAGAAGAAAATAAGTTAAATGTATATAAAACAACCCAGTTGGGCCACAGTAACTGTTAAGTCCTTTTCAAGCTCTAAATGATTGTGCCTTTTCAGTTACCAAATTGGTCTAGAATTTGAGTGCTGCAATTAAATATTGTAGTGACACTTGTGACAAGATTTGTGTTTAATCTCTCAGGTGTGATTTTCCTATTGGACTGTGGTATATTCACCTTTAGAAAAATGCATGTAGATGTAACAGGTTATATGAGACATTTGGTAAAATATAAATATTAAGTATACATATGTTTACATACAAATATTTGTCTTTTGTCATCAGTACTTGTGCACAGATTTTGGGCTATTGTTTTATTTCATGTGTTAAACTTCATGGGTTATATAAGTTTACTATAGAAATGGTCCCTTCTTTTACATAACAGTAATTAACATGCTCCGAAGGTTACCATGTTCAATCTTTTGGTTTCACCTTCCCGAAATTGGAAACAGAATATTGTTTATAGAGGTCCTTCACTCCTAAAATTGTATTCTTGAATTTATCTTGGCCTTCAGGGAAAATGCAGGCACATGGATTTAATTTGGTAGAAGAGGACACAACATTTTTAAATGTAATTTTTGTGTTAATGTAAATGCATCCTGAGGACCAAAGGCTGATCCACACTTTAAATCAATTAGAATGGGCAAATTTCAAATTCTAAATACCTCTTTGATTACGCATGGGGAAAAAGCCTTATTTAGTATAGGTTTTAAAATGTGCATCTTAAAACATTTTAAACAATAACTGTGTTAAAAAAAAAAACATACTCAAAAATTGTTAGTATTTTAATGATCTACATGGTATATCAAACTCCCCTAATTTTAAATAAATTTGACATTGGCTTATTTGAAATATATATATATGTGTATATATATATATATACATATATATATATATATAAATTATTAAGCAAGACTAACATGATTAACCCTGCAATAGCTGCTCTAAAATATTTATATCAGCAGAGCATTAAGAGCAACTCAATAGTAATGAGGATGAATGAAAAACTTGAGTTTAGGGCTTCCCTGGTGGTGCAGTGGTTAAGAATCCACCTGCCAATGTAGTGGACATGGGTTCGAGCCCTGGTCTAGGAAGATCCCACATGCCGCGGAGCGGCTAAGCCCAAGCGCCACAACTGCTGAAAGTGCACTCTAGAGCCCACGTGCCACAATTACTGAAGCCTGCGAGCCACAACTACTGAAGCCTGCGTGCCTAGAGCCCGTGCTCCACAACAAGAGAAGCCACCACAATGAGAAGCCCACGCAACACAACAAAGAGTAGCCCCGGTCGCTGCAACTAGAGAAAGCCCACGTGCATCAACAAAGACCCAATGCAGCCAAATACAAATAAATTAATTAAAAAAAAAAACAAAACTTGAGTTTAGGAAATTATCTTTAATTCTTGAATTGATTTCATGAAAATCCTCTATCTCTAAAATAAATAGAGCAAGCAGTAAGTTAGTAAAATATTGTTTAACGTAGAAAGACAGGTGAAAATACTTACTTGTATCTGTTTCTTTGTACTATGTTCTATCCAGCCAACTTTGGCCCAGACATTTGAGTTTTTATAGCCATTCATCAAGAAGAATTTTATATATTTTGGTGTGTAGTTTGGATATCAGGAGATTTTCCTGGACTGAATAATTTTAAACTATAAATATATTCTTAGTTTTGATCTTCTCTTTCTTCATCTCCATCATCAAAACTCATTTTAACATGTCTTGATATATATTGTTATATACAGAATAATACTATGTTGACAGAAAAAAACCTTTAGGCGTTTATAATCCTATGCAGCACTGATGCGTGCACAGCTATGCTGGATATAGAAAACTATCAGGGGATTTCACAATATACATAATATGTAATGGACAACGGTCTCCACAGAGTTAAACAGAATGTTTGAGCTTGATCTGCCAGTGCTATCTAAAGAGAAAATGTCAATATGTGATATTCAGCTACAGAGGGATTTGTGATGACTTGCATTTATCGTTATTTGTGTTCTCTTTGGATTCATTGGCATTGCATTCTTTTTTCGGTGATTCTCAATGAAGCTGGTAGTATGCATGTGAGCAGTCCCAAAATTTAAAAAAAAAAAAAAAAAGTCATGTTTGAGAATTCCTCTGTAATCAGTAATAGACTTTTTATAATATGAAATAAAACTGGTATATAAATCTTGAAAATGACATCTGAAAAGAACCCAGATAGACTGATGAAAAACAAATGGCATCTAATGTATTTTTCACATTGACTGTGGCAGTGATTTATTATGTTGTCTAAGATACTAAATATACATCATAAATCCCTGCAACAGAAGTCTTATTGTATTCATTCATCTCTTTTCATGAGCCAACATTTCCTCTTTTCATAAACTTCATTATATAAAAAGAATCATTATTTTTTAAATGCCATTTAAATCCAGTGATTTACATTGGATGTAAAACCCCAATGAGAGTTTTTTAAAAAAACTTTAGTAGAGAAGGTACCCAACTGCAAGTAAATGTTCCATTGAAATGATTTCCTCTCAGTGAGGAAGAGAAAACAAAGTAAAATGTATGGCAGGTCATTGTCCTAGTGTCAGATTCACTCTTGATGACACATGCACCTAACAGAAAGTCGAAAGAGAAAGAAAAATGAGTGTAAAATAACATGGAATATCTGTATATTATACTGTTTAAGTCCAGCAGTATGTTATTTTTGTATACATTCTAATGATAAATTTTATTAACCCTTTTATTAGTGACCATACTGCTAATATTTCATTCATTTTTCAAATTTTTCAAATTCATTTTTCAAATATACTATTAAATAACATGGAAAACAAAAGCATTAATAAGCACAGAACACAGAGCTTAGGGCCATGAATTTATTACTGTATATCCACTTGTCTACTAATGAAAGAAAATAACTATTTATATCAGAGAAAATGTAAAACGTGTTTTTTGAGCTTAACTTGAGAATTATACATCCCAGGGAACTTGTTATGTAATGTATTTTTTCATGGGGATAACATTTTACAAGACAAGAACTAATTATCACTGAATTACTGGATTCAAGGTTGTCCAAAGTAGTGTCTGAACTTGTGTTTGAATCTTTTATCAAAGTACATTGCCGTCAGAAGTTTGCATCGTTTGTGCATTGTTGAATTAAGCTTTCTGCCAAAGAAGTGTGCTCAGCTTGTTGTGTGACTTTTAATATAATTTATATTATTCTGCACAGTGAAAATGTTTATGGAACTTAAAAGTACTGCTTCTCTTAGATCTTATTTCAGATTTTATAATGACATTTTCAAATTTGAGAGTGGTCTTGATAACATGAGATATAGGAAAGAAAATGGGTGTGGAGTAGAAAGAAATATAAATTAAAATAAGGCAGCGTTAAAATAAGATGGCTGGTTAGAGCAAGAGTAGTGTGAAAAGAAATAGCTTACTAAAGAGTTTGGAAGGGTAATAAATTTGAGTTTGAATCCTGAATTCTAAATTTTGTATTAAAATATGTTATATTCAGATTTAATACCAGATTTTAGTATTCTTGCGATAACAGATATGAAAATCTAATTCTGAAATTAAACAAAATCAAAAATAGACTGCTGTTTATGGATTGATTTTTTATACAATTTTTAAAGGTTACTTTCCATTTACAGTTATTACAAAATGTTGTCTGGATTCCCCATATTGTACAATACATCTTTGAGCCTATCTTATACCCAATAGTTTGTGCCTTCCACCATCTCCTCACTCCTGTGTTGTCCCTTCTCCCCCGCCCCACTGGTAACCATTAGTTTATTCTTTATATCTGTGAGTCTGCTTCCTTTTTGTCATATTCACTTATTTTGTTGTATTTTTACAACAAAATAAGTTTGTTGTATTTTTTAGACTCCACATATGAGTGATATCATACAGTATTTGTCTTTCTCTGTCTGACTTATTTCACTTAGCATAATGCCCTCCAAGTCCATCCATGTTGCTGCAAATGATGGAATTTTGTTCTTTTTTATGGCTGAGTGGTATTCCATTGTGTATATATGTATATACCATGTCTTCTTTATCCATTCATCTGTTGATGGACACTTAGGTTGCTTCTCTATCTTGGCAATTGTAAATAATGCAGCTCTGAACATTGGGCTGCATGTATCTTTTCAAATTACTGTCTTTGTTTTTTTCAGATATATACCCAGGAATGGAATTGCTGGGTCATATGGTAGTTCTATTTTTAGTTTTTTGAGAAACCTCCATACTGTTTTCCACAGTGGTGCACCAATTTACATTGCCATCAACAGTGTATAAGGGTTCCCTTTTCTCCACTTCCTCACAAACATTTGTTATTTTTTAAGGATACCCATTCTGACAGGTGTGAGGCGATATCTCACTGTGGTTTTGATTTGCATTTCTCTGAGGATTAGTGATGTTGAGCATCTTTTCATGTTCCAGTTGTTCATCTGCATTTCCTTTTTGGGACAGTGTCTGTTCAGTTCTTCTGCCCATTTTTTAATCAGGTTGTTTGTTTTTTTGATGTTGAGTTGTATGAGCTGTTTATATATGTTGGATATTAGTATGGATTGATTCTTGAATGGAATATAAGTTTAAGAAGATTCCAGAACTGAAATAGAGTGCTAAGCTTCTACATGAAACTTGGCAGCAAGAGACTAAACAAAGCAAATGGATTGTGAGTGAAAGTATACTTTATAGAAATATTTAAAATATTTTAAAAATATTTGTATCACTTCAATCTTGAGCATTTGTCTTGGAATATGTTTTCAAAAGTTTCCTCTCCAAGAACATTTGTGAGTCATATTTAACATATTTATGCTACTTATCTACGTTGTGTTGGCAATCATTTTGTTCCTTGGATTAGGAAATAGAGAATAATTTATATGTCATAGATGCCGATGTCAAGATGCTCACAATTGAAAAGGGAGAACAAATTGCATACATAATACAGTATAACAATATAACTACATTACTTAATGTCTATTTTATAAGTGAAAGGTGTCATGTAATTACAAGCTAGATTTCTAACTAGCTCTAATATCAATTGCATAAATCTATAGAGAATACGCAGGTCAATTTGATAGAATATATTAACATGCAATGGATATTTGGTGAAAAAAATGTCTCAAAAGTTGGTGACGAGGAACTTTCATTGATTCCTGAAAGAAGTGTTGAAACAAAGATGTATTTTTAAAATAGAGTGAGAAAATCTTATGCGAAAAGATTTAGTACTATTACTGCAGTGACAAAGATTATGTGGCTTTAGACTGTGGAAATCAGTAGAAAGCAGAGTAATTAATAAATATATCTTTCAAACTTTAGACAAATAAGTACACTAAAAAGACACACAAAGCCTTCTTATCTAAAAAAAAACTTCTTATACTTTCTTTACTCAGACCTGTATGAGCTGGTAAGAGTGACATTCAAACCTGACACTGAAACATGGAGTCTTGGACATACTACCTGGGTAAATTAGAGTCAAATACAGAAAGAAAGCTTATGCCAAAATACTGCTAGCTGAAAAGCACATAGTGTTTATTGTCAGTGAAAGTACAAGTTCATCATTGGAGGTTGTTAGAAAATTTCTCTGTGTCAGGCTTAATTTCTCTTTTCTCTAGATACTCAAGTTTTTAAAATAATTTTTAGTGCTCTCAACCAATGAGTCAGGCAAAACAATTGTGAATATAACAATGGTTATAATATTGGGTATGTGTTCATACTCATATTTTTGTGTTTTGTGGGCTCTCTGGGCGTTACAAATTACTGTCTTAAAATTACATCCTTTAACAAATGTTGCAAAGCATTCTGTGAATCTGAATCTCAACCTAAAGTGGTTAGCTAATCTGCCTACAATTATGGTCGCCTGAGTTAAAGGACATATTGTCTCCCCAAGTAATGTATAATTGCATCATACTAAAATTGGAACTCTGAAACTTCTTATTTCAAATTTGCAAACTTCTTAATCCATTCCTGTTATTTTCAAAAAACTGAAGCTCTTCATTTAATCTGAGAATTTAAGGTAAACTATCAAAAATAAATCATTTCCAGTTCTGTGAGTTGGAAGACCTAGACGGCAAAATCTCGTTTTAGAAAACTACTCCTTACTCAGGAATGAGTTCCTATGCAACTATGCATCAGGCATTTTGCATCTTACTGCTCAGTAAAGGGTTAGGTTTCATTTTTCCCTTAACCAGGTCCTGGGCCATTCTTCCCTTCCCCAGCGATTCCCCCTTCCATTCCATACCTAAAATGCCATTTCTCTGAAATGGGCCCAAACGTTGTTTTTTTGGTTCAATGCGTCAGACACTTTACTTATGACATTTTATTTACTTTGGTAAATAAACACATTGTGCTCCCTAAGATTTAAATTGCAGTGCTAATTTTGTTTATAACCTGGTTAAATAGTTCACGAGGCAATGCTAGTAATTAATTTTTTTTTCCTCTGGTAGTTTTTAAATATTTATGGTTCTTGTGCTCTGGCCCACCTTTTTATAAAAAAGCAGTATTTTACACAAAATGAAAATTAAACGTAGTTGAAAGTAAACTCCGTATTAGGCTGTGTACTTTTATTTGAGCCACTTACTGGCTTTTCATTGAGGGTTGACCTACCCTGATGCTGCACTGTTTAAATTATGTATTCATGGCAGCAATGTCCTCCAAAAGATCAATATAGACAGCTAACTTCTCATTTCTTTCTAGCCCATGCATACTACAGAACACAAATGTTATGATAGAAGCCATCCTAAGTAGAATGCTGGTGGGGGAAGAGAGAGGCAGTCAGACTGCCTCAGTAATAGTCTAAAAAGAAAATAATGTGATTTCAGTTAGGAGAATAATAGAATACTGCTCCACAATTCTTCTCCCCAAGAGCTAGAACATTCTACTGCAGAAGTATGTTTGGATGAAGCTGAAGAAACATATGTATATATTTCTTATTTTGTGTGTATACACACATATGTATAAATGGATGAATGCATGTTAAGGTTTCCAAGATACTGTGAACTCCTGATTAAGTGCTATAAACAGTTTGATGTTCTAAGTAATGGTGTAACCAGGATTAGAATACCATTCAAATGTTTTATGCTAGCCTATTGCATAATTTAGAATACAAGAAAAATAATAAATTTTAACCAGGGCTAATTCTTTAAATATGGAAATATGGATGAATAGAGAATAAGCAAGGAAAAATATTTTCAATAAGAAGTTCAGGAGAGATGTCTAGATGCAGAACTCTTGTACATATACTGCTACTTATGTATGAATGACAGAGTAGATGATAGGTGATAGATAGATAGATAGATAGATACGTAAATGATGGATAGACAGACCTCAGTATTTTCCTTCAATATGAAAGAAAAAGGAAAGGAATTAGGCCATCTGCCCTGGCTTTTCCCACAAGACTAGACTGAAGGATGCCGGCAGTTTGGATCTCGTGAACTTTGAGCTTAGCCAACAGAAATGAAATGTCTCTTTCTCTCAGCTACTGTTCAAGACAATTATAGTCAGCCAGGTTTGGATCATGGTTTCTACCTTCAACCAGTTACTATGATTAGGAGGCAATCAACAGCACAGCTTCATTTCGGAATAAAATATTGGATTCAGAAGGAAGCAATTTGACACCCCCCCCCAAAAAAAAAATTGGGGGTGGTGGTGCTACTACTTTCCAGAAGAATAAAATGGTGCTGGGTATAAAAATAATTTATTCCTATTAGAATAAATTTTATTTATTTCCTATTAGGTATTTATTTATTTCCTATTAGGTATGTTAACCTAATAGGAAATCCACACTTCAGAAAACCAAAACCCTTAATTAATATTTAACTATCAACGGGGGCTTCCCTGGCAGCGCAGTAGTTGAGAGTCCGCCTGCCGATACAGGGGACACGGGTTCGTGCCCCGGTCCGGGAAGATCCCACATGCCACGGAGCGGCTGGGCCCGTGAGTCACGGCAGCTGAGCCTGCGCGTCCGGAGCCTGTGCTCCGCAACGGGAGAGGCCACGGCAGTGAGAGGCCCACGTACCGCAAAAAAAAAAAAAAAAAAATTTAACTATCAAAACCTACTCACTTAAAGTAATATTCTCTTCATTAATACTGACTTCGATTTTCCAACTTTGTCTCTATTTATGTGTCTTTCTTTTTCTAGTCTTTCTTTCCCTTCTTTCTGATAGTCAACAATTATTTCTCATATGGCTTTGGTGATAAATATCATGACAGGTATAGAGCCCTGTGGTAGGCTGAGTAATGACCTTCCAAAGATATCCACATCCTAATCCCTGAGACCTATGCATATGTTTATTACCGTATATGGCAAAAGGAATGTTACAGAGGTGATTGAGTTAAGGATCTTGAGATGAGGAGATTATCCAGATGAGCCCAGTGTAATCATCTGGGTTTTTATCAGAGGGAGACAGAAGGGGTCAGTCAACAGTAAGAGTTGTGAGCATAAAAGAAAGAGTTGGAAGATGCCAGAAATGGGCCATGAGCCAGGGAATGCAGACAGTCTCTAGAAGCTGGGAAAGACAGCGAAACATCTTCTGAAGCCTCGAGAAGGAAGTGCCAGGCTAGCCCTTTGATTTTAGACTTTTGACCATCAGTACAGTGAGAGAAAAAAAATGTGTATAGGTTTAAGCCTCAGAACTGGTGGTTATTTGTTACAACAGGGACAGAAAATGAATACAAGTGTTGCCAAAGGAGAGTCAGGGAGACAGGATTTCTTTCTTGGCTCAATGGTTGGAGAGTGAACTGGAAAGAAAATTAGAATAGTACTTTGAATGGTTTAAAGGATTTTATTTGAAGTATATTGATGGGGTTGTATTCTTCTGTTCCTAAGACCTTAATAATCAAAGACTGATATGTGCGATACTAGTTTTGAATGATGAGTGATATAACTTGGCTATCGGTAGGAATTCAGTACGTCCCTTGAATGAATCAGTGCAGTAATGAATGAACACGTAAGAGTCTTGTCATAAACTAATAGAAGTACCTTGAAAATGGGAATCAGTACCATATATAGTGGAGGTCTTTGAATATTAGACTACAGAGTGCACTGTAAAGCACAAACAACTTCGAAGACAATGAAAGTAGGAGACTAGATAGCAAGACCCATTTACTTATCAAAATCACATATCTGAGTCTTAGTTTTCTGATTTGTGAACTGAGAAGATGGAACTAGTTGTTCTGTATGGCATTATTTCATATAAAGTAGAAAGATAATGAAGGCCCTTTGGGCATGGAACTAATTAAAAGGTTTCACTTATCTAATATTAGTGAAAGAATATGATTGAGAGTGTTTCTCAGTCTTTAATGGGTATGTGATTTATCCTGATAGCTTAATAAACAGATTTTGAGTTAGTAAGTGTAGAGTGTGGCTCTGAGAGTCTGCATTTCTATCAAACTCCTAGGTTATGCTGAGAATTCTGTTTAAAATACAGATTATCAGGGTTTGCCTCTTTAGTGTCTATTTCATTGTCTGTCGTGAAAGCACTGAGCCTGCATTTTTTATAAGTGTTGCAGGAAATTCTTACAGTCCCAAGAAGTTTGGAAATCATAGTACTAGGGTATGTAATCCATATATTTGACCTACTAATTACTAATCAGGCAAAATTGCTTTAAAAACACTGAAACATCTATTACCAGCATAGACATTAGGCAGTAACTGATCAGATTGTGTACGCTCTGAGAAAATATACTGAGCCTGCATTTTTTTTGTTTTCTTTGGGGTCTAAGGAGAAAAGTTAATTAAAGCTAGCAAAAAATGTGAGAGGAAAACTGTCAGGAAAAACAAAAGAATAGCACAACTGAAGCAAATATAAGTTGCCACAGACTTTTAAATGATATTTTTGATTGAGATACTAAACTTTTGATTAAACATTTAGATTTGTGTTTTTGTGTATGGGCACGTGTGTGTACACACACACATGTACACACAAACCCTCACTCCCAATGAATATTCTCAAACTTTTAAAATTAGGGACAAAAGCAAAAATACGCAACTGTGTTTTATTTTTCTCATATTTAGTCCTTACAAAATATATACTCATACTTACTGATTAATATAATGTAAGAAAAAAATTACTTTCAACAGAAAATAATTAGAATTCCACAGTGTTTTTTTATTTATTCTCTTAACAGCAATATCTGTTTTTCCTCTTCTTGGTTGTGGAAAGAATGTAAAATAGCCTGTGCTTAACACAAATCTTTAGGAAAAATGGATATTGTTTTATACCTCCAGGCTCATAACAGTGGAGGGAATGCTGAGTGAATGACTCATCCTTGGTTTAAAATGGCCTTTTCCTCTTCCTGGGAATGATGATATGTGTTGCATGCTTAAGAGGATAAGTACTTAAAAGCACAGTTTTATTTGTGTCCATTATTTTAAAGTCTGTCTTCTTTTCTATTATAGGTTAAAACTGGAAACCTAAAGTGTAGTTTCATTTGGCCTGGGATTTTTAATCCAGGAGTGGTATTTTGTAGATTAATCTATACTTTAAAAATATTTTAGGACCATGGCAGTGTCTCTTGAGTGCTTTGCTTATATTAAAAACTAGCATAAAATATCATCCGTAAGAATAGGCAATTTCCTTTACTTACAGTTTGGTCTACTTCCAGATGTGTTAATGTCTTATATTATCAGTCCTGCTGTCCAAGTCATATCAGAATCACAAATGGGCACATACAGATAAATCATTTAAAGTAACTGCACCTAAGAGCTCCTCTCCCTAGCACTAAAATACTAATGATGCCAAATATTACACTACTGTATTGACTTTCAGGTAAGATAACCACATTTTAAAATTTAATTATTCTTCATATTACCCCTAGCAACTTGGTAAGGAACAGTTGTTATTAGAGCTGCATTTAAACTGGAGAATACATGTCAAAAAGACTTAGTTTATCAGCATCTTTAGCAGAAACAGATATAACAGCATCTTAAACACCAGGTAGTGCCATGAACCAAATCATTCTGCCTTACAAAAAAGGAAACCCAGAAAATAATTTTATTTAGAGATATTAAAATGCACTATAAAGTATCCTTGGAAGATAGTTTGCTTTTTGAATAATGAACATCACAAGACATTTTTTATGACACATTATCCTGGATGAAAGATCCCTGTAAACATAACAACAACCTTTCTATGACAATGGGTATCTTAGGGTTTTTTAGCAACTTGAGGGTTAAGATGACAGGACATCTAAGAGTAATGAAGCATGATTGGAAAAGTAACAACTGTCATTCATATTAACCAGCATATAGGAATATACGGTCATTTTTGATATTAAGACAATGTTTATGATTTTGTCTGGGTTCAGCATTGATTGTAAAACAATCTGATATTTTATTTGATCTTCATGGCCACACAGTGGCCTTGTCTGACATTAGTGTTCTGTGAAAATGTTTATGTTAAACAGAACATAAAAGCTTAGCCGTGTCCACCTGACCAGGTTCTAACAAACCCAGGTCCCACCAATAGTGTCAGGACAGTTTCTGGCTGTCAGGGGCTACGCTTCTTTCTCACTTTTTTCAGTGATACATGTGCATTCCTGGAATGTATCCTGTTTGTTCATGATGTATTATTCTTTTGTATACATCACTGCATTTCATTTGCTAATATGTTTTTATTACCATTTATTTTCATGAGAATATTTGGATGGTAATTGGCTTTCTCATAATAATATCCTTGTCCAGTGTCAAAAGCAAGTTCTTATTGGCTTTACAGAATAAGTTGCAAACCATCCCCTATATTTTATCCTATTAAAGAATTCATGTAAGTTTATATTTACTTACATGTCCATAAAATGTGAAAGCATTCAAAAGTGAATCTACTGTTTTTTCTGGTTTATTTTGTGGGAATGTTTTATATCATACATTGATTTCTACTTTATATAAGATTGTCTTTACCTGTTTTTTCTTTGCTTTAATAATATTTCCCAGGGATTTGTTTGTATTATTATTAGTGTTAAATTATTGGTGTGATGATGTCTATAATATTCTATATATGTTTAATATTGCAGGGTCTGTAGTGGTGTCTATTTTCATTACATATTTTAGTAATTAGTTTTTGTCTCTGTTTTTCTAGATAAACCATGCTATGAACAAATTGATTTTGTTAACGCTTTTTAAATTGGCTCTGCTTGTTTTCTTTATTGTACATTTATTTTTTTATTCTTTTTTTCTTGTCTTTATTTTATTATTATTCTCATTACTTTGGGTTTGATTTATTGTTTTTTCCCTGCTTTATCAGATGGAAGAATAGATAATTTATTTTTAGCTTTTCTTTATTTCCTAATATGCATATTTAATGCCACAAATTTGTTTGTAATTTCTGCTTTAGCTAGAAAGATATCGAAATTTTAAACCTATATGGACCAAATAATTTTAATTTTCCAGTGTATTTAACTACCATTTGATCCAGCAGTTCCACTCCTTGGTATGTATCCAAAGAAAATAAAAACCCTAATTAGAAAAGATATATACACCCCTGGGTTCATTGCAGCATTATTACAGTAGTAAAGATATGGAAGCAAGCTAAGTGCTTGAATAAAGAAGATGTTATATATATATTGGATATATCTCCTCAGACACGAGAAATATAAGCAAAAATAAACAAGTGGAACTACACCAAACTAAAAAGGTTTTGAGTGGGGATATTGCCAAATACTAAGCTCTGTAAGATCAATTATTTCCATTCAGCACTTTTAAACATTTCATATATTTAAACTTTTTTTATTTTCATTTAAAAATTAGACCTCAGTATATTTGTAAATCCTTTTAAGTTTGCATATCTTCATTTCTACCCAGTCTCCCATCCTTCGCCCTCTAATTTGATTTTAAGAATTTCTTTGTCTTTTTTTTTTTTTTAGCAAATGAAAGGCATATTAAGGTATACCTCAAGTTTTTGTGTTTTTTTTCTTTATACTTTTTCTTAGGTTTTCACAGAATTTACTGGGTCTATGAATGGATTTCTAATACATTTGGAAATTTTCTTAACCACCATCTGTTTATTGCTTTTGTAACAATCTCTCCTTTTTTTCTTTCTAGGCCACCAATTATACATATCTTTGGTCTTTTCCCATTAGTGTCTAACTTTTTATTTTTTCATTCGCTTCTCAGTGTGTGCTTTAATTTGGTAATTGAAGGTATCAGTGTACTTTCCCATTCACTAGTACTGTATTGTGCTATTGTCATCTTCTATTAAAACCTGCTAATGAGGTTTAATTGTGTGTGTGTGTGTGTGTGTGTGTGTGTGTGTGTGTGTGTATACACATAAATAAATTCAGTCCTATCATTACTATTTGAATAGGGTCTTTTTAAGTTTCAATCCTTTGAAATTCTTCATCCTTCTCTTTTTCTATCTTTGTTTTTATTTTCTTACACTTAATATTCAGAAATTTTAAAATCCTTTTTCAAATAATTCCAATATCTGGATTACCTGTGGGTCTGTTCTTTCTTTTTTTCTTGATTATTGGATATACAGTCCTTTAGTATTCATATACATATTCTATCCATTGCCAGGCATTAGATATTTTTTAAAATGTGGTACACCAGAGGGCTCATCATGCCCTATTCTTGGGTGCAAGATGATAGATATAATCCATTCGAACAGGCTGTATTGGATAAAAAACTGGATAAAAGCCCCCATTAAGGCTCATTCTGCCTTCTACTCACCCTGGATTCCAGCATTTTAAAAAATGAGTCTGGTATAGTTACTAGGACCCCTTTATCTGATGGGTCATCATTTTATTGTTATTTTATACTACTGCAGAAACTTTTTCTCTGCTTCTCAGAAGCTTTTTCTGTAGATTTTTCCTCCCATCCCATGGAGTCCCACTGTATGTCAGAAATTCAGAGGGGAAAGTGATCACGTGCTTGAGCCACTCAAGTCTCCATCAGAAGCTCTCTGTATACCTTTATGCTGCTCAACAGCCCTCTGCCTGTTTTGAACTGTGCTTTGGAAAGAATCATCAGTCACTTGGCCGTGTTTGGAAATGGCACATACACTTGGGAGTAAAAACAGCTCCAGAAAGTCAGCTTCTTTCTCTGAGCTTCTTCCTCCTCTAGAATCTGAGCCACACTAGATCTTGTTAAGCAGCTCTCTGTTGTGTTTGAATAGATGCTTTCTATATGTTATCTGGCTTTTTTAGTTTTTCCAGGTGGGAACATTCATCTGTGGACAGATATTCCATCCCAATGAGAAGCAAAATGTATGTGATATTTTTTATTAAGTACTGACTATATGACAGACTCTAATTAGTGAAGGGTAGTTGCTATCCCACTATTTGCTACTAATCTGAGGGATTCTCACCTTCACTCTTCAGCTTTTGATTAAAGGCAAGAGCTCAGAGTAGTGTAATACAGGGAGTTTTTTCTTTATTTGTACTGTTTTTTGGCTCTAAGTATCTCAGATACATGAATATATTCTTAAATATGATCACAGAATAATTTTTACTGAATATTGCAAATTTAATTTAGAATGGAGGATTTCTAATTAGGAAAATTCTGTAGTATGACTGTAATGTACAGCTGGTGTGGAGAAAATGTAATAATAATGAAGATGGTGATGATTGTGTTAATGATAAATTATTATTTTTACATCTTTAGAGTATAATTGCTTTACAATGGTGTGTTAGTTTCTGCTTTATAACAAAGTGAATCAGTTATACGTATATATATGTTCCCATATCTCTTCCCTCTTGCATCTCCCTCCCTCCCACCCTCCCTATCCCACCCCTCCAGGTGGTCACAAAGCACCGAGCTGATCTCCCTGTGCTATGCGGCTGCTTCCCACTAGCTATCTACCTTACATTTGGTAGTGTATATATGTCCATGCCTCTCTCTTGCTTTGTCACAGCTTACCCTTCCCCCTCCCCATATCCTCAAGTCCAATCTCTAGTAGGTCTGTGTCTTTATTCCTGTCTTACCCCTAGGATCTTCATGACATTTTTTTTTCTTAAATTCCATATATATGTGTTAGCATACGGTATTTGTCTTTCTCTTTCTGACTTACTTCACTCTCTATGACAGACTCTAGGTCTATCCACCTCATTACAAATAGCTCAATTTCGTTTCTTTTTATGGCTGAGTAATATTCCATTGTATATATGTGCCACATCTTCTTTATCCATTCATCCAATGATGGACACTTAGGTTGTTTCCATCTCCGGGCTATTGTAAATAGAGCTGCAATGAACATTTTGGTACATGACTCTTTTTGAATTATGGTTTTCTCAGGGTATATGCCCAGTAGTGGGATTGCTGGGTCATATGGTAGTTCTATTTGTAGTTTTTTTAAAGAACCTCCATACTGTTCTCCATAGTGGCTGTATCAATTGACATTCCCACCAGCAGTGCAGGAGGGTTCCCTTTTCTCCACACCCTCTCCAGCATTTATTGTTTCTAGATTTTTTGATGATGGCCATTCTGACTGGTGTGAATTATTGATATCTATAAAGTTCCAGGCACTGTGAATATTCTTCTTTTGGTATTATTTTAATTATTTTTCTTATCATTCCTTTAAGATACATCTGATTATAACTCACACTTTCAAATGATGGGACTAATATTTACAAAAATTAATGTACTTCCCATAAGGGATAGAATCATTAAATAGTGTATTTCAGATAGCACCCATGCACTAATTCCATGCACCTTTGACAGACTGTTCAAAAATAAATTCAGGATTAGTTTCTAACCAAGGAAAGGGATGTTTTGTGTAACACATGTTCTATATTTCTAGAAACCTTTAATAAGGTGCCCAAGTTCAGCAGCTTTATTTTATCTGAAAGCTCCATTTGTGTGTTCTTGAGCAGAAGCTAAATCCAGAGGAAAATGGTAAATGAATGAAGTACACTCTCCCCTCACAGATAGCAAAGTGCACATCCCAAGGAAGGAGATTTATGGAGGAAGAAGTCAAATTCATTTAACTAAATGCATACAAAATTTTGAATAATATTCAGAACTTAACTATCATTCTTACTACATAATCACCAAAAATACAAAGATGTTAAATCTAGGGATTTGAAGAATCCCAGAGCACTCTAACTTTGTACTAAACAACATGATCTAAACCACTTCCACTTCTGTTCCCTGTCAGTCAGTGTTTTGTGCTTTAATGCAGAGGTACCTTAAATCATGTTATAGATGGTAAACCTAATGTAATAGAAACTTCCAAAACTTCACACAGTGTAAGGAACATTTTGTATCCATTCATTTGTTAGACCAAGATGCTTACATGAAACTCTTAACAATTATTTGGAATTTTTTGCCATATTTTTTCAAAAATTGTTTGATAACTTCTTACGTGTGAAAGGAATTAATTGGCAATTGCTATCATTTTAAAAAATTACTAGTTATATTCTTACTATTTTTAAAGAAACCACTTCCCATGTAAGAATCATTTTTTTATTAGCCTTGAAAATTATATTAAATAGCAATTTGAAGAAAAGGCATCTGAAAGTCTCCTCCCAGAATGTTTAATAAGACAAAATAATAATAATAAAAAAGAATTTGAAACAATGCACAATTATCTAAATATGGAGAATTCCCTTATTTTTACAAAATCAAAAGTTTCCATTACTTCTTTCTATTATTCACAAGAGATGTGAATGAATGCAAAGATTTTTCATATCTCACTTTTGACAGAGGTCAGGTCTACATTCCAGCCATAAGGCCCCAGGTCCTATTGAGAATGAAATGTGACCACAGAAAGCTCATTCTTGTCTTATCTTGGACAGCAGCTCTGCAGTTTTTCTGGTAGTTTGAATATTCTAAAGGATTATACTGAAGATGGGAATTTTCTCAGGTGGTTATTTGTTCTGTTTTCATCAGACACACTAATATACAAACCAGAAAAAGTTTAGAAGTATTGGTTTCCCTTATCAGCTAGTATCTCTATTTAGGACTTATAGTAATGGTTTGCAGAAGTTTTCATTTGTGATAGAAAGAATTTTCCATTTGTTTTGTAGTAAGCTACCTGCAATTTTCTTGTATTAGTTAAACTCAGTTTAATGGATTATGAAATAAAATACAGTTATTTCTTGGAAAAATAATTTCCTTTTTTTTCAAAACAGAGGCTGTATTGGTAATCCTCACTTGCTATCAGTAGCAATAACAGTCTTAGAAGGAAAGGTTTGTCCCAAAGAGCAAAACTTAGTATTAATAACAACAACCAATAAAAGGTACAAAAGGCCCCAGAAAAAGCTATCATACTGCAGTATTGATAGTGGGAAAGCACATAATTGTCTCCTTGAAAGCCTTATCAGACCACATATATTAGCTCACATAAAACTGTCCAATTAGGTCAAGATCCAGAAAAGGAAACATTTTCTCAAAGGCATTTTGGTAGTTAAAATAAAGTCAGTAAAATAATGATCTTTACTCTTATTAACACTGTAACTCATAATCCTGATGACGAGAGAGTGTTTGCTCATAAAAGTAAGGCAAACTTATATTTAAATATTTTCTAAATTTTTCTCTTTTAAAAATTAGTTGATTTGTTTTATTATGATTATTTTTTCTGATAATCAGCTATGCAGTTTTTATTGCACGTTTTTTAGCATGAATATGAGTAAAATCCAAGTCTCAGAACATTCAAGACACACACAAATGTGGCACAAAAAATTCATTTTTTAAAGATGATTTTTATTAACAATACTCGTTCAGAGGCTCTGATATAGCATACAGAATTATTTTTTAAATAGATAAAATAATTTTTTGCCTTAATTTGTGTTATATTAGGTGAATTTTGCATTGTGTGGAGCTCCCACTTACATCTTAGCCTAGCAGCAGCCTCTAAATCCCTTTTTGTGCCTGTTAGCTGTGCACAAAAAAAGCATCATTTATGGCAGTGGGTGTGGGCATCTGGCTGTATTAAATCTGATGTATCATAGATGCACTTAACTTTTTGGAAATGTTTTTCGGTGTAAAGCACATGAAGAAGATGCCTTTTCATTTAAAGGGGAAAAAAGTATCATGCTCATTGGTTTAAAGTTCCTATGTATGTGTAAATGCGTATATATCATAAATACTTACAGACTTTGAGATGCTATGTTATGTATTTAAAATAGATTTTTGTTCTCCATTAAGAAATCATTATTGTGAAAATTTGTCTTAAAGAGTTCCTTTCTAACCATTCATAACAAAATTACTCATATTATCTTGTTTCAAAGATTTTATTCCTAGTTTTGTTTATGGTTACAAACATTCTTAATCATTTAGAAAATAGCATATGACAAGATGTAAAGCATAGAAAAGAAAAAAATATTTGTAATGACATATTTGAAGTGTTGAAATGATACATTTTATAGGAGATGTTATAATAGGCATCCATTTTTATGTATTTCTGAATATCCCAGATGAGGACTAAGTTGCAGGTAAAAAACAACAACATTGCAGAAACAATTTATCAGCTTTTTACACTCTCTAACCTACTTAGTGTTACTTAGATCGATCACTACGTTTATATTCAGGCTTTAAAACAGAAATTCTAAGACTAAAAACACAAGACATCTCATGATTCGTTCCCTACTTACAAGGCTCAGGCCCAGAGACACAGCTTTATAAACTTATTCTCCCTCCTCAATCAAGAAATAGTGGGGTCTAGGGAATATACATTTTTAGATCTGCTTTTGAATGTCTGATCTTTAGTGAAGATCCCATAGATCTTCCTTGGGAGGGAAACCTAAGAGTAAGGCCCGTCCCAGCAGCACTGAAGGAATTAATCAGACAATCCCATCATAATATCCTCAGCTCTCTAGCATAATACAGGGGTTTTATACTTATATTGATATGTCACTTTAAGATTCAAGTGTAAGGCATTGACTGTTGGCCACATCCTTGTACAGGTTATCAACAAGGAAAGAATTCTGAAACAGATGATTAGTATGGAAACACTGTGTTCATTATGTCTTTGGACCTCTTTAGTATGTCTAAAAATTGCTACACTATACATTTAACTAGTGTTATAATTTCCTGACATAAGACCACTGATGTCTATATGATATTGCAAGTTGGTCATCGATTTATTTAGGGCGAGATGATTGAAATTTCTTTTGATAGGAGCTCAAAGAAAAGCATTAACAAAGAGCTGAACCTTTAGGTGGTAATACCAGTAGAACATAAATAATAATAGCAACATTAATTGAGAGGTTACTATACTAGGTATATCACATTCTGAGTCATTTAATCACCCCCAAAATTCCATAATGAAATAAGGACTGTAGCATCTCCATTTTAGATATAATGAAATCACAGATCATAAAATTTATGTTTCTAATAACCACATATCTAATAAAACAAGAAGTCAGGATTCAAACTCAGAAAGTCTGAGTTGGTAACTCACACTTTAAAATAATGACAAATAATTGAAGATAACAAAACGAGATTCAATAGCATCAGTGATCTGATAAAGGTAATTATTTTACAGATCATAATAATTTATAACTTTTAAAAAAATTCTGTATGAAAATGATACATTTGTGTCTGACAAACAAGGTTCATGCCACATAATTGTGATACCCAAGTTGTATAATTTGTATACCCAAGTTGTTTACAGTGTATTCAGGAGAAAAGGTTTTATTCTGTTTCCAGAGGGAAACTCAGGCAAGCCTCATGACTTTTCAGG
The DNA here is from genome assembly GCF_011762595.2 of Tursiops truncatus. Lineage (NCBI taxonomy): Eukaryota > Metazoa > Chordata > Mammalia > Artiodactyla > Delphinidae > Tursiops > Tursiops truncatus. The sequence continues at coordinate 11,093,358 of NC_047038.1, forward strand.
TTACTTTTATGTAAACGAGAGTCTATATTCACCGTAAGTCATTAAATGATCTTTAATTTGATCAGTAGACTGCCCACTCCCATACAACAGTGTCAACCTGTCCCTCATGAGTCACCTACGGTGGACAGGGATGCGGTCTCCTCTGTTCTCTTTCTAAGTGTGGTTTTTGACCACATTGGAGAGTTAAGAGAAACACAAAAATTACATTTAGCAAGCACTATTTCTATCAATACATCCTCTTGCAGTACATGGGCCCAGAAGTGTTTAAATCTCTACCTTTGTGGATGCTTTAATGGCTTTAGGAACTGTCCACTGCTGAAAACCTCTTAGCTGTATTTCACCTGAATGAATGATGCATTCAGCTCTGGTTAGTGGCTCCCCACCAAATTCTGCTCTCTTGCCCTGGCCTACTTCATCTAAACTGGGAAGTTAATGTCATTCAGGTCCCCAAATGAGCTGATATAATGCTTGTTCTCAGAAACATCTCAGCAGGATTGAGATCAATTAACCCATAGCAATAACTCCCTCATCAATATATCCTTTATTAGCTTTTCCCCAGTCTCGTCTCACTTCTCTAATTCCTCACTTTTGCTTCCTGGCATCATCAACCAACTAAATTACCTGTACCCAAGACCTTTTCTTAGAGCTTATTGGGAAGAAATTCCAAATGAAGACCAGTATCAATTGTCATTGATGTTATTATAAGTTCCTTGATAAGCATGGAAACAAGATATAAAAGTTATTACCACTGTAAAATACATGATTAAAATAAATTCACAGAACTCTAGAAAAATTATTTGATTTAGATTAGAAAATCAGTTTATTCAGTGACTTCTCATAGTATAATACACTTACCTTTTAAGATTATTTTTCACCATATTTGGAATTGCTTCTCACGTTTGCCTTTTTTTTTTTTTTTTCGGTATGCAGGCCTCTCACTGCTGTGGCCTCTCCCGTTGCGGAGCACACGCTCCGGACGCGCAGGCTCAGCGGCCATGGCTCACGGGCCCAGCCGCTCCGCGGCATGTGGGATCTTCCCGGACCGGGGCACGAACCCGCGTCCCCTGCATCAGCAGGCGGACTCTTAACCACTGCGCCACCAGGGAAGCCCACGTTTGCCTTTTATACATTAACTATAGTCACATTTTCACAATGTCCTTGTTTCAGAAAAATTAGGATTAATAATATGAAACAAAGACATTTGTTAATTTGGTGACTGAGAAATTTAAAAGTTATCTGGAATATTCCTTATCTAAGCACTTTAGTGATATAAATATTAAGTTGATAACATTGTCGGTATTGAATTTTCATTTTATTTAATCTGTTATTAGTATGACCCATAAATTTACTTATCTCACATAAAAATTATAGTGAAATACATATACTTTTTAAAGTATAGTTAAATATATATGCTTTAAATCTTTGTTACCATGTAACTGCTTTGCTGTGTGATTTATGATTTACAAACTTGTCAATGAAAGAGAACAATTCAGTAAATCAACTATCAAGATTAAATTGATCAAATTCTTTTGTTTTAATGGCTGATTTTAGAAAATTATCTCATTAAAACAATCTTTGCTCTACTTAATTATATGGCCCCAGACTGTTAGAGTTTTAAAGCTATATTTGCATAAACCTAACCATGGTTACCTATCAAATATTTTCCAAAAGCTTCTCAGTAATATTGCCTTTTATTTCCTTTTCTATGGGGATGCTGCAGAGGCATAATGCAGCCAATAAGAAATTATTTGTCAGCCAAACCACATTCCCGTCTAATTATGCCCACCTGGTACGTGGGATCTCTACACATGTGCTAAGAGTGGTAAAATGAATGTGCTGTCTTTTTTAATGCAATCAACAGTGATATGGAAATGTGATTTTTTGCTTGCTGCTAAGTTTTATTAAATGCAATGGAAAAACTAACAACAAGGTTTTCAAGGATCATAAGGAAGATAAAAACACAAAATATGGCAAAATCCTTCATAAAATTCACTAAGCATTCCAAATATTCAAAGACACATCTTTGGTATATAGAAAGAGACAAAATGCTAAATTGTCTCAAAAGGAAGTTTACAATTTTCTAACATGATATATGGTGACCTATTCAAGAAAATATATATATTTTGAAAAGGTTGCTTTCTTCAAATGTATTCACTTGATGAATAAAAAGCCCAATATTTTTCATCAGCATGCTGGATGTCAATTCTACTTTTTGCGTGGTCCATTATTTCACCTGAAAGCTGTTCAGCGGCACACAGACATCTGTGTTGTCCTGCCGACTGAGAGTCCAAGTGGTCTGGCAGGCATTCAAAATGATTAGCAATAGAAAACCTCATTTGGAAAAGAGAAACATTCATGGAGACTTGAGTTCAGTGACTTTCTTTTGTGTCTAAACTGCAGGGGGGCAAAGATCTTATTTTTAAGCATAAAAAGGACACACCTTAAGAGAAAGTGTTGATAGTTTTGATGCACTCGTTAATGAGTACCGGCTCTCTTGTTCTCTCTTAAATGTTGACATCTGAAGAGCTCTGAAATATGACTAATAACAGTGCTTTGCAATCTTTCCCCTATTATCGCCCATATATTTTATGTCTTTAAATTTATTTTGTTATTTACTCAACATTTTTAAAGCCTATCTTGAAGGTTCTCAATTTTTTAACGTTGTTCAAATTTTCTAGTCACAGAATTGTCCCCAAACTCGTCAGACTTGCCAATTTAAGTTCTGATTACAGTCTGCAATTACGACTCAACTCTAAAAGTCGTCTCAGATTTCACTATGTGATATTCATTGATTCAGTCATTATCTATTATTTTATGATTTCTTCCAATGCATATTTTCTAAGCATGTAATTTCTGTAATGGTTTCCTGGCAGACTGCATTGTTCCAGGTATTCAGCATCACTTTCTCTGAGAGGATAATACATACCAATCATTCATCTCAAGCATCATCAGATGACTTGCTCTGGCCAGTGAAATGTGACACTTCTCACTACTGAACAGACACCTTAAGAGCCAGTACATTGTTGACAAGTTTTCTTTCTGCTTTAAGAAAATGCTCTATAGAGAACATCTCCATCAACCTGAGTCCTGAAAAAAACACAATGAAGAGTAAACCGAAATCACTATGGACATGTAGAGTGGATAAGAATAAATCTTTATTGTAAAGCAATGAAATTTAGAGTTGTTCCATACTTCAGTATAATGTAGTCTATTGTGTCTGAAACAGGACTCACTATTTTAGAGTTAACAGAGTCTGGGGAGTTTCTTTGGCAGGCAGGGTGATGTAGCAGAAAAAACAAACAAACTTGTATTTAAATCCTGACTCCATTTTTTGAAACTTATTTGGTCTTGTACAAATCATTTTATCCTGTGAGCCTCAGATTTTGTATCTGAGTAAAATTTATGATAACAAATATGTCAGTGGTTTGAGCAGAAAAATTGGTTTCATGCCCAGCCCCAGCTTTATTCATTTTAAAATGTAATTGCACAATTATTTTAGCTATTAGAAATTTCATACAGGAGAGGTCTAGTCTGTTGTGTGCCAGTTCAGCTAGAATATGGTAGACAGATTTTTTTCATCTTTACTTCGTATTCCCTGTCCTATATACTTTATGAAAGGGATGACGTGTACTAAAAAGTCCTGGCTATTATTTGCACAGTATTGTAACTGTGACATCACACAAGTTATTGGCTTCTCACAGCAGAATCCTAGGACAAGGGATAGAAAGGCTGATTAAATTTAGTTATGGTGACAACCCCACTGGCACTCATCAACATTAAGTGAAATAGCAGTAAATTTAAAATGGAACAATGCAAAATAAAATTTTAAGAACAAAACTTTCTTCTTGAAAAGAAAGGAGAAATATACTGTTTTATCAAACAATGGTAATAACCTAGCAGATTTCAGTTCAGATTTCTTCCAGGAATGGTTATATCTGGTCTTTTTCTTATAGCATTTAACATACAAGATATATGAAAATAATGCCAACATTTTAGACAAGTAGGAAATATAAATGAATAAAGAAAAAGGGCATGGTAAATTGGATAATTAAAGCACTAGTTCAATGGAACTTCTGTTATTTAGTTCCAACAATGATTTCTGGTAGAAATTAAAAAATTCAGTGTCTCTAGATAGTCCCAATTTTTCAGAGTCAACCAGAAATCTGTATATTTACAGATTGGATTTTTTCTAAATATTTCCAAGAATTTAAATCTATGGAAGATATATTTCAGTAATGTTGTCCATTAAACAAAACACTAGATATATCTCCAAGTGGACAGTTTATAATCATTAGTCTGTAGATTTATAATTACCGGTTAATGGAATTATATGGGAACATTTAATGCTAAAATAATAATTCTCTTCAAATGAGGCTTCAGTTGGGCTAGGAAAACAAAATAAAACAATAAAGTAAATTGACAAAGGAAAAAAAAATTACAGATATCTAACATTACTTTCCAGTATATAGCAAGTCCACTATTTTTTCCCATTCTGTGATGTTAAAATCTTATCCAAGCTGTTATCATGTCTTCTCTGGGCTAATGTTTCTTAATCCTTTCTTTCTTGTTCACCCCAAATTTTTTCACAACAATCAGAAATATATTTATGCAGTATAAATCACTTTATGCTACCCTTTTCTCCAACCCTGCACTGACTGTTCTTTGCAAGTAGAATAAATATTAAAATAACTTCCTGTTGCATGAGAAGCCTTTTCTCTCCTGGTCCCTGGTTCACCCTGTGAACTTAAACCACGTATCATTCTTCTACTCTCACCTTTACTTTCTTTCTACTCCTAGAAAACATCACATCACAAAGTTTGCTAAGGACTTTGCCAAATTTTTGTAATGGGGCATTATCTCCCAGAGCTTAAAGTGGCTGATCACTGTTTATTATTGAGGTTCTGATTATTCAGAAAGATCTTAGCTGACCATCATATCAGAAGAAGCACTATAACATTAACTAGATTTGTTGTTTTCATACTTTGTCTTTATTCAGCCTTTTTTTGCTTTTTAAATTTTTTTTCAGTCTCCGTCCATAAGAATTTAAGCTCACAAGGAATTTTTTCTAATATTCACAGCTTTGTTCTAGATAGAAATATGTCTGAGAGGTGTGTGTGTGTGTGAGCGTGTGTGTGTGTGTGTGTGTGTGTGTGTCGTCTAAGCACTGAAAAAAATCTGGTTTCGATTAATGTGTCCTTCCATGTTGATGCCAGAATTAGATATGCAACATTCAGCGCTCAGTGTGAATTTCTTCACCCATTAATTGAAACTACTTGTTGAAAAACTGTGGTTTCTGCTCTCTTAGAATATTTCTCCTTCACCTTGCCTTACTTAATGTGTGGAAATTTATTTGATTTGGTGAGGTTTATTTTTTAATCTACTGATGCCTGATATTATGGAGAACTTGTGTATTGCCAAGAATGACAAAATACAAAGATCCAACTGAAAATACTTTGCTGTTTGTTCTTGGGTATCATCTGCCTCACTATTTCAGAATATTTATAATTTGGCCCCACAATCCTGGCAACTATATTATAATCACTTGAGAAATTAAAAAAATAATAATGATGTTTATGATTTAGTTCAGAGATTCTGATAAAATTGGCTAGGATTTAGGGATTTAGCCTCTGTCTGCATTGGTACTTTATGAAAACTCACTCAGGTTTTTTTAGCCAGAATATGAGAACATGAAAACAAATGACCTGTTTGAAGAAAAGGTGAGGCCACTGTAGACAAATCTAGTGGAAGGAAGAGAGACCATGTTGATTCTTTTGATATTTTCAAATTAAGTAGTTAGAGGGAGGGAACATAGTATTGCAAAATATTGCTGTAAAATAAGAAATGTTTGAACCATAATAAGGATTCTTTTGTTTTCTTTAAAGTGCTCATTTGAATTAGAGACGGCCTATATCTGTTTTTTTTGATGCTATTGTGAATCACTTAACACATAAAGTCTGTTTTCTTTTAAGTCAAGCCAGTCTTTATCTTCATAATTTTCAAGGTACTGTGCCTAAAATAAGCTCCAGTTTCTTTCCTATTAGAGTACTTCTCCTCACTTTGGTTTCAGTTGATATGTAGGATTTATGTGATTTTACATGTTAGTGAAGACGATGTTTCTGGCAATTGAGTAAATTTGATTTTACCTTAGTGTAGTCCTAGCCCTCACCTGTCAGCTGTGTGTCTCATTTTAAATTTTTTAATTAATGAAGAGCTCGTTATAATTTAAATATTAATATGTATTTAAGAAATATTCCCCTATGTTAGGAAGCTAGAAAACATGTTAAAGATTTCATTTTAATATGAAAATATTCAGTGTTTCACGGAAGAAAGAAAAAAGAAGTTAATGAAAAGAACTCTCTAAGCAACAGCACGCAATACCTAATGCATACAATACGATATGCAATACTATCCACCAAGTACATAAAAGAAATACTAAAGTGGTAGAAATTGTTTATTAGGACCTGTGCAAACTTCTAAATCCATCATAGCTTTATACATCATGATTATGGTTTCCTGTTGTAACATAATGAAACACCGTTTATACAAAGATGTGATTGGATACCAGATCTATTCTGAATAAAGTAGGAATGAGAGAAAAAGAGAATGTAAAACCAAAGGAACTGAATATATTGTTCCTCCCTCAATCATAAGAGACTAAACTTTTATCAATCCAGATAAACAGTTTATTCATTGATTCTTTGAACAAATGCTTAATAAGTTTTTGCTGTATGTGGTACAGATGTATCACACCCTTCTTGATTACCAATAGCAAACATACTAGAAAGCTAAGGCATAAAAATCAATCATTAGAATGCAGAGTAATACCAGCCATAAAATTGGTCCTATTATAAGAGTTTGGAGGTGGGAGAGATGTCTTGCAACTAAGGTAATCAGAAAACTATTAAGAGAAATTAATCTTTAAGGTGGCTTTTAAGATAAAAAAACAAGAACAACAAAAAATAAAACAGTATTTCAGATAGAGTAAATGCCAACTATGGTTGTACAAAACTGTGATTCGTGTTCAAGGCAGTGTTAACTCAGATCAACAGAGTTAGATCAATGTCTAGGAGTATAGGAAAATAAATATGTGTTGAATGAATTGACTAAATACATTAATCTGGAAAGTTATCAATAAATTGGGACCAATCTACTACGGCCATTAAAAGACAGACCTAAGAATTTGACCTTTATTCTGTAGAGAAGTATTTTAAGTGTTTTGAATATGGAAGTATCTCAATCATACAAATAATTTATGACTATCCAACTATAGGCTACGTGATAATTTCTAGGAGAATGGTATAATTAAGAAAGTATAAGGAGCCTAATGGAAAGAGTCTGTGTATGGTAAAGTGTATATCAAGGTTGTGGAAAGCAGAGAGGAGTACAGAAATGTTGTTTTTCTTCTTTGCGTGTAATGACAAATAGATTCTATAGCAGTGTAAATCCCTACGGTGTCATTATGGAGAAATCTAAAAAGACAAGAAAAAATTTTTAGAAAGCTACATTGCTTTACCTTATATTTTTTTTATATTTTAGATAAGACTAGTTGCATTAGTCACCCCCTCATTATGATGCCCACTTAGCCACTACCTAGGAAGAAGGAAAAAAATGTAACAACTCTATATCTGTATCTCAACAAATTCTTGAGATTTGGGGTAGAAATCTCAGGAATTAAGAACATTAAGAAGATATATTTGACACAAAAAATAAAGAATATCTAAGAATGATTTGTTAAGATATTCAGCAAGACTTAATCTTGAATTTTTTTTACCATCTGAATATTGATGTTCTTGATTACAATGGAAGGTAGCCAGACTAACAAAATCTACTAGTCTGGATATGTATTTTCACAAACATCTTATAATCTTCAGAACTTGACGAGTGATGATGTTTCTTGACATCAATTTCATTTTTCTATCCAATTGGCTGACAAAAGGCCATATTGCCAAATGGCTGGATTCACTGTGGACCACATGTATTTTGGCTCTGATTGCAGCTGAAAACTATGAAACCTAGACCTCATCTGCAAAGAATGCGATTTTCTAAGTTTGTTAGGAGCCAAACAGATTTAACTCTGTAAACGTCATCATCCCACGAAAACAGTGGGTAAGAGCACCCCTACAAAGCTGTGAGATGAAAAGGCAGAATTTCACTTTTAGAGAAGGGAACAAGTAAAGTCTTATAGGAAGAATTTATGGAAATGGCAACCCCCTTGATAAGTTCTCATTATGGCAGAGCCAGAGACCCTAAACAACTCAATACCTCAGAAAGGGTAATTAAAAAAAAAAAAAAAAAAAAAAAACCTCTGTGATTACTATCACAGGCTTCAGAACCATGATCTGGGAGTGACTGAGTGCAGTGAAAATTTCTGTGATATTCTAGACAAAGAAGAAGGATATTGTAGCATTGATCACCAAAAAATGGATTTGAGTTCCCTAAAACTCTGGTACAGCTATTTCCCTATGAATATCTAAGTTATTCACATTATTTCCACCTACTTTTAAAGTTTTTCAACATATATATTTACGTAGTGTGATATGATTTCTACAAAGGAGTTCCCATGTATAGCATTACTTAAGATTCCTTTCCAAAAATTTATAGCAAAGCACCGACAGCAATGTATGAAATATCTCCTATACCCACTAATGTTGTCAGTGATGGCCCTGTATTTTTAGATTTTGCCTGTATGATCAGTAAAAATATATCACTATTCTCTCATTTACAAGTTTCATTTATATGTTTTAATATTAATCATTTGGATTTTTCTCTTTAATGACATCTGCTCATATATTGTTAGCTAACTGATTTTCTATTTATCTTTTTCTGATCAATTTAAATAAATTGTTAATTAGTAAAAAGATCTAAGTGTAGGAGATGAAGCTGTAAAACTCCTAGAAGAAAACATTGCAGAAAAAACTTCATGACATTGGTCTTGACAATGATTTAATTGATATGACACCCAAAACACAGGCAACAAAAAGAAAAATAAAGTACAATTACATAAAGCTAAAAAAATTCTGCACAACAAAGGAAACAATCACCAGAGTGAAAAGGAAACCTATGGAATGGGAGAAGATACTTGCAAACCATATATGTCTGATAGAGGTTAATATTTTGAATATATAAAGAATTCCTACAACTCAATAGTAAACAAACAAACAAACAGAAAACACTAATAACCCTAAGGACCTGAAATAGGTATTTCTCCAAAGGATAAATGGCTAACATGTACATTAAAAAATGTTTGATGTCATCATGAAAATGCAAATAAAGCCACAAAGAGATATCACCTCACACCTTTCAGGATTACTATCATCAAAAAAACCCACAAAAGGTAACAAGTATAGTTGAGGATGTGGATTAATTGGAACACTTGCATACTGTTGGTAGGAATGCAAAATGGTACAGTTGCTATGGGAAAAAATATGGAAGTTCCTCAAAAAATTTAAAATAGAACTATAATATTATCCAGCAGTCCCATTTCTGGGTATTTATCCCAATGAATAGAAATCAGTATCTCAAAGAGATATTAGCACTCTCATGATAATTGCATCACTATTCACAATAGCCAAGATGTGGAAACAAATGTCCATCAACAGATGAATGGACTAAAAAGGAAAACAAAACAAAACAAAACAAAACATGGTATGTATGTTATGTATATACAAACAATGGAATACTATTCAGCCTTTAAAAATACGAAAAATTTTTAATTTGCAACATGGATGAACCTATAAAACAGTATGCTAAGTGAAATAAGCCAGTTATCAAAAACAAATACTGTATGATTCCACTTATATGAGGTACCTAAAATAGTCAAACTCAAGGAGGCAGCATGCAGGATGGTGGTTACCAGGGTCTGGGTGGAAAGGAAAATGGAGAGTTACTCATCAACAGACACAGAGTTTCAGTTTAGCCAGATGAATAAGCTCTTGAGATCTGCTGTGCAACATTGTACCTATAGTAAACAATAATGTACACTTAAAATTTTGTTGAGAGGGTAGATCTAATATTAAGTGTTCTTACCACAATAAAATAAAATTTTAGAAAAGAATCCAAAAATTTGAAGAAAAAAAAAGAAACTCTTTTTCAGATATATGTGTACCTTCAATAGATATTTATGTAGCTCCTTCTTTGAGCTCAACATTTTTTGTAGTACTATACTTTATTTTGATTCATTGCTACATTCTCTTAGCTTATGTTTAAAATAACTTTTACAATAATAATACAATAATCAGAATAAGATTATTCTATAATTTTCTTTAGACTATATATCAGATTTTGACATTAAATTTATGCTAATTTCTTACATTGATGGAGAAATAATTTCATTTATTTTCTAGGACAATTTACATAATATTAGACTTACCAGTTCTTTAGAATGTAGATATCTTTTCATCTGACCTTAATGACATTTCAACTATAGATCTTTAATTACCTTTCTAATTGGTTCTGAGATAATTTTTCTATCAAAATTTCCACTCCTTCTGGATCACTTTTAGTAACTTGTATCTTTGTTTTGGTTCATCCATGACCTCTAGCTTTAAAAGTATCTTCAGTTCATTCTGTATTATTTTTTTACCCTGAGAATAATTATTTACCCTTGGAACAATTAATAAATGATCATCATGAAAATATTCAATACTATTTAATTCCTGGTGTTAATTGAATCACTGAAGAATGAACCATAAAAAGATTTTCAATTTGGAAAACTATGAGATGCTAAAAAGCACTAATTTCTGTTGTTGCCATCATCATTGATCTTGTTTTTCTCTTAGAGTATGTTTCAAAGTCATGACTAAATGTTCAAAGAAAGCATCTCATTTTGCAAATCACACTGTCTTGCTGTTAAGAGGATATGATTTTCTTTTCCTAGAAATAATTTGATATTTTACTTGCCTTCCAACATTGCACAAATAGAAACTTTCAAATATATAACCTTAGGATCTTTCAGGAGAAAATAAAAAATGGAACATGCTATTATTACTGAGTGCTGTTATTTTATCATTGTCATCAATACAATCATCCTTCAAATAAGAATAACTTCACATAAAAGTTTTCTTGATCATAATAGGCACTATTATTGCTTTGTAGTGATCTGTCTGTTGTGGAATATAGCTGATAATTATCACTCTGAAATAAAATGCCATTTCTTCACACATTATCTCCTTTGAAACCCTTTGGTGTGACAGAGCACAGTAAAATCATATTAAAGTGCTGATATTAAAATCATGCCATTTGTGAATTACACTGAAAAAAATACAGTTTTTTTACTTTGTTACTTCCCCAAAAGTATTCTCTTTACTTAGTGACTTTCTTGGTGCAATTTACTAGTAAGTTTCTTAAAATGGGAAATAACTGCCAAGAATAGTTGTCCAAAACATTTACATATTTTTAAACTTCTTTGACTTTTTATTTTTTTCAAGAATACTACTATTGTAACTTAAATATTAGAACACATTTAATAGTGTAGACTATCTTCCTTAACTAAAGCAGCTGTTAAGAATTTTATGTAGATAAATAATACACCAATTATATGAGTTTTTTTAAGACATTCATTCTGTTTGATGTTCACTTAGCACATATGTTCACTTAGTAAAATGAGGCAGTTAATCAGGTTTTTTTCAGTTCTCAAATTGTGTTATCTGTGACTTAGCTGGATTGGCAATCAGATGGTGAAAATCAAATAAAAGAATTTCATTAGATTATAAGGAAATAAAACAAGCAATGTAATTTAGGTGGGCTAAGCAAAATTTGGAAGAGAATGCCAACCAATGGGGTCAAATTCCTGTGGATCAAAAAGAATCTGTATGTTTGTATGCAAGTTAAGAGAGTAGAAAATAAAAACAATGTATATAAGCAAATAGAATTTCTAGGAGTAAAGGGGTCGGAAAGATAAGTGTAATTTTCTTCAAGGAAAGTGAAAAATAGCAAATTAAGAATAACAAAAATGAAAAGAACTAAGAGTTATAGAATACTTATTCTGTGTCTGGCACTCTAAAAGTTTTATATGGGTTATCTAAATTTATCTTCAAAATAATCACAGTGTAGGTGATATCATCATACTCATGTAACAGTTGAGCAATCTAATACTTGCAATAGTGAGAGAATAGTTAATACATGTGACCAAACTCAATCTACCTCTAAATTGTAAACTTGTTTTTACATAATCAATCTCTGCCTACTTCAGTCATAATCTTAGTACCTGACGTTACTGCTGGTTTAGAATCTGCCAGGCATTATGCTATAGGGCTTAAATGCATTTTTATTCTGTCCTCATAGTCAAAGCTTTCATTATGTATTGTTATCCCCATTGTACAGATATGTGAGTTCCAAACAGAATTTTTACTTGCTCAGATTCACCTAATAAACAATTAACAGAGCCATAATCAGTGCGACATCACAGCTTTTTGTCATTCTTCAACAGAAATTATTTTGGGGGCTTCCCTGGTGGCGCAGTAGTTGAGAGCCCGCCTGCTGATGCAGGGGACACGGGTTCGTGCCCCAGTCCGGGAAGATCCCATGTGCCGTGGAGCGGCTGGGCCCATGAGCCATGGCCGCTGAGCCTGCGCGTCCGGAGCCTGTGCTCCGCAGCGGGAGAGGCCGCAACAGTGAGAGGCCCGCGTACCTCAAAACAAAAAAAAGAAATTATTTTTAATATGAAAGGATTTGAGTAGCAGGTCTGAAAGAAGAGCATAAAATAATGTGGATAATATGAAAGTGAATTATCTTTTAGTTTAACCATCTTTATCTATAAAATTAGAGTATTGTCTATTTCATGGCAACATTGACATAATGAAATGAGAAACTGTATATAAAATATTTAAACCTTCATAGGCATAGAGTAAATGTTAAATAAATATTTGTTTTCATTATTCTCACTAGCAACCATAAAACCAAAGTACCAAGTAACATTACAGGAAGAAGTCTTAAGAAAGAGAAAGAGAGAGAGAGAGAGAGAGAGAGAGAGAGAAAGGAAGGAAGGAAGGAAGGGAGAGAGAAAAAGAAAGAAAGAAAGAGAAAGAGGGAAAGGAAGGAAGGAGGAAAGAAGGATAGAAGGAAAGAAACCCATAGAGATGATTATTGACTGGTTTGTACACTTAGAACAACATATGAGGTAATGAAAATGTGAAAAATGTCTACCACAGTATTTGGCACATGGAAGGTACATAAAAAGTAATGCTTTATGAGAACTAAGCAATGGAACCTTCCAGGGGAGTAATACTCTTGTATTGAAGTATTAACTGGCCTATGCCTTGGTCAGGATTCTCTAGCATCCTCAGCACTCTCAGTTGTTTTTTTTTGCCAGCGCTCTGTTTTCAGTATATATGCCCAGGTCATGTTTCATCAGCTTAAGTAGCTAGCTAGCTGGATGATAGATAAAGAAGGTGTGTGTGTGTGTGTGCGCGCGCACGCGCGCGCACGCTGTGCATCTGTTTAGGTCTCTAGCACTCTAGCAATCAGTTCTTTCACTATTCAAAAATTGGTCATTTTATTCAAGGAAAGGCTTAACAGTCTTCCTAAGTAATATAAATTAAAAAAAAAAAAGAAAGGGAAAAAAACCTTTGGAATAAAAGAACATTCATGAAAGAAAATAAATGTGGATGTGAAAACTAAAGGATAACCAGGCAATCCATAATTACAGAGAAATAATAAGACTGCCTAAATACTGAGAGAGAATTATTTAAGCTAGAAATACAAAACAAAGGAAATATTTCTATCAGTGATGGAGTAACCCCTGAATAATTTACAGCTGCCTTTCTTTAGGGAAGGAAGTAATTATTTTCCAACCCATCAGCATAGATTATCAGGTTTGCGAATTTGTATAAAATTGCTTTACTGTATTTATTAGTATGATTTGTGATTTTGTTGCTATTCAGGGATTTTGTTATGATTTAAATGGCTTGCAGAAGGTCATTCTTTGGAGACGTCAGAATTCTAGTGAAAAAAATTTCTTCTAAGTTCCTAACGTGAGTTCCTCGCAATGATTTTTGCATTTTACAACTACTATTATAATTCCACACTCATAAACCCAAAGATTAAAAATTTCCTTTTATCTTTATAGACTTCATAAGAATTTTTCAGGAGAAAATGTAGTAAAATTTGGTTAATGTTACTATAAATATGCAAGCCATTTTAAAATTTTATTTTAAAGAGAGATTTTCTGTTTCCATTAAGTTGATTTTAAATAAAGTCACAGGAACGTATTCATTCAGTAAGGATCATGGTTACAGAATATTTAGAACTTTACATCCATTCAGTAAGGATCATGGTTACAGAATATTTAAAACTTTATTTTATAGTGTTCAATTTCTCTGGAAGACTAACATTTAGAAATCATTTCATAAAATCACATACTACTTTTTTACTTTTATAATGTAGGATATGTGCTTTTTTATACCCCAAAATATGTATTCTTATTTTACTAGCATCAGAGTAACAAGCTTTGGGGGCAATGGCTTCTTTATCTGATGAATGAAAGTCATATAATTCATTTATCTTTATATGTAATTCAGAAATAGTTTCATCTAAAAGTGTATATTCATTTTATTGTCATTTCATGGGTTCCAGAGTCCATTGACTCTGATGGCTGAATTTTGAATTTAAGTCTCAATTTGAAGTCTTTCAAATCCCTAATGATTTCATAGCACCATCACCATCAATCAATTCTGTTTTCTTTTATTGTTACTCATGTTCAAGTCATCATAAAATCACAGTCACTTGGCAAAGTAGGTAATGTGAAAGCTTGCATGATTGAAATCCATAATGGTCTAATCACTAGTTTGTATAAATACAACACTCTCAGTTATGTTTCTTAAACATTTATCATTTTAAAATTTACAAAATGTATTCGATCATTTGCCATAGCTCTCTGAACCAGAATGTTGAATTGTATAATATATCACACTGAACACAGAGTAAAAAATAACAAAATGTCAAGATCCGTTTACAATTTTGTTTAGTCACAAATTTTTCTTTTTTGCCTTTGATTCTTTCCTTTCTTAATATAAAACAGATTTGATTTAAACTGAAATCTACATTTCAGTCATATCCAATAACAAGTAATCTTCCAATCAGGAAAAAACTTCTTAACTGGCCGAAACAGCTCCTCCATAGTCCTAGGTCTAAGATTTTCCCCATTAGTTTCTAGATACATGGAGATTAGTAAAATGTCTTCTGCTCACCCTGTAAAGAAAAACATTAAGGCAGTGTTTTCCTCCATGTTTAGCTGGAAAGTAATTCTATGGTATACTTATACTTTTTACCAAAAAGACATTTGTTGGGAAAACAAATTTGAGGATACTTACTACTCTCATAAGCCCTATTATTGGGGTTTTCGGAGCTTTCATGTTTCTCAGGTGTATCGTAAATCTTTGAGAATACAGAAGTTCCTCATTTTATTTGAGCAAGTTTTTTAAAAAATTATTTTTATGGTTCATCTTTCTAAATATATGCTCTGTAGATGAAACAGGGGAGGAAGCTTTGGGAAAAGATATTCTAGAGCAAGACCATCTAAAGACAAAAAAATTCATGTTTACGTTCCATTTATACACATTTCTCTAAAAATATTACCATTCCTCTTTCTAATATTTTCTTCATTCTAGGGCCAGAATCATACATGCTAGACCCAGTTTGACTGTTTACAAAGATACAGCATGGTGTGCGTGACTGCAGCACCACGGTGCTCCTCTAATTCTCCACAGAGGCAAATCCTGATCCAGTGTTTTGAATGTCTCTATTTGGAGTAAGAGACCTGCCTGTAGAACCCAGGATCTTAGGATCTCACCCTTTATAACACTTTAAATTCCAATGAGATGGAAACAGAGATGATTTTTTGGGTGTACAATTGGAGTTAACATTTGGAATACTGGTATATGATAATTGCTGTGCCATAGTTACAGAACCTAGTTACTGCCGTGTTTCATTACTCACAGCAATCTTTGGCCTGTTTAAGGGATATCAGTTCAACAGGCCTGGCATATCTAATACAGATTGTCAGAGCTGCAGTCAGAAACAAAAAACAAACACACACAGAAATTACAATGTTTGCAGGAAACAGCATAGATCTAAAATTTAAACATTGTAATTGAGGTTGTGTTCATGGTGATTCATTTTTTAGTAGGCTTGCTTTTTTGCTTATATATTTTCATGATGTGGAATGTGTAATCAAATGCATAGATTGCATTTGTCCTAGGAAGATTCCCACTCAGGATAGATCCTCACCATTCGGTGGAGATAGGAGGAGACAGACCTTTCCAACAATCTGTAGCTTCAATCTGGTAGCATATGCCCTGAACCCAGCAAAGCAACCAAGGACAAAGTATAGTCTAATGTGGAATTCAAGGAAGGATTAGAGAGGAAAATGAAAATACATGTGTTGAATTGTTGCAAAATCTTGATGGATGTTAGTAATAAACTCTGTGCATCTCTCTATTGTCAAACCCTCCTCCTGTGTACTTCATCCCATCTCACCTGGCCTTCTCAGGGATAATATTGTAGAAAATATCTCCTTTAATTTTTGCATTATTAATCATCCCATCTATTTTATCATGCACAAAAAAGTAAATATATTATATTTATCATATTATGTTATATTATATATTATGTTAAAAATAAAGCCTTCTCAACCTACATTCCTCAACTGATAACAACTTTATTTTTCTTTTTCTCTTTACAATAAAACTAGTAAAAACAAATGGTCTGTATTATCTGTCTCTAATTCTTCTCCTCGATTCTTCTATAGACTTAAATTTGCCTAACCACCATTATCTACTAAATCTTCTCTTGTTGATCCATCCTTGATCCCATTGGTGCTTTAATATGATCCAATGACTGATTAGTTCTCCTCTTACTTGATCTGTCTTCATGAATTACCACAGGAGATCCTTTTTTTCTCCTTAAAACACTTCATCTTATTATATTCCAAAACCTGTGGTCTCTTGGTTTTCTCGTACATCAATTGCACTCTCCACTGGTGGTTCTTCGAGCATTTCTAAGCATTAGAGGGCCTCAGAGCTCAATTCTTACACCTCTTCTTTATCATTTACTCTCTAAATGTTCTACTCCAGTCTTATGAATCTAAAACACCAAATACACTGAAAACAAATTAACATCTTCAATGAAATCTTCTTCTTGAACTCCAGATTAATGTACCCACAATATAAATTCTCTGTCTGATAATTCCAAAATCTATGTCATATATGAGTCCGGGTCTGGTGCTTTTTTTTGTTGTTATTTCATCAGACTTTTTTCTTGACTTTTAGAATTTCTTAAAAAATTTGTTGAAAGCTAGGCATGATATGTACAGTAATAGGAACTGAGATATATAGTCCTTTAATGTGAGATTTTATGTTATTCTGGCTGGTGGTCGGGCGGTGCTTAATGCTTGCTGCAGCTGTAAGTGCCAGAGGCTTCAATTTCTTCTAATGTTCTTGTCTTGTTTTCTTCCCCCTTGTTGTATTTTGACTTCCCCAAGGATTCCTTCTTAAATAGAATTTATGCTTTGCACCTCTTTGAGCCACAATCCACTGTTAATATACTGGATACTGGAATCCTAATGATGTGGTAGTGAGGTTTCAGGGAGGAGAAGCTTTCTATAGTCCTATTCCCAGGTCTCAGTCTTTAATGGCCCTGTGTGTCTGGTTTGTGACCTTCATAAGTATTTCTCACCATCATTTATGTAAGACAGGAAGGATAGAGGGGGATAAACGTCCTTCTCCCAAGTGGAAGAAAACTCTGCTAAAGTCTTTTCTCCTGGAGAGTAGGCTTTTGTTGTGGAGAAAGCTCTGGGCATATTTCACAATGGTTACTTTTCTCCTCCCTCTGCTAAAGCCAGAGGGGGACCTTTCTTGGCCCTTGTGAGAATCTGGTGGGGTATGCGGAGGTAAAAGTCATCAAATTTGTGTATAGCCTGGAACTATATGACCAGAGGAATTTCTCACTGTCACCCTGGATTCCACTCAGTCTTCAGTGATCCATTAAATTACCATTTAAGTGTTCCTATTAGTTTATAGCTCCAAAAGCTTCTGCTCCAGGTAAGCAGATCTTAGCTGTGACCGTGTGGCTTTGCCTGTGTTTCCAGATTTGGAGGTGGGGTTTTGCCCTGTGACCTCGATTCTCTGATGAATCCAAGAAAAGTCATTTATTTTTAGTTCAGTCAACTTTTTTTTTATAGTAAGGACTGGAGTGATGACTTCCAACCTCTTTACATTTTGCATCTGCAACCGAAGTCCTATATCAACAATTTATTCAGCAAGTCCGCTTAAAATTCTAAATAACTTCTCAAAATCAACTGTCCAAACATTGTCCGATCTTTACCCACCTCACTTCAACCTGCTTTCCTCCTAAGTCTTTCCCACATCCTGAAATGGCATCTCCATCCTTACGTATGATCAGGCTCTGAGTCCTGGAAACCTTCTTTTATTCCTCTCTGTCATAACCCATATACATTCCATGAGAAGACCTTGCTGATTTTATCACCTCCATTGTTACCTTTACCACCACCACCTTGGTCCAGGTATTTGTCATGATAACATGGATTATTGCAAGAGCCTCATAACTGGCTTCCCTATTTTGTTCTTACCTTCTCACACTCCACTGTCAAAACGTTAGCAATAGTAGATCCTTCTCAGGCATGAGTACAATCTTGTCACTCACGTTTTCAACATTCTACCTCTACCTCTCCTGTTGCTACCTTGAGTTACATCTCAGTGAATGATTTCTGTACTATTCTTGGAATTTGCCTATGCACATTCCTCCTTCAGGATCTTTCCATTTATTCTCTCTGCCCTATGTTATCTAGGATGCTTTTATTACTGGCTTCCCCACTGTGGCCAAATTATACCTTCACCTTAAGGCATTCCTTCACCAATGTATTTAAAACCATCTACCCTCAGGTTTATCTTCCCTCATAACACCTATCACAGTCTTTAATTGTATGTGTTTATTTCTGTACGGTGTGTCTCCCCACTTTAGAGTACAGGATGGCTGAAAACAAGTATATTTAACTATTTTGCAAACTGATGCATCACCAATACATTGAACACTGACTGAGATAATGTAGGTACTTAATATACATTTATTGAATAATTGACTAAATGTTAATCCACTCAAGTAACAATATTCTGGCTATCTTCGATCTATATTAGAATAACAAAAGCATACAGACCTAGTTATAGTTGTAGATATTTTTATATTTAAAACTTATAGTTAGTGCCTATTGTTAAATTTAGTGTGAAATTTTGACTTTTGTACAGGCTGTTAGAGGAGAGAGAGTGGAATAATGATGAATAAAACCTCAATGAGATGTAAGTGTCACTTATTATTTTCCTCCAATTCCTTTCTTCCCTGGTGTATATATTTAATACCAAACATTTTAGCAAATGGTCCCACTTGAAGTAAGTAAGTACTATTTTCATGTACTCTGCAAATTCTTTTGTAACCTGGGTAAATACATTTGTTAAAAATATGGACTTCCTGGTAAATGTACAATTATTCTGCTTTAAACATGACCTCAAAATAATGAATGCTTGCTTTTCAATCATATTTTTCTCTATTTAATTATTTCTTCAAATTACATAGGCAGCTTCTCACATCCATAGAGTTTATACTTAGGCATTTAATCATGCACTTAAATCTCAGACTACTTAGTAATTAAAACTTTTCTAAGAACCTGCATTTCTAATATGTAATCACTTCTAAATTAAATTTATAATCAATTAATCATTTCTCTAATAGTAATGATCTTTATTATAATAATGTTTCTTTTCCTAATTTTCATAATCATGTTATAAGTAGCAGAAAATGTCACCGCTTTTTAGAAGTTTGGGAGTGAAATAGGGCTCACTTCCGTTCCTTTCAGCTAGAAGAAGGTATTAAAGAATACCAACACATTCTTATATTTCTGAGCAATCCCTATAGTTCTTCCTCATGAAACATGGGATAGTGTTTCTTTTCCATCTAAGAAAAGAAGACATAAAACAAATGAAGTGTACAAAATATGGAGTAGTGAAAGAAATTCAAGCTATCGTTCAAGGCTGACTTGAGTAAAATGCCCACGTGTCTAATTATTAGACACAGAGTTGGAACAATTCCACTAACCTCTCTGAACACCATTTACGTCTCTGTAAATTACAAAAGCACTGTACCCCATGCTTATGTGTAAATGCATTTTATAGAAAATTTCAGCATTCCCATTTGGCCAAGGCACTATTTTTATTCATAGATAAGGTTCTGTATAGAAGGAGAGACTGATGATTTTTAGACCATTGCTGAAAATCTGTTTTCTTCTTTTTGTAACAATTAATTAAGAATTCTATATGTAGTTGACAGGAAGAATAATGCAAGGTAAAGATCCACCTGTTTTGAAATGAAAACTGCAATAAAGTCCCCTTTAATTTATTGATATACATATACCTTTCTGACCTAAATAATACTTTTGCTTTTGATGCAATTACTTTGATTACTGATGACATCATATAAAAACCTAAAAGATTTCAAACTACTTGTGGGAAATTGAAAATAAATAATTCCATAGAAATATATTTTACAATTATATATATATTTTTTGAATTTTAGTTATTTTTTTACACAGCATATTCTTATTAGTCATCAACTTTATACACATCAGTGTATACATGTCAATCCCAATCGGCCAAGTCAGCACACCACCATCCCCACACCCCCACAGCTTTCGCCCCTTGGTGTCCATACGTTTGTTCTCTACATCTGTGTCTTAACTTCTGCCCTTTAAACCGGTTCAGCTGTACCATTTTTCTAGATTCCACATACATGCATTAATATACGATATTTGTTTTTCTCTTTCTGACTTACTTCACTCTGTATGACAGTCTCTAGATCCATCCACGTCTCAACAAATGACTCAATTTCGTTCCTTTTTATGGCTGAGTAATATTCCATTGTATATATGTACCACATCTTCTTTATCCATTTATCTGTCGATGGGCATTTAGGTTGCTTCCATGACCTGGCTACTATAAATAGTGCTACAATGAACATTGGAGTGCATGTGTCTTTTTGAATTATGGTTTTCTCTGGGTATATGCCCAGCAGTGGGATTGCTGGATCATATGGTAATTCTATTTTTAGTTTTTTTAAGGAACCTCCATACTGTTCTCCATAGTGGCTGTATCAATTTACATTCCCACCAAGAGTGCAAGAGGGCTCCCTTTTCTCCACACCCTCTCCAACAGTTGTTGTTCGTAGATTTTCTGATGATGCCCATTCTAACTGGTGTGAGGTGATACCTCATTGTACTTTTGATTTGCATTTCTCTAATAATTACTGATGTTGAGCAGCTTTTCATGTGCTTCTTGGCCATCTGTATATCTTCTTGGGAGAAATGTATATTTAGGTCTTCTGCCCGTTTTTGGATTGGGTTGTTTGTTTCTTTAATATTGAGGTGTATGAGCTATTTATATATTTTGGAGATTAATCCTTTGTCCATTGATTCATTTGCAAATATTTTCTTCCATTCTGAAGCTTGTCTTTTCGTCTTGTTTATGGTTTCCTTTGCTGTGCAAAAGCTTTTAAGTTTCATTAAGTCCCATTTGTTTATTTTTATTTCCATTTCTCTAGGAGGTGAATCAAAAAAGATCTTGCTGTGATTTATGTCAAAGAGTGTTCTTCTTATGTTTTCCTCTAAGAGTTTTATAGTGTCCAGTCTTACATTTAGGTCTCGAATCCATTTTGAGTTTATTTTTGGGTATGGTGTTAGGGAGTGTTCTAATTTCATTCCTTTAAATGTAGCTGTCCAGTTTTCCAAGCACCACTTATTGAAGAAACTGTCTTTTCTCCCTTGTATATCCTTGCCTCCTTTGTCATAGATTAGTTGACACTAGGTGCATGAGTTTATCTCTGGACTTTCTATCTTGTTCCATTGATCTATGTTTCTGTTTTTGTGCCAGTACCATATTGTCTTGATTACTGTAGCTTTGTATTATAGTCTGAAGTTAGGGAGTCTGATTCCTCCAGCCCCGTTTTTTTCCCTCAAGACTGCTTTGACTATTTGGGGTCTTTTGTGTCTCCGTACAAATTTTAAGCTTTTTTGTTCTAGTTCTGTAAAAAAATACCATTGGTAATTTGATAGGGATTGCACTGAATCTGTAGATTGCTTTGGGTAGTATAGTCATTTTCACAATATTGATTCTTCCAGTCCAAGAACATGGTATATCTCTCCATCTGTTGGTATCATCTTTAATTTCTTTCATCAGTGTCTTATAGCTTTCTGCATACAGGTCTTTTGTCTCTCTAGGTAGTTTTATTCCTAGCTATTTTATTCTTTTTGTTGCAATGGTAAATGGGACTATTTCCTTAATTTCTCTTTCAGATTTTTCATCATTACTGTATAGGAATGCAAGAGATTTCTGTGCATTAATTTTGTATCCTGCAACTTTACCAAATTAATTGATTAGCTCTAGTAGTTTTCTGGTGGCATTTTTAGCATTCTCTATGTATACTATCATGTCATCTGCAAAGAGTGACAATTTGACTTCTTCTTTTCCAATTTGTATTCCTTTTATTTCTTTTCTTCTCTGATTGCCATGGCTAGAACTTCCAAAACTATGTTGAATAATAGTGGTGAGAGTGGACATCCTTGTCTTGTTCCTGATCTTAGAGGAAATGCTTTCAATTTTTCACCATTGAGAATGATGTTTGCTGTGGGTTTGTCATATATGACCTTTATTATGTTGAGGTAGGTTCCCTCTATGCCCACTTTCTGGAGAGTTTTTATCATAAACGGTGTTGAATTTTATCAAAAGCTTTTTCTGCATCTCTTGAGATGATTATATGGTTTTTATTCTTCAATTTGTTAATATGGTATATCACACTGATTGATTTGCATATATTGAAGAATCCTTGCATCCCTGGGATAAATCCCACTTCATCGTGGTGTATGATCCTTTTAATGTGTTGTTGGATTCTGTTTGCTAGTATTTTGTTGAGGATTTTTGCATCTATATTCATGAGTGATATTGGTCTGTAATTTTCTTTTTTTTTTAGTATCTTGTCTGGTTTTGGTATCAGGGTGACTGTGGCCTCATAGAATGAGTTTGGGAGTGTTCCTTCCTCTGCAATTTTTTGGAAGAGTTTGGGAAGAATGGGTGTTAGCTCTTTTCTTAATGTTTGATAGAATTCACCTGTGAAGCCCTCTGGTCCTAGACTTTTGTTTGTTGGAAGATTTTTAATCACAGTTTCAATTTCATTACTTGTGATTGGTCTGTTCATATCTTCTATTTCTTCCTGGTTCAGTCTTGGAAGGTTATACTTTTCTAAGAATTTGTCCATTTCTTCCGTGTTGTCCAATTTATTGGCATAGAGTTGCTTGTAGTAGTCTCTTAGGATGCTCTGTATTTCTGTGTTGTCTGTTGTAACTTCTCCCTTTTCATTTCTAATTTTATTGATTTGAGTCCTCTCCCTCTTTTTCTTGATGAGTCTGGCTAATGGTTTATCAATTTTGTTTATCTTCTGAAAGAAACAGCTTTTAGTTTTATTGATCTTTGCTGTTGTTTTCTTTGTTTCTATTTCATTTATTTCTGCTCTGAGCTTTATCATTTCTTTCCTTCTGCTAACTTTGGGTTTTGTTTGTTCTTCTTTCTCTAGTTCCTTTAGGTGTAAGGTTAGATTGTTTATTTGAGATGTTTCTTGTTTCTTGAGGTAGGCTTGTATAGCTATAACTTCCCTCTTAGAACTGCTTTTGCTGCATCCCATAGGTTTTGGATCGTCGTGTTTTCATTGTCATTTGTCTCTAGGTATTTTCTGTTTTCTTCAGTGATCTCTTGGTTATGTAGTAACATATTGTTTAGCGTCCAGGTGTTTCTGTTTTTTACATTTTTTTCCCCTGTAATTCATTTCTAATCTCATAACGTTGTGGTCAGAAAAGATGCTTGATATGATTTCAATTTTCTTAAATTCACTGAGGCTTGCTTTGTGACCCAAGATGTGATCTATCCTGGAGAATGTTCCGTGCGCACTTGAGAAGAAAGTGTAATCTGCTGTTTTTGGATGGAATGTCCTATAAATATCAATTAAATCTATCTGGTCTATTGTGTCGTTTAAAGCTTCTGTTTCCTTATTTATTTTCATTTTGGATGATCTGTCTGTTGTTGTAAGTGAGGTGTTAAATTCCCCCACTATTATTGTGTTACTGTCAATTTCCTCTTTTATAGCTGTTAGCAGTTACCTTATGTGTTGAGGTGCTCCTATGTTGGGTGCATATATATTTATAATTGTTATATCTTCTTCTTGGATTGATCCCTTGATCATTATGTGGTGTCCTTCTTTGTCTCTTATAACATTCTTTATTTTAAAAGCTATTTTATCTGTTATGAGTATTGCTACTCCAGCTTTCTTTTGATTTCCATTTGCATGGAATATCTTTTTTCCATCCCCTCACTTTCAATCTGTATGTGTCCCTAGGTCTGAAGTGGGTCTCTTGCAGACAGCATATATATGGGTCTTGTTGTTTTATCCATTCAGCAAGCCTGTGTCTTTTGGTTGGAGCATTTAATCCATTCATGTTTAAGGTAATTATCGATATGTATGTTCCTATGACCATTTTCTTAATTGTTTTGGGTTTCTTTTTGTAGGTCCTTTTCTTCTCTTGTGTTTCCCAGTTAGAGAAGTCCCTTTAGCATTTGTTGTAGAGCTGGTTTAGTGGTGCTGAATTCTCTTAGCTTTTGCTTGTCTGTAAAGCTTTTGATTTCTCCATCAAATCTGAATGAGATCCTTGCTGGGTAGAGTAATCTTGGTTGTAGGTTCTTTCCTTTCATCACTTAAGTATGTCATGCCACTCCCTTCTGGCTTGCAGAGTTTCGTCTGCGAAATCAGCTGTTAACCTTACGGGAGTTCCCTTGTATGTTATTTGTCGTTTTTCCCTTGCTGCTTTCAATAATTTTTCTTTGTCTTTAATTTTTGCCAATTTGATTACTACGTGTCTCGACGTGTTTCTCCTTGGGTTTATCCTGTATGGGACTTGCTGTGCTTCCTGGACTTGCGTGGCTATTTCCTTTCCCATGTTATGGACGTTTTCAACTATAATCTCTTCAGATATTTTCTCGGGTCCTTTCTCTCTCTCTTATCCTTATGGGACCCCTATAATGTGAATGTTGTTGCGTTTAATGTTGTCCCAGAGGTCTCTTGAGCTGTCTTCATTTCTTCTCATTCTTTTTTCTTTATCCTGTTCTGCAGCTGGGAATTCCTGTCATTCTGTCTTCCGGGTCACTTATCCATTCTTCTGCCTCAGTTATTCTGCTATTGATTCCTTCTAGTGTAGTTTTCATTTCAGTTATTGTATTGTTCATCTCTGTTTGTTTGTTCTTTAATTCTTTAATTCTTTAATTCTTTAATTCTTTAGTTCTTTAATTCTTTAATTCTTTAGTTCTTTAATTCTTTAATTCTTCTAATGTTGTTAAACATTTCTTGCATCTTCTTGATCTTTGCCGCCATTCTTTTTCCGAGGTCCTGGATCATCTTCACTATCATTATTCTGAATTGTTTTTCTGGAAGGTTGCCTATCTCCACTTCATTTAGTTGTTTTTCTGGGGTTTTATCTCGTTCCTTCATGTGTTACATAGCCCTCTGCCTTTTCATCTTGTCTATCTTTCTGTGAATGTGGTTTTTGTTCCACAGGCTGCAGGATTGTAGTTCTTCTTGCTTCTGCTGTCTGCCCTCTGATGGATGAGGCTATCCTACAATTATATTTTAACCAGAAAAAAAGCAATTAAAAACATGTTATGAATAGCTTTCATAATTTCTGATCCAAATAAAACCCTAAATTACACAGCAACTTTCCTGTCTACATTATCTCTACTTGTATGCATTTCCTGAAGAAATACGCAAGTGGCCTCCTTTTAAAAATATGAAAATAACATGAGGTCTTCAACTTTCTAGACAGAACCTTAGAAAAATGTAATATATTTTTGATCATGTCCTCCAGGGTAGATTGATAGATAGGTATATAGATAGATAGAGGAGCTGAGAAAATATCTGAATAATTTGGCAGACTTTAATTTCTCTTAAATGTTTATTATAGCTGGTTTATAAGCACAAATGGGTCCAAGAATTCAATTTTTGGATATGTTTTGATCTGATGGACCAAACTGAATAAATGTTACATATGAATACATATGTATTCATAATTATATAATGAATTATATAATGTAGCATATGAAAGATTTGACAAACAAAATAGTATATTGTGTGGAAATAAGGAGAAGGGGAGAAGACTTAGAAACAGGGAAAAATACAAAAAAGGGAGCTTATTTTGTTAATTTTTTCTTTTGGTCCAGCTATCTTTCTAAGAAATATTACTTAATATTACCTATAAACATTTAAGTAGATTTAGGAAATAATACAAATTATATTTCCAGGTAAAAAATATTAATAGAAAACTCTTTAAAATTAAACATAATTTTAATGTATATTTATTGACATATAAATATATCTATTTTAATTGGAAATCATTAACTAATGACAATAGTTACAAATGCTTCCTAAATACCATTGACTTCATTTAGTCTTTTAGGTATCTACATTTGTTTTATCTCATTCATCATCACACATTTAAGATATTTTTTGTCTTGTAAACTATTTTATAATTATATATTTAATGATATTCTAATTATAGATGTATAATTTTAGAAAATTTAAGAAAAAAATATGTAAGAATGAAGGATTAAATACTCATAATTTTTCCTAGAAAAATAATTGTTAACAAGATAAAATAGTTTTGCAGACATTTAGTGTGACTCCATTTCTTTCTCTAGCTGCTTGAATTTTATTTAAGTATACATATATAATATATTCAGTTATGGATATAGATATTTTATTACTTGAGAACTTGGAGATGATCTTCTCAGTCCATCAAACTACTTTGTTCTCCTTATAGCACATGTTAAACAGCAGAGAATCCCCTGGTCATTTTTAAGCAGTGGAGTGATATTATCTGGTTCACATTTTTGTAAGATCTGTCCATCTGACCAACGAAAAATACACTGAAGGAGCCCATGCAGGCAAGAACAGAAACCAATAAGGAAGCAAATTTCATTAGATCAAGTGAGGCATCGTTTTGCTTTAGACTGGCATGTGACCCTTGACATCTTTTATTTGTCTGTCTCTGATGGTACTAGAGCTGATTCCAGAAACACTGATCATTTGTCCCTGTTGAATCAGCTACCACTTTCTTTATGGACAAAATCTCCAAGTGATGTTGGCAAAATTCTCAATGCATCTCACATCAAAATTCACATAGACTCCTCAAAACCTCTTATCAGAATTGATCAATACCCTATAAGTAAAAAAAGCCCTTCAAGGTGTAAAACCCATAATAGATTATAAGGCTTGAGGTCTCATTAGCCCCTGTACTAGTCCCTGTAACACTCTTATTTTACCTGTGAGAAAACCTAATAGCCAACAGTGGAGGTTTGTCCAGGGCATCCCAGCAGTAAACAACATTATTGTCCCTCGACCTTCTGTTGTTCCTAACCCTCATATGTTACTAACACTCATTCACACTGGAAGTAAATTCTTTACTGTAATTGATTTATGCAGTGCATTCTTTAGTATTCCAGTTGATGAAGCTAGCCAATACCTTTTGCCTTCACTCAGGAAGAGAAATAATTCACCTGGACATAATGCCTCAGGGCTCAGGGCTTTATTGAGAGTCGTTTTTATTTCTCACAAATCCTGAAAGCTGATCTAGATGACATAAAGTTTTCTTGTGGTCTACTTTGTGGCCATTTGTGGATAATTTGCTTCTTTGTTCTCCTTCTCAAGCCTCCTCACAGGAAGGCAGCATCCTCTTTCTAAAGTTCTTACCTTAACAGAACATAAGTTCACCAAAAAAATAAATAAATGCAGTTTGCCAAAACCAGGTTTGATATTTAGGGCCTCTGATATCAGAACAAGGTCTAAACCAAGATCCAGGTAGACTTCATGGTGTCCGAAGTTTCTCAAAATCCCAGACTAAGGGCCGAACACAAGGTTTTGTTGGGCCAGTTGGTTATTGTTGAAATTGGATTCCAGTATTTTCTCTTATGGCCAAAACCTGTGTATGTTTTACTCAATAATAACAGCCTTGATCCAATTTTATGGGGAGGACCCAACGACATAGCCTTCAAGGCTTTAAAGGAGAGTTTGATAAACCCAATTGCATTTGGATACCCCAATTATCAGATTCCCTTTTGTATGTAAAAAAGAAGGGAATGCCATTGGTGTCGTCACCTAAAAACACGGAGACCACCATGGACCCATAGGTTGTTACAGCCAGCAACTGGACACTGTGGCATGGGGATATCCCCCCTTGCCTTAGAGCCATTACTACCACTGCCCTTTTGGTTAAGGCCACCAGAAAGAACATTGTGGAACTCCTTTAGCCATTTTTGCTTCTCTTGCAGTAGAAGATCTCCTGAATCCTTATCACACTCAACATTTCTCAGCCAACCACCTCACCTCCTATGAAATCCTTTTGTTAACTGTGCCACACATAACTCTTTCAAGTTGTAATAATTTGAACCCAACCACTCTTCTCCCCTTCATCACCGACAAAGTCCCTCATGCTTGTTTAATGTGATGGACCACCTCTTGACTCATTATATTGAATTACAGAAAATTCTATTGGGTAACATAACTTTCTGCTGTTTAAGCTACTCAATCTGTGGTACTTTGTTATGGCATCCCTAGCAACCTAATACACATTCCATATAGCAATTCTTAACCCCATCAAACTTGATATTATCTCTCCCATCTTTGAATCTTGATACTCATGTCATGTCTTACCTTTACTATGGTAATTATAGTTATTTAAAATAAGCTGTGTTATCGACCTACAATTTAAAGAGATTTCACTTTCTATTTTCAGAAGTAAAACAAAATATTAAATACATTAATTAGAAAGTTCTACTGCTTACAAATAGTAATTTTCAATCATTTTCACATACTAATAACATCAAGTTGCTCCTTTCAACTATGAATTTCATTCAACAGAAGTAACAATGTGCTATACTGGAGACTACTAAAATTAGACATGTTTTCTTTCCTGAAGGAGCTTAAAGCCTAGTTATTGGGTCAGACAGAGTAACCACTAGAGCCACCATTTTCTCTGTGTAGTGTTGAAGCACTTTGCCTTTGTCCTTAACCTATTTCTCCAAATTGTGAAATACCGAGAAAGAATCAATGAAAACATGAATCCCACTCGATAGCGCAACATACTTCCAGACAGACCTTTTGTCTTCCTAGAAGTGAGAAGTAAGCTGTACCATTGTTGGGTTAGTCAGCCACACAGACAAATGAGCTAATTTCTGAAACAAGACCTGAGAGCTACATATTTTATAATAATTCTATATTCATGTAAATGAAGTTATTTAATCAGTTTGCCAAAAATGATTCAGGATGCCAGATCAAAATAATTCAATTCACCACATGACCAAACTGGAGTGTGCTAATTTGCATACTCCAGGAAGATAATTATTTTTATATACAATTGAGGATAAATTTATGTTATTTAAAAAATCTTGGCAGATTTTTCAAAAGGTGGTTTGGTTCTATTTTTAAAAAAACAATATTCAACTGAGACTTTTATATTCTGTCTTCTTAAATAATGAAGTCTTGAATTGTATGTTGAAATTAATGTTCAGAGAGAAAGAGATAACCTAATGAGTTATAGAAGGGGTTAGAAAAAGGTTGTAGCTAAATAATTTTTGTTTGGAATATGCTGACTTGTGTGTAATTAAAATCTCACCCATTGTATTCCATTAATCTAGTTTCTTGGATATAATTGTACTTAAGATGATTTAACAGTATTTAATTATTACTTGTATATAAGACCTATACATTTGTTTGTTTTTACGCAATTAATCTGAAGTGAATTGGTGTTAGTGGTGATTTAAAAAACAAAAATCTGTGTTTATAAATAAAATAAAGCTTGCTGCTCTCCCAAATTATGGTACAGGCATAATCCTCAACAATAAACCCCACTGATTGAAAAAATTAATTTTGCTATTAAACATATTCTTAGAAACATGCCATAAAATGGCATAAAAATAGAAAAATTACTTCAGGAAAATATGAATGAAAGCTTCTCTACTTGTAAAATAAGAGAGATGGAAAAGACACACTCAAAAAATCATTGTTTAAAATCTTAAGATTCGCCAATGTTAAAAAAAGAATACACACACAAACACACACACACAACAGAATTTATAATATCACTCAAACTTTAATATAAAATATTCTATGATTGTTTATAAGTACATGGAAACACAAAGCACTTCTCTGTTTAAATATATTGGAAACAATATTAAATATATATATTACTACATTTTAAGAATGGCAATTTTAGAAGTTTATTTCATCACTTTTTAAATTTTTATGATTTACTTTTCAAAGTATGTATGTTCCATAAAATTAAATAACCAGAAGAAGAATTTACAATAATATATTTTAGGAATTTGATAAATATGTATCATCTTAGCAAAAAAAAAAAAGTGACAAAGACACCCATTGTTTTTCATAACGTAGAATGGCATGTCTCTTATAGTGAAACTATCGCTTATTTTGTGACTTGCCAAAATATTTTTGCATCCCAATGTGTATAATTTAGTATCTCACCAAAAAGTAATTATAGTATAGTATACTATATACTATATAGTATATAATATATATATATAGTATACTATATATAATTATAGTATACTATTTTGCACTAAAATAATAAAGGAACACTTTCAAAGAAATTGTTAAAGTGATAACTACAGTGTTGAGAGAGGACTATGACATTTCACACTGAAATCTTAAGGTGCTGTATATGAAGATGCCAATCCCCCTGCCTTTCTCTTTTGAAATCATGTGCTGGAGATCATTTTCTCTTGTAACATAATCCCTAGATAGAAGTCAGTTGATGCTGATACAAAAAAGGACACATTTTAGCATTGTTGAAGGCTTATCTGAGCTCCATAAATCCTAGTGCTTCACCTGATGTCAAATCTCAGATGCGGTGTGTTTTATTGACCACAGTATGGTTTAAAGAGCAGTTGTGAAATGATTATTTAGTAGGTATGTGTGTAGCCTGGAAAAAAATACAGAACACAGTAACTTGATCATAAAATATTGCTGTCGATACTTTTGATATCCAGGGGCATAGAGAGGAGATTGTGTTTCGAAGAAGAGTAAGATTTTCGCATTGCAGCTGTTCTTAAGACCTAATATTCCGCTATTTCTTATCATCTCCTAAATGTAAATATATTGTAAAAATGTAAAGCCAAGTTGTAGAATTTAAGGCCACATAGATATATGGTTGAAAATTTCAAGGTTAAATGTAAACTTAATTTTCTTACATTAGTTGAATTTAAGGATTTTTTTAAACGGAGTGAAATTAATTAAATTATCAGGGGAATTCTTTCTTGTTTTTGAAAATAACTAATAGAAATAAACTATTTGGCCCTTTGGAGAAATTGTTTTCTGTGGCTAGCACCTACATGGGGTGAAAAAGAAGAGATTTATAAGATGCTTTTTAGAAATAGAGTTTTTACTTTGGGAACAGTTCCAGAAATTTCGAGAGCAAAAAAAAAAACCACAAAAGATAATAATAGCACTTTGAACACAATATTTTGGATAGTAAGATGATTTGTATTATATGTGTATATAATGAAATATAACTCATCTCTCACAGCCTTTTTAATTCCTTTATCATAAAACATCACTTTTTAATAATTAGTTGAATTTTAAAATATCTCTCTACCCAGACAGACCACAAATTTTTAAAAAACATCAAATATGTTTGTGTTGTTCATGCCATAATTTCGGAAACCAAGCAAAATATGTAATATAGAGTATGGACTCAATTCTTATTACTTTACTGGCACACCAATGAGTCTTAAATGCACTTCTTTCTAAGATAATTAGTTAATTTTTGAGTTAATAGAAGAAATACCAATTTCTTTAAAAAAAAGATAAACATAGTGTTATGAAAATTATTTTATTTGAAATACATGAGCAAAAGCAAGTGGAATATTTAAAAAATTATCAGAGCAGCAAACCTTTCACATATCTAGCTCTCTAAAGAGTAAATAACTTTGGACCTAATTTCAAGGGAATTTTTCATCCCTTAGTAATAAAATATTAAACAAACAGAAAAGTCATAGTGCAGAAAATAATTACAGTTTTCAAAGCATTTATCAATATCGTATATATGTGTGAGATTATTTTAGTTTTTCAGTGTTATGTTGTCTGAGTTGTTTATTTTTATAATATTTCTATTTTTTGTTGAACAAGCACTAATTTTTTTCTTGAGTATAGAGTGCCATCTAAATTCTTACATTATTTACACAGTTCCTGACAGTGAAATGAAAGAAATCAGCCTATTATTAATAAATATATTAATAATTATATTATTAATATTTTATATTATTGTTATTAAGAATAACATTTTCTAAAAGGACATAAATATGTTGTTTATCTATTGCCTTATCTCTATAGCTACCAAAAATGTTCTTTGGGAATTTATTCTGTTTTGTTTTGGGGACCAAAACCAACATTAAAATATGCAATGAAATTAGGAAAACAATAGCTTAGTACTTCTATTTTAAAATATTTGCACTATTTTACTATTGACCGTAAAACACTAACTCCTGTTGTAGTTTACATTTTTCTTTGAATTTTTTTTGAAATATAATTTTAGTCTTGGTAATTTTTAAATTTTTTCTTCTCTGTCCATCTCAAGTTCTACTCATTATATTCAGCTATGTTATTTTTCTTTTATTATTTTAACTTCCTATAGAAATATCTTATCACATATATATATACACATATATATTCAGTTTAAAATATGTATTGATTGATGTTTCATTCATTAAATATTATGAACCTATAGCATGAAAGATGTTGGACTAAGTTGAATATTTATATTGGTCTAATATCAATACTAGGTTGGATAGGGAATTTTTCCCCATGTCATTCACTCAGTATGAAACAGTTGCTAATTATTTGTTGAGCCCTTATGAAGTGTTTTGATAACTGAAGACACAGTAGTGAACATGACATGATATCACTAACCTCATGATATGTGTATGTGTAAGGTGCAGAAAGGAATTAAAAGCAGAGTAAAGAGATAGTGAAGGATGGCTAAAGTAGTTAGTTTAGATAAAGTGATCAGAGAACGCATTTGAGCAGAGATATGAAATAATAGATAAGTACATTTAAGTGGTAAGATGGTAAACTTAGTAAAGATTGATCTTTTAGATAGAATATGTAGCAAGCACAGAGGCCTGATTCTTATTTGAAAAACAACATTACAAATAGTTTTTAAAAGAAAATATCACCAATATTAATATTAAGTGGCACATCTATGAGTCTTTTTAACCTTGTCAGAAATCAAGGTTCTTGATTCTTTTATGTAAAACTATGCTTCTTAATCATTTGTTTATCAAAGATTCTTTTACAAATCCTATTTTATCATGGCCTTTCCTCTGTAGACTGTCCATGTGTTCATTTATGCATTATTCTCCTTATAGTATGGAGGGGATGTAGTCAAGACCCTGACTGCCAGACATAGTCACCAAGTTAGAAATTCCTTTTATTCAACTGAAGCAAAAAATGTTTTTAAGATTTTCCTTGTTTTTTGAAATATTTAGTTTTAAAACATACATGATAACAAATGCTACTCATATAATCTAAGGGTAAGTAGTCCTTTTAGTTTTTAGAGATCTTCAAATATTCTTGCATTTTATTGACACTACTGCCATATTCATTTACTCATGAACTTCTATATGCAGGCCTCTTTGTGATGTGCAAAGAAAAATGCAACACTGAAGTCAAGAGAAGCTTTCACAATAAGGAGTTTATATGCAGCTTCAGTGTATCTATCACATTGAATATTATTATATTTCAGTGTGCTTAGCCTCAAATTTTCTAGGAGGGCTTTTTCTCCCAAATGAATTCACCATCCCATGACATGAACTTATAAAATATCAATAGAACAAAGTTTCTAGAGCTCTATCATCTTATAGATCTTTCTTTCACAAGTGCAAGTTTTACCGATTGCCAGATTTATATCCTTCTGTTCTCTTGTAAATGAGTCTAGAGGGAAATCTCTCAAAGCAATATCTTTTAGAGTTTCTCATTATTCTTTTATCAGGCATAAGAACTTAATTAATTAGATACATGTTAATGTGTATCATATTTAATGCACCATTCACTTATTCATATACACAGACATCCAGGAATGTTTGCTGTTTCTTTTGTCACACTATTCCATCTGAGTAGACTAATGGACAGATAACTTAATTGTCTGGAGAAGTTTTTGCATTTTTAACCAACATTTTTCATACATTATATGTATCAAGCATTGAGCTAGATTTGGGGAATATACTGATAAATATAAAATAATGAAATAGTTCACAGACCTTTGGAAATTGCAGTATATTTGTGAGATAGAGAAGAGCCCAAAGACGACTATACAAAGTATTATGGGAATAACAGGAATGGTATAATGGTTATCCTCCTCACTTCACATTTGACTAAGTATGTTTAATTAATGGGACTGCACTTGGAGTGCTAGACAAAAGGGAATTTCTTTGCCAAGCTTAGCCATACAGCTCTCCCACTGGGCATGTGATCCTCAGTCTCTCTCCATATCTACCACACAGCAGAATGTTTGGAATTAGGTTCATAATCCAAAACGTGGAATATTTTATATAACTGCTTTTATATACGAAGAGTGGGGGCTACTCTTCGTTGCGGTGCACAGTCTTCTCTTGTTGTGCAGCATGGGCTCTAGGTGTATGGGCTTCAGTAGTTGTGGCACACGGGCTCTAGAGTGCAGGCTCAGTAGTTGTGGTGCATGGGCTTAGTTGCTCTGTGGCATGTGGGATCTTCCCGGACTGGGGCTAGAACCCGTGTCCCCTGCATTGGCAGATGGACTCTTAACCACCATGCCACCAGGGAAGCCCTAATATAGGATTGTTCATCTGCATGTCAAACCATTTCCATGATGATTCACTCTGTCTTATTCTTGACTTATGAAGAAATTTCTGACATCAACAGTGTTGTCTGCTGTTTTTTATTTATTTCCATTTAACTCTACATATATATAATACTAGATAAAATATATTCATTTCAGGGCTTCCCTGGTGGCACAGTGGTTGAGAGTCTGCCTGCTGATGCAGGGGACGCGGGTTCCTGCCCCGGTCCGGGAAGATCCCACATGCTGCGGAGCGGCTGGGCCCGTGAGCCATGGCCGCTGAGCCTGCGCGTCCGGAGCCTGTGCTCCGCAATGGAAGAGGCCACAACAGTGAGAGGCCCGTGTACCGCAAAAAAAAAAAAAAAAATATATATATATATATATATATATATATTCATTTCAAAAAAGGTTGTTAAAAATTTATAAAGTACTACATTAAGCATATAGAAGTGAAAATAGAACTGAACTGTAAACTAGATTCTAGATTGGAATCCTAAACTTGCCATTAATCAATGGTTTTTGACCTTTGTTACATTATTTACACTGTTTCCACATATATTACTAAAAGTATTGAGTTAAATAGAGTCTAAAGTCCAATGCCTTTCTAAAAATTTTGGCTTCTTTATATTCTAGGTTTAAAGTTAATATTTATTTGTATAGGTATCACAACAGTTTATACCTGCAATATTTACTTATTTGTGCTGATATAAGACTGTGTATGAACTGTAGTAGATGAGAAGGGAAGAAAAAAGAAACAATTGATTGCAAAACCAATTTGTTCATTCTGTGAGGGAGAAGTGCCTTAACTGTTGCTATCAAAACTACAATTCCAAATTGTCAATGGAGCACCCTTAGATCTAGTATCATATTTTTATTATACCTTTGGACTTTCTGGTAGACCAAAAACATCTTAAAGGCAGTTTGTGACTTATGAATAAAAGTTATTTTGGCTACTTAACAAATCTGTTTCATTCCTTGGAATCTGATATGTTGATTTTTATTGTTTTAATTATTTACTTAGAGATTCTCAAAAGATAGAAGTTTTTAAAAGCTGGACGAGGAGAATCTTAGGCCATCTGTGTTTGCTAATTGACTTTACCCAAAGGAAAATTTAACTTGTGTGTATCTCATGACCGGAGGTGGTTTAAAATTTGGAGCATAGCACCCTCCAAAGTTAGGCTTCTATCCTCCTGAAGAAATTGAGAGATTGGGCATTATCTGTCTTGATGACATTACAATGCGATGGTTCCTGTGTGCTTCAGAAAGATATCCCTGGGTTGTAAAAACTTGCAAAAGGATTTTAAGAAGATTTACATCTCAAAGGATCAAAGTTTTCTTGAAGCAAATGCTCTAGAAAAAGGCAAGAGATGTGCTAAAGGTCAGGAAGAGGACTGTCTAAAGTTTAGTTAAGCTGAGGGGAAGTTTAAGATGTTCTTGGTCAATACCCATGGGCTTTCTGATATGGACTTAGAAATAGGGTCTTACCAGCTAATTTTCTCTAGCTCTTTCCTCAAATTTGCCATGTTTATATGTCAGCTTAATAATATATTTGTTGATGGAATCATGTTTAACTTAGAACATGAAGATAAATGTGAATAGCCAAGCTATTTGATGACACACACTGACTTACTTTTCTGCCAGTATAATAATGAATAGCCTTTCAATGCATGCTTTTGTTACTAAATGACCACTTGTCATTGCATAAAATAACAAATCCTAGGGTAGTAGCTACTAAGCAGTGATTAAAGTGGCATAGTTCTTCTAGATTCTTTTAGAACTATCAGATTCTTTGGGACTAATTATATTCAAAATGTCACCAAGACAAACTGATTTGTTGCACCTAAAAAATCAGAATTCACATGGGGAATTTTAGAAAATTATCTTATTTAGCAATAATTATAGTTATACAAAATTAATAGACAGGTAGCTTTCAATTATAACAACTTCCAAAAGCAAATATTATTCATACTCCTTCATTATTTCACTATCTTGAGAGTATGTTTGGAAATTTTTAGAAGATATATTACATTTTTAGGCTGTAAGCAAATAGACTACTAGTTATTTCTCCAACAAAAATGGTTGTATTCAGGATCATTACAGAATTACAATTCAGAATCTTCAACCATGGCAAGCCACATGCAAGTCCCCACCGGGCATGGAGAGGGGAACTCTTTTGAAGAGAGGAAAAAGAAGTTGGGAGGGCTATGGTTTAAAAAAAAAAAAAAAAAAACACTAGAGGAATTGAGAGTTTGATAAATAGTGGCTCTTCATTGGCTGAGCTGTGATAGTCTTCCATTGGCTGAGTTCTTGCCAGGCAAAAAGAGGAAGTCTTTTTCTTTCCTATTGATCTCTGCTGTTGTCATAAGGCCTAAAATCTCTAAGCTCTCACTTCCGGCCTCCTGACTCAATTTAAATTAAGAATTCTGTTTATTATTTTTTATACTTTCCCCTTTTGATCAAGATCTTTCTCTGAAAGAATCACTGATCAGTAGTTAGGTTTTCAGATTTCAGTGGCTTTCTGGTCCTTAATGCCGGGAAGGACTTTTCCTGGTTGTAGTGTCCCATATCAGAGGGAAAGTGCACAGATTGGAAACCTATTAAGGTAACATCTGAATAACAAGGAGGGGAGGGGGAAAACCCTCAGACACTTTTTATCTAAAGTTCATATATTATCAAGATCACAGACATTGGGGATCATGTAAAGCATTATGTCAGCATGAAAGGTTTGGCAGACAAAGTTCCAACAGGCCTGGTCCAGATATCTTGGAAAGGCTGTCTCATCAAATGTCATAGACTTTAATTCTGGGAAATCTTTACTTTTGGGTCAGCAGATGATATGCAGGTCCAGTCAGCATTTGGTTCTTTCTTTATGTGTGTCATGTGAATCCAAGAGTCTATTCCTTGGAGTTTGGTGCACAAAGGTTGGTTAGTAGTAGCTAATAGAGACCTTTCCAGTAAAGTTGAGTAAGTTGGAGTTAACTCTTTCAACTGACAAAATCTTCAGGTTGCCAGGTGTGATGTTTAAGATCTTCATGTCCCAAGAATGTACTGTGAAAAGATTGCTCTACCAAAATATGGTTCTTTTTAATAGAAGCCATTAGGCCTTTGTAATATTGGGGTATCTCTGTTTCTGTCTGTTGTGGGTCAAAGGAAGCAGGAGTCAAGTGCAATATCATCCTGGGTGAAAGTTTATGTGTTTCAAGCGGGGCGGATATGAAATTCAGAAGAACCAAAGACAGTGCTTCTGCCGAAGGTATTAGGAAGGCCTCTACAAAATTTTGCCACTTGTGCCTTAATAATGCACTTGTGTGTTCCACTAAATCAGAGGATAGAGGGTGGCAAGTGCAGTGAAACTGTAAAACCGGCCAAACAATTCAGACTTGTTGAAGTGCCTGACCAGTAAAACGGGTTCCTCAATCACTGTGAAGTTTGATGGGAGTTCTTAATGTAGAGATAATCTTTTCCAAAAGGACTTTAGCTGTAGAAAAGGCAGTAGTTTGTCTGCAAGAAAGGCTTCAGTCCAGCATGAAAACATTCAGAAGAAAACTAAAACATATTTAT
Source organism: Tursiops truncatus (assembly GCF_011762595.2). Classification (NCBI taxonomy): domain Eukaryota; kingdom Metazoa; phylum Chordata; class Mammalia; order Artiodactyla; family Delphinidae; genus Tursiops; species Tursiops truncatus. The sequence continues at coordinate 11,131,894 of NC_047038.1, forward strand.
ATCCATAAGATGAAGAAAGTTGTATGAAATCAAATTGCCAGACCTCAAATGGTCCATTATGCAATTTAAAATGTCCAGAAACAGTACAAATAGGCCTCCCTGGATTGTATTTTGGACAAGTGGGAAAATGAGGTAGGCACTTTTTGTGGTCTTGTTGATGTTTCCCCACCACTACTGATTCATGAATGCTATCATTTTATCAGTAGACCAATGGCTTAATGCATGCATAGTGGTGAGGGGTGGGAATTTTAATCTCTGGTAGGACTGAGTTATTATTTGGTTTCAGACAGAGATTCCCCTTTTTATCAAACCAACAAAAAAGTTTATGATGCCCTAGAGTCTTAATCATAGCTAAAGCACCAGATAAACGTATTGCATCGAAAAATTCCTAAACATAGGGGCCATTTTTAATTTGATTTCTGCTGGAAATAAGGATGCCTCATTGCTTCCACAACATTGCAAAATCATGAGCTAGTCCAAAAGCATATTTATGTCAGTATAAATATTGGCAGTTTTGTCCTTGGATACATTAAAAGCCCATGTAAGGGCATATATTCAGCCTGTTGGGTTGAAGTAGCCATGGGTAAAGATGCTGCCTCAACAACATCAAAAGGAGTTGCAATAGCAAATCCAGCACAATATTTATCATTGTCTCTTTTGAATAGAAACCATCAGTGAACCGTGAGAAGTCAGTGTTACCCAAAAGAATTATCTGCAGATTATCACTAGGAGTCAGAAAGTGATCCATCAGTGTTAGCAGCATGAGAAACTTTGTCATAGACAGAGGGGAGACGAGTAGCAGGGTTAAGATTATTACAACATATAAAAGAGTCATGAGGAGCAGTTAACAAAAGGACTTCATAGGAAGTGAGATGGCTGACTGAGAAATGTTGACTGTGATGAGAATTCAGGAGGGCTTCTACTGCATGAGTTGTAAAAAATGGTTAAAAGGGATCCCACAATGATTTTTTTGGTACCCTTAACCAAAGGGCAGTCTCCATAACAGCTCTAAAGGAAGAGGGGTGTCCCTGTGCCACAGGATCCAGTTTCTGGCGATGTTACCCTATGGATGATGGTGTTCCCCATGTTTCTGCATGAGTACCTTAAGGGCGTTCCCTTCCTTTTCATATACATGAGGGGAAAAGAAAATCTGATAATTGGGATGTCCCAGGTGAGTGGGTTCATCAAAGCTCCTCTGAGGCCTGAAGACTATTCTTCCCATAACACTGGGTCAGTGTTGTTATTGTAAGTAAACATACAGAGATTTGGCCATAAGAGAGAAATTGGGAATTCAGTTTCAATGATTACCAACTAGCCCAAGAAAACCTTGCAGTTGGCTGTGGTTTGAGATTTGGGGAAACTTAAGACACAATGTAGTCAATCTGGATCTCAGTGTAGCTCCTGTTCTGATATCAGATGCCCTAAATATCAACCCTGGGTTTGGGCAAACTCCAATTTTTCTTTGGTGACCTTATGTTCCTTTAAGACTAAACACTTTAGCAAGCAGATATTTTCTTCCAGTGAGGAGGCTTGAGAAAGATTTTAAAATCAACACGTAAAATAACTAGGAATAAACCTACCTAAGGAAACAAAAGACCTTATGCAGAAAACTATAAGACAATGATGAAAGCAACTAAAGATGATACAAACAGATGGAGAGATATACCATGTTCTTGGATTGGAAGAATCAACATTGTGAAAATGACTATACTACCCAAAGCAATCTACAAGTTCAGTGCAATCCCTATCAAACTACCAATGGCATTTTTCACAGAACTAGAACAAAATATTTCACAATTTGTATGGAAACACAAAAGACCCCGAATAGCCAAAGCAATCCTGAGAAAGAAAAACGGAGCTGCAGGAATCAAGCTCCCTGACTTCAGACTATACTACAAAGCTACAGTAATCAAGACAGTATGGTACTGGCACACAAACAGAAATATAGATCAATGGAACAAGATAGAAAGCCCAGAGATAAACCCACACACATATGGTCACCTTATGTTTGATAAAGGAGGCAAGAATATACAATGGAGAAAAGACAGCCTCTTCAACAAGTGGTGCTGGGAAAACTGGACAGATCCATGTAAAAGAATGAAATTAGAACACTCCTTAACACCATACACAAAAATAAACTCAAAATGGATTTGAGACCTAAATGTAAGGCCAGACACTATCAAACTCTTAGAGGAAAACATAGGCAGAACACTCTATGACATAAATCACAGCAAGATCCTTTTCGACCCACCTCCTAGAGAAATGGAAATAAAAACAAAAATAAACAAATGGGACCTAATGAAACTTAAAATCTTTTGCACAGCAAAGGAAACCATAAACAAGATGAAAAGACAGCCCTCAGAATGGGAGAAAATATTTGCAAATGAAGCAACTGATAAAGGATTAATCTCCAAAATTTACAAGCAGCTCATACAGCCAACATCAAAAAAACAAACAACCCAATCCAAAAATGGGCAGAAGACCTAAATTGACATTTCTCCAAAGAAGATATACAGATTGCCAACAAACACATGAAAGAATGCTCAACATCACTAATCATTAGAGAAATTCAAATCAAAACTACAATGAGGTATCACCTCACACAAGTCACAATAGCCATCATCAAAAAATCTACAAACAATAAATGCTGGAGAGGGTGTGGAGGAAAGGGAACCCTCTTGCACTGTTGGTGGGAATGTAAATTGATACAGCCACTATGGAGAAAAGTATGGAGGTTCCTTATAAAACTAAACATAGAACTACCATATGACCCAGGAATCCCACTACTGGGCATATACCCGGAGAAGACCATAATTCAAAAAGTGTCATGTACCACAATGTTCACTGCAGCTCTGTTTACAATAGCCAGGACATGGAAGCAACCTAAGTGTCCATCAACAGAGAAATGGATAAAGAAGATGTGGCACATATATACAATGGAATATTACTCAGCCATAAAAAGAAATGAAATCGAGTTACTTGCAGTGAGGTGGATGGACCTAGAGTCTGTCATACAGAGTGAAGTAAGTCAGAAAGTGAAAAATAAATACCGTACGCTAACACATATATATGGAATCTAAAAAAAAAAACAAAAACAATGGTTCTGAAGAACCTAGGGCCAGGATAGGAATAAAGACACAGACGTAGAGAATGGATTTGAGGACACAGGGAGGTGGAAGGGTTAGCTGGGACGAAGTGAGAGAGTGGCATGGACATATATACACTACCAAATGTAAAATCAATAGCTAGTGGGAAGCAGCCACATAGCTCAGGGCGATCAGCTCAGTGATTTATGACCACCTAGAGGGGTGGATAGGGAGGGTGGGAGGGAGACGCAAGAGGGAGGAGATATGGGGATATTTGTATATGTATAGCTGATTCACTTTGTTATAAAGCAGAAACTAATACACCATTGTAAAGCAATTAGACTCCAATAAAGATGTTAAAAAAAAATCAGCACGTTTTCATATAGGCCTCAATAGCTGCTTTATCATTTCTATCTAAACTACTTGTATATACTACAATCCATTTTTACATAATGATGTACATTTTCTAGTAATATCATTTCCTTGTAAAAGATTGGGTACCATAGGTGTGAAAATGTTACATAATTATTTTTATGTTTATTCCCTTGAACATCAGTAATTTTGTTTTCACACAATGACGATATTACTTTGCCAATGTTAAATTCACAAATCAAAGTAAAGTTACTTTGTGTTTTTTTCTATAAAGACAAGTGTATTCAGGTGTAGAATTCATAGTCATCTCACCTCAAGTGTAAAATGGATTCTAGCACACATATAATAAGTAAGTTCAATTTTTTCCTCAATGATATATTTATAAATTAGAGGAAAAATACCAATTTGATGGCATCAATGCAATTTTTTATTTTCAAATTGAAAATCAGAAGAATATATTTTCCCCCATGAATATTCTAATTTTTTACTCAGTCATTAACATTAATGAAGTGACTAGTTTACTAATGTGTGAGGAGGTATTATATAATATGTCTTACATTTAATAACAATACTGAACTTATTTTAAAAGAGCTTCTTCTTTCAACTTATTTCTAACTTCTCTAAAATGTTTGATAATTTAATATCCTCATTTAAAAACTTCCCTTGGAATTTTTGGTAGACTATAACTATTTTATTGCGATAATAATAACCTCTGTATTTAGCACTATGCCTGCACATACAACATATTAATCAAATGAATATTGCATTACTCGATGAATGAATGGTAAACTGAGTTGCAGGTTGACATACAGTTAATCAAGATATAATTGAAAAAGTGATTCTCCATATTTATAAGTTTTCCAAGATTTCCTTTTACCTTCTAGATCGAGTCACTGTTACACCTAAGGATATTTTCTACCCCTCTTCCCCCTTTTCCATGGTGTTTATAATAGCAAAACTCTTATTCAATTCACCTTATGACTTCCTCTCTGTAGATAAATTATTTAAATATTGACTGTATGACCCCATATGCTATAGAGTATAAAATACACTGCAGTTTGAGAGTGAGACACTGAGTAGCAGCTGTTGGAATAGAGGAATGTAAAGATTAGGAATTTGGGGACCCCAGGCTAGGATAGTGGCATTGGATAAATTAAATCTAGGGATCTTGAGATTCTATAAGAAATAGAAAGAACATGCACCTTTTGATTGTGGTATATGACATTTTCTTATGGAAGGCTGAAAGTACTTTGCTGTTTTGTTGCTTTGTTTTCCTTTTCCAGTTAGAAGGCTAATTTCTGAAATTTATACAAACTAAATTTACAAAACTCTATGACACAGTAAACACTTTGTTGCTCTATTAATCCTATAATTGTTAGAATTTTCTAATTTTGTGTAAGCAAAAATAAAATTAAAAAATTCAACTAAAGTGGAACTTGATTCAAGTCATGGTCCAGACTTTGATGCAAAAGTGCTTATAATATCATCCATTTCTTTTAATATAAAGCTATTATTATGTCATAACATTATTTTGTTTTACTCTTTTTGAAGGTTGTATGGCTTTTAAAATTTACTATAAATTTATGGTCCATGTATTCTGAACTGTTATTAAATAAATCTCAGATGCCACATATTTTGGGAAAATCTCTTCACAATATTAAGGCACCACTTATTTGCACAAAGTGCTTCCTATGTCCTGAATGCCTTATCTGTCACATAAGATTCAACTAAAGTATCATAATTCTGTAGTCATCCCTGCGTCTATTTGACTTTGAATCCCTTCTTTGTGAATCTGCTACTTCTAGTGAGGTACTAGTTGCATAGCATGTGCACAATATATGTTTTGTAATGATTAAATCGTTCTTTCTATTATTAGTCTAAGATAGCATTTGTGCACCAATATTCTTTCTAAAAATAGGGCATTATACTCCCATATTACTCACCTGCCATTAATGACATACAGACTGGGCAAGGGGTATCTAATTGCATGTTAGAAGTACAGTTTCTAAGCCAGACTCAAACAATGTCTATGAGATTTGGCATGGTCTATTTACTTCTTTGGTTTTGCAGTATTTTTTCTCTTATTTGTGCAAAACAAACAAAAAAATACATTGGACTAAATCATTGTTTCCAAACATGTTAAAAAAATGTGCTATATAGTTTTGTGAGGTGTTAATGGGCATTATGCAAAAACTTCAAAAAACAATGTTTTGCCATCTAACATTATTGGAAAACACTGGATTGAATTAGTATAGACAGAGTTCTTAAGAAGGATAAAAGGCAGGCTACCTGGAGGTCTGATGTGTCTTAGTGTATAGCTAGCTCCAACTGCCAGACTTATGAATGAGGCCATCTCAGATCTTCTAACCCACCCAATCAGCTGCATGAGAAGAAACTAGAAGAGAAAGCAGAGAACCAGATCACAGATCATGAAAAATAATAAACTGTTATTGACTTAAGATATTAAATTTTGTGCCGCTTTGTCATATTACAATAGACAACCAAAACCATGATTCTTATTAAATGCTAAAGAATGTTGATTGAGTCTCTTACATATATCAACTTATTTTCTCCTCACAATAACCTTCAGTGGAAGTACTTTTTTTTTTTTTTTTTTTTTGGTATGCGGGCCTCTCACTGTTGCGGCCTCTCCCGTTGCGGAGCACAGGCTCTGGACGCGCAGGCTCAGTGGCCATGGCTCACGGGCCCAGCTTCTCCACGGCATGTGGGATCTTCCCGGACTAGGGCATGAACTCGTGTCCCCTGCATCAGCAGGCGGACTCTCAACCACTGCGCCACCAGGGAAGCCCAGAAGTACTATTTTTTTATCCCCATTTCTACATGAGAAAATAAGGCACAATGAGCTTACAACTTGTCAATGATCATCAAATTAGTAAGTGATAGAACTTGGTTTCAAACTCAGTGAGTCTATCTCTAGGAATCTCTCTAAACCCCTACCAATTCTATTTCTATTAATATGAAAATTTTTATTTTATTTTCAAACTCTCATTTGGAAATCATATTGATTACAATCAGTATCACCTAAAAAATCAGATAGAATTGTTAATCAATATTCAAAAATTTGTTATTCTTTCAAATTCATCCAATTTAAATTTGGTTGCGTTCTCAAATATAAATTTATTACAGTTATAGATAGGTATTTTCTAAAAAGGTAAAATGCACTTTTAGTTATATACCAATAGAAAGATACATCTGAATATACTTACCAGATTTTGTTGAAACAATTACCACATTCAGTAACCAAGAAATTCTTTTATTGACGTTACAATATTTGGGGCTTGATCAGATTACACATTCTGTTGTAGTTATTCAACTACTGCAGGTTGAATTAGAATAATGATGACCAGCAATTGAGTGCTTCCTTATGTGCCAAGCTTTTGCTAAACACTTAACATGATATGTTGCTTCCTTTTAGCCCTTAGAACAACCCAAGGAGGTAGAGAAAATGACTATTCCTTTTAAACTATGAGGAAAGGGTTAGAAAGAAAGGGTTAAATTTGGTCAACAATTACACTTGCCAACAATTTAGTCTCAACCAAAGCTGGGAAAGAAATGATAAATTGTACTGTACACAGTTGTCTCATATATTGTTTATTTAAATATGAGTCTTAAAAGCAGTTTAGCTTAAGTAAAAACAAATCCTCCTGACATGCCTTTGAGCATTTTGAGGTTTAATGATGCCTAGAGCAGCAGTGTAATTAACAGTACCCATGATATAGAACAATGCTATGCTTTGTGCTATAAACAGAAGGCTTATGCCAGATTGCTTGTTAAGGTACACATGGTATCAAAGTACACCAGATGAAACAATCCCCCAGTACCCATGTAATGAGGTAAAGACATCTGTTACATAATTCTAGAACTTTGAATGTGAAAATTTAAAGTCTATAATGGTATAGATGGAATTATCACCAACCCCAGGGACACTGTGACTAGAAATAGATCAGCCCCCAGCCATACTACACCAACGAAGAGATAAATTGTGTTTGCCTTCCACAACAAAAAAATAACGCCCCCAAGATTAATGGTAAATCTTAACTACAAACAAGTATCACAATCTCAAGTGAAATATAAAGATTTCTTTCAGCATGAATGCAGTACACATCAAGAGACATCAAAATGATTATAAAACACTAATTTGATGGATAATTTTTAAAAAGTAAGAGTCATATAAGAATCCTGTCTGCCTTCACTATCTCTAGAGAGACTTAAATGTGCAGCAGGTAAATGGATGTACCCATCCATGTCTAACTCACGAAGATGAGAGTCACTTTAGCGTATATTTACAGCACGTTTCTGATAACGAAGAGTAATCCCCCCATGTCTGTGGGGATACACGCAAGGCCTCAGTGGATGCCTGAAACCACTGTATAGACTGTTTTTTCTCTGCATACCTAGATATTATAAAGTTTATCTATGATAAAGTCTAATTATAATTTAAGCACAGTTAGAGATTATCCAAATTGCCAACATGACTACTTTTGTGCTGTGGGACCATTATTGAGTAAAATAAGGGTTATTTGAACACAAGCACTATGGACCACTGCAGTCAATCTGATGACCTAGATGGCTCCTGAGTGACTAATGGGGGGGGATATACTAGACAAAGGGCTGATTCATATCATGGGCTGGACAGAATGGGATGCAGTGAGGTTTCATTATGCTTGTCCAAACAACATTCAGTGTAAAACTTTTGAAATGCTTATTTCTGGAATTTTCCACTTAATATTTTCAGACTGCAATTGATTGTGTGTAACTAATACCATGGAAAGCAAAACTGCAGATAAGGGGGGACTTCTATACTTCTATACTATACTAAGAATTATAAGACCATTTACCTATTGATATATTTGGCAGGAAAAATAAATGGGATGTGTGTATACACACACATATATAATTTCTTATATATATTATTTTATATATGTGTATATATATAATTTCCTGAGGGGGGGGTGGGAAAAAAGAGAGAGAGTGATCAGATGCCTGCAATGTGAGTAGTGGGATACCTCATTGCTGAGAGCCAATTCTAGACCACTGCTAAGCATTTTATAGTTTGCAGCTTTATTGTGAGCTGGGGAAGACAGGGAAAAGCTTTCAGAAACTGATAAGTCCAGAGAATTCATCTCAAAACAGCCTCCCAAGGAAGAGAGAGAGGCAGGTGGGAGATGGCCTCAGAGCAACTCCTCCTGTCCTGGGAGGATCACACAGTCCTCTGTCAGGACTCAGACTAGGGGCTGTTCAAGCCTTTGCCGACATGGCCTGTGGGTATGTGCGAGGCTGCCAGGATGCCATGATGGAACAGTTCCCTATAACCAGAGTTCCTGTGGTTTGAAGGGGGCCAAGAGTGTGTAAAAAATAAATACACAGAAACCTCAATTAAACAGAGTCTGGGGCTTCCCTGGTGGCGCAGTGGTTGAGAGTTCGCCTGCCGATGCAGGGGACGCAGGTTCGTGCCCTGGTCCGGGAAGATGCCACATGCCGCGAAGCAGCTAGGCCCGTGAGCCATGGCCACTGGGCCTGCGCGTCCGGAGCCTGTGCTCCGCAACAGGAGAGGCCACAACAGTGAGAGGCCTGCGTACCGAAAAAAGAAAAAAAGTCTGGAGACCAGAAGGGGAGGTGTCATGCCCTGCCACCATCACAGAGCCCAACAGGAAGAAGAGGCTTCTTCTTTCCTGGCAAGGACTCAGCCAATAAAAAGTCATGGGCTCTTTGTTTCCTATAGCCTCCCAACTGACTTTTCCTCTCTGTAAAAGTGCTCTTCCCTGGCCCTGGGGGGACTTGCATACGGCTCACCATGGTTGCAGACTCTGAATTACAGTTCTCTGCTGATCCTGGAAAACCCCATCTTTGCTAGAGAACTATCTGGCGGTCTATTTGTTTCAGTTCAGCAAGTGCCTTCCAGCTTCTGTATCAGGTTGTCAAGCTGTGAGGCATAGAGAAAGAGGAGGAGTAGGGCCTTGAAATCTGTGGGCAGTCAAACATCAGAAATGGAATCTTTCTTTTTATTATATATGTACAAGGATTATATTTGGCCGGAGAGCACTGGCAACCACCACTACGATTTGTTTGACTTCTTTACGAGCAGAAGCTCATTCGTCCAAGTCACTCAGTTATAAACTCCTATTGTTATATTCTAGGCTTTGTGATTATTAATAGCTGTAAAACCATAAAAATCTCAATTTCAAGCATCACACTATAATTATCGCTTATCTTTCCAATTACTTTCCGCTTTATCTCTTTCCAGCACTTACACTCCCAACAATGTTTTGACTTCCTCAGAATCTCTAATGAATTGACTTTACCACTTTTTCCTATCTCTTAACCCATTTTTGCACTGTCCTTTACCAGGTAGAGTTCCTGCTTGTCCGCTTTGTATTCACTGCCTTTGGCCGTTTATGCACTGTCCTTGCCCCAGTTTCTCTGTTAAACACATTTGGTAAAACTTTAATACCGGCCAGACCTAAGCTCTCTGTTCTTCACCTTCCCCTGAGCCACTGAATGTGCACATATATAAAGGATAACCAATCCATACATGCAAAGAATAACTGATCTCACTTGAATATGTGTCTACAAAGTTTAAGCGATTCATACTTTCTTACTCTATGCCCTTGTCTCTTTTGAAACATCCAATCTTCTTCTACCTTCCTATTCTCAGCAGAAAATTCCCTTCCTCTTTTACTGAGACAAATTTAAGCACTTAGAAAAGTTTAATTTTCTAGTCATCAAATTTAGCAATATGACTGTATCTTGACCAATACTTTCTGACTACCCTCCTGTTGCCACAAAGTAACTGTTATTTCTTTCTGAAACCAGCCCTTTAAAACTGTATTCTGGATCCCCATTCTTTCTTCCTTACTCAAAGACTTTCTTCCTACAATCACTTCCTCTGTCTGGTATCATTAATTATCCTCTCTTTATTAACTCATTCCCATTAGGTTAAAAAAATGTTGTAATATCTCTCATTCTTAAAGGAGAAGAACAAAACATTTTCCTGATCCCACACGCCATTTATTTGTTTCTCCAACATTCACTGCTTCTTTAGAGCAAATACCCTTGGAATCATTGTTTTTACTTACTGTCTCCCTATCTTACTTCTGACTCTCCCCACTACTCGTTCTATTACAAAATATTTCATATATTCAAAATAACAATGTATACGATATTTCATCAAATCTAAGATGCCAATGCTTTCCAGCCCAAAACTACCAGGAACACACTTGTAGTTGACTAAGTTAGACGAACACATACCATGGGAAGACACAGGGCATTTCAGTTAGAGGATGTTAGAAAAGTCTTATGAATGTCTGGGTTTTGGTTAGGTGACTTTGCGAAGGGTTTTGGGTAGTAGAGCTTTGCTGTGGATTGGATGCTATCGTGTATCAGGGATAATTCCAAGATTGCATATCTCAATCCTTCTTAGTAGACCGAGGCTGAAATAGCAAGTGATAAAAAAGCAGCAGTCATTAATACTAGTGAAGATAGGGGAACATTTGGTCACTTTTGTGGTTTGGAAAATATTCGTGTTTTGTATTGTGATCAGACATGATTATGAGGTGGACTTGATTATTTCCTTGTTCCCATGTGATCACAGATATGTCTTGTCTGATTTGATATTTATGTTCAATAAGAGAACACAAAGACCAAGAGGTGAGGGACAGGCTAGCTTCTGGCAACACCGAGGCATAGCTGACAGTAGCAGGCTAACTCCTGGATGACACAGGTTGCCTTTCTCTTTCTCCGTGTGCTGTGCGAATGGATGTCACTTAATAAGATTACTGAAGTCATTGTGAGGAGGAACAGAATGAGCTGGATGAATTCTTCAAAAGAATGAGAATGGCAAGGAAGTTCGTATATTGATGCAAAAATGCATGTTTGGGATAGTATGGTCTGATGCCATATGCTTCAGAGGAGCTGGAGTTTCTTGAAAAAGGAGCCAGTAGAAATAAACTGAAAATAGCAAGGAAAAGCAAAAGGACAATTTCCTCACCTCCAGAACTTCTGTAGAGTATGTGAGAGAGAGAGAGAGAAATACACCTATTACTTGAGAAAGATAAGTGATGTCTTCAGGGAATTTGCCCTTTTTCCTTAATTGAAACAGCATCCCTTACACCTATTGGAGGCCATGTAACCTCACTTTGAAGAGTAAGACATAAGGGTGAATTATTGGAGAGCTCTCCTTTTCCTGGTCAAACAGGCAGACACAGGTGTTTGTACTCTCTTTTTCTTTATTAGTACCTTCAAATAGAGCCAGATGCTTTGACCTATGTCAGTCATCCTCCAACTAAGAGGCAAGGCAAAACATGAGGACGGGAAACCAGTATGCTGAGAATGGCAGGGCAGAAGTACAGAAATTGAACCCAAACTAGTAACTGTCTATATCTGGGCTTCAGTTTATGTCCATAAAAAAATATTCATATTTGTTAAGCCACTTGACAGGAATATACTCTTTACAGATAAAAGCAATCAGATGCAACTGAAACAAAAATATTCTGAAAAAATAAATTGAAAACTGTAGAAACTTGCTTAGGTCAGACTGAAGATTCCAGATGATACAACAGAAACATTTGTCTGGGTGGTGGTTATTGAGTAAGACCAGACTAATGGAGGGGAATCCTGGTGGTGATGTACAACCTGGAGAGCTTTACCTACGGGTGGTGCCCAAGTGACCAGTTGGTTCAGGGAAACTTTAATTCTGACAATCTATGCTGGGGATTGGTTTCTTTCAAAGTTTTGAGTAGTGAAGGAGACAGTGATCTGATGGGTGAGTGGTGTGGGTATGGATTGAGGAAGGAGGTTGACCCAAAATAACTGGAGCTCTGCGGATCTCAATCAAGTCCTAATTTCAGCCTCCACCCAACTCTCCCTTTTTTTGTTGTTAATTTGCTTTAATGGTGAACAGAAGTTTTGTCTAGACACCATAGGCTAACAATTTTAAGTGACTTTTGTCCATCTCTATTGTGCAAGCTGATTTTCTGACAGACATAATAATCTGAGTAATTAATTTTATGCCCAGTGAATTGTTAATCTCTTTATATTCTGTATAGAATACCTTAAAGTCTACAAAGCAAAATTGTGAATATACACAGAGAAAGAGACCATACTCTTTTATTGTTCCACATACCTATAACTTTGGAAGGATCTATTTTACTGTAACCAAAATCTTATATTCACTTCATGCCTAACTGGATAATTAAATACGTGTAAGTTCTGAAATTTTACTGAGGGAAAGGATAACATCTGTGTAAACTTTTTTATACTTTATTTTGAATGGATGAAACTATAAGAGCTACATCCCGATAAAAGGAAAGAAAAACAATCATGCTGTGCACTAAGCTTTCTCTGATTTACTATCAGTGTATACAGCCATTTTCATTTTCCTATATAATTATTCTATTATTAATTTTAATGAGACTAATAAAAACTCAATTTTTTTAATGTTTTCTTTTTAGCAATCTGACAATTAAAGTTCTTCTAATGTTTACTCACTTTTCTGCGTTTCTTCCTTAATTCACTCTTCAATTCTCCCTTAATTGCTTTCTTCATCCTTTTTATCTACTATTTTACCTTCCTCCTTTTCTTTTCTCCACTCCCTTCCCCCTTTCTTCTCCTCCCTTTCTAGTCTTTTATTACCTTCTCTCCTGACATTTTTAAAAAATTGAGATATAATTGATATATAATACTGTATTTTTTTTTTTTTTTTTGCGGTACACGGGCCTGTCACTGTTGTGGCCCCTTCCGTTGCGGAGCACAGGCTCTGGACACGCAGGCTCAGCGGCCGTGGCTTACGGGCCCAGCCGCTCCGCGGCATGTGGTATCTTCCTGGACCGGGGCACGAACCCATTTCCCCTGCATGGGCAGGCGGACTCTCAACCACTGCGCCACCAGGGAAGCCCTATAATACTGTATTTGTTTTAGGTGTTGTTTTTAATGTCTGAGTAGTATTCCAGTGTGTGTGTGTGTGTGTGTGTGTGTGTGTGTGTGTGTGTGTATATATATATATATATATATATATATATATATATATATATATACCACATCTTCTTTATCCATTGATCCATTGATGGACATTTAGGTTGCTTCCATTTCTTGACTGTTGTACATAGTGCTGCTAAGAATACTGGGGTGCATGCATCTTTTCAAATTAGAGTTTTCTCCAGATATATGCCCAGGAGTGGAATTGCTGAATCATCAGGTAACTCTATGTTAAGTTTTTTAAGGAACCTCCATGTGGTTTTCCATAGTGACCGCACCAGTTTACATTCCCATCAACAGTGTAGGAGGGTTCCATTTTCTCCACACCCTCTGCAGCATTTATTATTTAATTCAAATAACTGCATATTATTCTGTATTTTATTCAGTAATCTTCTAAAAGTTTTTTTCAAGTTTGTAATTTTAGGATAATAACATACTAGCCTTAAAGATAACACATTAGTTTTCATGGGCATCCATTTTTAAGTAAAAAGATGCTCAAATTTTTAATTGTTGTTTAAAAATGCCAAATTCTGCTTGAAAAACAGACTGATTTAATTCACTGCCATGTATACAAAATATAATTGTTTATGCCTTCAACAATGCTGAATATCATAAAATTTTGTTTTATTGACAATATGATGATTATAAGATTTTATTGACTTCCAGCAAGGTTAAGAATAATTTTATACATTTACTACTTCACTAAACTTCCTTTTCTGGGAAGTGCTTAATTATATTTCTGCACCCTGATGTATTTTTCCTGATTTACTTGTCTTGGTCTTATGAATTATTAGGATCTCTGTGCATATTTTTATATTACATTTTGGTAATACATTCTCCAAGCCTGTAACCTATATTTTGAATTTGTTAATTCTTTTTGTATACTGTTGCCATACAGATTTTAAAAAATAAATTTCAACACTGCAAAATGTATTCATTTTATCATAGTGACTGGTATCCCCACCACTAATATACAGATATAGGTATAGATTAGATTTTACCTTCATCTTGATCCTTTTATTTTTCATATTTAGCAATAGTATGATTGTTAATCATGTGGATTTAGAATCTGAGTGCCTCAGTTCAGACCCAACTCTCCCTCTTAGCAACTCTGTAATGTTGGGCAAGATACTAATCTCTTTGTGAAGATAATAACACTCCCTATGATTTGAAGTGGTTGTGAAGATAAAATATGTTGTTTAAAGAAGTGTAGGGCAATGACTGGCATACAGTAAATTCTTTATATGCCTTAGCCATTATTTAACTTATCAATTATTATCTTAGATATTTTATCTTTATTTGCCAAAAATCAATACCAAAAATATATTACGTATTTAAATACTTTTAGCTTATCACTATTAAAATCATAGCTGTGATGGAAGTGTCTATCAAGGAAGTTTTTGTTTTGTTTTGTTTTTGTTTTGCGGTACGCGGGCCTCTCACTGCTGCGGCCTCTCCCGTTGTGGAGCACAGGCTCCGGACGCGCAGGCTCAGCGGCCATGGCTCACGGGCCCAGCCACTCCGCGGCATGTGGAATCTTCCCAGACCGGGGCACGAAACCATGTCCCCTGCATCGGCAGGCGGACTCTCAACCACTGCGCCACCAGGGAAGCCCTCAAGGAAGTTTTATAAAATATTATTGGAAGTTTTGACTCAAAAATTTTAAATGTCATTAACATTAAAAATAATCGGCAAAATTATCTTTCTTCTACATCAATATAATTTATACTTTGAGAACTTATTTACCATAAAATAAAAATGATCAAATATTACATATAAGGCAAATATTTTTTAAGTTTTAGTAATGTACATTTCATGTCTATACAACTCATTTTTTATACTATCAAAAATTTATTTCATGAGAAAAGTCCAAATATATTGCTGCTTTTCTAAGATTTTATTCTGAATCATTGTTATAAGTATAATTGATCTTTCTTTTCCTTCTATTTGAATATATACCTGTTTTTCAGCAATGAGGTTTTACTGACCTTACAGAATAAATCGGTGCCTTTAGTTTATTGGATTTCTGTTGATTTGTAATAAATTACCACCAAGTTATTGTTGGAAAACAATTCCCATTTATTATGTCATGGTTTCTGTGATTCAGGAGTCCAGGTTTGAGTTAGTTTGGTCACTCACCTGCCTAGAATTCTGCTGTTGGCCAAATCTGCAATCTCGCCAGGAGTTTGAGTTCCTCTCCCAAGCTTATTAGAGCTCTTGGCAGAACTTAGTATCTTGGGGTTATAGAACTGAGTCATAATATTTTGGATGGCTGTCAATCAGGGACTATTTTCAGCTGCTAGAAGCTGCCCACAGATCCCTGTCCTGCCTTCCTCTCCACAACACGGTAGTTTGTGTCTTCAAGGTCAACAGGTGATAACTGCTGCAGCTTCAAATCCTGTGACTTCTGCTTCTAACCCATTAGACAATTTTTAAAAGGACTCACCTGATTAGGTCAAATTAGAAGGCTTATCTAGGGCTTCTACAGCAAGGGATGTGGGGTCATCTTAAAATTCTGCCTATGGCGTTCATCTGTTTCTATCACCTGGAATATTCTGAATAGTTTAAATCTTCTCTATCCCTTTTATTTATATTGTCAAAATTACTGACATAAATTATTTTTAGTTTCAATTACTCTTAGTTTTTTCTTAATTTTTGTTGAATTCTACTGATCTAATCTACTGATGTCCTCATTCCTAGCATCGTTTATTTCTTCTTTGCTTTTTCAAATTTTGTTCAGTTTTGCCAGTGATATATTTACTTGCCTTTTCAAAGAGCCAGTGTTTCTTGTTGCTTATCACTCTAGTCCCCACTACTTAGACTCATTAGGTGCATTTTGCAGTTTTTTCATTTCATTCTTCCCATTCTTAACTTGTTTTTGGTCTTTCCCATTTTAATACATCATCCTGTCGCACCTCGCACCGTTGACTTTGTCAGGAGTTCAGCCAACCTGGAGACAACAGCTGAGCTGCCAGGTGTCAGAATTATAGATTAAAACAAGCCGCAAATGAAAGTAACAGTGAAGCCTGTACTTGCTTACTATGACAGTACAAGCAAGAGGCTAAACCAGAGAAAATGCCAGTTCCCTCTTGTCTACCTTCCCCACGGAATGGCATATCAGCCCAGTCCAAGATCAGGTGGATCAGTAAAGATGTGAGGGTCATCTCGCTGCCAAGGCAGCCCTGACAGACAGCTCCTGCAAGGGGATAAGAAGGGGGAAGGGGCCAAGAAAAATAGGGGGAGGGCTACGAGTGGAAAGGACTGAGCCCTAAGTCAGATTGGGGAAAAATGTCTTCAAGGTTTCCCCTCATTCCCCAACCCTCCACCCACAAGAAAGCCTTGGCCGAATCCCTGGAACAACACCTCGCAAAAGACCTCAGGTAAAGAGACCTAGGAACGAAGGTGTCCAGCTAGGAATGCAAATGTATGTAAAAGCATGGCCTTAGTCCTTGACTGCAACTCCCCTCAGAGACAGTAATGCACTGGCTGTGCCCCAAGTCTGGTGTGGAGAGAGCAGCTGTCTCCTGTGAGGCCTGACAGGTATGGCTTTTGAAATTGCCTCTGGTTGGGCATGAAAAGTCAAACATAAGTTTTGGCCAAGAGACACAGACCTCAGATTTACAGCTAACTTAATCCCCCGCTTCTTTTATGAGGCATATTAGTCAATTTTTGCCTATTTATTGAGTGCTTATTTTATTTTGATGATTTTTAAAAATTTTCTAGATTATCTGGACGATTTCTAAGTATTCCTTTTCTACTTTTCATCACTATTAAAGATGTATTCTTATTTTATGCATTCTATTCGTTCCTTAAGAAAAAAAGTTTAGTTTTATGATCCCCTCTCTAGGTTTTTCTATTATTTGAATTTACTTTGGTACAACTCTCTTTTGTGATTTCATCTACTGACTAAATCACATATTAGAGGATTTTCTAAGGTCTGTGTGTGAATGTGTGTGTTTAAGAGACCATCAGCCTGACTTGTAGGAGTCCTTCACAGAGATTTGTGGATGAAACGCTATGGAGTAATTTTGCATTTATTTCAGTCTGTGCTCTGTATTATTTGCTGATTCAAGACCATCATTTGTGTCTATTTATTGACTGGAGTTTCAGTATACACGCACACTGCAAATTTTGTTACCCCACTTCTTCAGAATGGACTTCATAAATCTTGTGTGTTACTCAACCTATATCCAAAAATGGGCAACCTATTTCTAAAATTCATCTCAAGGCTAGTGAGTAGAAGTTTTCTAGTCTTAATTTATCAGTGATAGGGCTTTACCCTGACAGTTTTCTTTACTTTATATAGAGAATAACTTCCTGCTCCCCAGCCATTCACAGGCTTGCAATCTGAACATTTGCAACTATTCCTTATTCTGGATTCAGGCTACCGCCTTGTTTCGGACACCTGTGTCATTCTTCTTGCTCTTGAGCTCATCTGGGCTTTCTTCCTCCCAATTTATCTACTATTTATGTGTTTGGGCTACTAGTGTTTTTGTTCTGCCTCCATTAAGTATAAAGTTTTGGCAGAATTTATTTACATTTTCCTTATTTGAAGTAGTCATCGTTGTGTTTAGGATGGCTTGGAACTAATGAGAGAAAGTTATAGAAAATTATTTCAGTTCTCTATAACCTACTCACATATTTTGAGTAAATTAAGCCCCCAAAATAAACTAAGCACTTAAAAATTGTGGTCAGATGAAACAAAGCTGTTGAGAAGTTCCCAATCTATAACTGCATCTACGTCTACATTTATACCTATATCATCAATATCTATATGCTTTTAGGAGTGGAAGGGTGGGAGCTTTTGGTACTATATAACTAAAGGTAGACTAGATTTTGCTGCAGTTATAAACAACTCCAAAATCACTGTGTCATAAAATGAATAAAAGTTTATTTCTTATCCATGCGATGTGACCAGTATGGATTTGGGAAGAATGCTTGTGGTTGTCCTTCAGAGATCTAGGGTGGTAGAGGCTCTGTCCCCCTGCATCCTAATATTACCACCTTGGCAGGGAGAAGGCATAACAGCAAATAGCACAATGGCTTTTAAAGTTTTGCTCTGAACTAACAATCACCAATTCTGCAAGTTCCTCATTATCCAAAAATACCACATGCCTACACCTAACTTCAAAGGGGTAGGAAAATACAGTATTACCATGTATTCAGAAGTAGAACACGACTAACCTGATTTGGTTCATTTCTTTTTTTTTCCTGCTATAGTTCGACACCTCCTGGAATACCAACATGTTCCTTTCTGCTTAAGACAAATCTATTTTGTTTAGTCTTTTAACCAAAGCAGTAATGATGGAGGAAGTAACCTCCCACCCCTCCATCCCCCACCCCCAGTTAGAAAGACACATGTTTTGAACTCCTAGAACTTAGCCACTGCACTTTCTTGGTAAATAGATTTCCTTCTGAGTCATGCTAGCCCTGCTGAGCACTACTATATTTGTACAGAGATCTAAAAACCTTGATAAGGGCAGGGTAATAAATGGAAAAGTTTGTAGTTAAGATCCCACAAGTCATAAGACTGTAATTCATAAGAATCTCCAATCTAACCTTTGTATAAGGTTAATGTGATGCCTTTTACATTTTGACAGGGGACTGAGGGTTCAGTAATTCAGAGGCTCCATGGCTGGGTCAAACCAATGCGCTGTATCATCTTAACGTCTTATGTCACAACAATAGCACTTTCCCTTTAACTTTGTGGCAGTGAAGGAAGCTGCTGGGTTTTGTTTTGTTTGATTGTATAAAATTTGGGCAGTTTCCGGTACCGATAACAATGGCTTCTCTATATCCTGTTTAATAATTTGATGTACTATAGTTTTCTTTTCTTTTCTTTTTTTAAAACCAATTCTGACCCCAAATACTGGGAGAGATGATACAGAGACTTTCAGAGCTACATCTCTTTAGAGAGATGGAGCACACAGAATAAGAATAAAGTGGAAATGTTATTTTTTTAAAAAAAGAAATAGAACAGGAATGCTTGTGTACAATCCCTAAAGTCAAGTACAGGCTGAATAGGGTTTGTTTTTCCCTGAAATATTACTACCATGACTAGAACTTATCATAGACTTTATATGGTTGAGTTAAGCAAGGGGATGCATTTTAAGCAGCTCACTTATATAGACATATTGTCTGGCATTAAGTGTGTAATATGAGTTGTGTTCTTCCAAATACATTTAGAAATAATGTTTCACTCAAGTAAAAAATGATAAACACGATTATTAGAATAAAAACTGATGTAGTCCCTGGGGGCAAAAATGTTGTTTAAAGTAAGTGTTACTGCTTAAAGGGTAAAAGGTAAATCAGAACTTAATAGTTTGTAATCAAAAAGCAGCATTATTGTAATAAAGAGCAACAGTTTAATAAACACCATTTCTAGTATAATCAAGTTACTTTTTAGCCACTATTGCCTAAATTTAATGCTGCATCACACAGACCAAATAGCAAAAGCAGAATCATTTAGTGTAACAAATCATCTGCAGTACTACTATCGTATCTGAGATATCCTGAATAAAAAATTACCCAATTGAGATATCTGCACTACTTCTTTGTCCGTGTGTTTGTAGAAAATATATTAGCTAGCCAGTGGTCTGGTTATTTCAAGGACAAATACAAGAAAGTCAATTCAGGAGTTTAGATTTAATATTAAAGAAGACATAATTATGAGTTTATATTCTCTTCACTGACATATGCATCTCTCAATATGACTGTTTTTGTTTCCTGTTTTTATGTATTAGGGAAGGGTTATAAATTTTCCACCTGCAAATTTATTCTTAAAAGAAAAAACTTTACTGAGATATCATTGAGATACAGAAAGCTGTATACGCTTAATATAAACAACATAATGAGCTCGGAAATAAGTGTACACCAATGAAACTGTCACCACAACCTATGCCATAAACATATCTATCACCTCCAAAAGTTTCTGCACCCCCTCTTTATTACTACCATTATTTTTTGTAATAAGAACACTTTGTCATCAGATTTACCCTCTTAGAAAAAATTTAGTGTACAATACAGTATTGTTAACTGTAAGCTCTATGATGTACAGTAGATTTCCAGAACTTATTCATCTTATGTAACTGAAATTTGTAGCCTTTGACTATAATACCTACCTGCTTTCTCCCCCCACCAACCTCTCAGAACCACCATTCTACTCTCTGTTTCTATAAGTTTGGCTAATTTAGACTTATCATATAAGTGGTATCATGTAGTATTTGTCCTTCTCTGTCTGGCTTATTTTATTTAGCATATTGTCCTCCAGACTAGTTAATCCGTGTTGTCACAAATAACAGGATTTCCTTATTTTTAAAGGCTGAATAATATTACATTGTATGTAAATACCACATTTTCTTTATTCATTCATCTGTCAATGATCATTTAGTTCCATAGTCTATGCCTTGGCTATTGTGAATAATGCTGCAGTTAAGTTGGAATGCAGCTATCTTTTCCATACACAGATTTCAGTTCATTTGTATATATTATGAGAAATGAGGTTGTTGGATCATATTGTAGTTCTATTTTTTAATTTTTGAAGAACTTTCATAGTGTTTTCCATAGTGACTGCACCAGTTTATATTCCCGCAAACAGTGTACAAGGGTCCCCCCTTTTCTCCACATCCTCACTAACACTTGTTAACTCTTGTCTTCTTGATAGGCAGGTGTGAGGTGATATCTCATCATGGTTTTTATTCACTTTTCCCTGATGATTATTAGTACTGTTGAGCATCTTTTCATGTACCTGTTGGCCATTTGGATGTCTTCTTTG
This sequence comes from Tursiops truncatus, assembly GCF_011762595.2. NCBI lineage: Eukaryota > Metazoa > Chordata > Mammalia > Artiodactyla > Delphinidae > Tursiops > Tursiops truncatus. The sequence goes on from NC_047038.1 coordinate 11,153,119, forward strand.
GAAAAATAGATGTCAATTTTTAAGCTGAATTGTTTTGTTGTTGCTGTAATTGAGTTGTTGTATGAGTTCTTTATGTATTTTGTATATTAACCCCTTATCAGAGGTATGATAAGGTATACAGACTGAGGAGGAGGAAATAAAACTCTTTGTCCACAGATGACATGATCATCTGTGCAGAAAATCCAAAACAATCAACAAAAAATCTCCTGTAACTAATAAGCAACTAAAGCAAGGTTGCAAGATACAAGGTTATTATACAAAAGTCAGTTGTTTTCCTATATACCAGCAAAGAACAAATGTAATTTGAAATTAAAAACACAACTTATGTTAGCACCCCAAAAATAAAATGCTTAGGTATAAACCTAAAGATACATGTACAAGACCCATAGGAGGGAAACTACAAATGAGCAAAATCAAAGAACTAAATAAATGGAGAGTAATTCCATGTTTACAGATAGGAAGACTCAATATTGTCAAGATATCAGTTCTTTCCAACTTGATTTATAAGTATCATGAAATGCCAGTCAAAATCACAGCAAGTTATTTTGTGGGTATCAACAAACTTATTCTAAAGTTTATAGCAAGAGGCAAAGACCCAGAATAGCCACCACAATATTGAAGGATAAGGACAAAGTTGGATAACTTCCAGTACTCGACTTCAAGACTTACTATAAAGCTGTAGTAGCCAAGGTAGTGTGGTACTGGTGAAAGAGTAGACAAGCAGAATAAGGGAACAGAATAGAGAGCCTACAAATAGACTCACATAAATGAAGTCAACTGATCTTCAGAAAAACAGTGGAAACAATACAAAAGCCAAGAAAAGCTCTTCAATAGGTCGTAATAGAGTTTACATGTATTTGTAGAATTGCCATACCACTGAACTGAAATTGTATTATAACAATGTGGAATTCATGACTTAGAAGTTAGTGTATAACATATCCAAAAAGCAGTATTTCTTATCACTGTCAGAGTTATTAATTACATAAATATTATCTCAAATCTACATACTCTGGTATCACAGTTTTTCTGAGACGTTTCTGTACTCTGAAAGCTAAATATTAAATATTATTTTCCCATTCAAATATTCATATAGAGTTTCTTGTAGATGATAATGAATGTCATAGTAACATGATTTAGTTTGTTCCAGTGTTTAGACCTGAAAATTATTTTCCTTTTTTCTTAACGACCTAAACATAAAATAAAAATCTTTTAAAAAGTTGTGTAAACAACTGGACATCCACATGCAAAGAAAATAAATCTAGACACAGATTTTCCACCTTTCACAAAAATTAACTCAAAGTGGATCACAGACCTAAATGAAAAATGCAAAACTATAAAACTCCTAGAACATAACCTAGGCGAAAATCTAGATGACCTTGGGTATAGTGATGGCTTTTTAAACACAGCGCCAAAGGCATGATTCATGAAAGAAATAATGGATGAGCTGGAATCTATTAAAATTAAAAGTTTCTTCTCTTAAACCCACACACATATGGTCACCTTATGTTTGATAAAGGAGGCAAGAGTATACAATGGAGAAAAGACAGCCTTTTCAATAAGTGGTGCTGGGAAAACTGGACAGCTACATGTAAAAGAATGAAATTAGAACACTCTCTAACACCATGTACAAAGATAAACTCAAAATGGATTAAAGATCTAAATGTAAGGCCAGACACTATCAAACTCTTAGAGGAAAACATAGGCAGAACACTCTATGACATAAATCACAGCAAGATCCTTTTTGACCCACCTCCTAGAGAAATGGAAATAAAAACAAAAATAAACAAATGGGACCTAATGAAACTGCAAAGCTTTTGCACAGCAAAGGAAACCATAAACAAGACGAAAAGACAACCCTCAGAATGGGAGAAAATATTTGCAAATGAAGCAACTGACAAAGGATTAATCTCCAAAATTTACAAGCAGCTCATACAGCTCAATATCAAAAAAGCAAACAACCCAATCCAAAAATAGGCAGAAGACCTAAATTGACATTTCTCCAAAGAAGATATACAGATTGCCAACAAACACATGAAAGAATGGTCAACATCATTAATCATTAGAGAAATGCAAATCAAAACTACAATGAGATATCATCTCATACCAGTCAGAATGGCCATCATCAAAAAATCTACAAACAATAAATCCTGGAGAGGGTGTGGAGGAAAGGGAACCCTCTTGCACTATTGGTGGGAATGTAAATTGATACAGCCACTATGGAGAAAAGTATGGAGGTTCCTTAAAAAACTAAAAATAGAGCTACTGTACGACCCAGCAATCCCACTACTGGGCATATATCCTGAGAAAACCATAATCCATAAAGAGTCATGTACCACAGTGTTCATTGCAGCTCTGTTTGCAATAGCCAGGACATGGAAGCAACCTAAGTGTCCATTGACAGATGAATGGATAAAGAAGATGTGGCACATATATACAATGGAATATTACTCAGCCATAAAAAGAAATGAAATTGAGTTGTTTGTAGTGAAATGGATGGACCTAGAGACTGTCATACAGAGTGAAGTAAGTCAGAAAGAGAAAAACAAATGCCGTATGCTAACACATATATATGGAATCTAAAAAAAAAAAAAAAAAGAATGGTTCTGAGGAACCTAGGGTCAGGACAGGAATAAAGACGCAGATGTAGAGAATGGACTTAAGGACAGGGGAGGGGGAAGGGTAAGCTGGGAGGAAGTGAGAGAGTGGCATGGACATATATACACTACCAAATGTAAAATACATAGCTAGTGGGAAGCAGCCACATAGCATAGGGAGATCAGCTCGGTGCTTTGTGACCACCTAGAGGGGTGGGATAGGGAGGGTGGGAGGGAGGGAGATGCAACAGGGAAGAGATATGGGAACATATGTATATGTATAACTGATTCACTTTGTTATAAAGCAGAAACCAACACACCATTGTAAAGCAATTATACTCCAGTAAAGATGGGGAAAAAAAGTTTCTTCTCTACAAAAGTTAATATCAAGAGAATAAGAATGCACAGAATGGAAGAAAATATTTGCAAAAGACACATTTGGTAAAGAACTATTATGCACAATTTATGAAAGCACTTAAAACTCAACAATAGGAAAATAAACAACCCGATTGAAAATGAGCCAAAGATCTTAACAGACACCTCACCAAAAAAGATATACAGATGGAAAATAAGCAAATAAAAAAGACATTCCACATTATATGTCATTAGACAGATGAAAATTAAAACAACAATGAAATACCACTACACACCTATTAGAATGGCCAAAATCCAGAACACTGACAATAGCAAGTACTGGAGGGGATGTGGAGCAACAGGAACTCTTTCTTTTTTTATTTTTATTTTTATTGGAGTAAAAAGTCTTTACAATGTTGTGTTGGTTTCTACTGTACAGCAAAGTTAATCAGTCATACATATACATATATGCCCTCTTTTTTGGATTTCCTTCCCATTTAGGTCACCATAGAGCTTTAAGCAGAGTTACCTGTGCATTGCTGGTAGGAACGCAAGATGGTACGCTTCTTTGGCAGACAGTTTAGCAGTTTCTTACAAAACTGAACATAGTCTTACAATGTAATTCAGTAATTGTGCTCCTTGGTATTTACCCAAAAGAGTTGAAAACATGTCTACACAAAAAAACTAGCACATGAATGTTTATAGCAGCTTTATTCATACTCCAAAACTTAGAAGCAACCAAGATGTCCTTCAGTAGCTAAATGGATAAACGGTGGCACATCCAGACAATGAAGTATTATTCATTGCTAAAAATAAATGACCTATCAATCTATGAAAAGAGATGGAGGAATCTTAAATGCATTTTACTAAGTGGAAAAAAACAGTCCAAAAGGCTACATATTGTATAATTCCAAATATATGACATTCTGGAAAAGGCAAAATTTTGGAGACAGTAAAAAAGATCAGTGGTTGCAAAAGAGTTGAAGGAGGACAGGTTGAATTGGTGGAGCTCAGAAGATTTTTAGGGCGGTGAAAATACTCTGTATGATACCATAATGATGGATACATATCATTATACATTTGTCCAAACACACAGAATGTGCAACACCAAGAATGAACCGCAATATAAACTGTAGACTTTGAGAAATTATGATATGTTAATATACGTTTATCAATTGTAACACATGTACCACTCTGGTTGGGGACGTTGATAATGGAGGATGCTATGCATGTGTGGATGCAGGGGGTTCACAGGAAATCTTTGTAGTTTCTGCTCAATTTTGATGCAAACCTTAAAATGCTCTAAAAATAGTCTTAATAAATAAAAATTTTAAACTGTATATAATTTGTTGAAATGCTACTCAGCTTCTCAATTTGAATCCTAGGGTAAAATTGAATCCTAGGGGAAAATGGCCCAAATTCACCCACACATGCATACACACACACACACACACACACACACACACACACACGCACACACACACACACACACACTCTCTGTTTTTTGTTTTGCATTTTTTTCTAAACTCACAGTCCTGGTCCATTATTATTCATTCCCTCTGAGGCTTTCTGATGCGTTCCAGTTCTTTTCCAGCTTTTCCAGTTATTGTCAGCAGGAAAATTGGTACGAATTACCAACCTTAAGGAAACAGAATCACAGGATAAAATACTTTTGGTTCAGTACCAAAGGGCTGCTTTGTATATTGGATATTGGATATAGGAAAATTCAGAACTCAGTTAAAGTGATTTACAAACAGATTCAACTCTGCAGAATTAGTCCCGTAGAGAAAAAAGAATATACTTAGAGTAAAATTATTCAAACAAAAGGAAAACGGAGAAAGAGAAAGAGACATGGAGATCCAATGAAATGTTCTAACAAGTGGTGTAATTAGAATCTCAGAATGATAGGAGACAGAGAATGAGACAAAGCCATACTTACAAGAGATAATGGATGAAAATCACATAATGATGCCAAAGTCCAATCCACTTGAAAAAAATAATTTGAATTCATGTGCTTCTAATATGATAGTCTCACAACATATAAATTTAAAAAGTTAAACTGAATAAAAGAAAACAGTAAGCAAGTCCAAAGTCATAGTGGGAGATTTTAACACGCTCCTCCCCTTCTCCATTATCCTCTGAAACTACTGCCAAGAGACCTTAGAAGAATATGGTTTTCTTGGAGTTGCATAGATTACTGCTTTATGTTCAGGTAATCAGAGGCTGTTAGTAGCCCATGTTTGAAGTTTCTTTGTGATGCAGTCACTGTGTACTTGTAACAAACTCCATGTAGAATTTACAATTTCAAGAGTAAGATTTACCATGAAGCTAATAAAGCTTAAGTTTCAAGATCCCACACTTGCATGGTCTCCATCCGAGGATCTGAACCTAATTTTGTACTGATCATTTTGTAAAAAACTGTCTTCCTAAAATTTATAATTCTTACTCCCTACAGAACTTATATCCACCTCTTACATAATGAAAGATCTGTGTAGACATATATTTTAATTCCCAAAACTCTTATATTGCATTTATGGCATTCTGTAATCTTCTCATCTGTCTTCTATTAGCTTAATGGGGACTATGTTGAGTATATTTTAAAAAAAAAAAAAAGAGCCTTAGTAATGACTGGAAGATTCTTAATCTGATCTTGATCTCAGGTATTTCACATTGTCTAGCATAAAACGCTTACTCAGAATTTCTTGAGTAAATTTTGCATCCACTGGCTCATCTTTGGTTAAGACCTAATTTTTACAGCCACATCTTAGCACTACTTCAGTTTGGGATGCAAACCTAGCTGACTTTTCAATCTTATAAAGTCTCAAATTAACATATTCGCTTGTAACTTAGATTACAGGATAAAGGAAGAAAAATGTTCCCTTCACAGAAGTAAACTCAAATCTCTTTCAGTTTGTAAAAAGGGAGCTCATTTAGGTTTTGTAAAAGGAGCAGGAGGAAACCATATACACCAAAGTTCTGCGCTCTCTCCAATAGTGCCCCAGAACTAAGCTCAGTTAGCATGTATATGCTTTTCAAAGTATTGCAGATAATAATTTTACCAAATATTTAGCCAGAGCATGATGGGCATTTAACTAATATTTTTAAATTAATGCATTTGTTAATGACCAATCCAAAACTTGGATCTACCGTCATAATAGCAAAGATCTTGTGTAGGTACAACTTAATCCTGAAAACTCTGGTCTTTCTTTACGATATTGTGATATTCTCATCTCTCATCTATTAGTGTAAAGGGACTATACCAAAGGAATTTTTTTAAAAGTGCTTTAGTTGTGAATGGACATACGAATATCTTTCCATGTCATAAATGTCATGAATGAATGAAACACAAAAGTAGTATTTGAAAATAGATCAGTCTGATTCCAAACTTTTCCATTTCTATTATAATGTGTATCAGTGGTCCCCAACCTTTTTGGCACCAGGGACCAGTTTCCTGGAAGACAGTTTTTCCACGGACCTGGTTGGGGGGAAGGTTTTGGGATGATTCAAGTGCATTACATTTATTGTGCACTTTATTTTTATTATTACATTGTAACATATAATGAGATAATTATACAACTTACCATAATGCTGACAGGAGGCAGAGCTCAGGCGATAATGCAAGTGATGGGGAGTGGCTGTAAATACAGATGAAGCTTCGCTCGCCCACCCGCCACTCACCTCCTGCTATGTGGCCCAGTTCCTAACAGGCCATAGACTGGTACTGGTCCATGGCCCAGAGTTAGGGGACCCCTGATGTATATGAACTGTTATCCGTTGTGACGGATAGTCTCACACTCTTCCAAAATGAGAAGTAAAGGATTCCTCAATATTCTCTAGACAGAGTTATTTTAAAATATATATATATGAATATATATTTCAATGTGTGTTTCATAAATAATGGAGAACATTTCAAGTACATTAATAAAAGTAGAAGTTAATATATTCAATACCCTTGTACCTACCATCAAACTTTTAAAATCTTAAAATTATGCCATATTTTTTTCTGCTTTTTTTGAGAAATAAAATACCACTAATGTATTTGAGACCCACTGTGATCAGCTCCCTGGTCCATTCCATTCCAGAGGTAACCATTATCATTAAATCAAGGTATATCATTCCTTTACATTTTTTTGTACTTTCACTATATATGCATCCATGCACAGGTTTTAATTTTTTGTAAATGGTATCAACATATATGTATTATTCTGGAACTTACTTTTTTTGACAATTTTTTGAGATTTATCTATATCCATCTATATAGTTCTAGTTTTCACTGCTGAATAAATCTCTTCTTTTAAATAAAACAACTTATTTATTCTATCATTACAATTTTAGATTGTTTAAACATTTTCATTAAGACATACAATATTCCAGTGTATCTTTTTGTATAAGCTTTATCATACACAGGAGTTTCTCTGAGCTGTATACTTAGGAATAGAATTTAGGGTTATAGAGCATTTCTAAATGATTTTTCAAAAATCACATTGCAAATTGTTTGTAAAGTATTTGACAAATGCTTTTTTAATTGAGTTATTACTGACATATAACATATTAGTTTCAGGTGTACAACATAATAGTTAAGTGTTTGACAAATATACTTCTCACTAAAATTGCATCTGATCCTTTTTTCTCCATATGCTGGCCAACATGCAAAATTACATCAGCATCAAAATATATGATATCTGACAGTTCTGCAATGTTATCTTCTTTTAACATGAATTTCCTTATTACAAGGTTGAACATCTTTTCATATACTTTATTTGCTATTGGGTTTATTCTTCTTAAAGTTTACAGTCATACTTTCTAAGCATTACTTTCCATTGGTTCTTTTACTTTATTTCTTTTATTCAAATGTCCTTTATATATTCTAGATATTAATCATTTAAAATATTTATACATTTAAAATACTTTCTAATTTTATCTTGTCTATCGTATAGGAAATTTTTTCAGTGGAAGTTTATAAGTAATGTAAAATGTGTTCAGTAAAATGTATTTGTATCTTCCTTTTTGATGTACAACTTGTTGTGTTGTATGTATTTTAAGACCTAATCTCAAAAGCTGAACATTAAGCAGTGTTTCTTCTTCTTCTAAACCTGCCCCACTCTCCAAATACATCCCACATGTGTCCTTGAGCAGTGAAAAATTTCTTTAACGCATGTTGAAATGATTTGCAACTTCTGGATCAAGGTAATATAAACTCTGAATTACTCTGCCTTAAACAGATACATGATATGATAGAAATAAGAAAGAAAAAAAAACAGGATTAAGCTCAAATACAAGATAATCATATTCGTGGACTAGAAATATGATAGAAAAACAAAATACTGAGCAGAGCTAAAGTGAACAAGGTAGTGGAGATTAAGGGATTGGTCCCTAAGAGAAAAGGGGATTTAGCTTTAAACCCAAGCCTAACAACAAGGGCTGGGACTACCTCTACTATGGTTAACTAAACACTAAAGGGTGTTATAAACAGTTATTAATTTCAGATAATGTTTATACTCTCTCCTTGAGTTTAAGATAAAAGAATACAAGTAAACCTTCTAAAAGTCATCCCCTGGAATAATTTTGGATTTTTAAACGATGTTGTATTTAGAAACCAGCTGCTGAGTTTCCATGTAAATGCAACTTTATTGTCCGATCCACTCCTGTCACGCCTGATCAGTAGGTATGGATGGGGCCTTCAAGCCTCGGACTATTTATTTCTAAGTATCAGCCTAATTTTCTGGCTTTTAAGTCCTCAGGAGGCACTTTTTTGAAAAAACGTTTAGCTCCCTAGTTTGACAAATGTTTTGTAATTTGGAATGCTAACCTCCTCAATGACTCCAACAGAGAGACTCCCTTCTTCATCCTTCCCAGTTCTAATCGCCACCACTTGTAATGAAAACCCCAATCAGTTTCATGTGATTGGTCTCGTTTTTAAATAACTCCCAATTCTTCATTTACTTTTTAAATTAAATGTGGCTTGTAACACATGCAAAAATACGAACACATTTTAAGGTGGGCATGACTACTCTGTTGCATATACTTGATTATAATTCTTTAGTGAGATAAAGTCCGATGCTTTGTTTTAGGGTGATGGGGAAAGCTTTATGGGGCATAGAAAAATAAAGCACAAATCATGTCAACCAATTCCTAAGGATTTTAAAAAATCCGAAAAATTTTCACTTAATTATTTCAAAAGTAAACTAATTAAAAAAACTATACATTTAATGTGCTCTAAAAATGCAATTAAGTTGAATTTATAGTGATTTGTTCATATAAAATGTATAAAGGTCTTGAGTATAATATAGTTTTATATTTCACTATGTACAGAACATAAAGTGTTTAAACCTGCTAAATACAACTAATTTATTTCATATGGTTATATATTTTGATGTTTCCTTCCTCCTCATTCTTCTAAAGAAACTCAGAAGAAGATAAATTTCATTTACAGCAGGTTATTGGAGTAAACAGAAATATAATTTACACAGTTCAGCAGTCAAGTATTAAAAGCACACAATATCATAATAATAAATTTCTTATATTAACTTGCCACTAAAATCTGAAAAACATGTTACAAGAAAGTATTGTTTAAGAATTGAAATAATTCCATGTTCTTTGGAATATATAACTGTCATTATTTACTATTTTGAACTTTTTTCAATACTGCAGCTTCTACTCACCCCACTACAAATAAAGTAAAAATTGAAAGGCATAGAAAATTCAAATGCTGTCATAAGTCATAAAATAAAAACTTAGGAAAAATATGGCCAAGAATAAATAAGAAGTAGTCATTTTCCTTTTATTTGTTAATATTATATGTCAATGCTACTATTTCTGAAATTATTCCCTTCTCAAAGGAATCCATTTTGATAAAACCTAAATTCTAAAGATTATGCTTTCACATGATTGATAAAAAATTGTGGTAGACATAATAATATGCCCCCCTCCTGATGTCCATGTCCTAATTACCAGACCATGCTGAGATTTCTGTCATTATAGATTAGTTTGTGTTGTTAGAATTTTACATTCATGACATCTTACAACACAGACTCCTTTTTATATGGCTTCTTTCACTCAACAATACCATTTTGAGATTTATCTGTGTCATTACATGCATCAATAGTACTTTCATTTACATTGCTGAGCAGTATTCCAAAGTATGGGTATGCCACAATTTGTTCATCCATTCACCTCTTTATGGACATTTGATTTATGTCCATATTTTGGCTATAAAAGAAGTCAGTTGCAAATATTTATATACAGGTCTTTGCACGGACATATGCTTTCATTTCTGTTGTATAAATACCTAAGAAAGAAATGGCTGGACTATATGCTAGGTGTATATATAATTTTTTTAATAATCTGTCAAAGTGATTTCTAAAGCATTGCACCATTGTACATCCCCACAAGCAGTGTGTGAGTTCAGGTTTCTCACATCCTTGCCAACACTTGGTATGATCAGATTTTTTATTTTTAATTTTGAGCTATTTTAACAGTTATATAGTGATATCTTATTGTATTCCCAATTTGCATTAATTTAAATGATTTTGAATATATTTTTATGGTCTTGTGTATACACACAGATATACAGATATTAGATGATTTTATATATATATATATATATATATATATATACACACTTTACTAAATTAGTAAAATATCTGTCCAAATTGTTTGCCTTTGCCAATTTATTTTTAAATGGTTTGCGTTTCTATTAATGACTTTTACAATTTCTTTATAAATCTTTTTACAAAGCCTTTGTTACTTACATGATTTGTAAATACTTTCTCCCAATCTGTACCTTGTCTTTTCATTCTATTAATAGGTATCTAAAGAGCAAAAGTTTTCATTTTTATGAAGTCTAATTTATCAAAATTTTTCTCTTATGGATCATCATTTTGGTGGTGTATGTTAAAATAAGAAGTATTTGCTTAAACAAATAACTTCAAGATTTTTTTTTCCTATGTTTTCTTCTAGAAGTTTTATAAATTTTGGTTTTGCATTTAGCTCTATGGTTCATTTGGCTTAAAAAGATGTAAACAGAGCTTTTCATTCAGGAGTTATTGATGATGTATATGAAGAAATTACCAGAAATCAGGGGAAAAGCAGCAAAAACAATTAGTGTAGACAATACCTGCAGATCACACAGGCCATGAGAATGCAGTTTCCATCAGACAAAGTGGAAAACCCCATGATTCAGAGGGATTGGTTGGAGTACTCAGAGGATCTTGCTTCAGTAGTGGGTGATAATTAGTCTTAGATTAAATGCTGCTCTAGTCACATCTCACAGATCTTAAAAGCAAGTTCTTAAAGCATAAAATGTATGTCCCGGTATTTTACCTTCATCCTAGAACAAAGTTAAAGGATATTCATAGGAACACAAAAATATTCAGCAGTCTAAAAGGTAAAAATCACAATGTATAGCATCCAGTTGCAAATTATCAGGCATATAAAGAAGTAGGAAAATATAACCCATGATGGGGAGAAAAATCAATCAAAACTATCTGACCTGAAATTAATATAAAGTTGTATATCAATTATATCTCAATTTTAAAAAGAACTATCAAAGAACTGGCACAGATGTTAGAATTATCAAGTATAAAATTAAAAGTTATTATAAACATATTCCGTATGTTCAGAAAACTAGAGGTAAGATTGAACATGTTAAACGGAGACATGAAAAATATAAACACTCAAATTGGAAGCATGGAGGTTAAAAGCCATAATTTCAGAGGTGAAAAATATACTATATAAGATTGAAAATAGATTATAGATTACAGAAGATATAATTAGTGAACTAGAAGACATAACAATATAAACTGTGCAAATAAATCAAAGACCTGATTACCAACATCTAGTATCCGTGTGTCCCAAAAACAGTGGTCAAAACATCATGTGATATGGATGGCTATCCAGGCCACCCCAGGAAATGAGCCACGCTATATTTTCTTTCACTCCTGGGCTTTGGCAAATTATCTGGGCATTTGTTCGGGCCTTTGGTAAGCCTTAGACCGTATATAACACAAGCTTCCGGGCTTCCCTGGTGGCGCAGTGGTTGAGAGTCCCACTGCCATGCAGGGAACACGAGTTTGTGCCCCGGTCTAGGAAGATCCCACATGCCGCGGAGCGGCTGGGCCCGTGAGCCATGGCCGCTGAGCCTGCGCGTCCGGAGCCTGTGCTCCGCAACGGGAGAGGCCACAACAGTGAGAGGCCCGTGTACAGCACAAAAAAGCCCCCCAAAAAAACAAGCTCCCCAATGGAGAGAACTGTAAAAAATTGCCTTCTGGATCCATGATAAGATGGCCCATGGAATTTCAGGCAGTATTCTAAATTGAGGTTCCAGGCAAGCCTGCCACTCATTCTGAGGAAACCAAAACATGATGACAAAGCTTCCCCACCAGCTAGATCCTGCTCAAGATGAAAACTACTGCCTAACAGGCCAGGGGGTTCTTGGCAAATAGATTATATTGGGCCTCTCATTTCATCCAGAAAGTTCCACCAGATTTTGACTGCAGTTGACCCTTTGGGTTTGGCTTAGTGATCTGAATATGTTCCATTTATTCAGAACATATTATTCAGGCCCTGCAAGACCATATCTGTTTCCTGTGTAGGTTTCCTGAGGGCATTGCATCTGACAATGGCCCCAGATTTTCAACCAGAGCTCTGTATCGATGGGCTCAATCATGGGCATATGACAGACTCTCAAGGTTCCATACACCATCTAAGCTCACCCCAGCTGATAAAAAATTAACAAGTTTGATTTAATAAAAATTATGGGACATTGCATCACCAAACTGGAGAATACATTCCATTTTCATGAGCATTTGGGTCACTTATGAAAAATAATAATGATCTAGTCCCCCCCAAATTTTTAAAATGTTAAGTGTTATACATGCCACATTTTTATCACCATGCAATTAAATTAGAATAAATTATTTTAAAATAACTTGAAAATTATGTAAACATAGATTTAAAATTATTTTTAAACAACTAACCACTTAAAAATCTCATAGGATAGAAACATTTCGAACCAGTACAGTTTTACACACACACACACATATATATTTACACACATATACAAATATTTCAGCTGAAACAGTAGTTAAAAGGTACATTTAGATTTGAAGTGGCATAAAAGAAAACAAAAATGGCTGTAACTAAAGGAGCCAAAATTTAATTTAGGAAGTTAGAAAAAAGAACAGCATAATAAAACCAAAAACAGTACAGTAATGGAAATAATAACAGTAAGAGCTGAAAATCATAGCAAAATAATTAAATAAGAGAGAGGAGCAAGCAAATTAAAAAATGGTTCCCAAAAAATTAATTAAGTTGACAAATCTTTGTCAAGATTAATAAGGAATATAAAGATAGAAGTCTTAAATAACAATATTAGAATTGTGGAATAAAATATCCGTGGAAGCTGCAGAGATTAAACTGCAATAAGATAATAATATTAAAAAAGAAACCTTTATGACAATAAACTTGAAATTTTAGAGGAAAAATATAATACAGTATATTTAATTTATCATTATATATATATTACCTACACATACTCTAAAATAGAGAACATGACTATTAAAATATCTTTAATGCAAATTAAAATCTTCACACTAAGAAAATATTAGGCTGAGATACTAGTAAGATTGTTTCAAATAAATCTTAATACCAATCATATATAAATTCCTGCAGGGGATAGCAGGTTAGCAATAGGAACAATCCCAAACAAAAATGATATGAGGAAAGAAAGTTACAGGATAATCTCATTCACAGATATAGATGCTAGAATCCTAAACTATTTAAAATACTAGCAAATTGAGTACAGAAATACATTTTAAAAAAAGATACTATATCATGATCAGTTTCCAGGAGCAATAGTGTTCCACAGCTTGTTCCCCACCACCACCATGAGAGGAATAATGTAAATATCTCGAAATCTAGCATTTTAGTATTGCTAAAGGGAAATCTACTTCTGTATTCTAGCCCAAAAGTTATTGGTAGAACCACTCCAAGGCAAATGTCACACTTTTTTTTTTTTTTACTGATTATTTAATATCCTTAAAAAGATTCTTCAATTTAAATACACCCAAACTATACTCATCAAACAATCACCAAAATAATACCTTGGTTATTGTCTTGACTGGAATGTTCCTCTAATCTGAGTCATTGGAATATCTCCTTCAGGATAAACAAATTAAAATTTTCATTTGTAATAAATATTATCTAATTAAATTTATATGTTAAAGCAAATCAGTTTTACTATCATTGTTATATGCAATAATGACCTTAACATCATACATGTTAAACTAATTATATATTCCTCTTGTACTTCAATTTAAAACAAATATATTAAGTTATAATTTTGAACATGGTGTTCAGATAGCACCTATAATCACATTACATACTACCAGTGGTATGCATAATATTTTCTATGGTGACTGTGCTGAATCTTTACCTCTTGTTATTGTTTCCTTGGCTTTGACCCAGATCTCCTCTCTTCTCTGCAGAGTCACAGTCAATGGTACTGTGACCCTCAAGGTGCTGCACTACATTCATCGTATTTCCCTGTCACATCACAATCTCTTTGGAATGTGCATATTTTACCCCTCAGCCTTAAACAAAGTTATTTTATGATTTTTTTCAATTTTCTCATACTCCACCATTCGTAGGGTTAGGTGATAGAATTGGTATCTTTCTTATTTTCTACGTCTTCTCCCAAACTATTAAATGCACCTCTCTTGGAGAAAAACAAAGCAAAAGGAAAAACAAACTCAACCCCACTGATACATTTTTATTTGCACAATTGCCTTTGCCTTTCTAGTATCTAATCAGACTTTAAAGGTTTCTGAGTATGATTTAATTTATTGGTTGCTTTTCTGTCTCCTGCCAGCATCCTTGTTCAACATCAGTGTGAGAAAAATATATATATTGGGTTAGCCAAAAAGTTCGTCTGGGTTTTCATGCCATCTTACAGAAAAACCCGAACATTTTGGCCAACCCAATATATTGGGTTTTAATCTCAAATGACCTTTTCTTCCCCTCACTCAGCCACTCACCCTAAACTTCTACTCTAAATCTTGTCAAAACAAAACGCTGATAAACTATTGGAAACTGACAAAAGCCTAATTATTCACAATTATTAGATGTCTTTTTGTAGTAGCTCTTCAGTTGTAAGCAGTTATGTGAAGGTTATTAGTCTCCCTACGACCAGATGGTACACTATAATAAGAGCAAGTCTCAGAATGAATTCTGCAATACCAGGAAATGTTATTACCATTTAGGCACAAAAATAATCATAAAAAGATTCTGGAGGCTCAACGAATTCCCAGTGCTGTGTCCTTCTATGCTCTCCGATAAAACGCTGAAGAGTTCTTTGAGTCACATGCAACAATATTCTAGCAGCAGAATTAGCGGCCCTTCTAATCAGTGCCAGACAGTACAGGATCTATAGGATTAAAGGCCTACAGACCTATTTCTATGAGATTTCTAGTTTCTCGTATTTTGTAAAAGCATGGAAGTGTCTTTATGACAGTTTTACTGATCTGCACATGTCAATTATTACTCATGTTACAAGTGAAAAATCCTTATAAATATCTATTACACTAATAAATCCCTGGTATAGATGGCAGTAAGTATAACTAAAGTATTTTCAATCATTATATCTTGAGAACAAACTTTTTATTTTAGGTTTGGAATGTTAACCACAAAGGAAGGGCGTATATAAAAATATGCAAATTCAAATAATATCTAGAAGAGGAAGCGTAAGCCCAAGGATTAAGGCGTCAATAGATAGTGTGATTAAAATGCTGGATACTATTAATAGAGCTGTAACTGTGTTGCTATTTTTAGTATGGATTATTATTGTTTCTTAAGGCATAAGTGTTGATTGGTTTATCCCAGTGCAATTACTTTTGTATAAGTAGGGTTTCCCATAATTCATAATCTAAACCCAGGTACTTTTGAAGGTAAAAGGGGACAATAACAAGATAGTCTCTGGGGACAACGTACTTAATGTTATCCCAAACAAACTGAGATGTACGGTCATCCTATTACCTATAGTGCACGATTTTACAAAACTTGCAGTTTCTCAAGAACACAATCTTTGTTCTAGTAGAAGTATTTGTACAAGCTATCACCGACACACTGACAAGCTAACCTGTTGGGGTGAAGTCTGGTTGTTGACCGTAAAAATCTCTCCTCTTCTCCCTGGAAACACAGACAAACCTATATTTCCCAGGTTTCAGTTAGTTGTGATAAGATGACTGATTTTTAATCAATGGAATGTCAACAAAAATAATGTGTGTTCTCTCTAAGCCTGTCCTTTTTCCTCTTCTGGCTGATTTTGGCAATCCAGCAATGATCTGGTGATCCAAAGTGGCTTTATATTGAAGATGCACAGTGGTCCACAACTTGGGACCCAGAATGACTGTGGAAATATGCTTCTTTCCTCCCACTAACTACCTTGAGCTGTAATTCTCTTTTTAGTTTTCACTGTATCCCTTTACTTGTCTTTATTATTACCGCTGATATCATATTCTCTATATATGAGAAACTACTCTGCTGATTTTGAGATTTCTTTTATTACCAGCAATTGAATCCTGTGGAACACTTACCTCACTATGTGACAGTATAAGAATTGCTAAATCCTACAAACCTGCATAATTTTACCCCTAAGAGTGCAAAACAGTGGTAGAGTGAGTAAATGGAATTAGTGAAGTGGAGAGGTATTTTTGATGGAGCAGTTGCGGTAGTTCTCTTTGATGGGCTGATATTTGAGTAGATAGTTGAATCGTATGAAATAACAAGCCGTGCAAAGCTGGCAGGAAGAGTTTTACATGACTTTGCTAATACCACAGAACTCAATTCCTTGCAACTTACGCAGGTTGCCAAGAACACTCAGGGAACAGATCCAACCATAAAGATTTAGAGGTGTGGGCGTAGCAAAACCCTATCGGCTGTACTGTTGGAAAGGGGCTATAAAGGCATTTTACTGGTATTTCATTTAAGTACTGTTATATACAAGTGTCTCTATTACTTCTTATCATCTGCAGTAATACATCTTTATAAGTATAATTGAATAAAGTGCCACTACCCATATATTCCCTGCCTAGTTAATGACTCTAATACTAATTGAAAAGCTTCTGTCATGTCATAACTCTATCAATAAATCTATGTATTTAGAGTATCTCATTGTTTTGACCTGGTGCCATTTTACCAACAGGCAATAAAAAAAGTTTTTGGAATAATATCTTGCAGAGCAAACCTTCCTGCTGCTTATGCATACATATTTTCAGATCTAGGAAAGCAGTACTTTTAAAGCCTTTTCCTTTAACCTTGGAGAACTGGATTTTATTGCTCTTAATTAATATAATATTTCTTGATAAGTACATCGCAAGACCATCTGTAACTTGTCCATGTGAACATTTTATTTTCCTTTTGGTCATTGACCTTCTGTTATACAATATGATTTTAGTTACATTTGGAAGGTTTTTTAAAAAAATCCTTAATAGCAATTTTAGCAATTGCTAGTCTAAAGACCTTTATGCTATTCACTCCTTCCATCTCTAATATGATTTTCATAGTTTGTACCCTGCTCTCAACATTTAACTGCAAATCCAGGTAAGGGCAGAGAGAGTTCAGGTTTGAAAACTTAGTAGTTTTTATTCTGACATTTAAGCTGATTCCACTTATATGTAGCACACATAAGCTTTCTTGCAGAGTGAGGCAAGTGTTGCATAGAATTCACAGAATTCTATTTTAAAGCTGGTTCTCTTATTATAGCCTAATACAAGATGGAAGTAACACTATGTCTAGCTTACTAAGTATGTATTTGATGTCAAGGAGAGTGCTTTTAATGAGGATTGAGTAGTGACCATAATTGATATGTGACATCTGATCTCATGGAGATTAGCCAAGAAAGGAGTGGAAAGACAGGTAACCATTAGATAATTAATTATACAATGATCATTTAGTAACTATTGTGTTTAAACTTAGTAACTAATTTGATAGGATCAATTTTTAAAAAAAAAAAACATATTTTTGTGAGAGAAAATAATAGGGAGTCTTCATATAGCCTGGAATATAACACATAATGTCTCTGGGAAAGTTACTGTATGTTGACGTCTGATAGGTGAGTGAGTATCAGTAGGATAATGAGGTGAGCAGGGGAAACCAGCTAGTATCTCAGGTAAAGGAAGAGTATGGTCAATGATGATAAATCAGAAAAGCATTTGATATTTGCAACATGGAGAAAAGGTGGATATGTCTGGGGCTTAAGGGGTGAAAAGGAGATTGGCAGGAAATCAGACTGGAGTCAGAGTCGATGGACAGATTATACAGAGTTTATAAAAGGGTGTAGGATACAGATTTTACTCTGCACAATGGAAAGAAACTGACAGTGTTCAAGCATGGTGTAGTGCGATAAGACTTGCTACTGAAGGACATGATTCTGGCTGCTGACGGAGAAGAGTTCAGAGAAGAGCAATACGATTAGGTGCGTCGGTTGGGGTGAAAGGCATTAGAAAGCCGTGGCAGCATTTGAGACAAAAAGCTGATGGCTATAGTTCAGACGCATTAGCCAAAGTGATGGTGGGAAAATTTTCCTGGATTAGAGATCTATTTAGTACTTAAAATCAGTAAGATTCTGATGGAAGGAGAAGGAGGCAGTGTTGTAAACTCTGAAGGTGCTGAGGACGAGATGGAAGGGATAGGCTAATACAGATCACCCTAACGTCTCTGCTTAAAATTCTTCTTTGGGTTTCCATGGCCACGATGGAGGCATGTTGATATAGTGATCAAAAGAACGAGTACTCTAGGGCTTCCCTGGTGGCGCCGTGGTTGGGAGTCCGCCTGCCGATGCAGGGCACACGGGTTCGTGGCCCGGTCCAGGAAGATCCCACATGCCAGAGAGCGGCTGGGCCCGTGAGCCATGGCCGCTGAGCCTGCGCGTCCGGAGCCTGTGCTCTGCAATGGGAGAGGCCACAACAGTGAGAGGCCCGCGTACCGCAAAAAAAAAAAAAAAAAGAATAAGTATTCTAATTTGGACTCCTGTATTTTCAAATTCCAGCCCTCCTACTTAGAGGCCCTGCCATTTTAAACAATCCTAACTCCATTTGGTTTCTTATTCTGTAAATTGTGATAATATTTGTATGTTTCTTGGAGTAGTAGTATATGGATCAATGGCACAACGTAGAAACATAAACGTTTATAAAATAATTGGCCCCTAGTAAATGTACAGTGAATGTTAGCTATCAAATTCAACTTTATTACTAGAGCCTACCAGGCTCTGCTGATCCCTGCTCATCTCTCCAAGATTACCTAGTGGCACTCTCTCCCGTGCACCTGGCACTCCAGGGACACTTTCATTTTCTTTGGCATTCTGTAATCAGTTCTGCCTCAGAGCCTGCTTTGCAGGATGCCAGGAATTAATTCTCTTCTGCTCCCACCCTTTACCTAGTTAATATTTACCCATCCTTCAGGTTTCAGTTCAAATGTCAAATTTCTCATAAGAATATTCCCTAATTCCAAATCTAGGAAAGTTCCCTCTCTTATAGCCCTCAGAACTTTACAACTATTAGAAATAGTGAAGTATTATTTATGAGTTGATGTGATCAATGCCCAGCATCTTCTACCAGACTGCAAATATGTGAAGGCACAGAGCATAGCGTTTAACAAAGAGTCTTTCCAGAGCACCTAGTTCATTGTTGGCAACATAGTACAAACTAAACAGATATTTATTGGATGAATTAATTGCCACTGATTAAATAAATAAATGAAAAATAATCTTGTTCAGAGTTAAAGACTGTGAGTTCAGTTTTGGATACACTGAGTTTGAGAGCTCTATGGACTAGTTCAGTGGATGTTTTATTTTTCCATTCTAATATCACTTTGATAATGGAAAAAAAGGGGGGGCAAAGGATACTAGACTTTCTCTGAGTCGGTGGGCATAAATGCTGTCCAAGAACGTAGGGTTTTTAGTATTATTGAATTCTTAAGAAATAAGGTAGAAACCCTCAAAGAGATAAGAGAGATATATGAGAGATAAAAACACCCTGGAGGTAATCACATTAACCAGAATGTTTGTCTCTATTAATAGAGTCTTTGTTTATTGGGATGGTGAGCATATATTAAATGAGCAGACATTGTTTCATTCAGAATAATTTAGAATTAAATTACCAAATGGCCTAAAAGTTTCAACTTTATAAACAATATTTTGTATTGAGAAAGATCCTGTGGCTATTTGATACAGTTGCAATATTTAATAGAATGTGGCATACAAGGTGTTTCTATTTGAAAGTGATATGATGAATTCTTGAAAAAGCTCATGTTCTTCAAAATCAGGTACTGAAATTAGGGAGTTAAAACAATGAGTGAAATTAATGGGAAAACAGAGACATCGACGCAAAATCAATGTAGTTTTTAAACCAGAGCCCTTAAAAAGTAATCACCAGAGAGTAACCTAGAGCTATGTTAAATCTCCACTGACACGAGTGCCCTGAACCACAGATTTTAGGTCACCTATAAGGGATTCCAGGTGAACTGCTAAGAGGAAATACCCACTCCAGACTCAGGGTGTAATTTTCTGGAAAGGAAATTCTAGTGCTCATGCTTGCTCTCTCTTTTTTTTTTTTTTCTTCTTAAAATTGAACTGAAATGTTCCCTGATGTCAGTGCGGCAGCAAGGTTGATGAATCAGCTTTTTCTGCTGAAGTTTATAATTGTATCACGTGGATATCATTACCCTATTTATCAATCACTTATGAACTAATTTTCATTATAGAAATACCTATTGTTGCAGAACAGACTCTATTGGAAAATAGGTTCCAGCAATGGATAAGGCTTGGTTTCATAATCAAGATTTCAGTTTCCTTATTACATAAATAATGTTAGAGTCTTATAATATAAAAATGATGTGGCTACTGAAAAGAACATGGCATATCTATGTGTGCTAATGTGGAAAGATTCCCAAGTTAAAATAAAGGGGGAGCATCAGCTTTTCCTTCAAGTGAATACATAATGGACCAAGATAAAGATGAAGTTTAGAAATGGAGTGTGTGTGCTTTTTTTCTAACTGTAATAGGGTGAGAGGTCTCATTGCCTAATAGTTGGAAAGGTAGCCACCTGTATACTTCAGGAAGCCACTCGAGGTAGACTTCTCAAGTTCTGTCTATGCTCTTTTTCTTGTTCTTCCCCGTAGTTCTTTCCATTTTTATCTCATCCTCACCAAGTATACTTTTATTTCCCATTTCCAGCAACTTAACCTTCTCTCCCCCATTAGATGTGCTCAACTCCCGTTGTATGGACAATACACCTGTTTGATTTTAGGAACACAAAAAGAACAGCCTCAGTCTTGAATAGAGACCTCATTATTTCTTCTTGCTTTTCCTCAATTCCCTGTCTCATCACAGGAGTAGATTTCACTCTATTCTCAAAATATATTTACCCCCTTTAAAAAAAATCTTTAATTCGGAAGCTACTAATTAAAAGATTACGGGTGATCTTGGTTTGTGTAACTGTCCTAGAATTCTATAATGCATCTTAAAAAGCACCACGCCATCACAGCAGTGTGTTGTTTCCCAATATAAGAAAACAAACAGCTGTATCCCTGAGAATTCTCCTTGCCTAATCATGAGAGTGATGGAGTGGATAGCAATGGGAGGAGAAAATAAGGCTACACTGGCTTATCTCTCAGGATTATTGTGTAAATACATGGGAAAGTTTCTCCAAAATATTGTTCTTGCCTTGAAAATGCATGCTTGCATTTATTCAATTAGTCAATCAGTCAACAAGTGTTTATTTAGGGCCAACTGTTTGGCGGGTCCAATATCAAATGCTAGTTTTAGTGGTGAATGGAGCTGACAAAATCTTTGCCCTCAGGGGGCTAACATATTATTGGAGGAGTTTCATGCTGAATTTATTTCGTCTTTAATATGTATGTCTTAAGCCACTTTGCATACATTAATTTAAAATACCATTGTATAATAAAATGATAATGTCCATGAGAATGTTTTATTTTATTATCATGATCTCACCACTTTTTTAACTTTTTATGTGAAATAATTTTAGACTTAAGGAAAGTTGCAGGAAGTGGACAGAAAGTACTCTTTATTCAGCTTCCCTTAATGTTAACATCTTTCATAACCATATAAAGGTTATTGAGAGAAGGAAAGTAACATTGATATAATACTATTAATTAGGCTACTGGCTTTTTCCTGGTCTTCTATGACCTTGGCACTTTTGAAGAGTACTGATTAGTCTTTTTACCCCTCAATTTGGTTTTGTCTGATGTTTTCTCATGCGGAGATTGATGTTAGTATTTTTTTGCAAGAATATTATGGAATATTGTGGAATTCTTGTAAAATATTCCATGGTATTCTTGCAAATTTCCATCATATTCTTGCCAAAAAAACAGTTTCTCAATGAATGTCAGGGGTCCCGTTATGTCGTTATATTTTATTACTGGTTATATTGACTTTGAATATTTGTATAAAGTAGTGTCTCTCAAGTTTCTCCACTATAAAATTCCTATTTTTCTCTTTTAAATAAGTAACTATTTTACATGGAGATAATTTGAGTGAATGTAAATGTCTTCTTTCTCCTGATATATTTACCCACTAATTTTAGCATTCATTGGTGGTCTTATCTGAAATAATTACTTTGAAACTGTGTTCAATAATTCCATTTTTAGGAACACTTTTTAGTCTGGTTTACTTAGGGTTTTTTTCTCATTCAGTCCTATGTTCTGGTATGCCTGGAATTTGGTGATTGGTTGCCAGACAATTAGATGAAAAACTGTAATATCTCTGAATGATATTAATTTTACTCAGAGAAAATTTAATTTTCTTCTGAAACAGGAAAAGTGTATGCAAATCTTGCGACCTCTCCAAACATTCCAATAATTCAAGACTACATTTTCAGTCCTTGTGAGAGGATACTTGTTTCTTTTATTCCCCTTTCTTCTACAGTTTGACTTTCATATGTGTCCACTGAATGCAGGGTTATTTACTAGGTCCCTTCTCCTTGTTAAATGTTAATGTCCAATTTTTGCCTATACTGTAACTTTCAAACTGCCAGACTCTGCTTAGCCTTTAGTCTTCTAGGAAATGCTTTATGTTTGAAACGTTCCACCTGTTACCCCATGCATTTGGGACTTAGGAAATCGGCAAATTTCTTCATAGAAAATTGCACAGACAATATTAGACTTAGTTCTGTGTGATTCTTTTTTTCTTCCTCATATTAAACTTTTATTTGCTACTTATTTAGTAGCTCTGAAAACAAATTATTGTCTCGTTTGGCCAGTGAGTCTTTTGCAAACACTACTGCACAGCAGTCTACTATAATCCTGGAATCAGAATTGTAGAACTCATATTAAAAGGTTTTCCTTTACTTCAAAAACTTAATCCCTCAAGTCCTAGCTCTGTTGGTTGCTTTCTGATTCTTTTAGAGAGCTACTTGGTTTCTTTTGTCCAGCTTTTACAGGTGGTCTCAGCAGACAGTTTTGTCTGATACAATCTACTCCATTCCGGCCAGGAGTAGAACCCTAAGCATATCATTCTGAATTGTTTGGGGGCTGATGGTTAAGATTCTGAAGTATTTAGCTATTATTATTGTTGCTGTCATCAATACTATTATCATCTTAACATACGTGAGTTCATCTGTATGTGTGAAATTTAGAGTAGAAGTTGACGTTTTATTAAATAAACTTTTTGTTTTGCTTTGTTTGTTTGTATTTTCTCAGTGCAACCTCTCTTGGTTTTTCCTGAGATCAATAAAATCATTTTGCAAATACAGAGGTTGCAGAGGCCTAATGGTACATAAATCATGTCAACATAAACTGAAAGTATTGGCTTTAGTCTTGCTATCTCAACACATTTTTTTCTACTTGATTTGGATTTTATCTTTACTTCAACCTTGATTCTTGCATTCGTCAAAGATCACCTACTTTAGATCTCATCTAATTAGTTTAACAATGTCAGATACTATGAACAAAAACTATCATTCAAATTGTACTCACTATCATACATAGATGACAATTTTATATGTAATTTGTGGTGAAACTCTATGTGGAAAATTCATCAGTCAGTTGAAGAGTAAAGGTTGTTATTGCAATAATAATATGAGTACAATAATTACTTTAAATTATGAAGTCCACTGATTGAATATTTAAAAAATAAAAGCAACTTAAATATAGTTAAGTATATAGTAAAAATTTTTGACAATTAATACAGTTATTAAAGATCCTATATTACCTAGATATATTTAGAAAGGGAACTTTCTTTATGCTAATTAAAGATAATAATTTATGTAGTAAGAAAAGACAGACTAATACATTACAATTGTTTTGGGGTAATAACATGCCCATTATTGCATAAAATAACTTCAAAATGATAATTAAATTGCTGGATATATTGGGATAATAAACCCGGAGGCTTTCAAGAAAAAGTTTATTTTGGAACAATTAAAAGTAGAATATTAAGACTTACAGACATAGAAAACAATCTTATGATTACCAAAGGAGAAAGGGGGGGCGAGGGATAAATTAGGAGTTTGGGAATAACATATACACACTACTATCTATAAAATAGATAAACAACAAGGACCTATTGTATAGCACAGGGAACTCTATTCAGTATCTTGTAATAACCTATAAAGGAAAAGAATCTGATAAAGTATATATATCTTTCTAAACATATAGATATATTTAAATCACTTTGCTGTATACCTGAAACTAGCACAACATTGTAAATCAACTATACTTCAAATTAAAAAAAGTAGAATGTTAATTTTGCCATCTCAAATTTCAGGACCACCAAAAATTCCAAAATCATATAGAGCTTTTTTATAAGATAAATCTTCAGTCTAGATTTTAAAAAATAAAAAAGCAATATAATTTAACTATCATTGAATAAAAAGAATTAGGATTTACTGTTATCTATTACAGATGCATTATTTAATGTTGATTTTTAAATTTAGAGTTAGCTTTGCCTAAATATTTATTTATTTGTTTTAATTTTAAAAATTTATTTTGATATAATTATAGATCCATATGTGATTGTAAAATGTAATACAGAGAGATCCTGTATACTGTTGACCCTGCGTATGTAACAATATGTAACCTATTGAAAAACTATATAGTAAGACATCACAATCAGGATATTTACACTAATACAGTCAAGGTATAGAACATTTCCATCATTCCTCATTTGCTGTTTTATAGCCACGATCACTTTCAACCTCATCCCCATCCCGTTCTTAACTCCTGGCAACCACTAATCTGTTCTGCATTTCTACAGTTTTGTCATTTCAAGAATATTATATAAATGAAATCATATAATATGTAATCTTTTGGGATTGGCTTTATTCCATCAGCATGATTCTCTGTAGATTCATCCAGGTTGTTGTGTATATCAATAGTTTGTTCCTATTTATTGTTAAGTAGTATTCCATGGTATAGATGCATCATAGTTTGTTTAATCTTTCACCTGTAAAAAAGATATCTGGATTGTTTCTAGTTTCAGGTTGTTACAAATAAAGTAGCTATAAATATTTGTGTACAGGCTTTTATGTGAACGTAATTTTTTATTTCTCTGAGATAAATGTCCAGGAGTACAACTGCCGGATTGTATGGTAATTACATGTTTAATTGTTTAAGAAACTGCTGAACCAATTTTCAGTGTGACTGTACCACTTTACATTCCTAACAGTGATGTATGAGTGATAAGATTTCTCCACATTTTTCCTGATATTTGGTGTTTTCACTGTTTTTTATTTTAACCATTTCGATAGGTGCATAGTGATATCTAATTGTGATTTTAATTTGCACTTCCCTAATGACTAATGACCTAGAACATCGTTCCATGTGCTTATTTACCATCTGTAAATCGTCTTTGCTGAAACGCCTCCATATGTCTTTTGTCTATTTTCTAATTGAATTATTTGTTTTTCCATTTGTTTATTTCTGCTGAGTTTTGAGTTTTTATACATACTAGAACATATAATTCTTATTTATTTTTCCCTTCCAAATTTATTGAGATATTATTGACATATAACACTATATAAATTTAAAGTGTACAACATGATGATTTGATATACTTATATATTACAAAATAATTGCCACAATAAGAATAGAACCATCATATGATCTAGCAATTTCATATATACAAAGGGTCTTGAAGAGATATCTACATTCTCATGTTCATTGCAGTGTTATTCACAATAGCTAAGATGTGGAAACTACCTAAGTGTCCATCTATTGATAAATGTTTAAAGAAGATGTGGTATACATACATATATAGAGAGAGAGATAGATATAGATGTATGTATATATATACAATGGAATATTATTCAGCCACGAAAAAGGAAATCCTGCTATTTGCGATGATGTGAATGGAACTCGAGGACATTATGTTAAGTGAATTAAGTCAGACAGAGAAAAACAAATACTATACAATATCACTTATCTGTGGAATCTAAAAAAAGTGAAACTCCTAGAAACAATAGACTTGTGGTTTTCAGGGGCTGGGGAGTGAGGGTAATGGGGAAATGTTGTCAAAGGGTACAAGCTTCCAGTTATAAGATGAATAAATTCTGGAGATCTAATACACAGATAATCTCTATGGTGATTATAGTTAACAACACTGTATTACATACTTGAAGGTTGCTAAGAGAGTAGATCTTAAATGTTCTCACACAAAAAAGCTAATTATGTTTGGTGCTGGAGATGTTAACTAACCCTACTGGTATATTAATTTTGTAATATGTAAGTGAGCATTTATTTTTAATGCTTAGACTTTTGATATTTAACCAAAACGTGCTATTGCATCACCTCTAAAAAGATATGACTAACCCACCACAGGAACATTGTAAAACTATTGAGAAGGAGAATGATCACTGCTATCTGTCCACCAAGTCCTATCTTCTTTCTTATCAATCTATGTTATAATGCTGTATGCATAGCTATAGCACTTTCAAAATGCCATGCTTGGGGGCAAACATTTTCTATCCAAGAGTCACATTGCACTATGCTATATATATTTTTAATTCAATAAAATCATCAGAGTTCCTTGTATATACTTTTTTGAAGTGTTCTATGAGGTGCTTTTCAGAGAATAAGGCACATTAGCAAAAAGTCGTTCAATATCTGTATATAACATGTGCTACTTTCCTCACAAGTAGAAAATCAGCCATAAAACCCTGCAGACTTGATTTGGCATACGTGCAGCAAGAACGTGTACATATACCCACAGCTTTAGCATTGTATTATTTAAATAAGAAATTTAACTTTTGATATTAAATCTAGGCAGTCCTCTGCTTGTGGATTTCCAATTTCAGTATTCAACAAAATGAAGAATAATGGAATATGTTAAAATATTTGGATTACATTATCACATGTTAATTTGAAAAGAATCCTTTAAAGCATGTGCCAGATTTTTGGTATATCTTAAGCAAGACTTTGAAACTCAGGAAAGGACTCAAGAAAAAATACAATGGCTTTGATTAGGTGTTTCATCTTTTAATATATTCATTCCCTGTTACTTGAGTACATTTACATAGAACTCATTATACTCTACTGCAAGAGCAGACAAGAAATAGATGAAAAGAAATGAGTAGTACAGATAAATTTAGACTACTTTGTAGCAAGATATTTATTACTATATATTTTATCTCAGTCAATTTTTCAAAGTAAACCTTTGATGCACAACAGTTTATCACTAGTGTATTAATTTCAAGGCAGAAATCCAACCTGTATGTTCCTGTCGAGAATCACATTAGACTTAACAAGTGGAGACAGTTATTTGTTTTTCCACCCGACAAATTATCTCCTAACCTATGGAGCTATTGGAAAATTCTGCCTTCCTTAAGATGATGATAAGGGTGATGTGAAAAAACAAACCAACCAATAAAACAAAGTTACCCTGGAAACCTGGCCCAGAGAATACAGAATTTTGCCTGATCTTTTATTTTCCATGGCATTGCAGCATTTGTCTTACCCTTGAAATTGACCATCAGTGGAGTCTTTAGAAACACTGCTAGTGAACCATGAACCATTTTGTAAAGAAGAGTTTAAATTCAGAATGAAACTGAAAAAAAGTATTTGTGTCTAAGTGTGAGCAATGATAAAATGAAATTAAGAAGTTTGCTGCTTCAAACATTCTTCAGTTTTTAAAAGATTTTGAAAGTTAATATCTTTTCTTTTTATTTAATTCTTTCCCAGTCTCCACCTTCTTATCTGTCTCTTCTTACAAAAAAAAATATTTATTTCCAGCAAACTTTTCTTCTAAGCCTAATTTTAATAGTTTTATTGATATATAATTGATACAC
Source organism: Tursiops truncatus (assembly GCF_011762595.2). NCBI lineage: Eukaryota > Metazoa > Chordata > Mammalia > Artiodactyla > Delphinidae > Tursiops > Tursiops truncatus. The sequence goes on from NC_047038.1 coordinate 11,181,365, forward strand.
AAAAAAACTGCACATATTTAATGTGTAAAATTTGATGAGTTTGGACATAATGCAAACAAACACCCATGATACCATCACCACAATAGGCATATCCAACACCTTACAAAGTTTCCTTGTATTCCTCCCTTCCTTCCTTCTTCCCTTCCTTCCTTTAGAAGTAAGAACCTCTTAACAATTTTTGCAATGCACAGTAACAGATCATTAACTATAGATACCATGTTGTACAGCAGGTCTTTAGAATTTATTCATCTAGCATAATTGAAACCTTATATCCATTGAAAAGCAGTTTCTCATTTCTCCCACCCCCATCTCCCCAATCCCTGGCAATTCCTATTTTATTCTCTGCTTCTAAGAGTTTGACTATTTTAGATACCTCATATATGTGAAATCGTACAGTATTTGTTCTCTGATTGGCTTATTTCACTTAGTCCTCCAGGTTCATCCATGTTGTCTCAAATAGCAGGATTTTCTTTTTTAAGGATAAATAATATTACATTGTATGGTTATGTCCATATCTTGCCTATTGTGAATAATGTTGCAGTGAACATGGAGTGCAGATACCTCTTCAGACCCTAATTTCAATTCTTTAGGAAATATACCCAGAAGTAGGATTTCTGGATCATATGGTAGTTCTATTTTTAATATTTTTGAGGAAACCCTAGGCTATTTTGTTCATAGTTGCTGAGCTTTTTACATTCCTACCAACAGTGCACAAGGCTTTCAGTTCTTTACATCCTTGCCAACACTTGTGCACAGGAAACTACAAAATATGGATGAAAGAAATAAAGGAAGACACAAATAAGTGGAAAGAGATCCTGTATTCATGGATTGGAAGACTTAATATTGTTAAAATGTTCACAATACCCAAATCCATCTACAAATTCAATGATATCCCCATTAAAACCCAAGGGCCATTTTTTTCCAAAAATAGAAAACAATCCTAAACTTCATATGGAATCGCAAAAGGCACAGAATATTCAATGCAATCTCAAGAAAGAAGAACAAAACGTCCAGGCATCACACATCCAGATTTCAAAATATATTATAAAACTACAATAATTAAAACAGTATGGTACTGGCCTAAAGATACATACAGACCAAGTAAATAGAAAAGAGGGCCCAGAAATAAATACATGAGAATAGAGTCAATTGATCTTCAACAAGGGTGCCAAAAATGCACAATGAGCAAAAGATAGCCTCTTAAACATATGGTTGGGAAAACTAGATATCCACATGCAAAAGAATGAAATTTGATACGTATGTTATACCATACGCAAAATAAACTCAAAATGGATTAAAAACAACTATATGACATGGAACTGTGAAAACCTACAAGAATACATAGAAGTAAAGCTCCTTCACTTTAGTCTTAGAAATTACTTTTAAAATATGACACCAAAAACATAAGCAACAAAAGCAAAAATAGACAAGTGGCACTACATCAAACTAAAAAGCTTCTGCAACCTACTGAATGAGAAAAAATATCTGTAAACCATATATGTGATAAGAGGTTAATTCCCCCTAAATATAAAATACTCACATGACTCGAAAGGAAATAAATAAATAACCCAATTAAAAATGGGTACAGGACTTGAACAGGCATTTCTCACAGAATACATACAAATGGCCAACAGGTATATTATCAGTGAAATGTGACTCAAAACTACAGTGAGAGGGGGAACCTTCAAGATGGCAGAGGAGTAAGATGTGGAGATCACCTTCCTCCCCACAAATACATAAAAAATACAGCTACATGTGGAACAACTCCTACAGAACACTTACTGAGAATGCTGGCAGAAGACCACCAACGTCCCAAAAGTCAAGAAACTCCCCACATACCTGGGTAGGGCAAAGGGAAAAAGAAAAAACAGAGACAAAAGGATAGGGATGGGACCTGCCCCTCTGGGAGGGAGCTGTGAAGGAGGAAAGGTTTCCACACACTAGGAAGACCCTTCACTGGTGAAAACTGGGGGTGGGTGGGGAGGAAGCTTCAGAGCCATGGAGGAGAGCACAGCAACAGGGATGTAGAGGGCAAAGTGGAGAGATTCCCGCACAGAGGATCGGTGCCAACCAGCACTCACCAGGCTGAGAGGCTTGTCTGCTTACCCGCCGGGGCGGGCAGGGCTGGGAGCTGAGGCTTGGGCTTCAGTTGAATGCAGGGAGAGGACTGCTTGTGCACCACAGCTAGCCGGGAGGGAGTCCAGGAAAAAGTCTGGACCTGCCGAAGAGGCAAGAGACAATTATTTTGGGGTGCGCGATGAGAGGAGAATCAGACCACCACTTACACGAGCTTCAGAGATGGGCGGGAGCCACGATTATCAGCACAGACACCAAAGACAGGCATGAAACGCTAACGCTGCTGCTACAACCACCAAGAAGCCTGTGTGCAAGCACAGGTCACTCTCCACACCTCCCCTCCCGGGGGCCTGTGCAGCCTGCCACTGCCAGGGTCCCGTGATCCAGGAACAACTTTTCCCCGGGAGAACGCACAGTGGGCCTCAGGCTGGTGCAACGTCACGCTGGCCTCTGCTACCACAGGCTCACCCCGCATTCCATACCCCTCCCTCCTGCCGGCCTGAGTGAGCTAGAGCCCCCTAATCAGTCGCTTCTTTAACCCCCTCCTGTCTGAGTGAAGAACAAACACCCTCAGATACCTACATGCAGAGGCGGGGCCAAATCCAAAACTGAACCCCAGGAGCTGTGCGAACAAAGAAGAGAAAGGGAAATCTCTCCCAACAGCCTCAGGAGCAGTGGATTAAATCTCCACAATCAACTTGATGTACCCTGTATCTGTGGCATACCTAAGTAGACAACAAATCATCCCAAAATTGAGCTGGTGGACTTCGGGAGCAACTGTAGACTTGGGGGTTGCTGTATGCGACTGACTAGTGTCTGATTTACATGCTTATCTTTGTTTAGCTTTTAGCGCTTGTTTTCATTGGTGGATTTCTTTATTGCTTTGATTGCTCTCCTTTCTTTCTTTTTTTATTACTTTTTAATTTTTTATTTTAATAATTTAAAATTTTTATCATTTTAATAACTTTAGTTTTTCTTTCTTTCTTTCTTTCCTTCCTTCCTTCTTTCTTTCTTCTTTTGTTTTTCCTTTCCTCTCCTTTCTTTTCCTTTCTTTTCTTTTCCTTTTCTTTTCTTTTCTGTTCTTTTCTTTTCTTTCCTCCCTTTTCTTCTCAGCTGTGTGGCTGACAGAGTCTTGGTGCTCTGGCCAGGTCTCTGGCCTGAGCCTCTGAGGTGGGAGAGCCAAATTCAGAACATGGGACCACCAGAGACTTCCTGGGCCCTCGTAATATCAATCAGCAAGAACTCTCCCAGAGATATCCATCTCAACGCTAATACCCAGCTCCACTCAACAACCAGCAAGCTCCAGTGCTGGACACCCCATGCCAAACAACTAGCAAGACAGGAACACAACTCCATCCATTAGCAGAGAGGAAGCCTAAAATCATAAAAATTTCACAGACACCCCAAAACACACCACCGGACACGGTCCTGCCAACCAGAAAGACAAGATCCAGCCTCATCCACCAGAACATAGGCACCAGTCCCCTCCACCAGGAAGCCTACACAACCCACTGAACCAACTTTACCCACTGGGGGCAGACACTAAAAGCAATGGGAACTACAAACCTGCAGCCTGGGAAAAGGGGACCACAAACACAGTAAGTTAAGCAAAATGAGAAGACAGAGAAATACACAGCAGGTAAAGGAGCAAGGTAAAAACCCACCAGACCAAACAAATTAAGAATAAAAGGCAGTCTACCTGCAAAAGAATTCAGAGAAATGATAGTAAAGATGATCCAAAATCTTGGAAATAGAATGCAGAAAATACAAGACATGTTTAACAAGGACCTAGAAGGATTAAAGAGGAATCAAACAATGATGAACAACACAATAAATGGAATTTAAAACTCTCTACAAGGAACCAATAGGAGAATAACTGAGACAGAAGAATGGGTAAGTGACCTGGAAGAGAATATAGTGGAAATAACTACCACAGAACAGAATAAAGAAAAAAGAATGAAAATAGAGGACAGCCACAGAGACCTCTGAGACAACATTGAATGCACCAACACTCGAATTATAGGGGTCCTAAAACAAGAAGAGAAAAAGAAAGGGACTGAGAAAACATTTGAGGAGATTGTAGTAGAAAACTTCCCTAATATGAGAAAAGAAATAGTCAATCAAGTCCAGGAAGCACAGAGAGTCCCATACAAGATAAATCGAAGGAGAAACACACCAAGACACATGTTAATTAAACTATCAAAAATTAAATACAAAGAAAAAAATATTAAAAGTAGCAAGGGAAAATAAACAAATAACATACAATGGAATCCCCATAAGGTTAACAGCTGATCTTTCAGCAAAAACTCTGCAAGCCAGAAGGCTGTGGCAGGACATATTTAAAGTGATGAAGGGGAAAAAACTTACAACCAAGATTACTCTACCCAGCAAGGATCTCAATCATATTCAACGGAGAAGGTAAAACCTTTACAGACAAGCAAAAGCTAAGAGAATTCAGCACTACCAAACCAGCTTTACAACAAATGCTAAAGGAACTTCTCTGGCAGGAAACACAGGAGAATAAAAAGACCCACAAAAACAAACCCAAAACAATTAAGAAAATCGTAATAGGAACATACATATTGATAACTACCTTAAATGTAAATGAATTAAATGCTCCAACCAAAAGATATAGAGTGGATGAATGGATACATAAACAAGACCCATATATATGCTTGTCTACAAGAGGCCGACTTCAGACCTAGGCACACATACAGACTGAAAGTGAGGGGATGGAAAAAGATATTCCATGCAAATGGAAATCAAAAGAAAGCTGGGTTAGCAATTCTCATATCAGATAAAATAGACTTTAAAATAAAGACTATTCCAAGAGACAAAGAAGGACACTACATAATGATCAAGGGATCAATCCAAGAAGAAGGTATAACAATTGTTAATATTTATGCACCCAACATAGGAGCACCTCAATACATAAGGCAAATGCTAACAGCCAGAAAAGGGGAAATCGACAGTAACACAATACTATTAGGGGACTTTAACACCCCATGTTCACCAATGGACAGATCATCCAAAATGAGAGTAAATAAGGAAACACAACCTTTAAACGACCCATTAAACAATAGGGTTTTAATTGATATTTATAGGACATTCCATCCAAAAATAACAGAATACACTTTCTTCTTAAGTGCTCAAGGAATATTCTCCAGGATAGATCATATCTTGGGTCAGAAATCAAGCCTTGGTAAATTTAAGAAAACTGAAATCATATCAAGCAACTTTTCCGACAACAATGCTATGAGACTAAATATCAGTTACAGGAAAAAATACGTAAAAAATACAAACATATGGAGGCTAAACAATACGCCACTAAATAACCAAGAGATCACTGAAGAAATCAAAGGGGAAATCAAAAAATACCTAGAAGCAAATGACAATGAAAACACGACAACCCAAAACTTATGGGATACAGCAAAAGCCGTTATAAGAGGGAAGTTTATAGCAATACAATCCTACCTCAAGAAACAAGAAATATCTCAAATAAACAACATAACCTTACACCTAAAGCAATTAGAGAAAGAAGAACAAAAAGCCCCAAAGTTAGCAGAAGGAAAGAAATCATAAAGATCAGATCAGAAATAAATGAAAAAGAAATGAAGGAAATGATAGAAAAGATCAATAAAACTAAAAGCTGGTTCTTTGAGAAGGTAAACAAATTGATAAACCATTAGCCAGACTCATCAAGAAAAAAAGGGAGAAGACTCAAATCAACAGAATTAGAAATGAAAAAGGAGAAGTAACAACTGACACTGCAGTAATCAAAGAATCATGAGAGATTACTACAAGTAACTATATGCCAATAAAACGGACAACCTGGAAGAAATGGACAAATTCTTAGAAAAGCACAGCCTTCCGAGACTGAACCAGAAATAAATAGAAAATATAAACAGACCAACCACAAGTAATGAAATTAAAACTGTGATTAAAAATCTTCCAACAAACAAAAGCCCAAGAGCAGATGGCTTCACAGGCAAATTCTATCAAACATTTAGAGAAGAGCTATCACCTATCCTTCTCAAACTCTTCCAAAATATAGCAGAGGGAGGAACACTCCCAAACTCATTCTACAAGGCCACCATCAACAGAAATAGATGTCACAAATAAAAGAAAACTGCAGGCCAATATCACTGATGAACATAGATGCAAAAACCCTGAACAAAATACTGGCAAACAGAATCCAACAGCACATTAAAAGGATCATACCATGATCAAGTAGGGTTTATCCCTGGAATACAAGGATTCTTCAGTATATGCAAATCAATCAATGTGATACACCATATTAATAAATTGAAAGATAAAAACCATATGATAATCTCAATAGATTCAGAAAAAGCTTTTGACAAAATTCAACACCCGTTTATGATAAAAACTCTCCAAAAGTAGGCATGGGGGAACTTACCTGAACATAATAAAGGCCATGTATGACAAATCCACAGCCAACATCTTCCTCAATGGTGAAAAACTGAAACCATTTCCTCTAAGATCAGGAACAAGACAACGTTGCCCACTCTCACCCCTATTACTCAAACATAGTTTTGGAAGTTTTAGCCATGGCAGTCAGAGAAGAAAAAGAAATAAAAGAAATCCAAATCGGAAAAGAAGTAAAACTGTCACTTTTTGCAGATGACATGATACTGTACCTAGAGAATCCTAAAGATGCTACCAGAAAATTACTAGATCTAATCAATGAATTTAGTAATGTAGCAAGATACAAAATTAATGCACAGAAATCTCTTGCATTCCTATACACTAATGATGAAAAATCTGAAAGAGAAATTAAGGAAACACTCCCATTTACCATTGCAACAAAAGGAATAAAACACCTGGTAATATACCTACCTAAGGAGACAAAACACCTGTATGCAGAAAACTATAAGACACTGATGAAAGAAATTAAAGATGATACAAACAGATGGAGAGATATACCATGTTCTTGGATTGGAAGAATCAACATTGTGAAAATGACTATACTACCCAAAGCAATCTACAAGTTCGGTGCAATCCCTGTCACACTACCAATGGCATTTTTCACAGAACTAGAACAAAAAATATCACAATTTGTATGGAAACACAAAAGACCCCAGATGGCCAAAGCAATCTTGAGAAAGAAAAACGAAGCTAGAGGAATCTAGCTCCCTGACTTCAGACTATACTACAAAGTTACAGTAATCAAGACAGTATGGTACTGGCACAAAAACAGAAATATAGATCAATGGAACAGAATAGAAAGCCCAGAGATAAACCCACACACATATGGTCACCTTATGTTTGATAAAGTAAGTAAGAATATACAATGGAGAAAAGACAGCCTCTTCAATAAGTGGTGCTGGGAAAACTGGACAGCTACATGTAAAAGAATGAACTTAGAACACTCCCTAACACCATACACAAAGATAAACTCAAAATGGATTAAAGACCTAAATGCAAGACCAGACACTATAAAACTCTTAGAGGAAAACATAGGCTTAACACTCTATGACATAAATCACAGCAAGATCCTTTTTGACCCACCTCCTAGAGAAAGGGAAGTAAAAACAAAAATAAACAAATGCTACCTAAAGAAACTTAAAAGGTTTTGCACAGCAAAGAAACCATAAACAAGACGAAAAGCCAACCCTCAAAATGGGAGAAAATATTTGAAAACGAAGCTACTGACAAAGGATTAATCTCCAAAATATACAAGCAGCTCATGCAGCTCAATATCAAAAAAACAAACAACCCAATCCAAAAATGGACAGGAGACCTAAATAGACATTTGTCCAAAGAAGATATACAGTTTTCCAACAAACACATGAAAGGATGCTCTACATCACTAATCATTAGAGAAATGCAAATCAAAACTACAATGAGGTATAACCTCACACAAGTCACAATAGCCATCATCAAAAAATCTACAAACAATAAATGCTGGAGAGGGTGTGGAGAAAAGGGAACCCTCTTGCACTGTTGGTGGGAATGTAAATTGATACAGCCACTATGGAGAACAGTATGGAGGTTCCTTAAAAAACTAAAAATAGAAATACCATACAACCCAGCAATCCCACTACTGGGCATATACCCTGAGAAAACCATAATTCAAAAAGAGTCAGGTACCACAATGTTCATTGCAGCTCTATTTACAATAGCCAGGACATGGAAACAACCTAAATGTCCATCAACAGATGAATGGATAAAGAAGATGTGGCACATATATACAATGGAATATTACTCAGCCATAAAAGGCAACGAAATTGAGTTATTTATAGTGAGGTGGATGGACCTAGAGTCTGTCATACAGAGTGAAGTAAGTCAGAAGGAGAAAAATAAATACCGTATGCTAACACATATATATGGAATCTTGAAAAAAAAAAAGTCATGAAGAACCTAGGGGCAGGACAGGAATAAAGACACAGATGTAGAGAATGGATTGAGGACATGGGGAGGGGGATGTGTAAGCTGGGATGAAGTGAGAGAGTAGCACTGACATATATACACTACCAAATATAAAAAGCAGCCACATAGCACAGGGAGATCAGCTCGGTGCTCTGTGACCACGTAGAGGGTTAGGATAGGGAGGGTGGGAGGGAGACGCAAGAGGGAGGGGATATGGGGATATATGTATACGTATAGCTGATTCACTTTGTTATACAGCAGCAACCAGCACAACAAGGTAAATCAATTATATTCCAATAAAGATGTTTAAAAAAAAAGAAAAAAAAGAATATATATTCTGCTGCTATTAGGTGGAATGTTCTGTACATATCTGTGAGTTCTACTTGGTTTGTTGAATGCTATTTCTTCTATTTTATATTTAGTTTTTTTAGCCATTGTTAAATGATGTATACCAGAGTCTTAAACTATTATTGTTTGTCTATTTCTCTCTTCAATTCTGTCAGATTTTGCTTCTTGTATTTTGGAGCCTTGTTGTTTTATGCATGTATGTTTATAATCAACATTTTTATCATTATCAAATGTCTCTAGTAACAAAAAAAAGAAAACAAAAAAACTACAGTGAGGTACCACCTCACACCTGTTAGGATGGGTATTATCGAAAATGAAAAAGATAACCTAATTTCTTGTCATTCAAACTTTTATTTATATCAGTATGAACTTATATATATTTATTTTTTATCTTGAATTGTGACTCAGTGGCACACTATTTTGCAACTCAAATTGTTCCAGCTCTAGTCATTGGGAACTTTTTTGGGTTAAGTGAACTCTGGATCCTGTTATTGGAGAAGGGTATTTAGAAAACAAGATCTGAGTGATAGGTGTGTTCTTTCCTAATTTGGTTACTGCTTCTAGATTTCCCAGTAGACAGATCTCAGAAATATATGTATATACCAACTTATTATATATATTATCTCTAATTACTTCTGTATCAATCAGTAAATTTGTATCTGTATATATTTTAAGCTAAACATGATGTTTGTTTGATTTACATGATTCTAATTTAGTACAACAGGGCTTTTTCTAGCTTTCCTCCTTACATAACAATGTCTTCCTCAGAAACCTCGTTCCTACTATCATTTACCCTTTACTTATTTGTTCAATCCCAGCATACAAGTAAAGCAGATTCACTTTTTCTTTTTGGATTTTTATGTGAATATTTTTTTCATATCCATAATGTTGAATTAAAATATTTTTATTATGATGGTACTTAAATATCCATAAACCTATTACTGGATATAAAGTGCCCATTATTATAACTTCTATCCAGTTATAAAACCAAAGTTTAAGTATCTACAAACTCTATTATAAAACCTCTGATATTTAAATAAAAATGATTGTTTAAACATAATAGATGATGTGTTTATCACTTAAAATAAATGACCTCTTTAAGGTGTGTATGATACTGATTGTTCTATGCTGTTTTTTTTTTTTTAACTTGCCAAATACATGACCATATCCCTTATGTTACCTTATATTAACACTCCATCCTTTTTTAGCTAAATTCCTGTGAAAGTTTATATAGACTTTTAACAGGGATGTTATTGGGCCGTGAGATGTACTGAGTATACTTCTGATCTTTTTTCATTAGGTTGTTACAGTTAAGTAATACCATTTTGGGCCCAAGCTATTATAAACAGAAACACTTATTTAATCATTGAAGCCCCAGGGGTTTTTTTGTTTTTGTTTTGTCTTGGGTATAACAATCGCCTCTAGGTCTCTGCTACTCAAAGTGTGGTTCACAGACCCACAACACACACGTTAAGCATCATGAACATAATCTGGGGTTTCTTAGAAATGCAGAATTTTGCATCTCACTCCAGAATGACTGAATCATAATTTTCCAATTAACAACATCCCCAGGTGTTTCATATGCAGATCAAATTTTGAGAAGCACTGTTCTATAAGGCCCACATGGTAATGACAGTCCAGACTCTTTGTATAATTGACCTTGCTTTTCAAGTAAAAGTTCAAAATTTAAAAAAACACTTGCTCAAAAAGTCAAACATCAATGCGTGTTAAGAACCATGCCCCACAAATTTAGATTGATACGTTGCCTAGAGACTATAATAAAAGGCTCGTAACTGGGCCTCTTAGTAACTGCCTCAGAACATCATGGACCTTCATTTTTTCTAGATATTTTGAAGTTTCTTTTAGAATATTAATTTTTAGTTTCTGTATCTTAATTATCTTTTTTTCATATATAAATACATTCTAGCTACCATATGTAGGAGTTCACTGAAAATTGTTTACTTTACAAGTGCCCTTAATTATATGTTGCAACATTATGGTTTGAAATTTATTCTGTGAAAGAGCTTTTTAATTTTTTCCTAAATGCTTTTGTTTATAAGCCTTTATAGTGAATAATAGATTAATATGAGGAAAAAAGAACCTGGGAGAGGCTAAGCTGATCGACGTAAACAAAAAAAGGAGATCAACTTTTTTTGGTAGAGAAAATATAAAGTGTGAAATTTGGTGGGAGGGAAAAGCAATAAGGGAAGGCAGAGATAGAAAGAGCCCTGGGAGCACATTTAGCAAAGAGGGAAGGGGTTTGATGATGAAGCTGCCGTGGAAAGTGTGACTTAGGAAGAGCAGTATCTAAAACAGGTTTTTAAGAAATATTGCTGTTGGTTGTGTGAAATAATTCACTTCCACCCCATCTCCTTTAGAGGCATTCCTTAGAAACCTTGATTCTTTTTTCAAAATTTTATTTAGATGTATATCATTGATATAATAATTAGTAAGAAAGAAAATCCAGCTCATGATGATACACAGAATTGGAAAGTATTGATAACTTCATCTTCAGAGAAATACTGCAAATTAAGGCTTAATAACCTCCTTTTACAGAGAAAAAATTCAAATGCTTTAAAAATACTGAAGGTTTAATAGCATGTCCCCACCCACCTGTCTTTAATGAGAAAAAGCCTAGGTTTTTCAGACCCCGAAACTAACATCAATTCCACCATTGGATAGCAACCATTGGCAACATCCTAGACTCTCTTGGAAGCCGATAAGCAGGAATATCAGCGCCGTAACCAAGAAACTGAAGTACGGTCTCAGCACGGGATGCCAGGGTTAAGAATCTGTACACCACGCTGCTAAAAGCCATGTTTGGCATTAATCCCAACCAGTTAGAATTAAATTAATATTTTCTAACAGTAATATAGATTTCTTCTAGTAGCCACCTTTTCTGTGAGGGTCCCCAAACACAGAGACAACTGAGAGTCACTTATATTAATCTCAACCATACAGCAGTCAAAACAAACTCAGAACTGTGTCAATGTGGTCTTACGACAAAGTATTTAATGAGTTCAAAGAAAATGAGTTTTCCTTACTTTATAATTACCCCACTACCTCTTCCAACCCACCCAACACTCAACCTCACCGAAGATTTAAAAAGAGGAGGTAAATTAAGATCCTCAAATGACAGTAACCTGGCAAACCAAATTATAAAAAAAAGAGATCCTCTGAGAAACAAATCTTCACCAACGTATATCTTGGATAGAAATTCAAAATAAACAAACATGTATTTTAGACCTGGGAGAAATAAAACAAAAATGTATGTCTTTCCTTGGGCATTTGAAAACAGAATAAAATATCTTGTAAAAGCAGTATAGTTTAAAAGTTTTGAAATATGTGTGTACGGTTTCTGGTTTTAATTTTACTACTAGTAGTAGAACAAAGGCCAAGTCACAGAACTTCTGAGCATCAGAGTGTCTTTTACTCTAAATTGGGAATAATAAAGTTTGTATGATCTATGTTATAGAGTGTTGAGAGAATAGAATATTTTTATACACAAACTATTTTCTAAACTGTAATATGTGATCTATTACATTTAATCCACCACTATAAGGAAAAAAAAGATGAATATCTGTTGTAATATATTCTACACTACAGTTTTTAGCATGACCTTAAAAACAGGCATAATTTCTGAGTTTTTTAAAAAATATTTTTGAAACTTTTTTGATTTGTGTCCATATCAAAAATATTAAATATGTGAATTACATCAGTAATTAGTTCTTTATATTACACTGCATATTTTAATAGATCAATGATGATCTAGAAAATTATAGAAAATAGAGACAGGAAAAATTGCATAATTTTAGGAACTAACAACATGTAATTTACACCACTTAATTAGAGTTTAGCCAATAACAATAGTCACACCTGGAGGCAAATTAAAATTTGGTGTCTTTAATTGTGCTCTTGCAAGTTTCTGCCACTTCTTTTTCTGTTTTCCACCTGGTTGGAATTCCATTGCCAAAAGACAATCTAACCTTTAACTTGTTACCAGGAGAATTTACTGAGCATATTTATGTAGAATTCAAATGCGACCAGAGAGAAGGGTAAATTATCTGAGGTGGGCTTGAAGGTAAACAGCTGTCGGTGAACTATGAATCATCTCAAAGGAACATTAGCTAAACTCATTTTAAAAGGGAAAATTGTTTTGCATGTTGAAAGGAATAACCGCAAGGACCTTGCACTCACTCTTAATTTGCCATCTAACTCATAGCTTCCTTGGGGAAGCAATATGATAAGCTGTTTTTGTTTATTTATTTATATATCTATTTTTAAATAAGTTTTCTATTTTCTGGATACTAAAATGAATATCTGAGGAAAACTGAAACGTCCTTCCTTACAGAAAGGTAGAAAAACATCAACACCCCTATTCTGTGGCTAAATACCGACCTAGGTTTAAGTGCTTAAAACTGCTCTGCTGGTTTTGTTTTGTTTGGTTTTTTGTTTTTCAAAGTGAAATCTTCCTGAAAATTTAGGTTACTATGGATGACACATTATTTTATATTTTAAAAATCAATATTCTTTTATATTTTAAAAGTCAGTTGTATCCGTGCTAATGTAACCAGTGAATTGGCCTTCCCTTTCTTTTGTTCTTTTTTTGAATCCATGGAGTATGAGATAATCTGATTCACTCAGATGGATAGTTTGAACCAGAAATGTTTTCCTAACATTATGTCCTATACTTTTAAAACACAATTTATTTAAGCAGAAATGGCAGGAGAAATTTTATTCTGATGCCTGTAACAAAAACAAAACAACATCAGGCAGTTAATCCAGCTGCAGAACCTGAAGACTCCAGTGGGTTACACATTTATACATGATGTATTTAACTATGCGTGTTTGTTATTGATGCTTTAAAATATTTCAAATTAAATTGAATTAGAATCAAACATTATGGCATTGAAGCATTTCTGAGGAAACCTAAGCTTTCACAAAACACATTTGCAAATTTGTGTCTTAATGATTTAAGAGTTAGCAATTTAAAGAGCTGTGAATAGAGGTTATTTAAATAATTCATTTATGAAAATGCAGTGTGAAATTATACTAAAACATAGAGTTTAATTAAGAAAAAGATATGTCAAGAGTAAGGTGTTTTGATAGTTTAGAACTTACTAATCACCTTTCTATTTGCCTCTCAGTTTTTGGTTGTTCTTTTACTTTCACTCCATTATTTGTAATATACTCTTTCATAATCTTCACTGTCCTTGTCACTATGTATTTCTACTATTGTACTCCTCTTTTAGTTTTTGTTTTTGTTTTTGTTTTGCGGTATGCGGGCCTCTCACTGTTGTGGCCTCTCCCATTGCGGAGCACAGGTTCCGGATGCGCAGGCTCAGCGGCCATGTCTCACGGGCCCAGCCACTCCGCGGCATGTGGGATCTTCCTGCACCGGGGCACGAACCCGTGTTCCCTGCATCAGCAGGCGAACTCTCAACCACTGCGCCACCAGGGAAGCCCTATTGTACTCCTCTTTGTAATTCTTCCACATTCTACCCTTTACTTATTTTCTGAAGCTGTGTTTTCTTGTATAGCTTTTCTAATGCTCGTTACCACTCATCTTCTCTAATATTATTTTTCTTAAAATGTAGCAACGAATTATGAACATATTGTTCACATATTACCTGCACATAATGGAAGAAATTTTATCTTACTGAGGTATGGGGAAGTCATTCTGACTTATCCAGGATTTAGCTCTACTTTATGCTAAGTAGATGCTAACTTTATGCTAACTAACCCTGCTAACTAACCCTGCCTTACGGCATGTGAAACATGCTTTGTACATCTGCTTTAGTCATTAAAAGAAATAATGCATTTAAAAATCAAAATGGAGTAACTGTAGATCAGGAATCTAAAATGAAGCCATATGGCCACTGTAGATGTGATTTCAGACACATTCCTTCTTCACTGAGAACGTGAATTTTCTGAACTGTATCAAACTCAAGGACACCACCAGCCGTTCTGAAAACAACATTGAGTGTGACTCAATATTCTTCTCATTTGAGAAATGAACAACAAAATTGAAGGTTTGGCTCTCAGCTGTCAAAGTGAATCATTGTTTAACAGATGTATTTTATTTAAAAATCTTAGAATTCCACAATCTGTTTAATTTGTGGGAAATGCCATTAGCGGGTTGTGTTTGGTATGGAAGCAGGTGGATGTGGCCTAGGGAGAGCTGTATTGCTGCCAGGGAGCAAGCATCAGAAGCAAAGGCATGGGAGCCGTACAAGACTCATGGCCCTGTTTTCAGTGTTCCACACTGTAGGGAAAAGAAGCAAAAGTCTAGAGGTAAATACCCTTCAGTGAGCTTCTGTGACACTTGCATTAGCAAATATTGATACTAAGAAATGGGATGAAAACAGGTGGAACTGCACTCTAGACCTTCACTGGAGATTTTTAAGAAAAGAAACAGTCGAAGTTTCAGAGCGCGATTCAAATGTTCTTTACTTGTAAACTTGCGTGGTGGCCTCCCTTAAATGGTTCAATTTATCTTTCTGATACAAATACTGATATTAATAGTAGTGAAAACAGTCAATACTCTGTACATGAGCTTTGCTTCACAGAGTGTATGGCCTTATACTTGTGGCAACTTGGTGTTAATGAATATTTCGTAGTAAAAAGTAATTATCAGTGAGGCTTTCTTTTCTTTCTGTGTTTTTTTTTTTGTGGGGAGGGGGAGGTGGGTAAGAAGAGGAGGGTGGAGTAGAGCAGAATGTTCTATAATATCTTGTAGTGTATTCAGTTTTTAAATTTTTAAATTTTAAGCATAAAAATATAAAACTTTAGAGTATGTGCTTTGAGATTGTTTTGGTGTCCCTAAGTGATAACTCAAAAGTTTGGAGACATTTTTGTTTAAACAGAGGGATATCTTAACTAGGATTTGTTTGAAAACCATTGAATGCAAAGAGAGGAAGATAACTTAAGTTTCAAGACATGTGACAACTTCAATAACAACAACAGAAAAGATATTGTCTTTCAAAGTACTAACATGGATAGATTATGTCCTGACTCCAGTAGTTTAGAGAGTGAGGGAATCATTGATGGATTTTTCTTAAATATTATCATGAAAATCATTTTATAGGTGACACAAGAAAAATTCTAATGAAAATCCAGGGAGTCAATGGCAGTGATTTTTGTTCTTTTCCCAAATTAATTCTATCTTCAGAAGATCAAGGTATAGAACCAGCATTCAGGAGGTCCAAAGTCACCATTATTGTATAGTTCACTTGTTTCTTATTTTTCTCTTTTATAGAAACTTTTTCAGTGAAAATCATTACTTATATGACTAATCATATGAATACATAAAACATTTCATAGGGCTTCCCTGGTGGCACAGTGGTTAAGAATCCACCTGCCAATGCAGGGGACGTGGGTTCGAGCCCTGGTCGAACATGTGGGAAGATCCCACATGCTGTAGAGCAACTAAGTCGGTACGCCACAACTACTGAGCCCACAAGCCACAACTACTGAGCCCATGTGCCACAACTACTGAAGCCTGTGTGCCTAGAGCACATGCTCCACAACAAGAGAAGCCACCGCAATAAGACCGCGCACCACAATGAAGAGTAGCCCCCGCTCACCACGACTTGCCCGCATGGCAACAAAGACCCAATGTACCCAAAAATAAATAAATAAATAAATTTATTTAAGAAAAGAAAGAAAAAAACATTTCATTTATATATAATACTTTCTTCATTGATATAGAAAAAATATTTTTTCTTAATATTTTTCTTCCTTTGTTGCTTTGGATGAAGCATCCAAGGAGGTAGATGTGATACAGTAAGGAAATTGAATTTAGAATAATTTGGAGCTCTGATCCCTGTGGATAAGCTGTATTAGTAAATTATAAAATGAGAACATAAAACCTGAATTCATTTCACACAGTAAATTAGCTTTCCCAAAGTTCTGTGTGGTAGATTATTTTCCAAAAATGCCCATCTTCTCTGTATTCACAGCTGTATTAGTTATCTATTAGTTACCTTATTGCTGTGTAACAAATTACCCCAAAACTTAACAACCTAAAACAACACACGTTATGTTACATATTTTCTCCAATTCAGGAACCTATGAGCAGTTTATCTGTACAGTTATAGCTCATGGTCTCTCCTAAGTCTGCAGTTGAGATGTTGGCTGGAGCTGCTATTTCTGAAGACTTGACTTGTTTGGGGGATATTTTCCCTAGAATTTCTGGCTGGACAAATCAGATCCACACCACACGGGCCCCTCCATAGATCTGCTCATGCACAACAGCTGGCTTCCCCCCAGAGCATATAAGAACAAGAGGAAGACAGTCACCACACTGTCTTTTCAGATTTAGTCTCAAAAGTAGCATACCACCATTTTTGCCATATTCTATTTGTCACACAGATCAACTCTGACACAATGTGAGAGGAGAATACACAAAGACACATACCAAGAGGCAGGAATCACTGAAGGATGATTACCATGATTTTTTTTGCAATAAGACTTTTCAGCTTTTTGCATCAAGAATTAGTTTATTTCCCTATCCCTCATTTCTGAGCTCTGCTTTTAATTTTCTTTGATGAAGAGAATGCAGCGTAAGAGATGCTTTATCAATTTCAAGCCTAGACATCGTGAAACCTTGTATGCTTTGATTCACTCTCTCAGAAATCAGCCGTCACCATGTGAAGCCTGAGCTACCTTAATTAACATTAAGAGATGGTGTGGAAGAAAGTCCAGTTGTCCCAGTGGCCCCAGATATGAGACCCAGTCAATACCTTCAGAGCTACCTACCCAATCTGCAGCTCATCAAAGGCACATGAGTAAGCCCAGGCAAAACTCAAAGAACTAGAGAGCTTACCCATAGATCAGTAAGCAATAGTAATTGGTTGTTATTTTATGCCACTAAAGTTTGGGTGGTGTGTTACACAGCAGTTGATACCTGGATAATGTGGGCTGTATCTTGTACCAGAAAATTATTAGAATGCACATATAAATATCTAGAGAAAAGCTAAAATTTTCCAGTTACATAATTAACTTTTATGTTATTAATTTTCCAAATAACAGAGATGTCTATTTGCTTGACTTTGTTGCTTATTTATCAGTGATCACTCAGCCCCCTGCCTACCCATCTGTGCTCTGCTCTGTAATTCTGAGCACAGGAGTAGTGAACGATATTTGAAAGTGAGGCCTAGTCCTCCTTTGCCACCTGGACTAGCTGCTAAATTTTGCCAGTAGGGGGCAGTAGGTGGAGATCAGAAGACAGAAGGAGAGGAGAAGCTATAGTTCTTCCTCTTTTCTCTCTCAGTGTTCCTTCTTTGGGTGCTAAATGATGGCATCCTCAGAGGTTGATGAATCATGGATAGTGACCATAGATTGTGATAAACTTAGTCATTGGTGATTCCAGATGCAAATGCCAGTCATCATAACACCAAGTACCTGGTCATAGTTTTCGATATCTATTTAGAAGGCACCAGAAGTAACTTGCTTTTACTAACAGAGACAAAAGTCTAACTTCACTCTTTTGTGTAAGAGCTATTGTCATCGCTATTGCTCCTTGCCATAGTGCCGTCTCCCTGATATCCAATAAACTATTATTGTGGTTCACTTCGTTGAGGACACAACGTGGAACTGATGATCAGGAATCAGCAAAATCAAAGATCCCTTACTAAGACATATGCATGCAGTAAGCTGGAAAATAAACCCATGAAATGGATAAAGCCTTCAATACCAATGAAGTGTTTAGGGGTTCAGTTGTCTGTGGCATGTCAGAAAATCCACTCGAAAGTAAAAAACATGTTTCTGTATTTTGAAATTCTTACATCCAAGAAATGGGCCCAATGCATGGTGAGCATATCGAATATGGGGACAGCACATGTAACATTTGGTGTATTTCTCTGACCTATTTACTGAGGAGCTGATAAGGCTCATTTTTCAGTGAAGCCTAAAGCAAAAGTATGCCGTGCAACATGTCCAGACTTTTCTTCCAATTAGCCTTATGACCAAGTAGATCCAGTGATACCTGGAGTGTCTGTTGTAAAACAGGATACTGTATAGAGTGATTCTCAAGCCCCATTCAAAGAATTATAGTGCGATCCCTTAGGGTTTGGGGTAAAGCAGTGCTTATTTTCTGGATAATTATTCTTCTCTGAGAGGAAGCTTCCCGTTCCTGTCCCTTTCCCAGTTGTCAGGAGTCTGGCTTCTGCCGAGAAACAACTCATTTGGGGTTACCATTGACTAGTGTAGAGTGTAGGTTACTGAGGCAGGAATGCTTTTACCAGGGGAAACACAGGCTCCGTTGAATTGGAACCAAAGACTGGAACCTTATAATTTGGGGCTTCTCATGCCACAGCCTCCATGCAAAGAAGTAGATAACTGTATTAAATGGGATGACTGATTCCAACATCAAAGGGATCTTTTGGGGTTGCTGACACACAAGGGGAGCAGGGAGAACTATGTCTGAAACTCAGGAAATTTTCTAGGGCACCTCTTAGTACTTTCATGGTCAGCAGTATGACAACAGGAAGAATACTGCAACCCAACAAAGGCAGAGCTGCTTTGAAACCCAAACCATTTGGAAATAAAATTTTGGCTACTTTATCTGATAAAGAACCCTGACCAGTTCAGGTACTGGATGAGAACAAAGAAAATATGGGATTTTCTAGTGGAAGAAGAAGGAAGTTATGATAAACTCTAACTTCATGACCTTTCACACAAGGTCAGTATGTATATTTTTTCTTTAATGATTGATCAATCTCTGTCTATCTACATTTTTAACTTCTTTTTTATTTCTTTATGATTCTAGACTAGTAGTAGTGGTTAATTCCAAAATTTAGTCTTCAATTTATGGAATATGCAAAAATGGGATTATGATTAAACTGAAAGATGAATTAACAGCACCTAAAAATGAATATGGTGGCCGTTGTTTCTCCCATTTTTGGAGAAAGAATAAGAGATTCTTTGCTTTCAGTAACATTCTGCTAGTCAGAAACAGCCCACCCTTCTGTCATATAATTTAGGATTCTGAGTTCCAAAATTCCTTTGTCAGTTGTCTTATAGGAATCACAGGAGAAACAGTATTTTTTCCTATTGCACTCTAGCTATATTCCTACTTCTGGATATTTCTCTAATGTGGTCTACCTCCAAGCTTCCAACTCAGGCCTAAATGGCCTCTTCTCCACACACTCACGGATAAAGTGGGAATTCCTCAGTGAACCCATCTCCTGAAGAGGAGGTGCTCTGTCCACTCTCCTAGATAATGGAACCCCACCTCCTCTGCTTTTTCCCCAGCCCTAGGAATGGTCACGCTTCCTGAATCTTTGATCTGAAGAATACCTCTCTCTTTCTTTGTTTGCCTTTTTACCCTATTGACACCTATATGTCAGTTCTTTTTATTAAATTATGTTATTGTAAATCACCTAATATGGTTTATGTTGAGTTTTTGTTGTCATTGTTTCTTTGTTTGTTTTGTACAGGTGACAAGATTGTTACAGTTTTAATTTCCATGGTAATGAATATTGCAATTTTTAGCAGAGCATATGGTTACCCAAAATAAAGTTCTCAAATCCTAGTCTTCCTTAAAGCTATGTTTAATCATATGACTAAATTATGGTCCATCAGAGCTGAGTATAGGTGATAAGATATCTTTAAAAAGAGAAGGGAAAGATTTCCTTTCCCTTTCTCTCCTTATTTTAGCTGGAATGTGAACATGAGGTAAAGCCATTCTGAGCCTTGTGGGAAAAGGGAAACATTTCAGGAATATAGAGATGCAAGTAAAAGATAGAAGGAGACTGAGCCTCTGATTCATCGTGGGGTAGAGCTGCCTTCCATGCTTGGGTTTGCACAAGAAGGAGAAATATTACCTTGCTTAAGCCAATGTTATTGTAGGTGTCTGACACAAACATCCACATGAACAGCCAATAAATACATCTACATAGTATATTTTAGTTCTCCTAAACTATTAATAGCAATACAATGTTTAACTAAGTCATGTAATAATATGAATTACTCAACATCTTAGCTAAATTAAAACAATTAGTCAATTTCCATTCTCTCTCTCTATTCACCAAAATTTGGATTACTGCTGCTGAATGCAATATGGACCAAGTAGGATTTTCTCCTTTTCTACACGCTACTACTTGCAATTATCTTGTCTCAAGTAAGATAAAACAGTAAGTTGACCGCAATAAGCACAGGTACGTGTGTGTGTGTGAGAGTGTGTGTGTGTGTGTGTGTGTGTGTGTGTGTGTGTGTCTGTAAAAGAGAGGGAAAAAGAGAAATAGAAGGAAACTCCCTATTGTAAATTATTAATAAATAATGAACAAAGTAATGACCTTATTTTCAGTATTATTACTAAAGATGAAGAAATCTTCCATTTGAATATCATAAAATTCATAAATGATTTTTTTACACATAAGACCATTTGTAAAACCTAAATGTGTAGAATTAGTTAGTGGTTCTCAGTGATAAATTCAAATTCTTTTACCATGTAGTCGTTTATGTATTTCAGTCTTTTTTCCTCCGTGTCATGGTAATTCTTTTCTATGTAACAAAGGCTTTGAAATGTGTTCTTATGAAGATCATGGTACAACATGTACTAACCAATTAAAAACAGGAAATGTTATTTTCAGTGGCATTAATGACCAGAATTAAAATAGAACAAAACAAAAATATTAACACTCTAGGTCAAGTCTCCATGATTAATGACAGGAGACAGAACTAATATAATGGTCACAATATGAAGATTTCTGGACATAAATTTACAATATATGAGAATGTTTTTAAGTATGAAAATATTTTAAAATACTACCTGCATGCTCTTTAAACATTGATTTTTAAAAACTGATTGTATACGTTTTTCCTAAATTGTCAAGGGTTGAAACATTTGTTCATGTGTCATCAGTAGTAGCATTGCCTGGGAGATGTAATTTTTGTGTATCACAAGATTTAAAAGAAAGCTGAAAATGATGCTAACTTGTAAAGGATAAAATAAAAAGTACTCAGGAGAAATAAACTAAATGATTTATTAGCACATACAGAACTACACTGTTCTGTGGGTTTTTGGGGGGTTGTTTTTGGTATTTCACTTTTAAGTATAAGACATACTCAAACATGGTTTCCTCACTAGGCTCACCATTAATGGTGCTGATTCAGCTCTTGCTAATGAGAATTATAAGCCTGTTTATTAGGTTGTTGTATTTAGTCCAGCTAGTGTCATTGCATTTACTGCATGGAAAGTAATAAGAATGAGGGTTTTTATCTTTTTATTTCTATAGAAGTAGAGCTTCTACTTCAGAATGGAACTACATTGATTTCAAATACCTTTTTCTCAATTTTCTTCTCTTAACAGACTTCAGTGGCAAACAAACTAGTCAATTTCTAGAAAATAGATTCTGAAAAAAATATGCAGATGTGGGTTGTAGTATAATTCAATAAGAGTAGACAGAGCCTGGGATAAGTAGCTCTAGCTTCAGAAGATCAGCTTCAAGAGTGTGACCAAACAAGTGAATACAGCAGCAGACAGACTGATTTATGTAACACAATGGTTCATCTCCACAAGTGTGAAAAAGAGACTAGATCCCAGTAATCAATCTGCATCAGCAGGTTAGGATTGAAAATTTAGAACCTGGTTATGAACTACTAGCTACAGCTGAAAGATTTGTAGATAAGCTACACTGCTATCAGAGGAGATGTCAGACATCAGAGTCATAATGAGAGCCCACTTGAACAAGTAAGCTCACGCAGGCAAAGCAGTGGCTGTCTGCTGGCAACCAGATCATATGTTCACACTTTTCCCTTCATTTAGAAATACTCTCACTAATGGCCCAGGTAACTTTCTATTATGAAAACCAGAGGAGACCCTAGAGTTTCCGAAAAGGAAAAGCATCACAAGGCAGAAATTCAGGAGGTGAAAAATACATTTGCAAACTCAACTTGAAACAGTAAAAGCCCCAACAGGTGGGGATTAAGTTAATATATCCCTAATTAAAAATCATGCTAAAAAAAAAAAAAATCATGCTTCTCAGAATTAAAATGCATGTTTGATTTTCTGACAATTCTTATGTTTTCCTAAGTCACTATTTTTTTTCCTATGATCCAAAAGCCTTGTTCAATGAGCCATTTGAGGAATCCGTAGGAGATTTTTCTCTCTTAAATTCTCTTTTCAATTAAGTAACTTTTTAACTTGTAGAACCTCAAATCAGAAGCACCTATGCATTTAATAACTCATGATATTTACCAATACCTTTATTGTAGTGCCACTATATAATAGACAATCTAGTAATATACCTTTTTTCTTTTTATTTATATTATTTTTTAATTTGGAGTATAGTTGCTTTACAATGTTGTATTAGTTTCTACTATACAGCAAAGTGAATCAGTTATACATATATCCACTCTTTTTTAGATTTCCTTCTCATTTAGGTTGCCACAGAGCATTGAGTAGAGTCCCCTGTGCTGTACAGTAGGTTCTCATTAGTTATCTATTTTATACATAGTATTGTATATAAGTCAATCCCAATCTCCCAGTTCATCCCACCCCCTCCCCCTTTGGTATCCATAAGTTTTTTCTCTACATATGTGTCTCTATTTCTGCTTTGCAAATAAGTTCACCTGTACCATTTTTCTAGATTCCACATATAAACGACATTATACGATATTTGTTTTTCTCTTTCTGACTTACTTCACTCTGTATGACAGTCTCTAGGTCTATCCACATCTCTGCAAATGTCACTATTACTATATTTTCTAGTAATATACTTTTCTGTATCATTAAATATTCTGATGAATATTTCTTTAAAATATAGGCATTTGCTATTTAATTTCCTGTGAATAAAAATATGACATGTAATCTTCAGCTAAGTATAACAGGCTTGAGGGCTATCAGGTAAGCACTACTGCTTTTGTCTCTGTCTTAGCATAAGTTATTTGAAACAGACTTTAAGATGTAGATTTGATGCAGAAATGTACTAGGGTTTATCTCCAACCTTTGGAAGTGCATGCATTTTTTTAAAGGCTTCTAATGTGCTTTCAACTTTTTGCCCATCTGGTCCTATTAACATGTGGTAATTTAGATAGTGGAAAATGTGATGTTCTGAAGAAAGCCTAGAGGACAAAAAAGGTAACATTGCCCTGCGGCAGGGCTATGAATGCATACTATTGTACATCCCATGAGAACCTAAGTTGCTTAACCTCCTCCTGATAGCAATAGAAAACAATGCTCATTGGCCACAGATGGTATATGTGAAGCCATGTTAATGTGTTCTAGCAAAGATACTTTAAATTGCATGGTAGTTGCAAGGGGATTGCTTCTTTGTTGAGCTGTGGTTGTCCACTGTCATCTATCAGGATGATAGGAGTATTGCTAAAAGGAAAACAACAACAACCACCAAATCCCCAAAAATACAACCAAAATAACCAGGGTGAGATTATTAAAGGCATTGCACGAAATCAAGATTTAGAAAGGGATTGTAGACAGGGAAAACAATATGTACAAAGCATGGAGGTGAAGAATTAATATGATGTAGCTCAGAGTGGATGGAGTCTATGATTCTGGACATGAGAAGTGGTAAGTTCCCAAGTTCAGGGTGTATACAAGAGCATAAAGGGCTTCAAATGACACATAAAGGTCTTTATTCAGTTTTGTATAGTAAACAAGGAATGGTTGTATTTACCATGGGTTGTAATTACCAACTGTGAGGTTGTGTTTAACCTCACCAAGAGGCTGGTATTATTAGAATGGCATTTTAGAAAGATTGATGTGGTAGCAGTGGAAATTGTGACAAGGAGAAGATGGCAAAATTTGATTAGAAAAAAAGTGTAATAGCCCAAGTGAAAGATGACTAAGGCCTGTCTTAAAGTAATACAATGTAGGATGTACTTGAAGATGTTTATTGAAAAGGTACAAATTTTCAGCTATAAAAGAATAAGTTCTGGGCTTCCCTGGTGGCGTGGTGGTTGAGGGTCCGCCTGCTGATGCAGGGGACATGGATTTGTGCCCCGGTCCGGGAAGATCCCACATGCTACGGAGCAGCTGGGCCTGTGAGCCATGGCCGCTGAGCCTGCGCGTCTGGAGCCTGTGCTCCGCAACGGGAGAGGCCACAGCAGTGAGAGGCAAGCATACAGCAAAGAAAAAAAAAAAAAAAAAAGAATAAGTTCTGAGGCTCTAATGTACAACATAGTGACTATAGTTAATAATATGATATTATATACATGAGAGTTGCTGAGAATATCTTTTAAGTATTTTCACCACACACATGCCCACACAAAAAGAGTTAAGTATGTGAGGTGATAAATGTGTCAATTATCTTGATGTTGGAAATCATTCTATGACTTATATGCATACCAAATCATCACACGGTAACTTTAAATATACACAGTTATATTTGTCAATTACTCCTCAATAAAGTTAAAAAAATACCCTTAATAGAAGAGTTTTAGAAATTGATGAGATATTTAAGAGATGGGAAATGCTGACTTGACTAAGAGATTAAGGGGAGGAATTAGCCATGATCAGAAGAAAAGGCAGCGTTTCTTTGGTGACAAAGGAAAAGAAGAATGGATGAAAATTGATATTAATTTTGTATTTTCAACAGTTTTAAGTATATATAGATGTATGTATACACATATGTACGTATGTTTTTATCAACACATGAGGACCTGTTGCAGTGAGAACTAAGAATAGGAGCTAAAATATGAGACACTTTAAAAAAAAAATCTTGTCAATGGGCTTTGGAATGCAAAACTTATCATGCCTTTAAGAATTTTATAACTGATCTATATTAGTAACTTGCAGTTTCATAATTCTAAACAGCTATCATCCTGCAATACCATTAATAAAAATAAACTATAAGAATTTTTATAGTATTAAGGTGAGAAAATATCTTTTTTATTGAGGTATAGTTGACATATAACACTGTATTAGTTTCAGGTGTGCAACATAATGATTTGATATTTGTATATATTGTGAAATGATCAGCATGATAAATCTAGTTAATGTCCATCACTATATGAGAAAAGAGATTTATAAGCAACAATATTTTATGTTACTGTGTTGCAGCCACAATAGTTAGATGTGTTTTTTATAATAAAATTGTTCAGAAAAATTAGTGAAAACACATCAAGTGATCTTAGAACTGACCAATGTGTTGGCCACTAGCTATGTGTCCATTTAGCATTTGTAAGGTGGCTAGCTCAAACTGAGTTGTACTATTAAGTATGAAATATGTGCTAGATTTTGAATATGTAACAGGAAAAATAGTAAAACAACTCAATAATTTTTATATTGATTAAATTTTGAAATAATATTCTGGATATAATTGGGTTAAGTATATTGTTAAAATTAACTTTGTTCTGTTTATGTTTGTCAATATGGCCACTAGAAAAGTTCATATTGCATAGGTGGCTCACAGTATATTTTTATTAACCAGCACGACTCTAGAATATAATGAAAGTCATTTAAGGATTATTTAAATTACCAACTGTCTTCTAATTTTTTATGTGTTGAGAGTTTCACTTAAAGAATGTTAATAAGCCCTTTAGGAAATACACTGTGTTCTTAAGTCTATTTCTCTTCACTCTTTTCCCTATGATTAAACTCTTAAATCTTTCTAGTAACTTTTGTTTTCTGTTTTTACTTAAGTGGCACACTTGTTGAAAGTTTTTTTTTTTTTTTTGCGGTACGCGGGCCTCTCACTGTTGTGGCCTCTCCTGTTGTGGAGCACAGGCTCCGGACGCGCAGGCTCAGCGGCCATGGCTCACGGGCCATGGCTCACGGGCCCATGTGGGATCTTCCCAGACCGGGGCACGAACCCGTGTCCCCTGCATCGGCAGGCGGACTCTCAACCACTGTGCCACCAGGGGAGCCCGGGTTTTGTTTTTTTAATTGATCCAGATATTCTATGTCTTTTTTTTTTTTTGATTGGATAATTCAATCCATTTACATTTAGAGTAGTCATGGTTAGGAAAGGACTTACTAATGACATTTTATTCGTTGTTTTCTGGATGTTTCTAGTATCTCTGCTCCTTTCTCTTTTGATCTCTTCTTTTGTGATTTGATGATCTTCTGGAGTGATATGCTTTGATTCCTTTCTTTATCTTTCATGTATCTAGTAGAGGTGTTTGTTTTGTTCTTATCATGAGGCTTATATAAATCATCTTATAGTCTTTTTTAAGCTGATAACAACTTAACTTTGAGCACACACAAAAACCGTACATTTTTACACCTTCCTCATTTTATTGTTTTAATGTCACTATTTACATATTTTCATTCTGTGTATCCATTAACAATTCATTGTAGTTATAGTTTTTAGTACTCTGACCTTTTAACCTTTATGCTAGTGTTGTGACTTACCCACTACCATTGTAATATTAGAGCATTTTAACTTAACTATGTATTTCCTTTTAACAGTGTTTTATACTTTCATATGTTTTCAAGTTACCTATGAATGTACTTTCATTTCAGCTTGAAGAACTCTCTTTAATATTTCTTATATTTGACATTTAATAGCTGAGGTGCTAGATTTGTGGACAGGCTCCCTCCAGGGAGTAGCTAGAGACTTGATTTTACAACTGGAGCAAGCTGGGAGGAGACAGTTGGTGCTGTGCCTACCAGCTTTATCAGGCTCCTGGGAGGATCCCAGTCATCTCCCAGATGCAGGCTGATTAGAAGCTGGAACCTCAGGCTAGGAAAATACACGGTCAGATTCCTTCCAGGGAGAAGCTAGGAGATAGGCATTTTTGCCTGCTCCTTCTGCACTGAGCCCGTGGAATAATGCTGCAGGAAGTTTTCTCCGTGAACATGGGTTTGAAACTGCTTTCTTGGCTTAATGATCCTATGGAACTCAAGAATGCTGAGTCCTGTTGCCTATCAGAGCTCGTGATTTGGGGTCCTGTCCCTTGGATGGCAGCTGCAAAATCTGGGGTACTATATGTATGGTACAAACCTGTCACTCCTCAGGGAGGATCTAAAAGTTGAGGGTTCCCTCCCGATTGTAAGGTTCTCTGCCTGGGTGAAGTTTATGGAAAGAGTGTAGCTCAGTCTTTCCTACCTGTTCCAATGCAGGTATGTTCACAGTTGCCCAATGTGTAGGAGTTACTTAAATATTTTCTGTATTTCTCTCAGAGGGAATTGAGCCATGTGTAGCTGTATATTTGGTACATCTGTGGGAGGAGGGAAATTCAGGAGCCTCCTTGGTGACATCCTGAAGGCACCTGGTTTTAAGTTGAAAGAGGTGGAATAAGAATTGTTATCTCCTCTGTTCCTATCAGAGCATGGGATATATAGTGTGAGACATTGATAGTTTGCACTGGAAAGCATAAAACAAAGTCATATCTCTGACTGAGAGTGAGCCTTTAATAAAGGTTCAGAAATACAAAATATATTCTATGCATAATTAGGGATACATTTTTTTTCCTTTTTAATTGGAAGGAAGGTTCCAGAGACCATAAAAGCATAAAATTCTTTGCTATTCAGAGACATTGAATGGAAGTTATTTTTCAGTGTCTTTTAGCCTAATGGCCTGCTTCTTTTTTCACTTAGCGCCACTGAAGCTTGAGATATTTTAAATATATTTCCTGGCTGGCTTTAAATCGAGATATGCTGATGAGAAACCTTGGTCCATTAGAAGGCTCTAGCAGTTTCTGATGTTACTAAGCCTCTTATGGTGTTCCAGCCCCGGGAGAAGGTGCTTCCTTGGAAGTTCCAACACTCTCAGTAAGAACACCTTCACTAGTCCATAGAACTGAAAACTCTGAATTTAATTCCCTACTACTCTTAATTCCCTACTCCTACTTCTAATGCTGCATTAAGCACAGGAAAGATGTTGCCCTTTCTTCATACGTGCTTACATTTCTAGATGAACGATTAATGGTATGATGTAACTCTTTTTTTCTCCATTTTCTTTCATATATGAATTCTCTATATAAACATATATGATTCACATACATGTAGCTATCCACATACGTGTAAAATGTATTTTTAAACAACACATTTTTTAAATTAAAATGATGGATAATTCTAGGAAAGTGATTTTTGGGAGATGAGCATGCACTTCTTTTAAATACCATCTGTACATGCTAAGAAAATTAAGGAATGAGACCTTTGTAGAATAAGATTTCAGAAGATGGAGACTGAGGGACAAAGCTAAAAACCCACTATGTAGTGAGTTGTATGAACTGGCAGGAAACCGGAAGCTTTTTTTCTTTTCCAAACTCCACATTTCTCTTTCTGTTCTATCATTCTTAAGGTACTTTCTCATACTCTGTACTCAGCCTTACAAGCCATTCACAGTCTTTCTAAATATCTATTTAAGGCCATGGACTTGGTGTGAAAGTGGTCACTTTCATCTGAGGACTTTTTAGAGAACAGATTTTAAATAAAGGTGTGAGCTGTAGTTTCATCCCATGGAGCAGTCCATCATAGTGACATTAAGTTAAAATGATAAAGAAAAGGTTCTGTTTTTTTCTTCAAAGCAGTGGTCACAAATTTATGACACTGTGAAAATATTGTCTGTATCCACAAGTCACATACCTTGCTTCCACAGGGTAGAAATTTAGGACAAAGGACTACTGTGCATGGTTGGTGATGTTAGTTATAATTTTTTTAAACAAGATATAAAATAAGAAATGAAGGAAAATGGTGGTAGCATCAATATTGAACATGCACGTAGAAGAGAAAACTATGGTAAAAATGGTTATACAGAAGAAAACATTTAAATGTATTAAAAACTAAAGCATCTTTACACCAATAATTAAAATGATTCATTTTTATAAGAATTGTGAAAAATAAATATATACTAACTACTTTCATTGTTATTTCCTTGATTCATTTATAACTGATTTTTATGCTAAATATCACATAGTTCTGAGATAATATCCCTGTGATTCATGTTCAGTGAACAATTAAGGCTGAACTTTCAGGCATCAGGTCTTTTTTAGTCTTCTTTATTAATATTTTCAGATTCCATACCATCATTTTATATTTCACTAAAATTTTCCCCAGAAGGATTTTGAGCCTGGCTAAAAATAAAGGAAAAAATAAAGAAGAGAAGGGGTGGAGAAGAGATATAGAGAAAGCATACTAAGAAGAATGAACAACAAAGAGTTAATTATAATACATGATGCCTTTGAGATCTGAGAATTATAAGCCCTACAAATCCAGGCACTTTAATACTATACCTACATATCTCTAATTATAGTTTTGCCTCCAGTTGGAGATTATCAGAAATCTCAGGTATTAGTTTTCTATAAAAATAACATTTCATTTTTGGCCAAGAATTAAAATATAGGAAATTTTCAATGAACAATAAATATAGTGATGGTTTCTTAAGAAACCTTTGCAGAACATGAACGCAATGAAGCAATTTGTATGCAGTTATTAAATATGCCCTCATCTTCTGATCTTTCCTATTATAATTAGTAATTACATTTCTTTCAATAAAACCCCCTAGGAGATACATTTTTAACATTCAATCAAGGAGTTAAGTAAACTAATTTCATTTAGTGGTGGATTTTTTTCTATATTCACTTACTCTTCACATCATCATGAGTTTCATGTGTATTAGTAATAAAATATATGATAAAATAACAAATTAACCCTCATTTTCTAGCAAATGTTTCTATTTTTAATTTTAAAAAAAGCCCCTAGGGTTTCCGCGGTGGCGCAGTGGTTGAGAGTCCGCCTGCCAATGCAGGGGACACGGGTTCGTGACCTAGTCCGTGAAGATCCCACATGCCACGGAGCGGCTGGGCCCGTGAGCCATGGCCGCTGAGCCTGCGCGTCCGGAGCCTGTGCTCCGCAACGGGAGAGGACACAGCAGTGAGAGGCCTGGGTACCGCAAAAAAAAACAAAAACAAAACAAAAGCCCCTAACGCTAATTAATCAAGGGACATCATTTATCTTTTAAATTTAGCATACATTTACATGTTAAGCTTGCCTGGATCTTTGTCTTATTAATACCAAGTAGAATGTTCTCCCAGCCTCAAAGTTATTACTGTCTCGAATAAGGACTTATGCATGTGATTACTTAAAGTGTTTTATTAACTGAAAATAGATGTATGCACGTGATGATTAGTAAATAAAAAAAAATAGTCCATTTTATTTAGAGAAAGTAGTGAAGGTCTTATTGAAGAGATTAAAATGGCATTGAGTTTTCAAAGATGAACAGGTGTTAATGGAAAAGAGAGTTTGGGATGATGTGGAAGATTGTAGATGTAGTTCAGGAAGAAGGGAAATTAAAATGTGAGATTCAGAAGTTTGCAATAGCTTGCTGTTTTCCAGAACTGCATGCAATTTTATCATTCTTTACAATGAGACCTATCAGTGAGGATTAGGGAAGGGGTGACTACTGAGAATCCTTAAGAGATAAGCAGAGAATCAGATAAAGTGGAAGGAATTTTTATACAAGTTGAAGGAATGTTCACTTTATTTTATAGATAAAGAAAAGTCAATGTTGGATATTATGCAAAGAAATTACATCACCCTGATTTTTTACTCATGATAATATTTGGAATATTAATGATATATTTAGTATTCAAAAAAATTATTTTCATCTGTAGGGGTTGTTTTTAATTTGTTCATTTTTAGTGTTCTGATCTTTAATATTGACCTTGAGTCTAAGTTTTATTGTCCCAACTAAGAGAAGACACAAATTAACCAGAGAAAATAAAGAAGCCAATTAAATAAATAGATTCTTTTCAAAAAGCATAAAAGAAATCATAGATTTAAAGTCAATGTGTTGCATTAAAAGAACCAGGCTTTCTGAAAGGGGAAAGATTTTTGAAATCTGAAATATCGCCAGATGTACTCTGCTTAGTGCTTCATATCACATGTGACTTGGTAAAGAAAATGAAGAATAATTTAAGAGATACTTCTATTTTTCTCCTGGCTACTTGGAGGGGAGATATCATAAAGACGTGACAGGAAAATCTTTAGAGTGGGAGAGATGTATGGTGAAATACATCCTTGGTTAATGCTAAGAGTCAGAATGTTAAAAGAAGGTAGAATGTAGAAATTCCATACATGTTGAGAGTGATCTCAGAGCACGAGAACACTTGTGATTCATTTCTCACAGTGTAGTCTTGGTATACTTTAAGCCTCCTGGAGAAGAAGTTGTGCATCCATTACGGTGCCTGAGAAAAGACGTAGCAACTGCTCAGTATACTGAAAGATTTGAGAAGGCCCCCAGATAGTCTTACAAATCCCTGTGTGGCAGAATGCAAGGAAAATAACCAAAATCTTAAAAATGGATTCATTAAAAAAAAAAAAAGGCAGATTGTTACCAAGTCCAAGCTTGTTCTGCTTACTGCATGACAGGCCAATAAATTGGGAGACAGGTGTTGAGGCAAGGAATAACGACTTTTTTGGAAAGCCAAGAGTCCGAGAAGATGGCAGACTAATGTCCTAGAGAACCATCTTATCGGGGTCTGGATGCTAGTTTCTTTAGTAGAACAAAGAAGGGGGATGTGAGGAGGTAAAGTAAAACAGCCATAAGTTGTTACAAATGTAAGTTGTTACAAATATCTACTGGTTTCTGCCACACAGGACGAGATGTGTTAATTTCTTCTTTCCTGCAGCCATTCACAGATGGGCTGGGTCAGAATGTTTCCTGTGAGCCCAACAAAGGTATTTTAGTTTTACATGGTGGGTGGGGCAATGTTCTTGGAGATGGGCCATTATATTTACTTTAAGCTCTAGGCAACATCCCTTTAGTGATTAACTTGTAGCAAAAGCAATAGAATACAAAGGTTAAAGTAAAGAAACAGATCTGATTTGGAGTCAGATTTGTTATTCCCTATTACAAGAAGTGTATGAACTACTTTTGTCATTATTTTTATTTCCTTGATAGACACATTACATATATATTTCTCTAATTCTCTGTTTATCTAAACGAACAAAATGAAAAAAAAACTCTCCTGAGAAACACTTTGTTAATTTATTGATTTCCTAGACTTCTATATTGTATCTTTATATTTTGATCTATTCCAGGTTTTCTCAGGGTGTGGGGGATGCCCATATCAGATTTAGAATCCAAACTCTAAAACTGGAGCATACCCAAACTGTGAGCACACTAAATATGAGACTACTGTATTATGCTTGTACCCTAGAGGGTGGCTTTACTTGGCCTAGATTGGTAGGATCTGAGTGATTTTTAGGAGGAATGGGTTCCATTTGTCTATGGAGATAAGAATCCCACAAGTTAAGTTCTTGGGATTTCCAAATATTAGATCAACTGCTATTAATAGTAAAACAAACAAACAAATGTCACAAAGTTCTACCCTATGGATGTCAACAGAAACAACAAATGTCAGATTAAATATCAACATTTGAGTTATGAGGTAGGGTACAAAATTTAAATATATATTTAATATTTAAAGAAACAAATCTCTGAGCAAAAAATGAGTAAATAGAGCTGTCTAAAAGGACAGGTTGATGTGAAAAAACATCCAAAACTGTATTTCAGAAATGATAAAATAGGCATATAGGAATTAAAAACTCAATAAGTGGATCAAACAGAAATTTTGGAAGTGGTAGAGAGAGAATAAGTGAACTAAAAATTAGACCTGAAGAAATTACTAGAATATAAACAGCAGGTAGAAAATATAAAAAGTTAAGAGAAATAACAGGTAAAATAAGAAAACCCAGTATATGTTAAGCAGAGACAGTAAGGGGAAAAAATAGAAAAAAAATTTAAAAAAACAATATTCAATAGAAATGATTGCATTTTTTGCAAAGTTGCTAAAAAAATATATATCCACAGATAAAGGGGAAAAAATACTGTGTAAAAGAAGGAGGTCAAAAATGAAAGGAAATCCAGAACTTGACTTATTGTAAAAAAAAATACCAAAGAAAAAAAATGTTAAAATCAGCCAGAGGGAAAATTATTGAATTTATCAAAGATTTTTTAAACAGCAACAATGTAAGTCAGACAAGAGTAGAATAACATCTTCAAAATACTAAGAGAAAATAAACTAAATCATTTAACCAACAAAAGTTATGTTTTGAAAATAAAAGTTAAATAAAGACTTATTTAAATGAACATTAAGGGACTTCCCTGGTGGTCCAGTGGTTAAGACTCTGCACTCCCAATGCAGGGGAACCGGGGTTCAACCCTGGTCAGGGAACTAGATCCCACATGCGGCAACTAAGAGTTCACATGCCGCAACTAAAGATCCTGCATGCAGCAACGACAATCCTGCATGTGGCAACGAAGATCCCACATGCCACAACTAAAGACCCGGCACAGTCAAATAAATAAATAATTTTTTTTTTTAAATGAACATTACAATGCAAGTTGGGAGGTGTATGTTTAAATAAAAATATTATCGTTTCTTTGTAAATTTGAAATGGGATATACTAATGAAGCAGTTTTGTGTGTGTGTGTGTGAAGTTTTAAAATATACAAAGTAAAATGGAAATGCTACCAATCTAAAACGTTGGGGAAAAAATATAATATCCATACCATTAAAGAGAAATAATTGGGTTAAAATTAAGATAAAAGTAATGTGAAGAATAATAAAACAAATCATCAAAATCTTAATCAATCAAAAAAATCAACAAAGAAAATGAGGACATAATTGAAAATAGAAAATGTGTAAGAATCTAACAGAATACCATTCAATGTATAATAGGACATGTAGAAATACTGTGAAAATCACCTACTGAGGTAATTGAGAAATTGATTATCATAAGAATATACAGAGAATGTATAAGGAATATATCTAGAAATTTAAAAAATCTGAAAGTTCAAAATATGTAAAAATATAGATTTGAATGTGTAGGACACAGTGCCAATCTACAGACCTGACAATCTTCCCCAACACACATGGAATATTCACAAAAATTAAACATGGACAAGTCCATACATCAATTCTCAATGATTTCAAAATCTGTATAATATAGATAAAATCTCTGGAACTTTGGGCCAGCCCAACCTCTGGAAAAGGAGAGGAGGACTGGAGATTGTGTTCAATCATGTGGCCAATGATTTAATCAATTATACCTGTTTAATGAGACCCTTAGGCTCAATGGAACTTCCTGGTTGGTGAACACACTGATGTGCTGGGATGGGGACACACCTGGATAGGGCATGCAAGCAGCGCACCCCACTTCCCTAAACTTTGTTCTATGTGTCTCTTCATTTGGCTAGTCCTGATACTGACCAGGGTTCTTGGCCTTCCCCAATCAATAGAAATTGACTAGAGGCCAGACAAGAAATTCAGACAAGGCTTTACTGGGGCCCCTGCAGTAACAGCAGGGGAGTGAGAACAAGCAGCAGGTTCCCTTGCTCACTCACTCCCTGGGGGTCTGGGGGAGCTTGTTCCTTATATGGGGTGAAGGTAGGGGTGTGTCCAGGGGTCGGGCCAGAGGCGTGACTTAGGTGGTTTGTCCATCCCTTGGGTGGTGGTGTGTGCAGCAGGCATGCTCAGTACCTTGCTTTTGCTCCCAACACCCTGTTTTTGCTCTAGGCTCTTCAAAAGTGGCAGTTGGGTTTTTTTGGTCTCCTTGTATCTTTTGCATCCAGAATTTGCCCCAACTGCACATGTGCGCAATTATTTTTAGTCCCATATAGTTTCTTTGTATTTTGTTGCTCAAGGAGAGGTGTGTCCAGGTGCAAGCATTGCAGCATGGCAGCAAAGGGTCCCAAGTCCCAGCCTGTCTCAGAATGAGGCATCAAACGTTTTTTTCATAATTGGTTGGGGTAAGACAGTAATAACTTAGGACTACACCATGTTGAGATGACTATAAAAAAATTACAAAGAATTTTATTTCAGTAGAACACTGATAAGCAGCAGAAATGTATATTTTGATTATTTTTTTATTTTTAAACTTAACATCTGTGTACTTCTTAAGCACCACTATTGATGTCCTTAAGAATTAAACAAGGGGCTTCCCTGTTGGTGCAGTGGTTGAGAATCTGTCTGCCAATGCAGGGGACACGGGTTCGAGCCCTGGTCTGGGAAGATCCCACATGCCACAGAGCATCTGGACCCGTGAGCCACAACTACTGAGCCTGCGCGTCTGGAGCCTGTGTTCTGCAACGAGAGGCCGCGACAGTGAGAGGCCCGCGCACCTCAATGAAGCGTGGCCCCCACTCGCCGCAACTAGAGAAAGCCCTCGCACAGAAACAAAGACCCAACACAGCCAAAAATAAATAATTAATTAAAATTTAAAAAAAAGAATTAAACAATAGTCTATTCTCTGCCACTGTATTTTATTATAAGAGAAAGTAGAAATGGAGTTGGATTCAAAAATAAAAGCCAGTGTAAAACTTACTTTCAAAAATAAAGCTTTTGATTTAAGTCTAGAATATTACTGATTATTTAATATCATGATATTGGAGTAAATTGAAATGGAGAGTGAGAAGGGAAAAATGTGCATGCTGTTCATAATGAAAAAAAGTAAAAACAGGCTGAATGAATTATGGTCGCTGTTGTGATGGGACATGATATTCAATCTGTAATGGAGCACATAGATAATAGGACAGTGCACTTAAATAGAAGCTTTTTGCTCAAAACTGAATATGACATAATTGCGGTTTCAGTAAAAAAAAAGACTGACCTTGATTTCTGGATGTGTTTGTCTAAAATATTATCTGAAATATGGGTGGTAATTCAGTAAAAGAAAGATGATTTAGATCTTTAAAGTAAGGAAATGTATACATATATATAAAACAGAAAAACAGTTCATGGAAAAATAAATGTCTACATTTGAATAAATTTAGTCCATATGATATTCTGTTGTGCTCTTGGTCAATTATCAGAGTCTAATTTGTGAGTAAAATTATTATTGAAAACCTTAGGCATATTTTAGTTAGGATTTTCAGAGTGTCTGTGGTTTCCTATCACCCACCTACTAGTTTTATGTCTAGCAAATTATTTTTATCAGTTCAATGCAATACAATCAATCTCGGGTAAATTGAGCCTTTTGAATAAGATAATCAACTGTACATTATAAATCACAATATCTCTAGATAGTTAGGGATCTATATTTACCCTAAAAGGCTGACTGATCTCAATGCCCTTTTAGGAATATATACAATTAGAGATAAAAATAAGATAATTATAAAATCTCTGTACAGCTAGACTCTACAAATAAATGAAATCTTTCATAGAAATAAATATATAAATCTATATATATACATTATATTTTAAAGATTGTTTACTCTGGGTATTAGAGTATATCCTTATATGTTTTCAGAAAAAAATCCAACTTAAAATTAAACCTCCAAAAAGTAATTAGAAAGTTTAAATTTCCATACTGTTTTAAAAGTACATATAAAAATATGTAATGCCAGTATTTTCCCTGTTTTCTAATTCTAAAGAAATACATTCATTTATTAATTCACTTAACATATTAAGGAGCCTGACCTATCTCCCAGGCTCTTTGTTAAAAGCTAGGGATAGAGAGAGATAGATTTAATTTAGTACCTACTGGGAAGTTCAGAGAAGAAAATCAAGAATTATAGCACAGTATATTAGTACTAAAATTAAATGTATCCATAGAATGCTATAGAAGCCTGGTGCAGGGTACACCTTCAGTCTGAAGAAGTAAGGACTCGACCTAATAGAACAAGTACGTTTTAGACTAAGCAGGAAGAAAGTGATTTCCAGACTTGGAAAGACAAGAAAACATAAAATATTGTAAGTAATGAGTTAAGTAACCAAAGTAGCCAGACAAGGTAAATTATATAGGAGTATGGATTAATTAAGGCATAGCTCAAAGTCACATGTACCATACTAAGATTCAACATACAATGAATAGCTACTAAAAGATTTTGAACTGAATAAAACATTCATGATTAATTTTTATTAAAAGTGCACTTTGTAAAGAGTGTGGATGATGAACTTAAGGGGACAAATGAGAAATTCTGGAGAGAGAGAGGAGAATGAGAGAGACAGAGAGAAACTTTAAGAGTCTGTATTATTTACCTATGTGAGAAAGCAAACTGAGGCTATAAAGTGGCGAGTGGAAACTAATGAATTAGAAAATATATGCCATAGAATGTATAGAATAATAAAAACTTAATTTTTAAAGCACCATTAAAATTGATAAAAGAAATACATTTAGTAAAGTAAGAAAAGAGGGATTGAACACAGACCAATATCCTGAGTAAAAAGGAGGTCATCATTACAGATGCTTTATACAGTAAAAAGATTACAATACAACATTTCTGCTGATAAACTTCACATTTTTGATGAATTGGACATATTTATCAAATCCTGGACAAAAGAATTTATCACAACTGACAGAGGAAAATATCGGAAATTTGAAGTATCCTATAACTACTAAAGAAATTTAAAGTTAAAATTCACTCTCCCCACAAAGAAATTTTCATAATGAAGTTCAAATGGTACCACTGGACTAATGTCCTTCCCTAAAATGTTAAGAAAAAAATAACAGCAGTCTTATATGGTCATCCAGAAAAAAATAAAAAAATAAATAGAAATATTTCTTAAAATGTTTTAGGTGGAAAATATAGCATAGGTACCAAATGTGACAAACAGCACAAAATAACATTTAAGACTGTGAATATTAATGCAAAATCCTTAATAATATGGTAGCAAACCAATCTAGTTATATAAAAATAATAATGCATGCTCACAAACTTGGGTTTATTATAGGAATGCATGTTATTTACTATTAAAAATAATTCTATAACTTAGAAGAACAAAGAAGAAAGATCAAAATGATCATCTCAGCATGAGGAAAGTATTTTATTGTATTCAACATCCATTTGATGAAGGAGACCTATAGAAAAACTTACACTAAGCAACGTATTAATGCCAAAAATTTGTGAAAACTTTGCCTCTAGACTAGCATGGCCACTGTCAACACTTCTACTCAACTTTGATCTGGTAACCGTAGCTAGAGCAATGAGGCAAGAAATATATGTCTACACAGAAAGCCATATCATCAGTGTGAGAAATTAAAGGTCAAAATAAAAAGTTATTAGGTTGAACCATATAAAATACTACTTTAATAGGTCATAAAATATTTAATATAAGCAGTTTGGTTTTAATACTTGATATTGTAAACATGTCAAATTTTTCCAAACTTATGTATCAATTGAGTAGAATTCCATAGAAATCCCAATGTTGTGTTCATAGAAATTGACAAGTCAATTTATATATATTTTTGGTAACTAGAAATAGGCAAGGACAATAAAGAGAAATATGAAGCAGAAGAATATTGATGCACTTATGTTATTAGATGTCAAAACATATTTTAAGTTACTGTAATGGAACATTATGATAGCAACATGAACATGAACAACTAAATAAGAGTCCAGAAATAAACATAATCCACATACGAACGCCTGTTTCATGACAACGATGGCATTGCATAGAAATAGAGAAAAGATGGTGCTTTCAATAATGGTCCTTGGTTGTTTGAGTTTCAACACGGGGAAGAAGGAGAAACTAAACCCCAGCCTTGTATAGTATAAAAAACAAAAACCAATTCCCAGCAGCCCATAGATCTGAAAGTGGAAATTAAAATAATAAGGCTTCTAGCAAATAACATGTGAAAATATTTTAATGAACCTTGGAGGAGGAAATATAGTTTTTTATTAATTTATTTATTTTTATTTATGGCTGTGTTGGGTCTTCGTTTCTGTGCGGGGCTTTCTCTAGTTGTGGCAAACGGGGTCCACTCTTCATCACGGTGCACGGGCCTCTCACTATCACGGCCTCTCTTGTTGCGGAGCACAGGCTCCAGACACGCAGGCTCAGTAGTTGTGGCTCACGGGCCCAGTTGCTCCGTGGTATGTGGGATCTTCCCAGACCTGGGCTCGAACCCGTGTCCCCTGCATTGGCAGGCAGACTCTCAACCACTGCGCCACCAGGGAAGCCCAGAAATATTTTTTTAATGAGACAAAAAAGTAAGTTTTAAACAGAAAACAAATTGACCTACATTAAAATGAAGAATTTTTGATCATTCATAAATGTGAGAATGAAAATGTAAGCCATGGAGGGAAAGAACATAGTTTTAACACGTATATCCATCAAAGGACTAGATATTGAATATAGGAAGAACTCCTAAATGATAAGAAAAAGACAGAATCCCAAGAAATGATTGACAGATTTGAAATGGTGCTTCACAAATGATATCCAATTGAATATAAAAATATGAAATGGTCCAATTGCATTAGTCATCAGGAGAATGCAAATTGAAACTAGAGATACCAATACCTACTTCCTGAGAATCGTTAAAATTAATAAAATTGTGACTATAAGGTGATATGGAGCAATAACACCCATCATCTTGTGCTCATGTGAATGACGAT
This sequence comes from Tursiops truncatus, assembly GCF_011762595.2. Lineage (NCBI taxonomy): Eukaryota > Metazoa > Chordata > Mammalia > Artiodactyla > Delphinidae > Tursiops > Tursiops truncatus. The sequence goes on from NC_047038.1 coordinate 11,221,429, forward strand.
TAAAAATCTACTTGGGAAACTGGCATTTTCTGTTAAAGGTAATATGATGTTGGAAGTTTACTACTAGGTATACACCACAGACATTTATGCATATGTGCAACCCAAATGTACAGGAATGTGTTTGGCAAAATTATTGGTAATTACCCCAAATAAAACCAAACAACACATGCATCAATATTATAATGCAAGTAGATTTAACACATTCTGAAAATGAAATACTGTAAACTATATCTTCATATAACTGTATTGTTTTATAAGATCTAAAGATTCTTTTGATGGTGAGACATAGCACACTGTCACTGGGACAAATGAAAGGCAGAATATTTGGTCTTTACAGTTCTGAATGAGAGCAAGCTTCCAAGCAGGGCCGCGTAGGGGCTGCAGTCAGGGTAACAGCAAGCTGTAGGAGGCAGCAGGTATGTGGCAGGTGGGTGTGCTTAGCTAGGTTTGGTGGAATTCCTGTGGATTAGTTATTTGAATAATTTCGGCAGGCTCCGATACTTTGTAAATGTCCCTGGTTGTCTGGTACCTAGCACTGGGGTGATTAGTGCTGATGCACAGCGGCTCAGAGTATGAGAGACTGATAAGGGAAGTGTTTAAGATAGGGACTTAATTAACTGCTTGTAAAGAGGAACTAACCAACCTCTAGCCAGGGCCTCAAGACTGGATCAAGACAGCATGATTTATAAAACAAACTAAATTACACATATGAACTGCAAAGACAATACTTAGTGAAAAAACCCAAAGTAAACATTCTTTACAATTTCATTTATATAAAGATAAATTTTAAGAGCAATGATAATATATCCATTGAGAAGTCAATTTAGTAATTTCCTTGGAGGTCTAGGGAAGAGGCTCTGATTGGGAACGGGTATGAGCTGGAGCTTTGGGGATATAATAAAGTTCTTTTTCTTCTTTGTATAGTTGTTCGGTTTTTCACAGTTTATTTAGCTGTCTGTACATTTACACACTTCTTATGTTAGTTTTATTTCAACAGGAAAATTATACATATGTACATATATATAAACAATCTAATACAAATTATACTTTATACAGCCATTCATTTATAAAATCTAAATGGGGTGTTAAAAGTCTGAATTTGACTCAACTAAATACAAATTTTGCCATCAAAGTATAGGAAAATCGAATATGTTCATTTTATAAGTGATTTTTTCAAGAAAGCTGCTAATTTATTATCTCCCCAAAGATAGAACTTATTATGAGTAATTAGGAAGAGAGCATAACAAAAAGGGCAATCCACAAGAGAGTTTGTTTTTCCCATCAATCTTGTATTGGATAGAAAGCATTAAAGTTTCTTGTAAAATGGCCATGGTAATTATTACAGAAACTATTACTAGAAGAGAAAATTAGCTAGAAACTGGAAATGGAGAGCAAATGTAAAATAATTAACTGAATAAGTCATAATGCTTGGGAAAAAAACATTTCCATGACACATAACAACTAAATGGCAATAATAAGCATCACTTCGTCTAACAGCTACATTAACAACTAACATTAATTTAATTTCACCCTGAAGGTGGCTCGGTAAAATTAAAAAAAAAATTGGTATCAAGTTCTGAGGCTCTAATGTCCAGCATAGTGATTATAGTTAATAATACTGTCCTGTCTTCTTAAGATTTGCTAAGAGAGTAGATCTTCAGCATTCTCTCCCAGAAAAGGAACCGGGGGCAAATATATGAGGTGGTAGCTGCAATAACTTGATTGTGGTAATCATTTCATGATGTATACATATATCAAATCATCACTTTCTACACTTTAAATATATTACAATTTTATTTGTCAATTATACCTCAATAAAGCAGAAAAAAGAGATTCTGTGAACCAAACAAAAAATCGCAGGCATACCTCATTTTATTGTGCTTCACAAATATTGTTTTGTTTGTTTGTTTTTTACAAATTGAAAGATTGTGTCAATCCTGCATCAAACAATTCTATCAAGGCTATTTTTCCCACAGCATTTGCTCACTTCATGTCTGTGTCACATTTTGTTAATTCTTGCAATATATCAGATTTTTTAATTGTTATATTTGTTATGGTGATCTGTGATCAGTGATCTTTGATATTACTGTTGCAAAAAGATTTGACTCACCGAAGCCTCAGAAGATGGTTAGCATTTTTTAGCAATAAAAAATTTTACGTTAAAGTACGTACTTTTTTTTAGACATAAAGCTGTTGCACATTTAATAGACTACAATATAGTGTAAACATAACTTTTAAATGCACTGGCAAACCAAAAAATTCATATGACAATCTTATTGCAATATTCACTTTTTTGTGGTCATCTGGAACCGTATCTGCAATATCTCTGAGTATGACCACCCAAGGTAATTCTGTAAAATACAGAGAACTCTGTCTTATACGGCTTCTTGTGCAGCACTCCTCAAATAACATCCAGATAAGAAAACATCATATCCTGTTTGATGGAGGACAGTTCAAGCTATGCCTGTTGTCCACCATAATCATTAATAGTAACCCTTTACCCTCTCAAAAGTGTCCCTATGTAGACTAAAATTATATGACTACTCAAAAACAACTAATTATCTACTGGCCTCTTTGTGCATCAAATTATTAAATCACTTTTTAATTTTGAAGAGGCTTAACCATTAACTTAACCATTAACTTAATTTTGAAGAGGCTTAACCATTAACTTAATTGGAGTAACATCCCATAAGAATATAACTGATTGGAATACTTCTGACTTTATGACTTACCAGTATTACCAAAATTTTAAAGCACCATCCACATCAGCTGACGTACTGAATATAATGATGGTGATTTTTAAATTTATTTTCCACTCAATGAATTTTCAGAGTTTATGCACAGTTAATAACTGATCATTTTTGACCTGAAATTACATCAAATTATTTACAACTTGGTATTATTCAGCAAAGGAATACACATACATTTGATATTCTTTAGAACTCTTGAAACAAAAATCCATGCTCCTGAAATAATAATTTTGGGAGGCAGTTAGTATATTTCTATATATTCAGAATCTTATTTTTTAGTTTGTTTTTAAAAAGTAACATGTATGTAATAATAAATTATCCAAGCAGGTACATGGCTGGATAAATGCAAGTCTGTGAATTTATAATTTGCCAAATGGTTTGGAACAAATATTAGTCTTAATTCCTAATGTAGATACTATAATTTTCAAAAGACATCTTAAAATATAATTTAAAAAGTAATTATTTTCTCATTTACAGAAAAATCATAAAATATTTTAATGTATATATGATTGACTATCTAATTAGAGGTTTATATTAGAGAGATAAACTTCCTTTTTTGCAGCTTTCTATTTAGCTGCAATTTTTCAGCAATTTAAATATCTGTTATTAGTTTTAATGTGATAAAATTATTTTATATGGAAGTATTAAAATTTTTATCTTAATGTGTAAAATGTCTATATAACATGTAAAAAAAAAAAACCTTGTACTTTAGATATAGTGGGGGGAAAGCCGATACAAATATTTTAAAATTGGAGTGTAGACTAAACTAAAAAAATGCCATTTGATCACATTTGTATACATGCTTTGTCATGTAATTTAATATGCTTCATTCTTATGTCCTTAAATAAAAACTTTGACTATATAGAGATATTCAGGAATAGGCTTTGCATTTCATACACAACAAATTATTGCAATAACCTATTTCATTAGGTAGAAATTAAAAGTCATACATTGTACGTATTTCTCTAGGAAAATTCACAATCCTATGATTTATATATAACATTCCAGCAAATTTCTCAAATAAATACAAGCAGTCATGGCTGTGAGAAGGTAAATGTGATGCTCAGCATGGAACCCAGAGAACCAAGATGGTTCTCTTGAGCCAGGGTTTTCAAAGGTCTAGTCTCTAATAAGCATACCAACAGATTGAGGTCTTTTAGCCTAAACAAAGAATGTCTTTATATTGTTTTCAGTGCAAAAGATAGCCTTATAAGGAAAGGCTTTAAGTCGAGCAAAATGTGGAACAGTTTGTATTTTGACTAGTATTTTCTCTCTTTCTTTATTATAACCATTCTAATAGGTATACAGAGGTATCTCATTGTAGTTTTATTTTTCATTTTCTTAACGATTAATGATATTGAGCATCTATTCACGTGCTTATTAGCAATCAATAAATTTTCATAAAATTCTACCTAATTCTACCCATTTCTTTCTCTCCTCACTTTTTGGGATTCCATTTGCAAGTATGTTAGAATATTTGATGTTTTATCACTGGCTTCTGAGGCTCTTTATTTTTCTCTTTAACCTTTTTTGTTTCCTCTCTGTTCATCAGATTGGCTAACTTTTATTGATTTATATTCAAGTTTACCAGTTATTGTTATAACATCACAAATTTGAAGTAGATTAAAAAATCTGAATCATATTATTAAATTCCATAATTTCACTTTGGTTCTTTTAATACCCAACAAATCTCTATTTATTAATTTATGATTGCCGTACTTTATTTCTTTAGACTTTATTTTCTATTTCTTTGAACATGTTTATAATAAGTGAAATAATTCTCTGTAGGAACAGGAATAATTTCTATAAATTGTTCTGATTTTTCTAAGTATGGATCAAAATTTCCTATATATTTCCATATCCCATAATATTTTTAAGTTGAAAATTGAGTATTTTGGTAATATATTTTATCTACTCCCAATTCTGGTATCTTCCCCCAAAAACGTTTTCATTGCTTTCTTTTCTTTCTTTTTTTTTTTTTTGTTTATTGTTTGTTTCTTTTTAGTTCCTTTTTAAAAATGATCTTCCTGGACTAAGATTGAAAATTCTATTTTCTGTGCAGTGGACAGTTACTGATGTCTCTGCTCAGTTTTATTTAATTTTTTTTTTTTTAAAGAAGATGTTGGGGGTAGGAGTTTATTAATTAATTTATTTATTTTTGCTGTGTTGCGTCTTCATTTCTGTGTGAGGGCTTTCTCTAGTTGTGGCAAGTGGGGGCCACTCTTCATCGCAGTGCGTGGGCCTCTCACCATCGTGGCCTCTCTTGTTGCGGAGCACAGGCTCCAGACGCGCAGGCTCAGTAGTTGTGGCTCATGGGCCTAGCTGCTCCGCGGCATGTGGGATCTTCCCGGACCGGGGCACGAACCCGTGTGCCCTGCATCAGCAGGCGGACTCTCAACCACTGCGCCACCAGGGAAGCCCCAGTTTTATTTAATTTTAAATCATTCTTGCTTTTATATTTAAGGCTAACTTTAATCTGTTTTTTCCTTCTTTCCATATAATTTAGTGATTAGCCAATGACTACACAGAGGTTGTTTTTAAAGAGTCTAAGCAATAATCCTTCCAACTCTTCCCAATAGATCTGTGTTTGCATAGGGGAGCATATTTAATGTTCAAACCATTTTTAAGTCATCACTGGCTATTTCTTCTTTCTGTGTTCTTTAGTGTCTTGTATGCCCATGTGGATAGCCACAGAGTATACCAGGAGTGTGTCAACAGGTTGGGTCCTCTCTCTTCTCCATTTCACAATGCAGAGCCACAGCCAGAGATATTCTTTCTCTAACCGTGACCACGATCTCAGGTTAAGAGAATGAGCTTATATCCCTGTTGCCTCTGAGGAGTCACATACACTGATCATGATGCTGGGTATTGGCAGTGCTCCTTGCTTCAAATCAAATGAGTCCCATGCTGCCACTCCTCATGGTTTTCCCCACCTGGAAAAAGCCTCCTGCTAACCAAGTATAAGCATGAGTGTAAGGAAAAAAGTGTAAGCAGACCCAGGCCAGTTGCCACAGATTCCCACTGTTCTTACTCATAGTTCAGCAATTTTTCACGTATAAATGCTTCTTAATTTGGTTTATCCCTTTGGTCAAATACTAGAACACTAAAATAGTTGCTATTTCATTTTTTTTTTCTAGTTTTATAGCTACTTGCTGGAGAGAGGACTTGTCAGACATCTCACTTGGCCATAGCTGGAAGTTCCACCTCCTTACAAAGACCAAAATAGGATGTGATGTTAAAATTAAAGTTTAGTTTGTGATCTTTTAGTGCTGTCCCACGGTACCCAATTTAGTGGCTGTAGGTATATTTGTGTGAAAAGTTTAATCCATCCATTCTACTTAAATTTTCTATTATATTCCATTTGAGAGCTAAGTACATTAATTAATGGGTATACTATCAAGCCAGGTTGCCATATTTGCCTCAGTTATTAAATGGGATAGTTTTTCTCTCCCGGAATCTTCTTAATACAATGTTTCTCCTATCCTAGTTTTTTTCCTCCTACTCACTATCCCAGTTTCTTTCATTATTTAGCCAAACACATATATAACCTACTGATTATGCAGTGTTGCAAGAGTAGCTGAATGAATCACCAACGGGAGTAATTCCTCACTGTTATTTTCATACCTTTACTGGAAATAATTTCCTCCTCAGAGGATTTCTAAGGTACTTCCAGGAACCCAAATAACCTTATGTCTGCAAGCCAAACATTTTATAATATTGTCTCATACGGCTCAATTTGCCTACCTAGAGAATTATTCATAATTTTACTAGCCTGTCCTTTTAGTATTATTATGCCTTAATTCTCATATTATATTCATTCCTATACAGTTTGCCAGTTTGTAATTCTCAGGTTCCTCATCATCACACCTGCTATATTAAGCATGTAAGATAAGCAAACAATACCATGCTAATATATAAAAGAGCACCTTTCCTTTTAAATGACTGATCGTTTGCTATATTTATAAAACAATTAACAGGTTCTAGCATTGAATTCAAAACCTAGGTACAGTAAGGTCATAGAAGAAGACAAGGCCAAATCAATATGCAGCCTCATTTATTTTGGAATGTTTATATCCTATTTGGTAGGAGAGAGAAGGGTGAAAGACTAAAGCAGTAAATTAGACTGCTCAAATACTATTTACCAAGATTTTACTGAGATGAAGAACTTAGTATTAGCCATATGCTCACTTCTCTTCCTGAGTCTCTAGTAAATTTTTTTCTAATTTAGTGGCATGGGGTGTATAAATAGCACTTCCAAAATTTGCCCTCCATTACACCACACTGTTTTCAGTGTGATATGCATATTTTAGTAAACTCCCTCACTCTTCCAGACTACTGGGATAGGCATGCAAATAATTACAGGAATTGCACTCATAAAGTTTACAGCATTTTCCTTCCAGTGGAAAGATATATAAAAACACCCAATAGGATGCATAACCTCTATTCCACAGTTACTAACAGGCACTTCAAAACACAAGCAGGACTTCCCTGGCAGTCCAGTGGTTTTAAGACTTCGCCTTCCAATGCAGGGGATGCGGGTTTGATCCCTGGTCGGGGAGCTAAGATCCAACATGCCTTGCGGCCAAAATACCAAAACATAAAACAGAAGCAATATTGTAGCAAATTCAATGAAGACTTTACAAAAAATAAAAATAAATAAAATTAAAAAAACAAAAAAACACACAAGCAAAGGGTGGAATAGCTTCAAAGTCACCAGTTATGGTGTCAAGGCACTGTCATGTCCCTTGTTCTTTGCTAAAAGGTTGTTTTTCTTTTAAGATTTTCTAGCCTGTAACTACAAATGAGTACAAACCAATTACATAACCTCAACTTGAATCATTTCACTTTCAAGTGAGAACTGGATTCTAAAGAGACTGATGAAACACTTGCAAAGGAGCCATGGAAAATTAAATGCAGTGACTACCGCCAGTGTGATGAAGAATTAAGTGTTATTCTTACAGCTATAAAGTATTTTTATTTCCCTGTAAGTAGGTGGATGGAGCAACTTTATATGCCACAAACATCTTTCTTTTCCATATAATAATGGATGAATCTTGATGATATTATAACTTATACCTAGTGAAGATTTATTCTGAAATTCCTCCTAAATAAGCCTTAATAAGAGTAGTGCTAACACTAATAGCAATAGCAAGCATTTATAGAGCATCAAAACAATCTTGGTACTATTGTAAGTACTTTATATATGTATTAAGCATTGTGATGTCATTTAAAATCATTTCTTAATTTTAAAATTGTAACTATTTTAAAGGATAAAAATAAAGAGGACAAATTCTAAGGTTCAGGTTGTATATTACTATAATACTTTGTAGTATTAAATCATTGGTTATAATATAAAAATCTACTTTTCGTAATCTTTGATATTGAGTTCTGAAAGAATATTTGTTTTCTCTTCAGTATGTATTACTTTCTCAACCACACCTTTTTAAATGTTTCATCACATAGATCACAATTAATAGCAAACAAATAATCTGTTTTGTGTTATATTTGATTCCAGGAGAGACAGACAGAATGACAAAAAATCTAATAAGATGTATCTTTTGCACACGAAAATATTTTAACCAAACCACATTTTTAAGAAGTTGTGCAGAAATAGTCTGAAGTAATGTGCTATTGAAGTGTAAAGTATCAGACTATTTCTATTAAGCCTCTAATAGGCTATTTATAAATCACTGTGTCTCTTTAAGGCTTACAAATTCAGGAAACCCACAGAAACAATGAATTTCAAAGAAAACTAAAAGAGTAGAAATAATTACCCAAGGAAAAGTTTTTTGCACAAGGAAAACAAAAATAGTTAACAACTAACTTCATAAATGTTAGCACATATAATGCCACAGAAAAAGAAATCTATCCTATCTCTATTTCTGTGTCAGACTCAAAGTCAACATCTTCCCATATAACCTGAGAATTTCACAAGAAATTATTCCCTATTAGTGAAAGCTATTACATATTAAATTGTCTTGTTATTTACTGCTTATGGTGAGTGGTGCCTTAGCTTGACAGTTGTGGAAGAATATGAAAAATCTGGAGAAAGTCCTTGATTTCATGTAGTCTACAATTAAGACATGGCAGAGAAAATATCCCATAAACTGTACTATTTTTGGATGATATCGTCAATAAATAATTTAACACTTGGGAGTAAAGAAAACAAATTTTCCAAGTCACAGCAGTATTATAACCATTTAAGAAAACCACTTAATCACAAAAATGTATAATTGCAGTGTCTGACTGAACAAGAGGAGAGACATTCTGAATAATACATTAGAAGGTAACATGCTATTTAAAACTCCCATCTCATCATATGTTAGCATAACTTTCACCTATTGTTCTTTAAAGCTGCAAAACTATTTTTAAACTTAGATTTTCCTAAGCAGGAGAAATTTTACTGCTCCTTTAAAATATATATCTCAGTGACTACATCAAACTAAAATGCTTTTTACAATTAAGGAAATTGTCAACAAAATGAAAAGGCAAACTACTGAATGGGAGCAGATACTTGCAAATATCTAGTGAGGGGTTAATATCCAAATTATATAAAGAATCATACAACTCAATATCAGAAAAACAATCTGGTTAAAAAATGGGCAGCAAACCCGAACAGACATTTCTCCTAAGAAGACATAAAAATGGCCAACAGATGCATGAAAAGGTGTTCAATATCACTAATCATCAAGGAAATATAAATCAAAACCCTAATGAGATATCACCTCATATCTGTCAGCATGGTTATCATCAAAAAGACAAATTACATGCGTTAGAGATGGCGTGGAGAAAAGTGAACCCTCGTGCACTGTTGGCGGGAATGCAAATTGGTGCAGACACTATGGAAAACAGTACGGAGATTCCTCAAAAAATTAAAAATAGAACTAACACACAATCAAGCAGTTCCACTTCTGGGAAACAAAAACATTAATTTGAAAAGATATGTGTACCCCTAAATTTATTGCAGCATTATTTACAATAGCCAAGAACAACTTAGCGACCTAAATGTTCATTGATAGATGAATGGTTAATGACAATGTGGTATGTATATTCAAAGGAATATTACTCAGCCATAGTACAATAAAATCTTGACCTTTGTGACAACATGGATGGGCCCAGAGGATATTATGCTAAGAAAAATAAGTCAGACAGAGAAAGACAAATACCGTACGATCTCACTCATATGTTGAATCTAAAAAACAAAACAAAGCAGAAGAAGACTTATAGATACAGAGAGCAAACTGGTTTGCTGGTTTCCAGAGGGGAGGAGTTAAGGGGTTGTCTTGATAATATATATTTTTTTGTGCTGGTGGAAATAAATGAAGATCACACAAATGAGAATAAGCAAAGGCTGTATATTCATAGAGTTTGCAAGAGAGTCAACCACCATCACTTTCATTTGACAAAAAACTCAAAGGCAGACAGGGAATTGTGAAAACTCTACAGTAGTAAAAAGGGAAAGCTTCAAGTGTGCCCTGATTGCAAGTTTTGGGCATGGAAAAGCTGGAGCTGGGCTAACTAGAAGCAGGTCATCCAATGTGGTTAGTTAGTGCAATATATAGTCTTTCTCTGGTTGGTCCTGAGTTGGAAGCAGAGAGGAAGGGAAGAGGAGGACAAAACTAAGAGAAACTGGCAGTTATTGACCAAGTACAGAGTCTCTGGGGCTGATTGCTGCATACATAGGTAGTGGTTTGGCTTTCTGGACTGGCTGCTGTGAAGGTTGTGGTCAGAGTTTTATACATATATATATATATATATATATATATATATGTGTGTGTGTGTATATATATATAGTCTGGTCATTTCCATTTGTATATTCATTCTCGAATCTTGATACTTTTTTAAAAAGTTTTCTGCATTTTAAAACATGTGCATTTTAAAACACCTAATTTGGGGTATGACGTTAACTGTGTCTGAAAAGAAAAAATGATATAACATATATTATATGTACATATAACACAAATGTCAGAGGCAATCAAATATCCTAAGTCTACTGTTACTCCTCATCACCAATACTGTCTCTGTATTTTTTGTCCTTGAGAATAGTTCTTCCGTAGTCCAATTCAAACATGAAACATTGGTCCTCTGTAAGCAAAGCTTCCATTTTCTCTGTCTGCCTTCATAGTACTTTTACTATAGTACTTTTACTCACTTCCAGGGAAAATGCCAGACAATTTTTCAGTGCTTTATGGCTTTGATGCCAGGATCAACCATGTGAATTGCTTTGGCCATGAGAACAAGGTGAAAGTGACAGTGTGCAAATTCCTAGCTTAGGCTGAAAGTCCAAATAATTTGGGTGATTTTGCGTGGCATTCTGTGATACTACAGTTGCCATGAAAAGGACTTGCCTATGGTAACCTGCTGGTTCCAGGAGTTAGAGAACGTTTGGGAAACCAGCCAAAATGCAGATACATAAGTCCAACAAAGATTAGCCAAAACCAGCCTAGATCAGCCAAGCCCCCAGATACTGTATGCTAGTATGTTTTAGATGTATTTTTACAAAGCAAAGGTGTATATATACAGATTGCACTGAAGCTATATGAGTTTATATCAGTTTAGGAAGATAAAGTTCCCTGGATTTCTTAATGCTACTGTAAAAAGTCTTAGTCTTATAACAAATACAATAATAATGAAAAAGTTTGAAATATTGCAAGACAACGAAATGTAACACAGAGACATGAAGTGAGCAAATGCTGTTGGAAAAATGGCGCCAATAGACTTGCTTGATGCAGGGTTACCACAGACCTTCAGTTTGTAAAAAGCATGATATCTGCAATAAAGCAAAGCGCCATCAATAAGATATGCCTGTATACAAAGTGAGATTATGACATGATGAAGGGTTTTTTTATATTCGATTCATGGAATTAGCACTAATTCCATGTGCTAATGGAATCTTCTTGATAAATAAAATTAAAGTTTCTGATTATGGGTGTTACAGAGACAATTAATATATTCTGAGAAAGGAATAACCAGATACGTATTGAATTTTCTAGTAAGGGACCTAATAACATATAGAGTACATCACTAATAAACCCCAGAAGATGTTGATTCTATGATTAATGATCCCAGTGATTAAATTTTCTCTCTCTCCCTTTCTCCTGCTCTGCTTCTCTACGTTCTCTCCTCATTTTTTTCAAGATGATAAAGATATTTGAGAAAATTCGTAGTAAATATAAACCCCAGGGATCACATACATTAAAATACCTAGTTACTTACCCTTGTTTGCTATAGATAGATGACTTGACTCTTACTTGATGTCCAGATTCAATCCCAGCATATTAATTTGTTTCAGTTTTTAGTATTAAAATTATGTCATTATTCTAAGTCACTTATCAGAGAAATCATGAGGCAGTTCTTAGTTTGTAAAGAGCTCCTTAAATTTCAGTATTTATATAGCTTGAGAACATTAAAATTCACATTCTCAATGTTATAGATATAAAAAAAATCAAATGGAAAATACATATTTGTCAGGTGTGATCACTGTTTATTGCAATGATTCAAAGTCCATAGAATATAACTCAAATTGCACTTCCTAATTGTGTGGTGCTAAAATTATAACTATATACAAGCTTTTGTTGTTCACTCAATTTTTCTATGCACTGATCAACTACCTTGATTTTGTTTCCTGAGTTACAGCCTCAAGTATAATTGCAGAGGAGTGTGCCCATCTAAAACTATAAACGCATTCTTAAGAGAGGTTAGGAAGTCTCAGTACTGCAGAGTCAAAAGTGCATAATAAAAAAACAGTGCATGAAAACTTTTGTTTGAAAAAATAAAATCTGCTACAAGTCTGTTGACTTGTTTAGGAGGTCGAATGAAAGTGTAAATCACACTTAAAGAATAAAAGACTAGTCATCACTATGCACACTAACATTTTCCCTCTTGGATCTTAAATAATTTGAGAAATATATTGAATGTCATTTGCATCCTGTTTAAGAAGAAAAACCTACTGCTGCTTTCAACTAATATTTTGGTGTATGATTTGTTTTTCTCTCTCCCTATTTTTCTCACTTTAAATTTCTATTAACTTTAATTGATTTTACCTTATTTGCAAGTTTATTTGGAAAGTAGTAAAAGGAATACTAGCTTAGTAAATAGACTTTTCACAGTTATAGCATTAGTGTGTGTTTTGAAAGAGATTACTAAATAATTCTTTTCTATTTAAACAAAATGGTCTAACATATTTCCAGGTGTCTTTGAACTATTGGGCTATTCATATTTAATCTATTAAAAAATCTACTTCACAAAATTCAGATTAAATTCTCCAAAACAAGAGAGTTTTAAAATACCTTAAAAAGTAGAAATTGTTCTTTTTACTGTAATTATATAAGTCTACTCTTTAAGTTCAGATTCTTAAACCGGTATGTGGTCTATAATCTAGTCTGCAGGTTGCATTCAACACTCATTCATTCAACATATCTTGAGTGTTGCATATATGTCAGGGACCATACTAAGATAGAAATACAGATAAAAATACTCTGATTATAAATTAACTTATACCAATCAAAAGAGTTTTTATATTAAAATTAACTCTCTAGTGTAAACTTCCTGCTAGTGAAGTAATCATTAATTTAATGGTCGGTTTACAACAAACTACAATATATATTTTGAAATTATGTTAAAAAAATATTGCAGATGAAATCCTTTTTGCAAAAGTGAATGTATCTGAATGTATTTTAAAATTACATTTTTGGGAATTCCCTGTTGGTCCAGTGGTTAAGACTTGGTGCTTTCAGTGCTGTGGGCCCATGTTCGATCCCTGTTCGGGGAACAAAAATCCTGCAAGACACGTGGTGCAGCCAAAACAAACAAACAAAAAAAACAAGAGAAAAAAAAATTACCTTTTTGATACATTCAGAACAATTATAAATCAAATTACTGAATCTACTGAGAAAAAATTTCAGAAATTTCTGGCATAGAAATTGTGTGAAATTTTGACTTTGATTTTCAAGTAACTTAATTACTAGGTTAAATGTGTCAATAACCCTTTCCTTAATATGTGCTGAAATGAGGTGGTCAAGACTGAAATAAGTTATTTTATTTAAAATTCTTTTTTTTTGCTGATTTCTGTAGAAACTTATTGAGGTAACTTGTATCTTGAATATTTATTAAATACTCCAGTAATCTCTACTACTTAGTAATGAGAAGAGACACTGCTGAAAAATCATTATGAGATTACACAATGTATGTGTAGGTTTCCAGTTTTTCCCCAGAAGTGGAATTACATTGTTCATAAATTGTTTAAAATTTAGATTAGGAGACAGTGGTGAGATAACAGTCTAGAAAATTTCATTTATTCATCAATATAGCTTGGGGAAACACCTTCACTAGAAGTCCAAATGATTATTAGAGTACATTGCCCGGCTCAAATCTTAACCTTACCATTTTCCTCAGTTTCTTGTACTACATAGATTATATCGCTTCTAATTCTTCTCATATTCTGTTATTGATATTCAGAACACTTTCCCACCTTCTGAAATAGAAGTTAATAAAACCTTTCCTAAGTTAAACTTTGTTGTTATATTTCCAATACCCCTCATCCAAAATTTTGAATTCTAAAAATTTCTGAAAAACAAGACCTTTTTTTTTCTTTTTTCCTAGTACATCAGGCAGGGAGGGAAAGGTCCTTTCCTGAATCTAACTTGGTGGCAAAATGTAATCAGAAGGGTTGTGAGGCTATCAATAATCTTTAGTTCACAGTTTTAATGTGAACAGCTATGCTTTACTAAAAAGCAGTTTGTTTACAGGGCGTTACCCACAATGCCCTGGAGATGCTAGGTAACAGACTTCAAAAGGACCACCGATATACTGACCAATATGTATGAAGAGAGAATGATATATTCACCAGATAACTAAAGGAGGTAGGGATATTTATATCACAATCGTGAAAAGGATAATAACTTCAAATACAGAAACAATGGAAACATGTAGTCTAGAATTAACTACAGAGGATAGACATCTTATTGGAGAATAAGTATTCATAAATACTCATTTGCTTAAATCTTATTATGCTAATACATTCTTTATCCTTAATTTTTGAAGTTTGAATATGTCTTCAAAAGGAAGAATAGATATTTTGCCTAGACTTGAACCAAAAGCGTTGGTGTCACATTTATGTTCCTTTACGCATCTTAATGAGTTGAAAGAAAATTTAAACGTTAAAATAAATATTCAGAATTTTAATCCTCTGGGTGTCTCCTTGCCATTTTTATGTGCATGTGTATATATCTCTCTCTGTGTGTATAACTTTAAGAATACATATGTATGTGTATATGTATACTTTATATATTTACATATTTTTGAATATATGACAAATATGTTAGAAATGTGTGCGTAGAGAAAACAATTTAAATGCAACAGAAGTTATTACTTATTCACTATAATTAAACTATAAAGTATAATTTATTTCACAGCCTGTCAATTTTTAGGGCTGAAATTTATAAATGTTCTTTAACGTGAAAAGGGGAGTAAAACCTTTACATCATATATTGCTAAACATCATTTTTCTGCTGCAGCTTATATGTAACATTAAGTGCACTGAAGTTTTAATTAATTTTAAGCTTTGTGACCATAGTATGCAACTTCCTTTAACAGAAATTGTTTCTGAATTATTTTATATGATTGAATTTTAAAGAAAAACAACTCATCAAGAAACTCCTATTAAATGATGTACTTGCACTAATTAGGTAAGAATAAAAATTGATATCAATGTATTTTGATAGTTGGGATCATATCTGTTACATAAAATTATATATCCTAAGCAGTAAGATTTAATAAATGTATTTTTTACATATTGCTTCATTTTTCAAACATGTAGTAGTATGAACTAATTGAATCAAGTTGAAGAAAACAGAGGTTGAAGAAGAAAATGTGTTCAACTTTTAATATTTGGGTAATCTGAGTGAATGGTATGTCAAAATTTTTTGTAGCATATTTGCTACTTTCCTCTAAGTCTGAAATTATATAAAATTGGATAGACAGATGATAGAGAGAGAGAGATGTTTATTTTTTGCTGAATTATACCCTTAGTGGCTAGCCTTCTTATATATTTGGTAATCTTGCTTTATGAAGCAATATTTCAGTCTTATTTATGGAACCCCTGCATGCCCATTTTGTATATGATTTATTCACAGAGAATTTGTCTGTTTCTTCTGCTGCTGAGACTGTTGGCAGGTGGGGAGGTTCTTGCTTTTGTTTTAGGTTAGGATTAATCAGAGGCCCTAGCTAGGGCTACTCAAGTCTCTGCCCACTTCTTGCCTTATGCTCAGATTATTATTGCTTGTGTTTGTTTGTTTGTTTGTTTGTTTATCTCGGGGTGGGGGAGGAAAGTTCACTGGCAGTCTCTTTCTCTGAGACCAGCAACCTGACAGAGGGTGTCCTGTAAGGAGACGCGTCTTGGAGGAGGGGAGTCCCTCAGATCTCTTACTCACCTGTGATTCTGGAAGCAGAAGAATCATACTTATCAAGTGAATTTTGTTTATTTTATCAATAGGAAAGACAAGTTTAAAAGTTTGGTAACAGTCAATTTAATGTCTTGGCAAAACAGGCTTTCTAATACGCTATTTCTTGGAATATAAAGTTAGAAAGACATTGGAGGGAAAATGTTGGCAATGTATCAATATTCAAAATTCATATTATACGGGCTTTCCTGGTGGCGCAGTGGTTGAGAGTCCGCCTGCCGACGCAAGGGATGCGGGTTCGTGACCCGGTTCGGGAGGATCCCAGGTGCCGCGGAGCGGCTGGGCCGGTGAGCCATGGCCGCTGAGCCTGCGCGTTCGGAGCCTGTGCTCCGCGATGGGAGAGGCCACAACAGTGCGAGGCCCGCGTACCGCCAAAAAAAAAAAAAAAAAAAAAAATTCATATTATACCACATAGACTTTATTCTTAAATTTAATTATTCATTTTTTAGAATTTATTAAATTTTATGTATTAAAATCTATCACTAAAAAAGTAAAATTATTTAACACTAAGTAGTTAAGATGAGGTCATTAGGATGGACCTTATCCAATAACTGATGTCCTGTAAAGGGGGAACGTGGACATAAGGACACACACACTGGGAGAGTGCCATGCAAAGATCACGGCAGAGATTGAGATGATGCTTCTGCAAACCAAGGAATGCTAACGATTGCCAACAAACCACCAAAAGTTAGGTGAGAAGCATGGAACAGATTATCTCTCATATTCCTCGGAAGGAACCAGGCCTGCCAATGCCTTGATTCTGGACTTCTGGCCTTCTGAACTGTGAAACAATAAATTTCTGTTAAGCTATTTAGTTTGTGATACTTTTAGTATCTCTAAAGAAGTAATATCCTAGGAATTAAGGAAACATCAGTGTTCAATAGTTATTTTAATGGAATTTTTTTTTTTTTGGCTTGGAGGTAGCCTAATGTACTAGATGATTATTACTTGTTTATTTCTGATAAAATATTAATGATGTCACGTCTTTTGGGAAAGTCCAATAGACTATTTTTCATTTTTTTAACATATGAAGTAGCCCAAATAAGATATATTCATATGTATATTTTACATAGTGGGTTTCAAATTTTTAAAATTTATCTGATCAGATCCATCATGTTAATGAAGTATAGTTAATTATAAATGCTATTAAAGCTTCATTTTATAAAAATAGACAATTATAATTATGAAATGCATGCACCGTTTTATCTGATTGACAGCACTGAAGAAGTTTCACTGTGTAGATTATGTTAAAAGCATATCACATAGTTTCTGTACCTCATAAATTACTTATATTTCTGAAGAATTATTTGCACAGGTACTTAGGCAATATGGGGATATCAGCTCTTCTGAACTTTGGAAGTAAATTCGCCTATGTGTCACTTTGTCTTGTAGAAAGCATATGAAGAAGAATTTGAAAGATTTTCCATGCAACTGGATAATACAAATTTTGCCAAAAAGTAGCAAAAAAGATTTTAAGTTCCTGGAAAGGCAGCTTTTAGGAGTACATTATTTCACCATTACCTGAAAAAAGTTAACTGTGTTCTTCATAGAATAGAACAAAGGGAAAAAGATTGTAATAATCTGAGGTATTAAATAGTTACTTCCTAATGGAATGAACCTTTGAATTTTTTTTTTTTTAACTAGCTGAGTGTGTAGAAGACTCAATGGGAATATTTCTATGAGCTCTAACAGTGTCTATCAGAGTAGGATATGTGACCAGATGATAGTACTATGGGAGGAAAACCAACATTTATTCATATACATTTATCTAAAATAATAAATGATGCCTACTATGAAATCTTTACTGATATTTCATATGTGGATTGGCTCTGGAGTCCTCAGTAGGTCTGCCAGTCAGACAGGCATGTATCACATAGCACAGGCAAAATTTTGTAAGGGAAGCATGGCAGATTACCCAAAAAACAAGAGGGTACCAAAAAGCATCCTTATATTTTATTTGTGTAGTATGTGATGAAATAATATAATTTTTATGCAGCAGATAAGTTTTACTAATAGCTTATCTTTAAAAAAATTGGCTTAAAAAGAGCCTGCAAAGAATTCTGAGAAAGAAAATACTGGTAATACTAGAATTAATAAGCAGACACTCTCACCTCCCCACAAAAAAGCAAAACATATTTTCCACTAACTTGCATGTGCTTTTCTCAGTAATGGTATAATATAAAAACAATGGTATATTTAACCACATTTGATTGAAAAATCATCTGAAAAACTCAAAATGATGATTTAAAGTATGATTTTTTTTGTCTACTAACACTAAAGGTAAATAATCTTGGGCTTCTCTGATGGCACAGTGGTTAAGAATCCGCCTGACAATGCAGGAGACACGGGTTCGAGCCCTGGTCCCGGAAGATCCCACATGCCGCGGAGCAACTAAGCCCGTGCACCACAACTACTGAGCCTGCACTCTAGAGCCCACAAGCCACAACTACCGAGACCGCGTGCCACAACTGAAGCCCACGCACCTAGAGCCCATGCTCCTCCACAAGAGAAACCACTGCAGTGAGAGGCCCGTGCACTGCAACAAAGAGTAGCCCCCTCTCGCTGCAACTAGAGAAATCCCGTGCACAGCAACGAAGACCCAACGCAGCCAAAAATAAATAAATAAAATTTTTAAAAAAAATCTTACATTGAGAATTGAAATATTATTTGATAATAATAAATATAACAAAATAACATTTTTTTAGAAAAATGTGTAAAAATATGTGCAACCCTTAGAAACTCAGTTTTGCAAAGATATAATATAATTGAAAATAATGGCCCAATTTAATATTGAAATTGTGAGTGACATTGAGTTCAAATCCATGCAGTGAACATCAAAATTCATTGTGTATCCTTGAACTTTTAAAATAGCCTACCATGCCCATGTGAACTTTCTGTGCTGCCTAGGGGTATTTTGATACACTCTTTGGACACATTAGCTCTGCATTATCAAGCTCTCATATCTCTGTGTTTCTACAAAGACATTATTTTTTAAATTTTTATTGACGTATAGTTGATTTACAAGTGTTAGTCTCAGGTGTACAGTGAAGTGATTCACTTATACACATGTATTTTTTTCAGATTGTTTTTCATTGTAGATTATTACAAAATATTGAGTATAGTTCCCTGTGCTATACAGTAGGTCCTTGTTGGTTATCTACTTTATATATACTAGTGTGTATCTGTTAATTTCAAACTCCTCATTTATCCCTCCCCCCTTTTCCCCTTTGGCAACCGTAAGTTTGTTTTCTACATCTGTGAGTCTATTTCTCTTTTGTAAATAAGTGCATTTGTATCATTTTTTAGCTATTATATAAAGAGATATTATAATAGCTATTTTTCAATGAGTATCTACTATATAATGACTCTTTAGTACATTTATTTGAATCTCACACCAACAGTGCAGGATAGGAACTATCATCCCTATCAGGGACCCAAGATATCAAGGGTCCAGTGTTGTGCAACTAGTTATTACAGGATCTGGGTATTTGACACAAAGAATATTTGACCTTATTTTTCCTGTTATACTGATCACCTTTCAGTAACACAGGGCTTCTCCAAGAGCGATATGAGAATCCATAAACAAGAAGTGCTAATTATCGATATAATTCTTAACCAGTAATAAGTGACTCATTAAAGCCCACACTTGAAAAATATTAAATTTCTGGCTAAGACGGTTGTGTGTAGAGCTACCAGTTGCTCACCACCATACCAATATGACATCCCTAAAGGAAGTCAGTGCCAAGTTCCAGTGTCTACCTAGAGTCTTGACGACAGTATAGAAAAGAGATAGGTACCTTTTCATGGTATTCTTCAACAAACTAAGAAAATAATTTTTCTCCAGAAAGCCTTCTACTTTTCAAAATATTTGAAAAGACCTGTGGCAAAATAAATGACTTTCTGATAGATCTGCTTACCGTAAGGAGATGAGCACTTTACAGAGAGACTGCACTAATTACAGTAATAATAGTGCCATTTTTATAGTACTTTGCTCAACACTCAGTGCCTACCCTGAAAATAATCAACTTTACTGTTATTTTATAGGCAGACTGACATTGGAGCCCTCAGTAAGTCTTCCTATCAGATAGGCATGTATCACAAAGCAAGGCGAGGTTTACTAAGGAAAACAAGGCAGAACAGCCAAAATGTAAAAGAAGGTACCCCAAACGTCCTCATATCTTTATATCTATGTCATGAAGTAAACTTGCATTGTATTATTCTAACCACACACAAAGAAAACGATTTAGGTCATATATGAGGCAAATAAACTCAGGACTCAGTAGACTCAGGACTCACAGCCATGGTTTCACACCAAACTGCAAGACATTACCATGCCACTGCTCTCATTCTGGCATTTTAACAGCTGCTTTAGTAAATAGATTGTTTTCTGAGTAGATTTTATATTGATTTTCGTTGAATAAATTATATATAAGATGGCATAAATATTTTAATTTCTTTATGTACTTTAGGATAATCTCGGACACAAATATTTATATTCAAATGCATTATATGAATATATGAATATATGAAATGAATTATATTCAAATATTTAAATTCAAATCAGAAGATCACTGAGCATGATCTTAGCACAGTCTATTTCTTCTCTTAACTGCATGTAGGGGGATGCTAGTAAGACGTGCCAAGTTTGTTACGTAAAAAGAAAAAAAGTGTTTCAGTATTTTGATGATCTGCAGACATAATCCAGATATGTACACATAGCCTAGGCCTATACATATAACTGATTAAGGGGTTACATTAGCCCAGTCAGTGAAAAAAGAAAAAATCAGTCCTATTTGTATCCAGGTAGAGAATGCTATATAACTTCACAGCCATAGAATGCTTGATTAGCCCCTCTTTATCCCACTCTCTAGTTGGTCACTTATTTAATCTGTTTTATTCGCCAACTCTTGTCCAGAAACAACTCTTTTAAAGGTCTTCAATAACTTCCTAACACTAACTTAATGAGATTTATTTAGCCTTTGACACCATTGACATAGTTCCAATTTTAGATTAGCCATTAGCCACTCCCTAAATTTATTTTTTAACTTCTAACCTCAAACCCCAGCAACAAAAACTATGAGTAGTAACCTTCTTTCTTAAATGTTTTCCACAGGAATAATGAATATGTAGCCTATTTACATGTGTATTTGTCTACTTTTATCTATTAGCTATAAGCCCTTTGAGGCTAGAGAATCTTATTTTTCTTTACAACCTGAAACATGGTAACAACACAATAAATATATGCTGAGCTAATTAGTTAACTGAGAAAATAATGAAATGTCTTTAGATTTTGACATTATTGTTCACATCTCCTCATAATTCTGCCCGTCATTTATCCCATGCCACCTCTTTCTTTTGGCTCAGTACCTAGAATATTTATTATTCCGTTGTCTTTTTCCATTCTGTTGACCATATTCTCTTTAAAATTTTTGGTGTTCTCTTCCTCATTGTGTAGACTCTTCCCCATAGTATTCTGATTCTTATTTTTCCTACAGATTCTTTCCACATTAATTTAATATGCACAGGAGATGTTCTGGATCAGAAATGGATTTACTATTAATTACTTCACAGTAGAGAATTGTGTTGTATCTCTCGCCCCAGTGCTTACTTGTGGGTAACACAAAAAGAGCCGTACTAAATACCCCATATGACTTGTCAAGCATTCCATTTGTGAAGAGTAAGGGAAAAAAATTTTTTTCCTTTGCTTCTGAAGAGGAAGGAAGCAGGCCTCCTTGAAAACATAAAAGGTCTGAGTCATTTACTGGTGTGTAAGTAAAATATCTACAGCAGCCAAATAGTCCAGGTCTCTTGTTTGAGATCTAGAGATATCTCCAAGTTTGGGGACTTTATTCCTTTTCATTTGTAAATACCTAGGTAGCTGGCTCCCTGGTCATCCTAACCCCTTAGAGCCTTAATTCTGAGACCTAGTCTGAGCTGTATCCATTTGTCTTTCTAAGGGAGGTAAGGAATTTAATTGTCCCTCAGATCATCAAAGTAATTCAGTAGACAAATGGCTACAGATACAATCTCATGTCACATAGGAGTCTCAGGGGTCTAGGACTTTGCAGGAGCACTGAGAGATCTAGGAAGGTTTTATTTCTCTATGCTAAGGAATTAAAAAGTCAGTAATCTTTCAGTCAAGGATTGCTAGGAAATCACACTATTGATATATTACAAGTGTACTTCAAAATATATCCATAAATATGACATCTTGAAGTTTGTGGTAATAGCGAAACTAGAATTATAATTTTCAAAATATAGAAGAGTTAAATACATTCTTCTATATGTGGCAGCTATGTTACTAAGTACTAGTCTTCAAGGATGACACAAATTTTATTAGCCTCTAAGACAATTTAGCAGATCTTCAGGCCACTCTTTCTCACCAAATAAGAATCATTCATCTTCTGAAATCTCATAAACTCTACCTCCTTTTTTGTTGTTATTTTTAAAGCATGCTCATCATGTGTGAATTGATTTATCTTTACTCTTGATTTCTGATATTGAGATGCTTCCTGACTTTTTATCATAAGTACACATTCTTCATATGCATACATCCAGTCTGGAATTTTAAAATATAACTAATGAGAGAACTGAACTGCTTCATCATCTTATCTCTTTAATCTTGTTCAATAACAGTTTTCACCCTTTCTAACAGCACTCCTATTTTATTCAATATCTTCAAAACTCAAATTAGTAAGAGAAAACTTTGATGTTAGCTTTCTTTTCACAGAAGATCACTGAGCATGATCTTGTCTGAATCCTTCCCACTGCATGCTGAACACCATTTCGTTTGCATTTTATTGTTATGTGACCTAAACAAGTTTTCATGCAAGGATAACAGCCCGAGGGTGGCATTGATCTTTTATTCAGTCTCAGCTTTTTGTTTGTTATTTTATTAATAATATTTCTTAGTCCAGGAATGTCCATTTGGTTCCATTTTGTTGTCTTTGTTTCTCTCCTGAGATTTGAGAGTGCTTTGTGAGATTTGCATTCTCTGAAACCATGTTCAGTTGAGAATAGTTACAAAAGATGCTTTAAGATGTTGTCTGTTAGTGCCAATATCTTGTTTATTTCATATCCGATAGCTCAATTAGAATTTTTGGACAGTTAGCTTTTGGACTCAATTAGCATTCTTTGCTCCTGAGAATGTGTCACATTTTTTATTTCTTCATTTTTCAGTTAATTTTGATTGTGTCCTTGGTACTGAAAAGGTTAAGTTGTGGGGATTCTGGGTCCTGTTATTTTTTTTGTCAGCATTTTTTCCTTAATTTTAGCAAGAAATATTTGTCTAAGCTTAAATTGTGGACTGTTTCTTGAGCAGCATCTCTGGTCTCAATTCCCATCTAGTTCCTTCAGCTGGCTGGTTTGAATCTGTTTAACCCATGGTTCAAGGTTCAGTCTGTCGACTGAAAAAGAAAAAACAAAGCACAACACGAGAGCTTTGAGTTTTAGTTTTATTTGAGGACTTACACTGAGGACTGTAGCCCGGGAGACAGCCTCTCGGATAGCTCTGAGGAACTGCTCCGAAGGGTCAGTATACATGTGATTTTGGCGAAGGAGGTTTGTGCGACCAATCATATGTCTCCGTAGAAGGTTACTGCTAGTCACAAGGAGCAGATGACTCCATTAATGATTTTAGTGCTTTTCTAGGTATGAAAAGATGCAAGAAATTGTGTTCATCAAATTTTTTTCCTGAAAGTATCTAACTGTCTACAGGCCTGTTCTGCCAGTTTTTCCCAGAGCACAGAGTGTTCATGCCTGATCTCTGTCCTGAGCTCCTCTCAGGGGCTGTGAAAGGTCAGTGACTGCAGTGGCTGATGACTTCATTCTTGTAGAACCAGATGGTGAGCTACACTTTTTTAGTTGTCAAGTCAAAATGCAGAGGGGCCTGGTTTGGATAACCCCTCTTTAGCATTTTTCCTTCTGAAATTCTTCTAATCTTTTCAATGTTCATAGTTACTCAGCTTCTCGTTCCAGTTTTCCAGGAGAGAAAGACTGGTCTTCCCAGTGTGTACCCAGCAGGTACTGTATACACCACACGGACTGCTCCTGGTTTTAGATTAAGACCCACAGAAACATTCAGGGTCTTGTTCACTTCCCCTTCTCTCCTCAAAGGGCATTGCATCCTCCATCAGAATCTTTCTGCTTCTGTCATTTCTGCATTATCTGCATATTTTTTGGTTTGTTCATTTGTTTTACCATAAATTTCATACCAGTTGATTTTTAGTCCATCATATCAGGAATCAGAATCAGTACCTGTTATTGAGAAACCCAACATATTAATCTTTTTTTCATGGGCAAAATATACTTTGAAATATATTCATAGCTTTTTTAAAATTTCTGAATTATTGCATTGGACCTAAAATTATAAGTGATGATTGCTTGCAGCTAAGAATGATTATTACAGCAGTATTTTTAACTTAGTTGAAACAATATTGTCCATTCTGTAATACAATATAGTATGTGATCAAGTACTTATATATCTATGAGGAAGCACAGATCTAAGTCTAATACTAGGATAAGCTCAGTTTTATTGGAGAGATAACCTTTTACATATTCATTTTCTTCATCTATAAAATGAAAATAAAATTTTCTATCTAATAGATTCCCATTAAATTAGATAGCATATGTAAATTATGCAGTAAAGTTTCTGAAATAGAACCAATAGTAAAAAAATAAACATTATTACTCCTTACCCAGTAACTTCCATTCACTTCCAGGGAGCATAGTACTTTTAAAATATATATATGGGTTTAGTAAATAACTACCCCTGCAGCTACTTTACATATCACAAAACCAAAACAAAGCAAAACCTGTTGAATTTAAGCCTACAGTCTACATGTGAGAAATAAGGGGAGTATTAATTTTCACATACCCATTGTATATTTTGTATATATAGTACGCACACAGTGCCAAAAATCAAAATATTATCAATTTGAAATGGTATATAAATAGATAGGGCCAATCAAAACAAAGAGGATTATTTAAGTCTATTTTCTAACCTGTGATATATTTATATTAGATTTAACGGTCTTTTTTTGGAGGGAGGTAGGCTGTTGAGAAAGAGATAGAATTAGTGGGAAGTGGCTTGAGGAATTTATATAATTTGGGAGCTTATATATTTTCATACACGTTGTTTTCATTACCTTCTCTCTGACCCGCAATGGTGAAACCTTTCTATTTACTTAACATTTATCTGTTGGAAGAGGAGGAAGATCTCCTCTCCTCTATTAGCATCATCTTCTTGAAAACAAACAAAACAGTAAGCACATAATTTTCAACTTGACTACAAAGATGTAACATGCATTCGACGTATCGCAGATTTTATGATTTCTTTAAAAAATGAGGATGAGAAGAGCATTGTATGTAAGGATCACTACTAAAAACTCTAGCTAATAGCTCTGTACAAATTCAGGGCCAATTGAGTATCACATCCTAAATACAAGGAAAATAATCTATTTATCTTATCAGGAATCCCTTAAGTGATAAAAAGGCTTTACTGATGATAAAATGAAGTGTTTTGACTGGATGAGTTCAAGGACTCCTTTTAATCTACAAGGTCTGCTTTTTTTCTAACCCTAAATATGTCATCAATGTTGCCATCACCAGTCACAATATCTGATATATGGTTGGTGCTCAGTCAGTATTTATTAGAAGAATGATAAGCAAATATATACATATGTGAATTTTTCTGTTTCAGATTTAAAAATATCAAGGTGAGAAAAACCATGTGAAGATCTTATTCAAAAACGTTACCTTTAAAATAAGGTAGAGTCAAATTTAACCAGAATGTTCTGTAACAAATTTAGACAGAGGAAAAAACCCAGAAAATATGAAAATAGAGATTTGTAAAATAATTTAAGGTTTCCTCCAACTCAGTAATCTCAATAGTATTTCATTTTTAATAGATATTTCCAAAAGTCCTGATTGCTAGTAGCACATAACCCGTGATTTCCAGAAAATACAAGAAAGATTTCAATTCTTTATACTCTTGCCATGTAGAACACTGACTCCAGGGTACTGCTGGCCCAGAATGGGCAAGATTGAGGTCAGGGGTGAGGTTGCATAAAGGTAATTGCTATTTGAGTTAAAAGGTTTTGTGGTATTCTGGAATTAATGAGTCAACAAGTCTCTCTTCCCACCCCACCATCAAACTAGGCACACCTAGTTTGTGTTAAGAGATACTCCGTTATTAGAGAAAAATGTGAATATATATTCAAAGCCAGAAACTCTAAGCAAGATGATAGATGAAGCGTTAGTGACAGCTTTTGCTTCGGAGTAAATGGTTCACTCGATATCCTGAGCTTACACATTTTTCACATGAACAAGTTTTGCCAAATGCATAGTTTTTGCGTTAATATATTGGGTTCACATTTGCAACCTGCTCTTTAACAAAATGCATTAACAGCAGGGCTCAAAAATGAATAGTTTGCGATGGCAATACCGCCTCCCTGTTTTCTTCTAAATCCTGTTATGAGCGCCAAGAGGAAATGTGGTCAGCCTTAAAAATAATTTTGTGGAGAAGAAAGTATAGAGCTTCAAATAATAGGAGAAGTGATGGTTGTAAAATCTGGGGAAAACTGGGATAGCTAAATTTTTGTATCTATTTTTTGTATCTATGATTTGATATCAGTGGACATTTTGTATAATTGGGAATAAAAGAAAATTAAATGTTTTGACATAATAAGAAAAATATCTTCTGAGAAAAGTATGCACAGGCATGAATACATAGTTCTTAGGCTCTGCCTTACTGAGGTTTCAGAGAATGCTGTTTTGGCTTTGTTTGTTTGTTTGTTTTTATTAGAATTAAGGAGTGCTGTGAGAGCACAGCTGTTCAGAGAGAAAGAAACAACATAGTTGGTCAACTAATGTGAAGGAGCTAGTATATGACAAAGAAATCTAAACCTAAACTGAGAAGACAGCAGATATTATTCTTTTTTAGAAAATATAATATCCATCAATAGAGGACAATTATTATTACTGATAAAGAAGCGATGACATTTTCTTCCTTTCCTCTACACCTTTTTCTTCTTGTTCTTGTACCTGTATTTTTATGTATAGGACTATTTTTTCTATATGAGGGACCTTGTACCTGTACTTTTTATCACAGCAATGCTTGCTCACATCTACTTAAACCAACTGATTAGTTTTCCAAAAGATTCATTTATCACAACAGTAAAGGCAAAGGGTAACCTATGGACTGACTCACATAATTTGTTTACCAAGACTGTGATTGGTATAGAGAGAAAGAAACGTAAGGAGCTTCTTTTGAATATATTGAATATTTAAAAGATAGAAAAACTGAAAATGCAGAGGAAGCATTAAAAAAAAAAAAAAAGCAGACCAGTAAGATAAATATTGTCTCATTTATCAGCCCATACCTACTAGCTTCTCTTTCCTACAAGGATAATTTTCTATGGTTAATTTCTAAGTGATGTGTTTGTCAGACCATTTAAATATGCCTGTGTCTCGCAGCAGTGATGAAGAACAGTAAAAACAAAAACAAACAAACAAAAAACCTCTTTGTTAAATACTTTGGAAAAGTCTATAAGAGTGTGAAAGCCACCATGACAAAAAGGAAATATCCAATATCACTGAAGTATTGACCTTCCAAAGACATTCATATCTCCCTCCCTTCCACATTCATTAGTCTCCTTCATATTACCATGCAATGGACAAGAAGGAAGCAATGAAATTTATTTTTCCTTTTATTAAAAATCCACTTTTGTATCTCCTGGAGAAACTAATATAGACATTTGCACACAATAGATTCTCAATAAATATTATAAAATTCAACAAAATTAAATTGTATTGACTTTGTAGGTTATATGCATCTTACTTTTATTCAAATATTTATTTTTCAAAAACATAAAATGTTAAAGTGAAGACACTTTAAAATTAGATCAGGGTTCCCTGGTGGCGCAGTGGTTGGGAGTCCGCCTGCCAATGCAGGAGACGCGGGTTCATGCCCCGGTCCGGGAGGATCCCACATGCCGCAGAGCGGCTGGGCCCGTGAGCCATGGCCACTGGGCCTGTGCGTCCGGAGCCTGTGCTCCGCAGCAGGAGAGGCCACAGCGGTGAGAGGCCCACATATCGGAAAAAAAAAAAAAAAAAAAAAAACTTGATCATTTTAATGAAATAAGCATTACAGATTGTCAAATAATTTTGCCAGCATGCAGAAGATTTTGTGTTTGATAGTGAGAAGAAGGGGTACTGTGTGGAAACCCTTAACAATTATAAATGTCAAAGATAAATGTAATATAATTCAGTGTTCTATAATCTATCCAAGACTGTACCCAAATTATTGTTATTCTTTAATATAATTTTGATTATGTTATTGTTAAATGGCCATATATGAACTGATTTATCTTAGTCCTGTTGATTCATACAGCCATTGAACTAATGCAAACAAAACAGAATTGCACTGAATAAAATCACACCTACAAAATTAGTGCTGTTTAAATAACTCAGACATTTAGTGACTATATCTCAAACTCACATTGCAAAACACAGAGATAAATTTCTATACAAAATTGACCTTGATCTACCACAAACATTAGATACACTTGATAATTAATTTTTCCTGATGTATTCATGTGGCTTCGAGGAGATGTCACTTGTCTGGCTTTGCTTCCATCCCATTGATTTCATTGTCAGTCCCTTTTCATTACTGTACTCCCATATCAAAATGGTGGACTGTCTCAGATCTCAGAATTTGGTTCCCTTTTCCTCTATCTTCACATGTTCCCTGAGAGATCTCTTCCCGGCTACGTGACCTCTGGTTCTAGTGTATCCAAATTTACATGTTCATACTTCTTCCATGCCCAGATTGGTTTATCCAATTACCTACTAAATTTGGGTATGCTTATAGGCATCTCAAACTCAACATGTTCATCAACGATCTTCTAACATTTCCCCCAATATCTCCTTTACCTGAGTCCCCCCTTATCTCTGTTGATGGCAACACCATCCTTCCAGTTGCTCAAGACAAAAAACTAAATAAATAAATCAGAGACGATCATGATTTTTCTTTTTCTCTCATAGACTGTAACACATATCCAGTTCACCCTGAAATCCACAAGCTTCACTTCAAAACATATCCAGGCTTTCATTACTTTCCCTGCTTCAACTGTCTCACGCAGCCCTCATCACCATCATCTTTTACCTGTATTATTGTCGACACTTCCAACTGACCTCCTTGTTTTCACCTTTGCTACTTCAGGTTTATTCTCAACATAGTAAGGTGTTATTTAACTTGAGTTAGGTTATGTCTCTCATCTCAGAACTCCCCCACCGATCACCAGTTCAATCAAAGCCTAGAAGGCCCTAAGTTATCTTCCCTCTCTTCACATAACTACTGACAAAAACTGCCCCCCCCCACCGCATCTCCTGGCTTTATCTCTTACTACTCTCCCCCTCACAGGTTTCCTTCCTGCTGCTTATATTTTTATTGAATGGATAAATAAGATCATCTCCCATGGTTGATCCAGAGAAATAAATTATACCAGTAAGCAAATATTATGTTATTTTTTACATACTCAGTTTGTGTGGCCATTATCTTCACTAAAGAATTTTATAAAAGGCATAGAGAATATTCTTAACTATGTAAAATATAAAGAAAAAAAGTTTTACGTTTTACTTTCTCATAATAATTTTTTAAACCTGTTATTAAAAAAATACATGAGTTATTATAAATTCCATGATTAGATTGCACAGCTATACAGTTTAAAAACATAGAGGATGATTCGTTTTCTAAAATATGTTTGAGAGGTGTCATTAAGCGTAAATTAGACAGTCTTAATTTTCAAAGAAAGGTACAGTATTCTGAATTTCCTTGAAATTGCAGTCAAGCATATTTAGCCACGTGTTAATGATGTATCTTTAGCATCAGTTATCAGTAAATCATTCTTCCAAGTTGAGAGTAGAAAACATATGCTGCTTCTTATCACAGCAAGGCTCTGACTTACTTCACCGCAGGGCTAGAACGTTATAACCTACTAGAATTACCAGGCACATTTCATGTGAATGCACAGTAAAGACCACACTATGCTATACAGTGAAGTAAAAGAAAATGTTCTTTGGAAGCAGTCCAACATGCTGAGACTTGCCTATGATTTCCATATTAAACAGTACTGATGAGCTTGAAGAGATGAAATAGAAAATATATTCAAAGAGGATAAAGTAAAGGGCCACTAATCAGACAAAAGTAATTACGTAGCTATTTAAAAAACTGTATTTTTCAAAGTTTGTCTTGAATCAATGTAAAGCTCTTTTAAAATTTCAAATGCATGAAATAGGGTAGAAATAAGAGAAAACAGAAAAATATTTGAATGTCTCCATTTGAGATTTGGAAAATAAGGATAACATTTAAATCAACTCATAGCTTTGAGATATTTTTGAAATGTTAGATTTTGATCCTAACTGGGAATTTTACAAAGCGGCTATCTTTAATTCTAAACTTAAATCTATTTAAGAATACTCTGTTTTTCAACACTGTGCTACCTGGATTGTGAATTCTGTGGAACTAGTTTTTTTCTTTTCACTCCTTAAAATTACTGTTATAAATTTCACATAGATATTAATATCTCATGTATATAGTAATGAGTAGCGCTGTAAGGAAAGCAGCTCTGGTAAGGACTCTAGTATAGTCTTGAAAATGTGTTTTCTTACCCAATTTAGAAGGCCCAATTCAGAAACCAAATATAATGGAGTTTAAGGAAAAT
Source organism: Tursiops truncatus (assembly GCF_011762595.2). Taxonomy (NCBI): domain Eukaryota; kingdom Metazoa; phylum Chordata; class Mammalia; order Artiodactyla; family Delphinidae; genus Tursiops; species Tursiops truncatus. The sequence continues at coordinate 11,252,362 of NC_047038.1, forward strand.
AACATTAAAATTAAAGGGAATATATGGTACAATACTTAAATACTACCTTGAAGTAACAGATCTCAACAAATTAAAGCTTTTTTAGACATAGAAAGTTTTTGCAAGAATCACTTCCAACCATGTAATACATAACCTCAGAAGTTTGTAGATACATAGGGAAATAAAGTTTATGGTGATGTTTCTCTAATTTTTTTTCCAAAGGAACCACATTTCTACTTTTCATTGCTTAGACATTTAGACAATCATAACATTTGAATGTGACAAAATAAAAATGAAATAATTTTTACTTATACAGAATAGTATGTTCTCGACACAATCAAATATTTAAGTAATTTCAGAGTTAATTCACTTCTAAGAGGTATATGTGGTAGAGAAAAAAATTAGGAATACGATAACACAGGGTCTTATCCATATATAATATAATTCCTGTTTCTTCAAGACAAAGTTTGCTTTAAAAATATGTCTTACTAATATTTACTGTAAAAGCCTAGAATAACTTTTTTTCTTCTGGTTTTATTGAGATAGACTCAACACACAGCCCTGTGTAAGTTTAGGGTGTACAGAATAACAATTTGACTTGACTCACATATGCCATGAAATGATTATCACAGTAAGTTTACTTAATATCCATCATCTTGTGTGTCTGTCTCTCTCCATCAGTCTGTCTACCTCTCTGTCTATCTATCTATCTATCTATCTATCTATCTACCTCTCTACCTACCTGTCTATCTATCTATCTACCTGTCTGTCTATTTGTCTGTCTATCCATCTGTCTGTCTATCTACCTATCTGTCTATCTATCTGTCTGTCTCTATCTTGCTATCTCCCCTTGTGATGAAAACTCAGGATTTACACTCTTAATGACATATATACACATATATATGTTATAAGCTGGTGGTGAACTCTAGTTATCATGCTGTAAGTTATATTCTCAGTACTTATTTATCTTATAACTTGAGGTTGTGCCTTTTGACTATGTTCATCCATTTCTCCCTATCGCACCCTTGCATCTGGCAACCACAATCTAATCTCTTTTCCTCTGAGTTTGTTTTTGTTTTGTTTTGTTTTAGGCTGCACATCTAAGTGAGATCATGTAGTGTTTGTGTTTGTCTGACTTTTTTCACTTAGCAGAGTGCCCTCAAGGACCATCCATGTTGTCAGAAGTAGCAGGATTAAATCATTTTTATGGCTGAAAAATCTCTCTCTCTCTCTGTCATCTACAACTCTTTTGTTCATTTGTCCATCAATGGCAACTTAGGTTGTTTCTATGTCTTGGCTACTGTAAATAATGCTGCTATGAACTATGAATATGGGGTGCAGATGTCTCTTCCATATAGTGTTTTCTTTCCTTCAAATATACTCCCAGAAGTGGAATTGCTGGATTATATGGTAGTTCTATTTTTAATTTTTTGAGAAACCTCCATACTATTTTCCATAGTGACTGGACCAGTTTACATTCCAACCAATAGTGTACAGGGTTAACTTTTTTCCACATCCTTTCCAGCATTTTTTATCTTTTGTCTTTTTGATAATAGACATCCTAACATGTATGAGTTGATATATCATTGTGGTTTTGATTTCAATTTTCCTGATGATTAGTGATGTTAAGCAGTTTTTCATGTATCTGTTGGCCATTAGTATGTTAATTTTATGTGACAACTTAACTGGACTAAGGACTTAACTGGACTAATGTCCAAATAGTTGGTAAAATATTATTTCTGGTGTGTGTCTGTGAGAGCGTTTCCAGAAGAGATTGGCATTTGAATTGGTAGACTGAGTAAAGATCACCCTCACCAATAAGGTTGGGCCTTGTCTAATCAGTTGAGGGCCTGAATAAAACCAAAAGGTAGAAGAAGAGCAAATATGATCTTTGCCTGAGCTGGGACATCCTTCTTCTGCCCTCAAACATTGACACTCCTTGTTCTCAACCTTCAGATTCACAGCTTTCCTGGTTCTTCAGCTTGCAGATGGCAGTTAGTAGGACTTTCTGGTTTTCATTATCACATTAACCTATTTGTATAATACATAGATAAGTAAGTAAATACGTAAATATACACAGAGATAGATAGATATTCCCATTGGTTCTGTGTCTCTTGAGAACAGTGACTAATACATACATTAACCTCTATGTTCTTATATCTTGTTTCAATTTATAGCCTTTACAGTAGAGATCATCACTTTTTCTGTCTCTACCCATAAATTAAGAATAAAATGTAAATATTGGGACAATGTCTAATGCTATTTTAGTGCCTCTCAAACCTCCCCATTTCTCTCCGCTAGTATACTTGAAGGGACAAATTGAATGCTCAGAAAATGTTTCCTGACCAATTGAATGAGTAAGTATATGGAGAAATGAAAAAGCATAGGCTTTGTCTCACAAGGCAAAACATCTGTAGAGAAATATTTTGTGATGGTTAATTTTATGCATCTACTTGGTTAGGCTGGTCCCCAGCTGTTTAGTCAAACACCAGTCTAGATGTTATCTTGGACAACATCTGTTGCTATGTATTTTGTAAATGTAATTAACATTTACAATCAGGTGACTTTAAGTAAAACAGATAACCTTGCATAACATGGATACACCTGATCCAATCAGTGAAGGGCTTAAGAGCAAAAACTGAAGTTTCACAGAGAAGGTTTCCACACTGTTGTCTTGTCCTATGGGTTTCACACTTGCCAAACTACAACTAGGTAAGACAATTCCTTAGAATAAATCACATATATACTTTTAGATATATTCTGTTATCCCATTGATTCTGTTTCTCTGGCGAATCCTGACTGATATAGATTTAATTTACATCTATGTCAGATCTTATTTTGTCATTTTATTGATTGCTTACGGTATTATAATTGAAATAAAGTTGAGTAATATGATGTTTAAATTAAATGCAATGTGAAATTTAAAAATCAAGACAGATAAAACTATGAAATTATGTTAGAATCATTTCTAAATGCTGTTTTATATTGAGTTAAATCATGTTTTGATAATCTTATGTAACTATCTGTCTTTCATACAAACCCTAATTATTTATATCCAAACAATAATTTGATCAGACTTAATGTGATTCACTCTCAGTATAGCAGATCCATAAAAACTTAATCTTGTTTGGAAAAATTTTGAATAAACAATTTTGTTTATCTGACGTGGGCTTCATATTATTTAATGAATATATAACCCGGAGAAAACTCACTTATATCTCCTTTGTAGTCATTTGCAGAGAATACATTAATTAATTCATACATAATTATATATGATTGTTTTATTGCTTATAAAGTTTTTCTTTCAACTGATGGATTGAGCAAAAGTAAGTATTGTTATTTTTGTTTTAGTAAAAAAATATTTAAGAATAACATGGTGCATGATAATTTGACCCATTGAAAAGTATATTTTTAGAGGTCATGATGTACATTTTTATAGGGCAGCAATGAAACATGCTCTATTATTTAGGTAAAATAATCGAGTACCAATTCCAGTGTGTGTGTTGCGGGGGGTGGTTCCCCACAGCACCAAGCCATTCTCTGACATCAGCTGAGTATCCTACAATTAAACTCAATTCTGACACTATCTATGGAGCTAGCATCAGATCCCACAAATTAAGGGCTCAGTCCTATAAGACTGCCCTCCCCCACCAACTTCAGATGCCAACTGCAAGTCCGGATTGTCACCTGGGCTTCTGATCATCCAACTATAGAGTACAAGTTCCAACAAAGCGCTCCTCAGGTTTGATTAATTAGCTAGAGTGTCTTACAGAACTCAGAGAAACTTACTACATTACTGGTTTATAAGGACATAACTCAGGAACAGCTGGATGGAAGCGATGCATTAGGCGAGGTATGGGGAAAGGGCCAGGAGCTTCAATGCCCTCTCCTAGCATGCCAGCTCTCCCCAAACATCCACGTGTTCCGCAACCTGGAAGCCCTCTGAACCTTGTGCTACTGAGATATTATGGAAGCTTCCTTACATAGTCATAGTTGATTAAATCATTGCCGCTGGGATTGATTTCAACCTTCAGCCTCTTCCTGGAGGTCAGGAGGTGGAACTAAAATTCCAACACTCTAATCACATGGTTGGTTCCCCTGGCAAACAGCCCCCACCTTTAGGTGTAATCCAAAAGTCACCTGATTAAACTCGACTGATATGGGATTGAAGTGGTTTGTTATGAATATTAAAATACCTTGTTGCTCTTATCCCTTAGGGAATTCCAAGGGTTTTAGAATGTCTGCGCCAGAAGCCAAATGAAGACCAAATATTAATTTCTTATTATAAACCATAATGCCACATTAAGATATATGAAATTAGATGCTATCTAGTAAACATATCAATAGGTTACAACATTTGGAGCAAATAAGCCAAATGAAAATTTCATTAAATTTTATTTTTTAATATTCGAAGACATTCTATACACTTGTTAAAACTAGCAAATGGAAAAAAAATAAGATGTATAAACTTCTGATGTGTGATTTTGATATTTCCTTGACATTCATTACAAACAGGCAGCATATTATATACTATAAATTGACATTCACTAGAAAAATAAAGATTGAGCATTTCCATTACTGATTTGTTTGTTTATACTTAATTTTTCAGTTGAAATGTCCTGATTTTTTTTATCTTTTAAAAACTCCATTTTTCCTGGAGCTTGTGAACTGCACATATTTAAACCTCTTAAAATATGGATGTGAGCAATTTCACTCCATTAACATTTAAATATGAGTTGTGTATGGCAATTACAGCAGTATCTAACTGAAATTAGAGAACTGCAGATTATCATAGGGAGAAGATGAAACATCAAATAAGTTGTAGTACCAAATGAAGCCTGAAAGATACTAATTTCATCATACTGTATACTAAATGATATCTGTACATCCTAGAAAAGCAAGTAAATCCATCCATATAGAGAAGATAGGACTAAAAATCAATAGTATAATAGCAATCAATCATCATATGAACATGACAATAATAATATGTATCAGTTATACAGTACTGTAAATGACTAATGTTCTCCAGATAATGCAAATAGAATAAAGGTATAAATTAATTGTCAAACCTTTTGCAATTTGAAACCCTTTTCATATACTTGCCAGTTAAACTCAGAAGTTTATTAGGCTTTGATTCTCTACGTACACAAAGTATATTTCAAAATCCTGTAATTTTGATTTTGAGTGACTAGAAAACAATTATCATAACGCAAAGCAATGGACAGATCAAACAGATCACAGTGAAATAATTTTCTTGGAGGTGAAAATGAGTTTTCTTTTAGACATACAGAATTAAAAGAAATAGTGGGAAAGAAATTATTAGAGATAACCTAAAGAGTCAGGTAGATGGAAATCAAAATATTATCTTTTATATTAGTAAAGCTTTTCTGGAGAAAGCCACAAATGTGTGAATAAATGTGCTCAATTATTTCACCCTAAAGTTAGACATACTAGCTCACCCAGGGAAGAATGAAGTTAAAGCAGCAGAGCTGTGATCCATTTCTGTCCTGATTATGAGAGTGATATCCCCAGGGGAAAGAAAGCCGCTGACCCAGTCTAATCCTGTTGATAATTGGATCACCCAGTAAATAGACTAGTGAAATTTGCTAGGCAGAATTTTTTATCTCTGGAAATCTCATAGCATGATGTCCAAGGTTCAGTATTATTAACAGAACACAAACCACAATCTGTGGATTTATGGCACAACACTCTGGAAGTTGCAAGCAACATAGCATTCGTTTTATAAAATGGAGATGTTAGATAAAGCTAAATGACCTCCCTGACATGAGATGACACACAGACCTTACTTAGAATCTAAACTATTACTAAACTATTACTCTGGAACAGAGCACCTGAGGCTGTTGTGGGAACGAAGTACCTTGAGAAGTAGACAGGGTGTCCCAGTCGTCTCTCTGCTTCACTTATGCTACTGCATTGCTTGTGTTCTTGAAATTATTAGTAAAACTTGACTCTGGCAAGATCTGTGATTGAGTTGATTTGACGATCTAATGGGTGGTGGTATCTCTGATTTACACCATGAGCAGGATTGTCTTTCAGCCAGGATGTAGCCGCTTACCCATCTTTGGTATGAAGGGCCAAAATTTTTGAGGCAAATTATAGGAAATAAGTGTTACCAATGAATTTTTGAGTAAATTGAATTAGATCCAAGGGGATTGTCTAAATGAATGATAGGGAGTACATGGAGGAAGACATGCTCAAAAATATTCTATTCCTGGTCTATTTCTAGCTGCTTTGGAAAAATTCAGACCTTTGAGAGAGGACAATATTGTAGAAGTAAGTAAAAGTTGTTAATTTTTTTTAAAATCAATGTATGGCCTACTTATGCAATTTTGATTACCTGGAGAGATGCCCAGTTTTCTCACAAAAATAACTCAGTTAGGTCTTCAATTACCTAAAAGGCTGTATGTAGGTAATTGGAGACCTAGATCAGATGACTACTAAATCCCAAGGATATTGTGTTAAAAAATTCAAATATTTTACAGAGAAATTCTAACAGAAGTCTGATGATTCATTAATGGCATAGTCTTAGAATTAAAATTGGGAGACGTGTTGCTAATTTTAGATCTGCTAAAGAGAAAGGATGATTTAAACCCTCAATATTTATTAATCTTAGTTTTGGAAATTAAAAATATCTGTTTTTCATTTTATTACTATTTATGAACTTATGATCTAAGTCTGTTACGTAGAATACTTGTAATATTGAACTGGTCATGGTCCAGCTGCACTCTTCAGTTAACATAGGAGAAGAGGTGAGTTGGGTGTCCAGATATCCCTCTACTCAAAAAAGCAGAGAACCTGAAAAAATATTTTTATATATTTATATTACATTTATATTACACACAACACATGCCACACTCACAAATATATTGAAGTTAAAAGTCTGAAAACCTTTTGCATAAGGAACTGAAAGTTTCTTTGTCGTCTTAAAAATGCTTTTTTATTTTAAAGCTATGGTGAAGCAAGTGTTTAAAAAAAAGTCCTTCAATACTGCATTCTTAAATGTTTTTCTAAAATACTATAAAAGCAACTGCCTTTACAAGACTATCGATAATCTAAAAATAGTAAATGTGTTTTCTCAGTGGTTGCAGGATTTTCTATTATTTTTGCCTAAAAAATTAATAAGTATAATAAAAACAAAACTTAACAATTCTACTCCATGTGGATATTTTGAATGTAGAGACTTGTCTACATGAAAAAAAATTACTCTCTCAATTTCTTTGAGACGTTAATTTTTGTTTTAATATTGTTTGGCTTCAGTCCATGTAAACATACCATATTTATCATCAGGCTTCATGGGAAGAAAAATGAAAATTTAAAGTTCTAGCTTTGATTTTGTTAACAGCTGATTTAATGTTGTCTCTATAAAGCAACTTGACTTTATTTGGGAAATGCCTTTAAAATATATGCATGAATCTCACTGTTTTGCCATTCATTTAAAATGTGAAAATAATTGTTTCTTTTAAGATTACAAAAGAAAAGCATGCTCACTTAAAAAGATTCAGATGGTCATTTTAATATGATAGGAAAGTATAAATTTCCTAATATCCTAATTCCTAGTCATAAGTGCTGTAAAAATTTAACATATATTCTGCAATATTTTGCAACACAGTTGCACATATACATGCATACACAAAAACACACATATACTGAAATGATCATATAAATTTTCTCTTAGGATATTTTCGCCTGAGAAAAGTTTTATGTAACTATGGTGTTGACTATGATGATTATGAATGTTTTTATTATTGCTATTTGACAGTATATTTTCATATAGCTTGTATATCTATTTGATCCCAGTGTAATAAATGGAGTTTTTTTAAGTTACTTTCTAATTCTATCATTTTTATTGTATTTTACTGTATTAAGATAATAATTTTTGAATTTTTTCTTTTTAGTCTAAAGACAAAACCTTGTTTTCTGCCTAATTTTTTCAAACTCTATTTCCTTCTAGAATTTTCTAATGTAAATTAATATCTGGACAGTTTTATTATTATTGTTATTAGTTCCCACCATTGTAGACGTATATAGAATTTGGTCTTACTTTTTGTTAGAGAATTTCCTTAATCTTGATCTTAAATAAATTTACCAAATTTCAACCAGGCTTTCATGGTTTTACATTTTTATCAATCTTCCCTGCTAGATGGTGAGTCCCTTAGATATTACATGTAACCTCTAAGATCTGTATTACACATTCCAAACTTCTGTTATACATCTGAAACATTTTTTCTTTTATTAAATTTTTTTCATTTCATCATGCTTAAATATTCATGTTTAAATTATTATATGATATCCAATTACATCATATTTTATATGATTATTTACAATTCTTTTTAGTTTTTCCCTTCTGGGTCATTTCTCTTCAAATCTCTTCATCATTTGATTGATTTGACCATTCTGCAAAAATATATTGAATGCTTAGGATGTGCTAAGATTCACAAAGTTGTTTCTGTAGGAAAAAAGCTACTGTATTCCAATTATTATAAAATTTACAGTCCACATGTGAGATAGGTATCATATAAATAAATATATATATTTTAAAAAGAGTATAGTATTTCATATTTTGACAGTTCTTCTGAAGAAAAATTGTTCAAGCAAAATTACTATATGTTAAAATTAATATTTAGATTGAGGAATCAAAAAATAGCCTGCCTGAGAAAATGACATTTACAGAATTGAAAGATAAATAGGAGTTGGGTAGACATGAGTAGTGAAGACAGCCTTTCAAGAAGAGGGAGTGTCATGTGAGAAGAGGTTGGAAAAGATTATTATACGGTCCAAGTATTTGAAAAAAGCTACAGAATTGAAGTAAATTGAGAGTTTCAGGTTCAGGTTTTGTTCATGCTGCAAAAATATACTGCTTATTTACACTGTGCAGGCCTTTGTAATGAATGCTAGCATTACAATTTGCTAGATAACACTCTGAACTCTTCACACATTTATTCTTTTTTTTAAAACACCTTTATTGGAGTATAATTGCTTTACATTGTTGTGTTAGTTTCTGCTGTATAACAAAGTGAATCAGCTATACGTATACTTATATCCCCATATCCCCTCCCTCTTGTGTCACCCACCCACCCTCCCTATCCCACCCCTTTAGATGGTCACAAAGCACCCAGCTGATCTCCCTGTGCTATACAGCTGCTTCCCACTACTATCTATTTTACATCTGGTAGCGTATATATGTTAATGCTACTCTTTCACTTCGTCCCAGCTTACCCTTCCCCCTCCCCATGTCCTCAAGTCCATTCTCTATGTCTGCATCTTTATTCCTGTCCTGCCCCTAGGTTCTTCAGAGCCATTTTTTCTTTTTTAGATTCCATACATATGTGTTAGCATATGGTATTTGTTTTTCTCTTTCTGACTTACTTCACTCTGTATGGCAGACTCTAGGTCCATTTATCTCACTACAAATAACTCAATTTCATTTCTTTTTATGGCTGAGTAATATTCCATTGTATATATGTGTTACATCTTCTTTATCCATTCATCTGTCGATGGACACGTAGGTTGCTTCCATGTCCTGGCTATTGTAAATAGAGCTGCAATGAACACTGTGGTACATGACTCTTTTTGAACTATGGTTTTCTCAGGGTATATGCCCAGTAGTGGGATTGTTGGGTCGTATGGTAGTTCTATGTTTAGTTTTTTAAGGAACCTCCGTACTGTTCTCCATAGTGGCTGTATCAATTGACATTCCCACCAGCAGTGCAAGAGGGTTCCCTTTTCTCCACACCCTCTCCAGCATTTATAGTTTGTAGATTTTTTGATGATGGCCATTCTGACTGGTGCGAGGTGATATCCCATTGCTGTTTTGATTTGCATTTCTCTAATGATTAGTGATGTTGAGCATTCTTTCATGTGTTTGTTGGCAATCTGTATATCTTCTTTGGAGAAATGTCAATTTAGGTCTTCTGCCCATTTTTTAATTGGGTTGTTTGTTTTTTTGACATTGAGCTGCATGAGCTGCTTCACACATTTATTCTTTAATCTTCAAATAATCTTAAAGCATAGGTACTATAAAAATTAATCATCACAAACTTCAATTATAATAGACTTGAGGGTCAGAAAGGGGAGCTTTCACACCACATGATGATAGCAAAGCCCAAGAGGAAGAAGAAAGACTTCCTCTTCTTGCCTGGCAACAGGTCAGCCAGTGAGAAACTGTCAATCAGCCAATGAAAAGCCATTATACTTAGAACTCTCAATTCCTCCAATTGACTCTTTGTTTACCATAGCCCTCCCAATTTTCTTTTCCCCACTGTATCTCCTGTCCTTTTTGAGCTGGATTTGCACATGGCTTATCGTGGCTGCAGACTGTGAATCGCAATTCTTTGTTATCCCAAATAAACCCATTTTTTCCTGGAGAAAAAACTGGCAGTCTTTTTGTTTAAAATGAACATTTATTTAACAAATGAGAAAACTTAGTCATTGAGCAGTTGAGTGATGTGTTGAAGACCACACAACTGAGAGTGGTGGTGAAGATAGGTTTCAAAGCTTTCCATCTGCTATCCGGTCTGTTCTCTTTATTCGGTGTACTATACTGCCAGCCAAAGATTTTATATTTAATCTATGGATAATAGAAAGACATGAAAAGACAAAGTATGGGAGTAATAAAATAACTTTATTCTTCAACATCACACACGGCTGCTTGTGCTGAATGAAGTGGGAATTTACAAGACTAAAAGTGAGGCGACACGTTAGTAAGCTATCGTTGTAGTTAAGGTCAAAAGTAATGTTGGCTATGTTTAGGGTAATGCCGGTGTGTGGCTGAACCACACTGACTCCATTTGTTCAGCTCCATCTTTGGCCCACAGTCCTAGCCCCTCCCCTTTCGACCTGACTGAACTTTAGCCTACTCACAAGGAATGTGCCCAAGCCAGATAAATTCCCTATCAACTTTTACCTTGCCTTCACCTGATATGAAAACTGGAAGGATGCCTTTTGCTGACACAGATGGTCAGTGGTCATGAGACTCCCGTGGGGAGGAAAAAAATCTGGTTCCCATCAGTGTGAACGTGATTCTTTCTCCCTGGTAGTCAGATTCTGTTTTTAGCTTTGGTCCTTTTATTTTTATTTATTTATTTTTTTTATATATATATATATTTTTTGGCTGCGTTGGGTCTTCGTTGCTGCACGGAGGCTTCTTCTAGTTGCTGTGAGCAGGGGCTACTCTTTGTGGCAGTGCGCGGGCTTCTCATTGCAGTAGTTTCTCTTCTTGCGCAGCACAGGCACAGGCTCTAGGTGCACGGGCTTCAGCAGTTGTGGCACGCAGGCTCAGTAGTTGTGGTGCACAGGCTTAGTTGCTCCCCAGCACATGGGATCTTCCTGCACCAGGGATCGAACCGTGTCCCCTGCATTGGCAGGTGGATTCTTAACCACTGCGCCACCAGGGCAGTCCCTAGCTTTGGTCCTTTTAAATCTCCCTGTCCCCCTTTCTGTGGTGCGGAGCGCAGCTGTGAATGCCTCTGGATCCTTGGTATGCCGCATCCTTCCTGCCTATATGTAAATTACTTACAATAAACTTCGTAGCTGCACTTTATGGAGTTACCTGCTTCATTTTTCGGATTTAAAGTTCCTTATTAGCTTGGAGGATGTTATTCATCTCTCAGCCTCGCAACAGCCAGTTTTGATTGGAAAAAATGGTTGGATCAAATGTATACTAGAGAATGCACTGAAGGATTTGTCTTAACCTGAAAATGGGTAGTGCCAAAAAAGTGGGGGCAGAGGGGAAAGGGCCATTTTACTAAAATGGAGAGAAGTGGAAAAAGTACATAGTGGGAAAGAAACAAAAGGTCAGTTATGAAAGTGTTAACTTGGAGATGCTCAGATTACCTAAATATTTACTGTTACATAAACTCAGCGTTCAGAAACTCTTATTTATTAAGATGAAAATGGGTAAAATCAGGTATAGCGAGCCATGGTACTTTTAAGTGTGAAATGGTATGTAGAAATGTGGGTTCTAAGTATGTTCATTGATACAAGAATCTCATTCCTTCCTTCTTGGCTTCCTTAGGGACAGAGCTGTCTGTCTATCTGTCTGTCTATCTGTCTATCCTATTTTCACACAGACACTTAAAATATAATACTTTATTATATTAGTAATATATATACATATATACAGACATGACAAAATATAGCTATTTTTATATCTCTACCTCTATCTGTATCTTTTTGAATATCTATATACTAAAAAACATAATTTTTTTCTGATACTGATTCTGATTGAATACCCAGGATTCAAACTAGCTTTCCCCCTTTTGATATATGTTTACAGTGTTCTTTTTTTAATTGTCTTTGGCCTGTTTGCATGTAGTAAAAATACTGCATTCCATATTTCGTAGGTTTTTATTTGTTGCTTGTTTTGTTTTTACCTTTAGTGTGTTACGTTAATAACTTGGGATACACAGAGGTTCATTATTTCTGTTTGTATTCTTTGTTGATTTGATTTTTGAATATGTAAAGCATTTAACAGAGTTTTAGAAGGGAGAGCTATAAGGAAAGTTATGTTGAGAGAAGTATCCCACTCCATTTTTTTTCTATCCCATTCTAACCCCCATTCTTTTCATTCTATTTCCAATTTCTCTATATAATCATTCTCATTCATTTCTCTCTTTTTTCAGGACTGACAAAGACAAAGAACAAAGTAAGCTGGAAATCTATTATGTCAGGAAGTAAGATAGTCCATAGAATAAAATGAGAATTCATAAATTCCTACTGGCTTAAACAAACAAACAAGCACATAAAGAAAAAAAATCTTTTCTTCTATATAGAGTATAATTCTAATGAATAAAGTAGAAGAAATGATGGAAGAAAAAAATCACAATTTGGCAACTATACAAATAATAAAAATTTAAATATTAAAAATTTAATAGATGAAACTAGTGAGTGAAAGCTTGATGAGAAACAGGATGTTTTGTGACTTACAAAAATATCCTTCATGCAGTACTTATTAATTACTCCAGGAAAAATCTTTTTTGATCTGTAAATTAAGTCATAGTATTGTATTAATGTTTATTTCCTAAGTTTGAAAATTGTACTGTAATATTTCTTAGGAAATATACTTGGAGTAAAGTAAAACGGCATCATGCCTGCAACTTTCACACAAACAATCAGAAGAAAAATCAATCTAGCTATGCAATTAAAAGATAAATCAATCTGTCTAACCCCTTGAACAATGTGGGTGTTAGGGGTTCCATCCCTCACAGTTAAAAAGCCATGTATAACTTTATAGCTGGCCCTCTGTATCCACGTTTTAACATCCACCGCTTCAGCCAATCACAGATCATGTAGTACTATAATATGCCCTTATTGAAGAATAAAAAAAAAAAATCTATGTATAACTGAACCTTCACAGTCAAACCTGTGTTGTTCAAGGGTCAATTGTATATATTTATAGGTATAGGTATAGATATATCTGCATATACACACACACACAGACAGAGACAAAATGTAAAATATTAACATTTTGGAGATATGAGTGAAGGATGTACAAGACTTTTTTTGTTTCCTTTCCACACTTTCTGGTAAGTCTGGAATTATTTTAAAGGAAAAGATTGTAAAAAGAAAAAAATAATCAGCAGCTGAGAGTGTACAGAGTGAATCTAGAACTTAAGAATGAGTCATAAGTCTCAGTATAAAATCCAATACTTAAAACATAATAAGTAAATAAATGAATTAACTAAGAGAAGCATGTAATTCTGAAATTTGCAGCTTCTAATTATGTATAATTTATGCAGTGTATTTATTTAGCTCTTTGAATTTGTCTTCAGCCCTCAAACTTTCTTTTCATCACAATGTGGTTTGTGTGTGTGTGTGTGTGTGTGTGTGTGTGTGTGTGTGTGTGTGTGATTTCAGCATTTGTGCCTTATTTTTCAGAGTCAGGTATACTTAATTTTTTGTTCTATGTAAATATATCAACTTTCTTTAATTCCTTGGGTAAAAATTCAGATGTATACCTCCATATAACTTGCATATATCTCTTGCTTTTCTCTTTTTATATTGAATAATTAAAGGTTTGATTTTATCTATATTCTCATCTCCAAATAGAGATAGATTTATCTCAAATCACTTTTGTCAAAATAAATGAACTACCTTAGCAACAATATCATGAACAATAATTAGACAATAGGATGAATAGCATCTCTTTTTTCTTGTTCACTAAACTCTATTTGATTTTTCACATAGAAATTAAGCTGTGCATTATACATTTATTTTATCACGTATTTTGTTTAGTTAAGTGATGATGGTAAGGGTTAAGAAAGAGACAATGGGCTCAAAATGGAGTCACTTGTACTCATTGCAGGTCACCAAACCAAGATACCTACACTAATTGCAGTTTCAGCCTTTCCCAGGAATGTAATCTCAACTAGTCAATCTGGAATTTTCTGGTCAGCACTAGTGAGGGCCTAATAGACCCCTTTCATCCCCCCAAAGGAAGGTGGCCTTGCCTGATAACTGTTTCTTTTGTTTATGACTTCCTTGTCCCTCCCCTTTTTACCGTTAAAAACCTTTCCTTTTCTGCAGCTCTTTGGAGCTCCTTTCTATCTGCTAGCTGGGATGCTGCCTGATTCATGAATCATTGAATAAAGCCAATTAGATCCTCAAATTTGCTCAGCTGAATTTTGTTTTTTAACATAAGAAAGCAGAATATTTTCATTTAATAAGTGATCTTTAACTCTGTCTGCTTTCTCGTCATAAATATTAGCACCAAAAGTTACTCTGCCTGGTTAGAGAAGCTACTGCTAGCAGGAAGTGTGAGCACTGAACATTCAGGATTTTTGATTTGTTCTTTGTTCTTTTGCATATCAAGTGAAGATAATTTACAATAAAGATATTCACTGACTCTCACAAACTGCTTTGTTAACTGGGGGTATTCTGTTTTTTGTTTTTTTTTTCTTTTTTTGCGGTACGCGGGCCTCTCACTGTTGTGGCCTTGCCCATTGCGGAGCACAGGCTCCGGATGCGCAGGCTCAGCGGCCATGGCTCACGGGCCGAGCCGCTCCGCAGCATGTGGGATCTTCCCGGACCGGGGCGCGAACCCGTGTCCCCTGCATCGGCAGGCGGACTCTCAACCACTGCGCCACCAGGGAAGCCCCTGGGGGTAGTCTCTTTAATTTAGTATTTTATTGCTGTCGCTGTTCTTTGTAGGAACGTGCTCTTAAGGTTTGAGATTATGTCTGTGGTGTGTGTGTGTGTGTGTGTGTGTGTGTGTGTGTGTGTGTGTTAGGTCATAGATAACTTATAAAAATAAAATAACAAGACAGAGTTATGAACTTTCTATTTTATTCTCAGTGCAATAATCCCTGCAGAACTTGGTCTATGGTAAAGACAAAGTCTCTGAATGCAATGGGGTGGAGTATCCTATGTCTCCTGCAATTTCCTCAGACCTCCAGACACTCTTTTGTTTTTGAAATTAAGCAATTAATTTTTCAGAATCTCACTGAATTCTTATTTCATAAAAGGAATTATATGGTGACTCTGTTCATTTTACTCCACTTGCAAATTAGGTGTTAATTGGAGGATGTCTCAGAATATTTTCTAGTGATTTTCTATAGCATTAAATTTCAAAGGTATTCAAGAAATTAGAGGGACTTCCCTGGTGGCACAGTGGTTAAGAATATGCCTGCCAATGCAGGGGACACAGGTTCAATCCCTGGTCCTGGAAGATCCCATGTGCCACGGAGCAACTAAGCCCGTGCGCCACAACTACTTAAGCCCACGTGCCTAGAGCCCATGCCCCACAACAAGAGAAGCCACCGCAGTGAGAAGCGCATGCACCGCAACAAAGAGTAGCCCCCGCTCACCACAACTAGAGAAAGCCCACGTGCAGCAACAGAGGCCCAGTGCAGCCAAAAATAAAAATAAATAAAAAATAAATAAAAGAAAAGAAGAAATTGGAGGTGTGAGAAATTAGAAATATAATAAGAGAACATTTAAAAAAACTTGCCATAACATTATTGCCAAACTTTCCCTGAACTCCCAATATAATGGAGTTTTCTCATTACACTGGATTATTAGTTTATACAGAGACTTCAAATGCTACAAATCTCTGAGTTGTTTTTATATCATTGGAAACATAATAGTTATTCAGGGCAATTTAGAAATAACCAGTGTTGCACCCTGTGACATTCCTGTTCACATTTACAAATTTAGATTTGCCATCTCAAAAGAGAAATATCTCATTTATTTCCAGTAAAAAATTCACTTTGTCTTTAAATATGGTACCACTGAATGAATGGCAACATTCTCCTATGGTCTTCTGGTGAAATATACTAAACATGACCACTATGTTATCATTTACTGTCTAAAATGTTAAAACCAATAACAAAAATATTAAAAAGAAATAAAAGAAAATGCATGCATTGAAACATATAATGCAAATAGCCAGCTTTCTGAATTTTTTCATAATATTTTACAAACATTCTTTTATTTATTCTTCTCAGGTTTAGGAAAAATTCATAATCTTTGATCCTGTTCTCTTAGAAATAGGCTCTGAGATAGAGACTTGCTTGTAGGAAGTTTATTGGTGTGTGTGTGTCTGGAAACAGCCCTTGTGAAGAAGTAAAGTAATCTGAATTGGGCATAAGGAGAAGTTGAACAGCAATGAAGTTGCCAAAACAAAAACAAAACAAAAAAACCCTCAGTCTATCCAGTGCAGAACTCTGGAACTAGGATGGTGCTTCTGAATTGTCTGTAATCGTGTCATGGAGAATAACATTTGTATCATTCAACTGGATGAGTGCCCGCCATGGGGAAGGGCAAAACTTGGATGAGACAACTCTGGCTTAAAGAAATGCATGAGAAGTTACACAGTCACAAGCAGTTACCATCTGGGGCAATGCGTACCTTGGTCTCAAAGTTAGGACCTTGACAGCTGACCATACTATACCTAGCTTCATCTACTTTCTAATCAGAATTTAAAAGTCCAGTTTTTGATCTCCTTTTAAATTGTATCATTCTAAGTATTAAAACGTCTTTTACGTTAAACGTGAGAAAACAATGTGACTTGTTGATATTTGTCTTAACAATTTTCTTTCAACTTTGAAACAGGTTCAGAATTAGAGCCATAAAGGAGGTAAAAAGCAAAGACAGAGTAGGAATTCAGTGCAAGACTGATCTGTTTAGGTTCCCATTCCTCAGTTCTTCTTATATCTCCAGTATCAGAGGTTTTGGTATGTAACACCCCATCTCAAGGATGCCAAACAAGGTAGACTTTCATGTCAATGATCTGTGGGCAAAAGCTGCTATTTCAATTTCCAACATTGGGTCTGAATAGATCTATTATAAACCTTAGAATGAAAGAAGTACTCATTCCACAACCGCCCACCTGTGCAGATGACATTATTCTTTCTCTTCTGTAAGACTTTGTCTTACCTCTAATATTTTCTTTTGTCATTTATTCTGCTGTTCTCTCAATATAGGTTCACAATTTCATAAAACTTTTCAGCTTTATTGCAACTTGACTGATTTTCTTCCTCCTTGAAAGCATCGTCTGCATCTTCTTTCACCATTCCTCTTTGCCTCGGAAGAGTTATCATTACTTTTCTCGAGAACTAAGGCAGTCATCCTTCCTTTCCATGCTCTCCTCTACTGTGTTCCCTTCTATTTTGCTTCAACAATTATACCTGCTGTTTTACACCTCAAATAGATCAACCAGATACCATCTTTCCCTTTATATACAATCACGATTAAGTCTCCTTCATCCTACTACATGTTTTTAAAGTCATTTCTTAAGCTATCATCTTTTCAGGATACTGTTCCTTTAATTGTCTTACTTTGACCGTCAAGTTCCCAGAAAATATAATTTTCACTTGATACCTATTTTAACACACCAAATAACTCTTCTACTTAATGCAATTATACATGATAAATTGTATTTCATTTTCTTAAAACTACTATTTCAAGTTTAGTCAAAGGATCAATTCAGTGGTCTCTTTCGAGACACTATTTGAAAGCTCTATTTGAAAACTTTTCCAGGGATGAGATACTCACTACATCAAGAAGAAGCCCCATTTCACCATTTATTAAGCCACAATATGCCATATGCCTCAGAGAAAGGCATATTGCCCTTCTCTGAGCATGAGTTACAGTGCTCTGTGGAGACATATACACCACAATTACTCCTTTGCCTTCTGTCCTTGATAAAGGATCACTCTCTTATGCCATCTTGATTGTTTAAAACAATATAAGCACCTTAAATAATTTTAGTGATTTTACGAGTCCCATCTCTTTCTAGGATTCTTCTATGAATCTACTCTACTGATTGTTTCGATTCAGTTTTAAGCATTGTACTAGACCAGAGTGTCTCAATCTTGGTACTATTAACATTTTAGGTTGCATAATTCTTTTTTATGGGTGTCTGTCCTGGGTATAGCAGGATGTTTAGGCAGCATTTTTGGCCTCTACCGACTAGATGACAGCAGCATCCTGTCTCCAACCAAGTTGTGAAGCCCAAAAATGTCTCCAGATATTGCAGAATTTCCTCCCGGGAGCAAAATGTCCCTCTCTTAAGAACCACTATATAGACAAGTAAAGAGAGGCTATAGAAGTCAGAGAAGGATTTATATACAATAATATTAACAATTTTCAGGACATTTGCCATATGCCAATTACTATTGTAATACATTTATAATTTAACTGCCTTTATTTAATCTTTACACACACACACACACACACAAAAAAACACTATTAGGTAAATACTATGAAAATCCACATTTCACACATGAGGAAACTGAGGTGCAGACTGAGTATTTAACTTACTTAATATGTCATAGCTTATAAGGGGTAGAGCCTGGTTTTAAACCCATTTTGTCAGACCTCAGCACCCATGCTGTTAACCAACATAACAACTTGCCTCTAACCCAAATTCCACATAAAGGCCAAAAAGAAAGAGAACCTAAAACAGAATATATAAGATTGCTAGAAGGACAGACTTTTTAAAACTCGAAGGCAATTTAAAGTAAAACAAGAAAGAGGACAGGAGAGAGAAAGAGACGATAAAATGTTTGGTTAAAAGGGTAAGACGTAAAAGAGGCATAGATACACATCTTTAAGGAGTTAGAGAAGGAAGGGAAGAAAATTGGGCCATATCCACATAAACATCAAAGTTAAAGCTACAATGTAGGCAGGTAATTTTTCTACTTTTTAAAAAATCATAGTTGTCTTTATTACAAATCCATTATTTCTGATCAATTATTTTCTCAAGAATACTAATTTTTTGTGAATACAGATTGCAATTAGTGGTATGGAGAATGATAAGGGAACCACAGAATTATGTAGCTATATTTACAATTAGGAATCTAGCAAATGCTACTGTGTAAAGCATATATTTTTTGTGGTGTCATGGAGTTATGTTTTGCATAATTTTACTAATGTTATAAGTAAATTAGGTTCTCATGAACATAAACTGGAAAGCAACATTATTGTTTGGGGTTATACGAAGTTTACAGTATTTTTTATTGTAAGAATTATCACAAGTTCGTAGCTGCAAGATGCAAGAAAAAAATATACTAGGAGATCAGCAGTAGAACATCATACAGAAAGGTCCCACAGTCCAATTCCCAGAGAATACAACAAGCAGGAGTGGCAATGTGCAACCAGTCAGATGGAGAAGGCAACAATGTGCTAGGATGAAGTAAGGTCTTAGAAAGACTCAGCTGATTGCACTAGACAAAAGACTGGTAAGTCTGTGTACAGTTGTTCAAAGTGTCGAGAATATTTTAAATTGGGTTTAGAAGGAGAATAAAGGTAAATTCTGGCTCCGCTAAACCAGATGAAAGCTCACATCAGGCTGTCCCGTCTAGTGCACACTCTACACATTTGCTGAGGATGATGACACACCTAACCAAGGGAGAAAAGGTTTGCAGATGGACTTAAAAATAATACAAAGCATTGCTCTGCTGCTCATTACAGGGTAGAGTACAATAGTTAAAATAAGAACTGTCTTTCAAAGCCATGTCACAGTTTTATGCACCGAAATACTAATCTTCCAAGGTATGAATGAACATGTTTTATAAATATCCTTGTTCTAGTCTCAAAATACAGGCTACTGTATATTTCACTAGTAAGGAAAAAAATCGTCAAGAATCCCACTAATTTTTTTTAAAACTCTCTTTTGACCATCTAAATATTTTTTGTGTGTCCTTCATATAGTAGCAGTGGGGACAGTGGTTTCTGAGATTGTATGAAGATAAGTGAGGAAAACAAAGCATGAAATATTGATGCTAGCTCATGAAATGGTTGAGAATAGTTTACTGTTAAATATCGTTGAGGTCATAGTTGGTAGCAAAGACCAAAATGGGTGATTTAGCTTATTTATGATAGTTGCTACCTATTTACAATAAAATATAAAGATTTTAATGATAGACACCTCAACATTAAACACTTATAACCACATAAAATAAGTCTTGGTATTCGATTTCTGTATTATTATACTCATATTAACATAATGACAAAAAATTATAGTTTGCAAGTATAAAATAGTAATTATATTTTGAAAAAAGCTAAACTTGATGTGTTCTAACAAATGCCTAAGAACATAGTTCTTTAAACTAACTATATATTTGTCATTGCCGTAATCTCAGTGTACTTAATTTGAAAAATGTGCCATATCTTAGGGCTTCATTTCCAAATTGTGGTGATATTTTGATTCAAAATTATCTCCTTCCCTGTTTATTACAAGGTAGTTTTTAACAGATGACCTCTGGAAAGTTTTACAAAAACAATTTCAGTATAGAATTTTCAATTGACCTCCAGGAATACATTCTCAAATGGAATTTGAGATTGGATTGTAGATTCTGTCACATAGCCAGGTGAATTATATGTGAAAAAAAATGCCTCTGTGTGTCTATAAAATATGCATTTGTATCTGTAAATGGATTGTCAAGAGAATTTTACCCATTACCATTTTCTGTGATACTTTTTTTTTTTTAAGAATTAAGTCCAGACGCTTTATTTATTGATTTATTTTTGGCCGCGTGGCATGTGGGATCTTAGTTCCCCAACCAGAGATCAAACCCGCGCTCCTTGCAGTGGAAGCAAGGAGTCTTAACCACTGGACCGCCAGGGAAGCCCCTCTGTGATTTTTAACAAGAAAAAATATATATACAAGATAAAGACAATGTCGGTTCAAGTTGGGTCAACGTTTTCAGTCAATGCAAAAACCTAGGGCATAATTTAACCCTACATTGTATGAATATTTCTTCTTTTTTAATTTGGAAGATATGATTCCACGTCACATTTTTCTGTATTCCAGAAACTCAATTAAAAATTATATTCATATCTTCAAATTTCCTCCTTTTTTGAGACCATTTTAGTTGCAAAGTTTACAAAGTAACAGGCTGGATTAGAATTTGATGTTTGTCTTTCTCCTTCAGCATGACCTTAAAAATATCCTCTGAAAGGAAAGGAAGAACTCGTCCCTGCAAAATGGGTTGCCTTGTCTTATATGACCGCAAAGCAAAATCACTGTCATTGGTGAATTTAGAAGTTGTTCATTGATATTGCATTGAGAAGAGCCTATTGGTTTCTAAACACATTTCTATAGCTGTTTAAAGAGCCCTCATATGTCAGCAGAAACATGAAACCACTGTGACTTCTGAAAATATTGATAGTCTATGTTCTCAGTATGGAGCAAAGGAGTAACATTTAAAAAAAACATCAGAACCAACATATATACTAAACTTTCAATCAAGCAAAAGTCATTTTTCAAGATCTCATTCTAGAATGTAAGTTCACAACAGCAGGGAAGGTATACCTTGTTCACTGCCGTATCTTCAGATTCTGGAAGATGTGCCTGTCAAAGGCTAAAAACACAAAAAACATATGTTGCTTTATTTATAAGTGTTTATTTATAAAAACTAAGCTAAGCCACCAAATTAAAAGGTCTCTAAGGAAATTATCTTAAACACAGAAACAGCGTAGGGATTAGTAAATAACTTTACCAGTGATATAATTGGAGTATTTTATAATTTTGTGGACTTATTTCTCAAAACTTAAATCCAGTTGCATGAGAAGAAGAAAGATAAAATGTCCACTGGTTTTGAAGAAGGAAAACATGTAACAAACAAGAAAATATAAACTTCAAATCCAGCCCTGCACTTGCCAATTTAAATCACTTCATTAATTGTCCCCTTTGAATGTATAACAGCTTTTAAGTTATTAAAAATATTTTGGGGAGATGTTACTCCTCCATCCTTTCTTCAGGCTCCTCCCCAGCTTCCTCTTTTTATTCACATAACACAATCCAGCCATTTTAACATTCATCCTATCCCCTGTCTAAGCATGGGGTTCTCTCTTGCCAGGATACTCTGTTGTCTACTCCTATCTAATTTGCATATATATATACTTTTGCTGGGCTTGAAGCCTCCAAACTTGGTTTATGTCCTCCTCTAAGTGTGGCCCCCAGCCACCACTGTCCTATCACTTATTCACCATATTAAAATTACCTGGTTAGTCCTGTATTTTCTGACCTTGGCTATAAACTCCAGGAATATATATTTCATGGGAATGTCTCTTGTAAATACCTGGTGCCTAGTTGGTTTTGGGTACATAGCAGGTGTTCTGTAACTTTTTATGTAATCCTTTCATTAATGTGTATATAATTAAAGAATTGAACAAATTCCAAGCAAATGATTGCTTTGCTGAACTGTTGCTCTTACAGTGAAAAGAATGATCTTATATTTTCATTTGTCGCCTAGCATATACTACATAATCACATACAATACACTTCAAAACCACATTTTTTTAGACAAGTGTGAGGGGATCAACATCTGTATGGTAAACTCCTTTATAGAAGGGGTTTTGGACAATTTTAGTAGCAAACTTACCCAACAAATGTAATAATTGGAATGAACGATATAAGGCAGGGGTCCCCAGTCCCCAGGCCGCGGACCGGTACCCATCTGTGGCCTGTTAGGAACCAGGCCACACAGCAGGAGGTGAGTGGCGGTCGAGCGAGCAAATCTTCAGCTCCCCATCGCCCCCCCATCGCCCGCCAACGCTCGCCATCGCTTGCATTACCACCTGAACCATCCCCCACGCCCCCCCCCCCGTACGTGGAAAAATTGTCTTCCATGAAACTGGTCCCCGGTGCCAAAAAGCTTGGGGACCGCTGATATAAGGTGTTTATTTCAACCTTACAAATATTTTTAAGTAATGAAAAATATATTTCCTCAATCCTGTTTAAATTCACAATGTTATCCTCCTGTTTTGAACGCATTGTTTAAAGGGACTATATTCATGTTACATAAAGAAGTGATTTGTGTCTACAATATATTTCTCAGTAACTCAGCTCCCAGAAAACTTTTGGAAGATGGAGCATATCAGGTTAATAAAATCAGCTTTACTTGTGGTATAATGTACAGAAGATAAATGCACCCAATTTCATGTACTGTTCAATGAGTTTTAACAAATGAATACACTTAAACACCAGGATACTAAAGGTTTAAGATATTTTCATCGCCACATCTGTTGTGCCCCTCCTTGCTTGATCCTACTCTTTAGACAAATACAGATTTACTTTCTATTTACTATCAGTTAAATTACTATTCGAGTTTCATATAAATGGAATCACAAAATATGTATTATTTGTGTAGCATTTTTCATTCGGCGTGATGCTTTTGAGATTCATATATGTAGTTCTCTTTATCAGTATATTCCTTTATACTGCAAAGTGGCATTCCATTGTTTATCCATTTCCCAGATGAGAGGCATATGGTCATAGCCAATCTGGGACTATTATGAAAAAGCTGCTAAAAATATTTATATCTCTATGTAGACATTCCTGTTTATTGTTTAGTTGAGTAAATACCTAGGAATAAAATTGCTGGGCTACATGGTAAAGAGAAACTAACAGTTTACTGAAATGATTGTATTATCTATATTCCCACCAGCAGTGTTCGTCTGTATCCTGGCCAGCACTTGGTGCTGTGAGGCCTTTCTAACACAGCTATTCTAACTGTTATGTCAGAGGCATCTCAGTGTGCTCTCAGGTGCGTGCCCCTGATAACAGTAGTGTTCAGCATCTTTTCACGGGATTTGTGGCCATTTGAATATCTTCTTTTGTGAAGTTCTGCTCAAATATTTTTCCCACTTAAAATTTTTGATTGTCTTTTCTTCTTTGTGAGTTGTAAAAGCTCTTCACACATTCTGGATAAAGTTTTTCTTCACGCTTATGTATAATAAGTCTTTTTTCTCTTTTCATTTTCTTAATGGTGTTTTTAGGGGAGCAGACGTTTAATTTTCATAAAGTCCAATTAACCAGTTGTTTATGGTTTATGCATTTTGTGTCTTATTTAAGAACTACCCCAAGGTCACAAATGTTTTCTCACCTCTTCGTGACTGGAAGAGTTTTTATATTGATTTCTATGACCCATTGTAAGGTGATGTTCATGCGTGGTGTACGTTAAGGTGTAGGGCTCAGAACAGGCCTCCACAAAATCTGCTAATTTGGCATGAGGGTTATTTTGAGCTAAAGGCAATGGAGACCCTGTGGACTCAAGAGAAATGACTGTTCCTCCTTTAAATACCTAGAAGAATTTAAACTAGGGATTTATTTTTAGAAAAAGTGTTATTACCAGAGATAAATTTTATCTAAGTGGTCCCATCTATATGGCAGGGCAAACATCTAATTTCCAAACATCTGCTCTTCTTATTGTCCTGTGAATGAACCTCCTGCCCAGAGGACCCTAGAAGGATAGAGGAAAGTTTTCTTCCTTTTTAACAAGGGTCAAGATTCACTGTTTGTTTTTCTTAATTTCTTCATTGAATAACCTTGGAACATTTGTCAAATTTAATTATATGTATTTGTTTGAGTTTCATTCTGGACTATTTTCTTCCACTAATCCATGTGTCTATCCTTATATCCATAGTACATTGTCTTGATTATTGTAGTTTTAGAGTAAATATTGATATTAGGTAGCAAAAGTTATTAAATCTTATTATTTTGGCTGTTCTAAGACCTTTGAATTCCTGTGTATATTTTAGAAGCAGATTATCAATTTCTACCAAAAAAGTCTGTTCAAATTTTGACTGAGCTTGACTTATAGTCATATTAATTTGGAGAAAACTAGTACCTTAAAAATACTGACTCTTCCAATCAGTTAACCTGGTTTATTTCTGTATTTATTTTGGTCATTTAATTTCAGTTTTTTCTGCAATTTGGGAGGGGTGGGGATTTCTAAGAGTAACACACAGACACACAAACACACACACACTTATCACTGAGCTTTTAATGGTGCCTTTTTTTCTATTTTAAATAGCAATGTTTCTTTTAATTTCAATTTCTAACTTTTTTACTAGTGTATAAAGTTACAATTGAATCTTGGCCCTGTATCCTGTACCATTGTTAAAGTCACATATTACTTTTAGTAGAATTTTATATTTGGACATTCTATATGTACATGACCATGTTGCCTGTGAACAAGACAAATTTGCATCTGTTCAGTATGTAGGATTTTATTATTTGCCTTGCCATTTTGCATAATATAGAATCTCCTGTACGCCGTTGAATAGAATTAGTCAAAATAGCTTGTGCATTTTCTGATTTTAAGAGAAAAGAAAACAGTTAAAAAATTAGTCTTTAACTAATAAGTTCAATGTTATTTATAATTTTTAATAGATGCCTTGTATCAGGATGAGAAAGCTACTTTCTATATCAAATTTTTGAGTTTTTCTTTTCTTTATTATTAGAAATGGTTTGTATATTTCATCAAATTATTTTTCTCCAGGTAGTACAGTGATTTTAAAATGTAAGTCTATGTTTTTTCTATCATCATAGTGAGTTACATTTATTTTCAGATGTTGATCCAACATTTTTTGCATTCCACTTGGTGCATTTACCTTTTAACATTTTCTTAGATTTGATTTGCTAGTATTTACTAAGGATTATTTCATCTATATTGAGGAGGGATATTGGTTTATAGTTTTGTCTTCTTATAATGTTTTTCTCTCTAGTTTTAATGTCAGGGTAAAGGCTTCATAGAACAAGGTGTTCCACTAAAGAATGTTCCCTCCGTTCTATATTATAATGGAGTTTTACAGAATTGAAATTATTTATTTCAGTGAACAGTTTAGGCCTAGAATTTTCTTTGTGTGAAGGAGTTTTTTTTTTTAACAGTTCGGATTAAAATCGATATATGGAGATTGTAATATTTTGTGAATCAGTTTTGATGACTTGTGCCTTTCAAGGAATCCATCCATTTCATCCGAATTATCAAATTTTTATACATAAACTGACTCAACATTCTCTTACTTTCTTTTAATCTTTTTAAGATTGTTACATATTTATCCAGATTAAGAAGCTGAGGTGGGGTTTGGCATTTCAGGATATTTATTAGAAGTGAACATCTATGGAAGGAAAGGGAAAGGGAATCAGGATTGAAAAGGGAGAAGTTGGATTGTCAGCTCTATTCCGAGGTGGATGTTCTTTGGTGGGAATCAACGTGTGGTTCAAAGATCTTCACACTTTATTCCAAATTCCATACATCTATCTACTTGCCTCTACTTGGGATCTTCTTGTCTCCCATATTTCATTTTTCTGTTTCTGGGCCCCTGACCATCCAACCAAACCATTTAACTCAGCTCATGAATCCACATATCTTCTAATCTTGGTTCACTTCCTGTTCCACGTAAAATGGATGACTAGATGTACCACAGGAAGCTTCACCCCTGAGGAGATTGTCCTACCCTGTACTTTTCACAGGCACTGCCTGGTGGTGTCCGGGTACAGTTGCTTACACCTTCAGTCTGCATCCACATACTTGCCTACCTTTCTGTAAACCAAGCCTAGGCTTTTTCCTTCTCTATCAGCTGTCAGAAACGACGAACCATCTGGTCATTGTGCGAGAAGCAGCCATCCAGTGAGCTGTTGCCTTCTTAGAGGTTGCCCAATTAGTGCCCACAGTCTGGAACATTCTCCCATATCAGCGGTCCCCAACATTTTTGTCACCCGGGACTGGTTTCATGGAAGACAATTTTTCCATGGACGGTGGGGAGAGATGGGATGGTTCAGGCAGTAATGCGAGCGATGGGGCAGATGAAGCTTTGCTCACTCGCCGGCCCACGCTCACCTCCTGCTGTGCGGCCTGGTTCCTAACAGGCCGCGGACCGGTACCGGTCCACTTACTGGGGGTTGGCAACCCCTGTCCTTTATGGAAGCCAGTGCAGAGCTGTAACTTGGCCCCAAATTCTTCTTCCTTACTAGAAAAAATCTTTTCTTCGGTCCTGGGTACTCAGTGAACTTTTCTTGTATTACTTGAGCATATGCGTCATATGGTAGCTGGTCAGCCCCACCAGTGTATCTGCCCAGCAAACCCCCATCCAGAGCCATGAAACAGGGTCTCTGCCTGCAGCACCAGAGGGGTGCACACGGTCCATCACCCTCATCAGCTATTGAGAGAGACCTGCTGGCCAGGGAAACGGGTGCACATTATAGATGCTGATCTTGCTGCGTCTTCTCCTTTCTGTGAGTAAGGCCATTATTCTAACCAGTGCCTTGCGTATTGAGTCCTTCTTGGTGACTCCGAACCCATACACATGCAGTGGGTGCAGCTTTTTAGGCTCCTAATTCCGGTGGTTGGTATTGTCATGATCTTTGCTACTCTCCATACAGTGGGAAGTGTTTTCCTGCTCCATAGGCGTGGATGTGAGGGAGGATCTGGGTGATACTGAAACACTAGTGATGGCAAAGTTTCAGGGAGTCAAGCTCACACACCTTGATTTGTCACCTGCTGATTATAGATGTGCAATGGCCAACATGCTATGGACTTCTTCTGAGTCTGCCTGATCTTATGATTTGAGGCCAGGACAGAATCCAGGTTGTGATTGTCATTTCCAGATACATTGTCACTTGATGTCCAGGTTTAAGTGCGTAATGTCTTCCAGATCAGCTGGGAGTTGTTTTTCAAGTAGTATTTAATCCTGTGCTACAGATGGTCTAGATGGACTTCAGATCCTCAAAAGCCAATGTTTTGATTCTCCTCCTGGGACTTGCCATAACCTACATGCAGCAGTTTTTCCAGTTACTGATACCTCTAATAATAAAGTCTACTGAGTCAGTATTTCCAAAGGGACAGAGCTGCTTATATCACACACTGAGCACTTTCCTGCTTCGGAACCCACTGGATAATGTATTTTATTGGGCTTATAATCTGGAGTGTGTCCAAGAGTGCAATAAGTATGTCCAAGTGTTCAATAAATTGCCTCTGGAACTCCAAAGGCCCAGCACGTATTATGCTTTCTTCTTCATAGTGAGAGGGCAAGATTCAATCATTTTTGCCCCATCTGGGGTGATATCAATCCACCAAAAATATGCTTTACAAGATTAATAGTGTCAGCTCTAAAGATTAAGAAACTGATAATTTGGCCAAAAACTTCTGATGTCACTTTATACTTACAGTTAAGATTAAAATACACCTAAAATGTATCTTACAAAATATCTATCTTTCATAAAT